>NC_050577.1:273886399-274586399 GCF_011100635.1 Trichosurus vulpecula | reverse complement strand
CTTTCTCTGACTTTTTTGCTTGCTTTTCTTGCTTTGGCCCCTTAATGTGGATATCCTCCAAGGTTTAGTCTTTGGTTTTGTTCTCTACGAACTTTCTCATTCATTTTAATGGCTCCTATATAAATGACTCCCAAATCTACATCACCAACACCAACCTCTCTCCTCAGAGGTCCAGTCCCATATTTTCCAACTACCCATTGGCCCCTTCCTACCTTTCTAGCCTCCTTAAGCTTCTTATACCTCACATATTTTATGACTCAGCAATCCTGGTCTTCTTGCTCTTCCTTTCCCAAGATTCTCCATCTCCATCTCTGTATCTTTTCAATGGCTCTTCTTCCTCAGCCTCCTTCAAGACTCAGCTCAAACCCATCCTTCTGCTGGAGGCCTTTCACAGTTCCCTCCACTGTTAGTGACTTCCCTCTGAGATCACTTCCTATTTAAGCTCTATATATCTTTTAATTACAGAGGTATTTACATATTGTGGCCTCATTAAAATGTGAACTTCTTGAGGGCAAAGGCTATATTTTTGCCTTCTTCGTTTCTGGAGTAATTAGCACACAGTAAGAGCTTAATAAATGCATAGTATCTATCTGATTGATAGAGAGCTATGGCTGAATGTCTCACTAGCAGCTCAAACTCTACATATGCAAAGTTTTGTTTTGTTTTTTTTCTTTTTGTGGCAATCCAGGTTGAGTAACTTGCCTAGGGTTACACAGCTAGTAAGTGTCAAATGTCTGAGGCCACATTTGAACTCAGGTCCTCCTGACTCCAGGGCTGCTGCTCTATCTATATGCCCGAATATATGCAAAGTTGAATTCATACTCCTTCTGCCTCTAATTACAGTGATGGTACCACTAATCATTGCCTCAAAGTCCCTGCAATTTTACCTCCACAGCATCTTTTCACTTTTACTCTAGCAACCCTAGTTCAAGTCCTCATCTCATTTCTTCTAGGCTATTTTGTCTAGATCTCCTAATTGGTTGTGGCAATCCAGAAAGTCTCTTAGCCACAGGGGTGAAATAATTTTTGGGGGGCAAGATGTGTCTGTTCTAGATTGCAATCAATCAATAAGCATTTATTAAATGTCTGCTGTGTGCCAAGCACTCCCTAGGTATGCAACTGAAAAAGTGAAACAGTTACTCTGTCCTCAAGGAACTTGCCCAATATTAGGAGCATACGTGTTCAAAGGTAAGTAAATATAAGATATATACAAATAAATACAAAGTGACTGTGCTGGGTGTGTGTGTGTGGGTAGGGGGTGAGTATAGGTGGATGTAGTTCTTTTCCTTCCTCATCTCTGATTCCTGGCTTCCTTCACCTCCCAGCTAAAATCCTACCTTTTACAGGAAGCCTTTCCCAATCCCTCTTAATTCTAGTGCCTTCCTTCTGTTGATTATTTCCATTGTAGCTTGTTTGTCCATAATTGTTTTCATGTTGTCTCTCTTGTTAGATTGTAAGCTCCTTGAGATTAGAAACCATCTTTTACCTTTCTTTGTATCCCCCAGAGCTTAGCAGAATCCTTGGCACATAGTAGGTGCTTAAATGTTTATTGACTATGTGTATGTGTGTGGGAGGAAGGAGAGACCGGGGAAAACAAGAAAGGTCTCTTAAAGAAGGCATGCCCCTTTTTCTGCCTAGCACTCTCTTCCCCTTTCTGAATTCTTTTATGATGGAACCTTCCATGCTGGCAATTTCCATTTTTTTAACCAATTGGACAAGGACTTGCTCTTCCCTATAAAACCTCTCTAGCTTTTATCCACATTTCTAAAGTGCCATGATGCATTGAATAACATTAGCCTCAGAAGATCCACTCATCAGATCGAATAGGAGTAGAAAGAACTTGGTATAACAATTTGGCCTTCTGAAGGAACAGGCTCTTAACTGGACACCATCAACAACTCTTCTTGCTGTGGCCTGCAGCTCATTGTTCCCATGTCTTCGGTAACATGTTTGGTTTTGTTCTCTTGCCCTGATAATTTTGTAGGTGTCAGCTAGTGCCCTGGTTCGAGGAGTGGGTGTTGCCCTAGTTTTAGAGATGTGGGGGAGGGGTGGTCATTGTGCAGGCTTACTATCCTCTTATTGTCCCTGTCTCTCAAATTAAACCACCTAGCTTTCCCTGGTGTGAATTAAAATGCTCCACAAGAAGGTCTATAGTTTTGCAGTAGAGGCTAGTCCAGTTCTTCCATGAGGTCTCCTGTAATTCCCTGGGTATAGTTGCAACAAACCAGAATCTTGGTCTAACTTTGCATGAGATTTGACTCAGGCGTTTGGTTGAAGAGAACTAGTAACTACCCTCTAGTGGGCAGAGATGTGATTTCCCAATTTACCCCTTCAGGCACATCTCTCACTCTCTACTCTTTGCCCCGGGCTCCAACCCGCAGCGGGAAGGGATTCCAAGGATCTACCCAGAATGGAACAAAAGGAAAGGAAAGTTGCCTGAGGCCATTGCCTGAGGGGCTTTAAGAGAACATTCCTTACTAAGCCTGACTGCCCCCACCCCTTGGAAGCCATCTTCAGTTGTCCTGATCTTTATCCTGCAGCTGGAGTCAGGTGGCTCTGGAAAAGAAAGTGAGTCTGGTGACCTTGCACAGCCCTTCCTCACTTAAATCCTATTCACTTGCAAGTCATCTTCCTGATGTTATGGTCCTCTTAGAGAATGAAGGGCAAACAACAACAACAACCTTTCCCCCTTACCTAGCTAACTCATTTGTGCTTAGGGGAATTGGGATGGTCCAGATGTGACTTACCCTTTTCCCAGTTTGGGGTGAGGCATTATATTTATCAATATATTTACCAAATATTTATTTGCCAAAAGATATTTTTACCACCCCCCGCCCCACACACACACAGTTACATTTACCAGTAAAAAGTCTTTTGTTCATGCTGAGCCCCTAGCTGTGGAAAACTCTAGCAAGTAAGAGAATTTCTTTTTTCTCTGGGTTGAAGACTATAACTTCTCTTTCAACTCCTTGAGCAAATAAAATGCAAAGATATAATACACTGGGTTAATTGCTGTTTTATCTTGATATTGGCTTTTAGAGACTAAATGGTCAACAATATGCAATATAAACTTTAAAGAAACAAAGATAAGCTTTGACACAGATACAATTCTCCCTGGGTGGGAGAGGGAAGAAAGGAGTTTCATTATTTGTAGTTTATAGCAGCCAAGGCATCTACAATCTTTTTTGCAGTGACTCCAGTAGGTCCCAACTGTCACCCTTGATTGTGGCTGGGGTAGTAGCAAAGGCATCAGTTACAGCGATGGTGGTACTCAGTTCCAGAAGCTCCACCCTCTTCCCCCACCTCTTGCTCAGCCTCTGATTATCCTCTCCCCCCACCACGGTTGAAGCTGCTCAGGCACAGAGATGGTAGCAGGGGAGGCCAAGGTCAGTCTCTGTGTTTCTATACACTATTCTGGCTATTTCTCAACATTTGAGCTTCTCTCCCCTACTCCTGAGGCCCCTGCCCTTTCAGGGAAGAATGAGACTTTTCTTTTGGAGTGGTCACAGCTCTAGTGGTCCTTGGATCAAAATATGCTAACAATTTATGTCCTATCCTGCATGTGTCCATTTCAACTGTACTCTAATTTTTTTGGTTAGAGGGCATCTTATCAGTGTTCCTGGTCTTGGTTTTTCATCTCTATTACATCTTTTATCTAGTTGCCCAAGTAAACTTCTTGAATCACTATGCCAAACATGTCACTCATTGATTCAGAATCAATAATTTATATTTGGCAGCTCCTCAGTTCTTATTAAATAAAGCATAAACCTCTGACCCTGTCAAACACACACACACACACACACACACACACACATTCAAGGCATACATGTATATAGGCATCTATTTATATTCTATCTCCAACCTACCTTCTCATCTTCATACTATTACTTCTTCTTGTGTACCTCATGTTCTAGCCAGTGGAAAGTAATCCCTCTCTCCACACTCTGCCATATTCTCCCTCCATGCCTTTTCTCATGAAGTGCAACATCCCTGGAATGTTCCATCCCTCCATAATCGATCTCTTTGCTGAAGTCCCTTTTTGCCTTCAAGAACCAACTCAAGGAGACTTCATGAGGTTTCCCAAGTCATTGATAAAAATGGTTTATAGGGCTGGGCCCTGGAATTCACCACTAACAACCCTTCTTGACAAAGATCAGGGTGATAAAAATCCATTAATTCAATTCATTCCAGCAAATATGAAGCTACCTCTATTTCTCTGCTTCTTCACTCTTCTTATAGTACTTCATCTGGCTCTCTCCTTTGCATTCTTCCTAATATCAGTTATTTGTGAACATGTTTTCTCATTAGATTATAACCCTTTGACGGGTTGGTCGGTTGTTCTCCTAACACTTAGTGCAATGCCTGGTCTAGACTATACTCAATAAATACTGGACTTGGAGTCAGGAGAGAAACATTTAGTAGCTGTGTGATCATGGACAAGTGATTTCATTTCCCTGAGCCTTACATGCAGAATGGAGACAATAATATCCATTGTACTGACCTCACTGTGCTGTCGTGAGGATCAAACGAGATCATACATACAAAGTGCCCGTCATAATGGATCTGCTTCAGTCTAGTTTTTGTCAAGGGAGATTTTAAGTTATGCACTGATGGATCTTTCCTTGGTCCTGCTCTATTAGTCATTTTTACAAGTAGAGAATGAGTAGATAAAAACAGCTAATGTTTACATACGGTTCTAAGGTTTTCAGAGTGCTTTACATATATTTTATCATTTGATTCTTCAACAATCCTATGGAATAGTTATATCATCATCTCACCATTTTATGTGGTTTTCTTATCTTATGATAAGAAAAATATGGCTCAAAGGCATTAAGTGACTTGTTAATGGTCACATAGTTAGTAAGAGGGAAAGGAAAAATTCAAAGGAAGGCCTTTCCTGATTGATTCTAAGTCTAGCAAAGTCCCATGCTGACTCTTATGTGTTACCTGTGTAAGTATGGGACTCCATTGATTCCTAGGGCAGCTAGGTGGCTCAAAGGCCAGCACTGGACCTAGAGTCAGGAAGACTCAACTTCATGAGTTTAAATCTGGCCTGATACTTGCTGTGTGACCCTGGGCAAGTCACTTAATCCAATGAGTTGGAGAAAGAAATGGCAAACCACTCCAGTATCTTTGTCAAGAAAACCCCAAATGGGGTCAACAACAACACTTCTTAATTGAGTCAGCCAATCAAAACTGAACGTGAAGGGGACCTGTACACTTCTGGCCCCAAGGAACTTGTTTAAAAGGGAGGAATTATCTTGGAACCAGATAGAGATAACCAGACCGGGTCTGGAAGAAGAGAGGAAGGAATAAGTCCACTTATATGGAACTGAGCCGGAAAGAATGAAAGGAACTGCTGTTGTTTCTGGGAAATCAGTGAAAGAAAAAAGAGGAGGTAGGACTGAGCTGCGGAAGAAAAGGGTGATATCAAGAAAGGTCATCAGCCCTGCTGGCATCTCAAAACATAAGACAGATATTGACAGTAGAGTCTCCAAGACCCTAAAAGGATCCTTTGATCTCTTTGATCACTTTTCCTTTTATATAGTTAGTTAATATAGGCTGTTTTTCTAGCTTTTTACTTTGTAAAGTAAAATAAATAAAATAAATAAAATAAAATAAAATAAAAATTTTCCAGATTTCTTAATACTCCTCATATTTGTGATCTTAATTTAATATTGCATTATGTTAATGTACTACAGTTTACAGCCAATCTTCATTGTTTATGGATTCCATATTTACAAAGTTGCCTACTTGGTAAAATTTAGATGTAACTCAAAAATCAATATTCAAGATAAGACATGCATAGAGTTGAAAATTTGAGTTGTCCAACTCACATGTTCCCACCTGAGGTCAAAAAAGGCAATACTCTGCCTTCTTGTCTCAGCTCCTCATACTGTAAACCAGTATCTTCCTTTTTGTGAATTATTTAGTATCATGTTTTCCTTGTTTTTATGCTTCGTTTTGGTGATTTCACTTTTTAAAATGGCCCCCAACATATGATGAAAAATGTTACACAGCTCTAAAGAAAGAACAAATGGAATCTGAATGCATAGAGAAGCATACTTTTTTTGAACTTTACTTTTCCTTCTTTCTTCTTTTTTGGTTTGTGTTTTCTTTCAGAACATGACTAATACGGAAATATTTTTGCATGACTACATATGTATAACTGTAGTAGCAATTTTGATTTGAAGATCTTTCCCACCCATTAATAGGCCATGTGACCTGCTTAGGTCATAGGAATTCTAAGTTACATGTTGGGAGGAGCTTCCTGACAGGAAAAGGAAGTTACATCACAGAAAATGCTGAGAGAGAGAGAAAGACAATATGGCTGCTGGTGGCTGCTAAGGGCTGCCCTCATGATTGTTAGAACTGAACAAGCTGACTTAGCTGTACTGTGAGTTTGTTTTGGGAAAGACCTCAGCAGGGGGTCAGAGAGATTTCAGGATGGCCAGGCTCCATGTTGTGATTTTCTGTATTGAATGTTTTGGGTTCCTTGTTGTTACGATGAGGTGGACGGACTGTCTGTGGGAGCTGAACATTTGGTTATGGGATATGGTTCTCTGGTGTCTGAATAAATGGTTTACTTCTTCTACCTTCTATGTGGAGAGTTTCATATACTTTGTGATACAGAACTACATAGGCATTTTGACAATTATCATCCACGTTGTTATTATTGCCTTACTGTTTCATTTGGCATCACAAACAGGATCGCAAGGTATAAGATCTCTATTTAGAGGCAGAAGGGCTTTAGAAGAAGAAATGGTTGTCCCAGGATGGGAGGATGTAACTTATTGCTCCCTTGCAAAGGAATGGTCTAAGGGCACTGGTCTCTGTGAGAACTGGAAGCAGAAGCTACAGGGTGGAGGACACAGACTTGGAGTGATGCCTCAGAGAAGTTACTGTTGAGCCAGGAATAGAAGTCTCCAGAGAGATCCCTAGATGAGGCTGGATTTTACTCACAGCCTATTGTATTTTATGTGAACACAGAGACAGACTCTTAGGAGAGAGAGCTCAGGCTCAGACAGTTGCTGAAACGTCTGAGAATATTCAGCCTATACCACAACTAGATGGAGAAACCCAGATGGCAGAACAGCAGGAAGCTAACAGCCTTGTTGTAAATTCAGCTAGAAGGCAGATGGAGCCAAGGAGAGAAAGAGTGCACCTCAGTTCAGCCCAAGTCAAACCTAGCAGTCAGTCGGCTTACTATGGTAACAGGGGCAGAAAATCTAGACAGGAAGATATAATATTAGAACTTCCAGGAAGAAGAGATATTTTGTTGCAGAATACTGCTCATAGAGACAGTAAGACTGTATCATACCAGACTTCTCAAAGAGAAGTGCACCCATAGAGCAGAGGAGGCAGATAACAAAAGGCAATAATACCCAGTTTAGACTGGTTTTATAGGATTTTACACAGCAGGAAATCATAGATATCTTGAGTAGGTTCACCCAGAGAATGGGAGAATTGTTAATATCTTGGATGGTGATAATCAGTGATGAAGGGGCTGCAGGAGTATCTGTAGATTCTGTGGATTGTATGAAATTCACAAGTATTAGAACTCTTTTGCACAGCAAGCTTTTAGGGATTATCATTTGCAAAGAACTAACCAAAGAACCAATTTCTTGGCTTTGGCTGTAACAGGCTGTAAAGAGGAATATCCTGCTGATACCATGTGGCCTACTCTAGAAAGACCCTGGTATTCAATTAGGGACTGTATGAAAAAGTTAAAGGAGGAGGTAATGAAGACTGCTATTATGTTGGGGAATGCTGAAGTTTATTATGAAACTCCCTTGGGAGTCTCTCACAGGAATTTGATAGTTAAGATGGCACCCCCCACTTATAAACAAGTGATTCTGACTCTGCTAATTTCAGAGGTACTGGATAAGATTTCACAGTTAAGTGACTTAGGAGACTGGGGAAGAGATAAGTTTCCTCAGGAAAGAAGGATACAAAACCAACAGACTCAATGTCCAACAAATAGAGTGACAAGGAAAGAGATGTTTACTGCTCTACTGAAAGCAGGGGTAAATTTTAGAAGAATAGATGGTATTGCAACTAATGAGCTATACAAAATGTACCAAGATAAGGGGCTTAATAGCAAATGGAATAGAGAAGTGAGAACTGCCCCTACAAATCCTACAGATCTCGAATCCTTGTATCCCAGTGAGTCACACCTTCAAGGAGACTAGGGAATAGGCCATGCCCCAGCTCAGATTAAAGAAACACACAGATGGGATTATAGACCTCATATTAATCTGACTATATATTGGAAAAATGGATCAAATACTGTAACTAGGGCATTGATTGACACCGGGGCTGAGGCCAGCTTGATTTATGGGAGCTCTGACAAATTTAAGCATGGAACTCCTATTACCATCACAGGACTAGGAGGGGGGAAATATCAGCCAAACAAGTCAAACTGATGACGAAAATTGGGCAATTGCCTAATACCATGGTCATTTTACCCATTCCTGAATACATCATTGGAATAGATATATTGAAAGGCATGACTCTGAATTTGCTGGTGGGGAGATATCAATTTGCAGTAAGGAAGATAGGAATTAATACAGTTTTGGTGGGAAAAGTAAAGATGGAGCCAATCACTTTACCTGAACCTTCTAAAGTAATTACTTTGAAGCAGTATTGTGTGCCAGGTGGGCAAGATGAAATTGCCAATACTATAAAGGAATATGTTGAAGCAGGAGTGTTAGTCCCTACAACCACTAGATGGAATAATCCTGTATGGCCAGTATGAAAGTCAGATGGAAGGTGGAGAATGACAGTGGATTATAGACAACTGAATAAAGTGACTCCTCTCTTGCAGGCTGCTGTTCCAGATACTGTTACCTTGATAGAAAGGATCCAGAAATATGATGGGACTTGGCAAGCAGTTACTGATTTAGCCAATGCTTTCTTCATAATACCAATAGACTCCAAATAATGGGATCAGTTTGCTTTTACGTGGCAGGGCCGACAATATGCTTTTACATACTTGCCACAAGCATATTTGCACAGCCCAACTATTTGTCATAGGATTGTGGCTGAACATTTAGATGAATTAAAGTTACCTGGTGTACAGCTTACCCACTACATAGATGATATTTTGATATAGGGAGAAAATGTAAAAGAAGTGGAGAAGAATTTGATACTTTTAATTGAGCATATGAAAAGCAAAGGATGGGAAATTAACCCTGCAAAGATTCAAGGACCAGCTCAAACTGCAAAGTTTTTGGGCACACAGTGGAACAAAGGACTGTGAGAAATTCTCCCACAAGCTCGACAGAAAATCCAAAATTTTCCTATCCCCACCAATAAGAAAGAGGCCCAAAAGTTCATAGAACTGTTTGGATATTGGAGGCAGCACATTCCACATCTTGGGCAGATTTTGAAACCCTTATATAAAGTTACCAGGAAAAAGTATCAATTTGATTGGGGACTTGAACAGAGTAAAGCTTTTGAAGAAGCAAAAGCTGCTATACAATTGGCTCTGGATTTATGGCCTATGCAAAATGGCCCAGTGGAATTACAAGGGACTGTAAAAATAACTATGCAAATTGGAGTTTATGGCAGAAACAACAAAGCAGAAATGTACCCTTATGATTTTGGTCAAGGAAACTACCTTCATCTGGATTACAATATACACCTTTTGAAAAGCAGTTGTTAGCTGCGTATTGGGCTTTGGTAGGGACTGAACAACTGACTCTGTGCCACGAAGTGATATTAAGGTGAATGATAAATCATTATTTGTATATATATGTTTATATATATATAAAATCCTCCATATTACAGTGCAGGCCCTGCATGTATGTATCAGGTTGTCCTCTGCATGAACTCTCTCTCTCTTGGAGACATGACCAGGCCTTGAGGAAAGAATAATAAACATTATTGAGGTTAAACATCTGGAAAAACTGCTGTTCTAAGAATCTAACCAGTTCTTAAGAATGAAATATCTCGCGAGACTCCATTTGGAGGGGTGGTTCCCCTCCCAGGCAGGAAACATCCAGGACAGTTAGCAGTGAACCTTCTTTGTTCAAAGCCCTATTTAAGCCTCCATGTGAGTGAGTTGCATTGGAATCTCACCCACGGATAGGACGCTCTGTCTGATAAGCTGTACCTTGGGATTCCCCAGCTTGAAAACTCAGGTGTCAGAGTTCCCCTGAATTGGTGATGCTTTCTGTTGTCTGTCTGTGTCTTTGTCTCTTTTGCTCTGTTAGCTGTGTTATTAGGAATTGTTAGTAATTGCTGTTGTAAATCCAATGTAGTATTTCCTGTCCTTTTAATAAAAGCATTATTCTGTTGGGAGTGTGTCTTATTGCAGGTGCAAATCCGAACCCAAGTAAGCTTAATTGCACAGAATTGGGGTCACAAGCAGGATTCGCGGTGCAATATGCCATTCCTAAAGAAAGCTACCCCAATAAAGTATGGCACCTGGCCTCCATTACATTCCTGAGGACCAAACAAAGGTCTAATTTGTGCAGAGGATTCCTAAGAATCCTCTCTGAGCCTTCTGTCATTTTCTCTCTGTCTGTTCTGTGTTAGTGTGTTTCTGTGTGAAGTGTGTAATCCGACACCCTGTAATGTCCACTATCTTTATCTTTCTCTCCCTCCCTGACTCCAGTCTCTTCAGAGGAGCAGGTGGATGAGAGAGAGAAAGAGAGAGAAAAGTATTTTGTTGTTTAGGTCATATGATGGAAAAGGCAACTTGAAAAGGGTAAGAGAAGTGTCAGGTCAAAACTAGAAAGAAATAAGGCATGTGCAGTTTTAAAGGGGCTTTAATCAAAGTCCATCAGAAAGGAAAGGCAAGAAAGTTTAAGGAAGATATCTATTTGCATGAACAGTGTGAATAGAGGTTTTGAGAGTAAAAGGTTTGGAAACTTTTGGGAAGTTGTTGAAAAAAATTTTCTCTTTCTTTCTCCTTCCATTCCAATTCTGGCCAAATTTGGAATGTGAACAGAGAAAGAAAGCAGGAAACTTTTCCCTCAGATTTAAGTCAAATGTGTTACTTCTTTTTTTTTTTGGCAGGGCAATTGGGGTTAAGTGACTTGCCCAAGGTCACACAGCTAGTACATGAGTCAAGTATCTGAGGCTGGATTTGAACTCAGGTCCTCCTGACTCCAGGGCCGGTGCTCTACTCACTGCGCCACCTAGCTGCTCCCAAATGTGTTACTTCTAATTTGATGTTTAAGATAAGTCAGAATTTATTATACTGTTTGGCACTAAGGCAAATTGGGAAAATGCATAGATCTGAAAAAAAGAGACAGTTTGAGCTTCCCGGTATAGGGGAGAAGGGACAAAGCGACACTGGATCTTTTCACCTTGACTGGCAAATTCAAAGTTCTCACTTTCAAAAACAAAGTTTTTTAGGAGTGAGCACAAAAGTGAAGTTTACTTGAGTAAAAGTTAGAACCATTAAGATATTTCACCCCAAAGTCCTGTCTCTGACTGAGCCAGGGATGCAATAAAAGTTAGAGCAGCTAAAAACTCCTCTCACCCCAGATCAGATAAGGGAAGAGAGTAATGGTGTGGAATTTGTTACCCTCCCCGATCTGGGAAAAGAAAAAGGGGGAGGCATAAGTAAATTGTAGCAAAATTCTCCTATATTGTAGCACTTATTAAACTTGTAAAGTTGTTAACTAAGTTATTTGGGGTTGCTGTTTTAATGCTAAAACCTAAAACTGTTAAGCGATTACTGTACGTAGAAAGAAGGGAATTGTGTAAAGCCTCATCGGGTTGGTTCTGCCCATTCAGAACAGTCCTCCTGTATGCATGGAGGTCAGCAGGTAAAAGGCACCAGTATTAACCTCTTCCTGGGATCCATGTTAATTCTCCTTATTTTGCAAATTACCGAGGCCCCTGTAAACCATGTCTACGGGCTAGTGCATCAGCTCTGGGAAAAGAACTTATCTGATTTATGTAGGTCCTAAACAATGAACTTAGCTTGCTGAGAAGTTGCAAGTTTGTGTACAATAGATAGAAAGGATTCTAATGATTGACTTTTACACTAGGATAAGTTTAAATTTGAGAAAGAAAGCTGTTTAATGAAATCCCTTATGTGTGTGAGTCACGGTAAATCTTTATCACTTATTACAACTCCATAAAAGTAAAAGTAACTGTATCTGGCTCTAAGCTATGATTGATGAAACTTGCTGTTTAAGGCAAAAGGCACTTGGGGTCATAACTAATTTTGTTTTGAGTTTGAATTTGGGTATAGTTGTCTGCATTAAATCAGTATCTGAGAGAAATGCCACAAGCTACTCAGAGGGAATGTGATCCTGTACTGTTATCAGGTGGAGGTCTGCATTTGGGAAAAAGCTGAGGGGACAATCTTAGCCTCAATCTAGGATGGGACCCTCCTGGCTGTTCCCCCTTGTGTTCCTTTGAAAAGGAATGTTTCCCACCTGACTATTCCTGAGTTTAGTTATGGAAACAGATATTGCATGATTGAAGAACTGACTATATCTGAATTTAAACAAAGCCAAGGATGTTTTAACCTGTCATATTTGGTATGTCACATGTCCCTGCTTTAGCAAATTTCTGTGATCAGAGCAAGTAGTCAGTATAAGACATGAGCTCTTTTGTGTTATCTTACTGGTCAATCTAACATTTTTTATCTAGAACTAGAATATGTGCAGAAATTCATGCAAACTGCTTCAGACTCACCTTAAGATGTTTACTTTGTTTAAATGGATTCTAAGAGCAGCAGTATTTTTTCCTGTGATCAATCTCTTACTGTTACTAATGTGAGATTTTGTTACAACACCTTTTTGACTAAGAAACTTTGTAATATCTAGGAATTCTGCAATAACTAGGAATTTTGTTTGCTACAATACTTTGGGAATTTTTGTTACTTAAGGATATTTTACATCAACTTAGTTATAATGAATCTCAATTTTAAAAGTTTGGGTTTTTTTGGCTTTTAGGTGAAAAAGAAAGCTATCATTTCAAAAGTTTTCAGCTAAATTTTCTTCAGAAAAGTTTAGTGATTATTTCTCAACATCAAGATAAATTTCAAAAGTGTTTTAAAAGGGGAAACACACAACATACTCTAAGGTACATACATAGAAAATAGAGAAGAAGAGAGAGGCTCAGATGACCAACTTGAGCATAGGATGAGGGGCCAGTCTTACATTGGGTCACAGCCAAGCAGGAAACCTTAAGAATGGGGCTCCAACAGCATGGAGAATCATGGCAGGGCCAAGGATCCTCAGAATACTCCTGGTTCAACAATTACAAAACACTCTCCATACAAATAAAGACAGATCTAAATAAGAGGAAAAAGAAGAAATGTAAAAAAAACCTTTTTTGTGATTTTTAGAAGGCCTGCTAAACTTTCATTTATAAGGCAATTAATTGCTAAATTAATGTAATGAGTTGTAAAGCAGGATAGATCTTGCTGTTTTGATCTGAATTTGTAGTCATTCCATGGCCTAAGCAAAAGTTAAATTAATGTTTGAACTTATTATATGTAAAAGATTAAATTTCTGAAGTGTCTCTTTCTTCCAGAGTAAATATAATCAGAAAGGAAAATTATGTAAGTTGATTTGAAAGTTGATAGTTCAATCAAATTTCTACTAGCCTATACTCACCCCACTCATTTTTTGGTCCTTGTTTGTTAACTCTTCTTGTCAGATTATCTCCACTAAGCTCAGTGCACTCCACTTGCAAATGACAGCTCAAACTGGATAACAACCTCTGTCCAAGGCCACAACCTATCAGCCCCTGGACCTGGCACCAACCAAGTTCCAGACACTGGCTACAGACCCAACTCCTTGAATGAGGGACCCTGGGAGGCAGTGACAGCTCTATGTCCTCTCTCAGCATGAAGCAGTTCCAGAAGCTGAAAACTTTGTTCCTTATCCCAAATGATTTTGGGTCCCATCTATTTAAGGGGAGAATAATGGAGTGCTTGTGCTTGGACCCTAATTCTAACATTTCTCTTTAGCCTCTGCTTGGGTGCCTGTGCCTGGACTCCAGTTCTAACATCACATCTCTCCCTAGCTTCAAAGCATTGACCCTAGCAATTTCTTTCCAGTTCAAGGGCAGCATGCCTTAGCAAAACACTTATCTCTCTTTCTGATACAGAGGCCAGCAGCAAAATAGAATTTATTGCTCCGACTCCTTGTGTACATGCTAATTGGCCATGCACTGGGACATAACAATGTTTACTACTTACTGACCTTCCTGATAAGTATCCCAGACATACTCAAATGTATACTCCCTTACATTCATCTTGTCTAACAAGATATTTGAAGGAAAATGAGTTGCGCAATTAGTAATTATCCCTTGTTTAAGCGTCAATTGGGAAAAGGCATCAAAACCCGAGTTGTTCCCATCTCGGACAGGTGGTTTTGGCTCTACAGACATGAAAGTTGGATCCAAAGTTTGGGTAAAAAGTAAGCCCCCAGATAGACCAAAGGCTGCCAAAATTATTGCTGAAGGGGAAAATAATACTGTATTAGTTTGCTATCCTGGTGAAGATACTTGGCATGTTGTTCCACTGATCCATGTATTTTTGCATGAATAAAGTGTCTTTTAGGGATACTGATCCTGTCCTGCACACCCTCCCAACCACTAAGACACCCCTCTTCAATAGTCAGAGTCCCTAATAGTTGTGTTAATGCAACCCAGAGTATGCAAAACGAATGCTACATTATAATATTACTTTTCCTCCATTGAAACCATGCGCTTGACACAAAAGAGCTTGGCATGACACTTTGCTTGGTGGAGCAGGCACATGTTTGGGCATAGTAAATTCTATAGATCTTGAGACCCTTTCCAGCAGACTGCACAGTGCTGGATAGGATGTGTCCTGAGCTTTAATTATTAATGCTCAGTGGCTGCTCACGACGATCCTACCCCACCAACTTACTCTGAATTATCAGAAACAATTTCTGACTGTTTTTAATTCCTCAACCCTTGCTACCTTACATGCCTATACTAATGTTTCCTTGCTATTTAATTGGACCTAATATTCTATGGAAAATATGTATATGTTATTGCAAAAAGAAAATGCCCAAAGATTGTTATAGACAGAAGACTCCCAACTATTGGATGTTGTATTCAAAGACTATATACCCCCAGATCACTGGGTAGTCTATCGTGAATGAGGCTAGGACAGTCTCTTTGTTTCTTTTTGGCTTTTGTCTATTAAATTTGTTTGTGAGGTTTGTTTCCTGCAGGCTTAATAGCATCCAGCTACAGATGCCTGATCACTTAAGCCAGATGTTGCCCTCTGATATGTTCGGATGTTACCTCTGGACCTGTCCATGATGTGTCACTTCTAGACCTGGCGTAACTGAGTTCCAGTTGCCAACTTGCTAAAGAACTGACCTCTTGAATAGGACTCTTTATCTTTTGGGGCAAGGACAGTTCTACGTCCAATTTCAGCAGGAAGAAGTTTTGGAGGATGAGACTTTCACACCTTATCCCAAGATTTTGAGCTCCATTCATTTGAGGGGGGAACGATGATGTTGTTTTATATACTTATTTTGTGTTATCTCTGTTATATTGTTGTGTAAAGTTCTGTTGACACCAGTTATCCCAGAATTCCCACTGCCCTATGTAATGGATAAGAAAGATCTTGGGGAAGATGTTGGCTGGAAAGCAGGGACTTCCCTAAGCTCTCCCCCGATCCCTCCAAACACCTATAAAAAAATGGCTCTGAACAAATTCTAGAGCTGCAGAACCCACAGAATAGCAGAGGGAAGCAGGGCTCCAGCCCAGGACAACCTGGATGGTCGCTGGGAAGGGTCTATTGCATGGAGCTGGGACCAGAGCAGAGCAGAGCCCAGCGTGGGCTGCACCAGGACCAACTAGACCGGGAGCTGGGCGGAACAGGCTGTAGGGCCCTGAATCATTGAGCTGTGGCAGCTATCAGACTTCTCAACCCACAAACGCCAAAGACAACAGAGCAGGTTAGTGGGATAAGCTTCTGGGACAGAGTGAAAGGAGTTCGCAGTTTGGACACCACCCTGGGGGCAGCGGAGGTGGTGCAGCTCATAGGACAGAGCTACAGCTGCAGTTGCTTCCAGACCCAGGACCACCTGGTAGGAGGAATTAAGTGGCAGATCAGAGAGGGAGTGCAGAGCCTGCTTAGATCTGAGTCACAGTCCGAGTCGGCAGCTCTTGGGGGAAGAGGAGTGCTGGTATGGCAGAGCTTGCTGTGTAGAAATAGCTCTGAAAACAACAGAGCAGTCCCTCAAGTTTGGGACAAAGTACTCTCTACAAGCAGTCATACCCCACTGAAAAACTCAAGGGTCAAGTAGTTGGCTGGGAACATGGCCAGGCAGCAAAAATGGACGCAGATTCAGACTCAGACTTTGGGATCTTGCTTTGGTGACAAAGAAGACCAAAACATACAGCCAGAAGAAGTCAACAAAGTCAAAGAGCCTACATCAAAAGCCTCCAAGAAAAACATGAACTGGTCCCAGGCCATGGAGGAAATCAAGAAGGATTTGGAAAAGCAAGTTAGAGAAGTAGAGAAAAAATTGGTAGGAGAAATGAGAGTGATGTGAAAAAACCATGAAAAACAAGTCAATGACTTGCTGAAGGAGACCCAAAAAAATATGGAAGAAAATAACACTTTAAAAAATAGACTAACTCAAATGGCAAAAGAGCTGCAAAAAGCCAATGAGGAGAAGAATGCCTTGAAGGGCAGAATTAGCCAAATGGAAAAGGAGGTTCAAAAGACCACTGAAGAAAATACTACCTTAAAAATTAGATTGGAGCAAGTGGAAGATAGTGACTTTAAGAGAAATCAAGATATTATAAAACAGAACCAAAGGAATGAAAAAATGGAAGACAATGTGAACTATCTCCTTGGAAAAACCACTGACCTGGAAAATAGATCCAGGAGAGATAATTTAAAAATTATTGGACTACCTGAAAACCATGATCAAAAAAAGAGCCTAGATATCATCTTTCAAGAAATTATCAAGGAGAACTGCCCTGATATTCTAGAGCCAGAGGGTAAAATAGAACTTGAAAGAATCCACTGATCACCTCCTGAAAAAGATCCCAAAAAGAAAACTCCTAGGAATATTGTCACCAAATTCCAGAGCTCCCAGATCAAGGAGAAAATACTACAAGCAGCCAGAAAGAAACAATTTGAGTATTGTGGAAACATAATCAGGATAATACAAGATCTAGCAGCTTCTACATTAAGGGATCAAAGGGCTTGGAATATGATATTCCGGTGGTTGATGGAACTAGGATTAAAACCAAGAATTACCTACCCAGCAAAACTGAGTATCATGCTCCAAGGCAAAATATGGGCTTTCAATAAAATAGAGGACTTTCAAGCTTTCTCAGTGAAAAGACCAGAGCTGAATAGAAAATTTGCCTTTCAAACACAAGAATCAAGAGAAGCATGAAAAGGTAAACAAGAAAGAGAAATCATAAGGGACTTACTAAAGTTGAACTGTTTTGTTTACATTCTTACATGGAAAGATGATGTGTATAATTCATGAGACCTCAGTATTAGGGTAGCTGAAGGGAAAATACATATATATATATATATAGAGAGAGAGAGAGAGAGAGACAGAGGGCACAGGGTGAGTTGAATATGAAGGGATGATATCTAAAAAAAATAAAATCAAATTAAGGGATGAGAGAGGAATATATTGAGAGAGGGAGAAAGGGAGAGATAGAATGGGGGAAATTATCTCACATAAAAGTGGGAAGAAAAAGCAGTTCTGTTGGGAGGGAAGAGGGGGCAGGTGAGGGGGAATGAGTGAATCTTGCTCTCATTGGATTTGACTTGAGGAGGGAATAACACACACACTCAATTGGGTATCTTACCCCATAGGAAAGAAGGAAGAAGGGGATAAAAAAGGGGGGATGATAGAAGGGAGGGCAGATAGGGGGAGGAGGTAATCAAAAGCAAACACTTTTGAAAAGGGACAGGGTCAAGGGGGAAAACTGAATAAAGGGGGACAGGATAGGGAGGAGCAAAATGTAGTTAGTCTTTCACAACATTAGTATTGTGGAAGGGTTTTGCATAATGATACATGTGTGGCCTATGTTGAATTGCTTGCCTTTTTAGGGAGGGTGGGTGAGGAGGGAAGAGGCGAGAGAGTTTGGAACTCAAAGTTTTAAAAGCAGATGTTCAAAAAAATAACGTCTTTGCATGCAACCGGGAAATAAGATATACAGGCAATGGGGCATAGAAATCTATCTTGCCCTACAAGAAAGTAAGGGAAAAGGGGATGGGGGGAGTGGGGTGACAGAAGGGAGGGCTGACTGGAGAATGGGGCAATCAGAATATATGCCATTTTGGAGTCGGGGGGGGAAGGTAGAAATGGGGAGAAAATTTATAATTCAAAATCTTGTGGAAATCAATGCTGAAAACTAAAAATATTAAATAAATAATAAAGACAAAAAAAAATTCTGTTAACACCATTATAAATATCCAAACTAACCTCAAAGATCCTATGAAGGAAGATGCTGTTTGAATCCAGAAAGGAATATTGCTGTGGTACAGGAAATGAAGAGCTGGTTGATTTAGAAAAACTTGAAAAGGAAGATACTATCCACCTCCAGAGAAACAAATGATAGGAAGAAATAAGCATAGTATAATCATATATATGCATATGAGTGTGTATGTTTATAGATATCTATGTATGTGTGTATATACACATACGTATACAGAGATATATGTATATATGCTTCATTGTAGTTTTCTTTACTGTGAGGGGAGGGGAGGGACAGGGAAAAATAAAGTAAAAAATGCACAGCAGAGGATAAAAGAAAACCAACAAAGAAGCAAGGAAAAGCTGCACAGTTTTGAGAACAATGTGTTGTATTTATTTTTTAGGTTTTCTTGAAATGGAAATTTATCATTTTATATTGAATTGTCTCATGGTCTTACAGCATGTGGCAATTTTTTTTTTCTTTTCCCATTTTGTATTTAAGTGTAAAATAAGACAAATTTACAAAAAAAAAAAAAAAAGAAAGATCTTCGGGCTGAATGTAGTAGCAATTTAGATTTGAAGATCCTTCCCACCCATTAATAGACCATGTGACCTGCTTACATCCCAGGAAGCCTATGTTACCTGGTGGGAGAAGCTTCCTGACAGGAAAAGGAAGTTATGTCACAGAAAATGCTGAGAGAGAGAAAGACAATATGGCTGCTGGTGGCTGCTAAGGGCTGCCCTCCTGATTGTTAGAACTGAACAGGCTGACTTAGCTGTACTGTGAGTTTGTTTTGGGGAGACCCCAGCAGGGGGTCAGAGAGGTTTCAGGATGACCAGGCTCCATGTTGTGATTTTCTGTATTAAATGTTTTGGGTTCTTTGCTGTTATGATGAAGTGGATTAACTGGCTGTGGCAGCTGAGCATTTGGTTATGGGATATGGTTCTCTGGTGTCTGAATAAATGGTTTTCTTCTTCTGCCTTCTATGTGGGGAGTCTCATATACTTTGTGATACAGAACTAGGTAGGTATTTTGACAATTATCTTCTACGTTGTTATTATTACCTTACTGTTTCAATAACCTTTGTCAAATTGCTTGCCTTCTCAAGAAGCGGGGAGGGAAAGAATTAGGAACTCAAAATTTAAAAAAAAAGGATGTTAAAAATTGTGTTTGCATGTAATTGGAAAAATATAAAAATATACATTCATACACATACACACACACACACACACACAGCCCCAAAGCATATCACTGAAGTGCCGTTTAGTGTTCCTAAGCATAAGAAAGCTGTAATGTGCCTTGTGGAGAAAATATGTCTTAGATGAGTTTCGTTCAGGCATAAGTTATAAGGTGTTTGTCATCAGTTCAATATTAACGAATCAACAATATGGTATATCCAGAAAAAGGAAGAGGACCTTCATCAATTTGTATGTGAGGCTACTCCAGAAAGTGCTAAAGTAAATGTGACCAGAGGCTCACAAGGACCCAACTTCATATTTTCCCTGGGAGCAATGGTTCAATATTCACTAATTCTGTGTTCATTGCAACTTTATAGGACTTAGCTATCACACATGACAAGAACTGAGTGTAGAAATGTCCACATTTTAGGTTGTTTTCAGTTTTTTACAATTATAAATAAGCCTACTATTAGAGTCTTTGAAAAGATAGCTCTTTTTCTTTTAGGTAACATTTCAGTGGATATTCTTAGTAGTGAAATTACTGGGTCAAAGAATATGATTACTTTTATAATGTTTGCAGTATAAATATGAGATAATCAGCATAAGGGTTAGTAGTTATTGACATTCTTTTGGTTTTACTTCTTTTCTGGTATTGAGGAGGTCCCTGATTTTTTGAAAATGTTTAGCATGCCCTCCTCTTTCAGATTCCTTAAGATTAGATCCCTCAGTACTCTCAAAATTGTGTAACCTTCAGCATGGACACCCTCTACTTGTTCTAGCCCAGTTGATCTTCCCATTTTTGGTTTTATTTATTGCCATTTCTACTTCCTCATGCAGCACAATGGAGGCTCTGATGGTAGTCTCCATCATCAATGGAGGAAGTTGTTACAAAATCTTCATAGATTTTTTTTCCATTTTTTCATCTGTTTTCTTCCTTTTAATTTCATCCCTGAATGCCTTTAGGATAATCTGGCTTTATTTGGGTCTCTTGTCAAACTTTCTATAATTTTTTTTCCCTTCAACTGTTTCTTGTCATTAGAATCTTCAAAATCACTACTAATAAGAGAAATACAAATTTAAACAACCTCGAGGTAGCACCTCACAACTATCAGACTGGCTAATATGACAGAAAAGAAAAATGACAAATGTTGGAGGGGATGTAGGAAAACTGGGACACTAATGCATTGTTGGTGGAGTTGTGAACCGATCTAACCATTCTGCAGAGGGCTATCAAACTGTGCAAACCCTTAGATCCAGCAATGCCATCCATATGCAGCAATAGGTCTGTAGCTCAAAGAGATTAAAAAAAGGGGTGGGGAACCTATTTGTACAAAAATATTTATAGCAGCTCTTTTGTAGTGTCTAAGAAGTGGAAATTGAGCGGGTGCCCATCCATTGGGGAATAGTTGAACAAGTTTTGGCATATTATTATAATGAAATATTATTATGCTATAAGAAATGATGAACAGGATTATTTCAGAAAAACCTGGAAAGACTAACATGAACTGATATAGAGTGAAGTGAGCAGAACCAAGAGAACATTGCACACAATAACAGCAACATTGTACAATGAAGAATTGTGAATGACTTAGCTATTCTCTGTAATACAGTGATCCAAGACAATTCCAAAGGATTCATGATGAAAAATGCTACCTGCCTCCAGAGAAAGAACTGATAGCATCTGAATATAATCTGAAGCATATACTTATTTCTTTTCCTTTGTTTCTTTCCTTCCTTCTCTCTCTCTCTCTCTCTCTCTCTCTCTCTCTCTCTCTCTTCCTTCCTTCCTTTTTCTCTCTCTTGCTTTCTTTCTGTTTTGTTCAAGTTTCTTTCACAAAATGATTAATATGGAAATATTTTACATGATTGCACACGTATAACCTAGATAAGATTACTTTCCCTTTAAGAGAGAGGGGGTGGGAGGGAGGGAAAGATAGAATTTGAAACTCAAAACTTTTTTTAAAAAAATGCTAAAAATTGCGGGGGTGGGTGTGGGGAGGAGAATAAAACCACAAACATAATAGTTGCAGCAATGACAGAAAGAACAAAAAACAACAACTGATAATGACTTTGTATAATTGTAATTAACCAAGTTTGGCCCCTGGAGTGAAGTTGAGAAAATGTACATCTCTCCTTTTTCTACAGAAATTTGAGGGGTGGGGTGTGGGTGCTAGAATGTGGAACATTACACATGCTGTCAGACATGGCTGATATGTTGATTAGGTTTTTTTTAAAACTTTTTTTTCTTTCCTTTAAAAATCTTTGTTACCAGGGATGATTTGCTGTGTAGAGAAGAAATACATCCAGAAAAGAATGAGATATAAAGACAAAAGACAACAGTTAAAAAAAAAAAAACAACTCAGTAATTTTTCCCCCACTTAATACTATTTTTTTCCAATTACATGTAAAGAGAGAAAAATGGTAATTTTTTTTAAAAAAACAAAACAAAACTAAGTTGCCAAAAGGATATCATCAGAGGGATATATGACCAGAAAAAGAGGTGAGGTTACATAATGAGAGCAAAGGATGACCAATGGATGGCCCACATCTTTTAAAGGAAAGCCCCTAGAACTTTGAGTGGACCGCTATGGAAGATTTACCAGAGAAATGGACAAAAGTAGCATAGGATATGAAAAGTTGTGGATGGGTTGTGATCTGCACCATTCAAGGAAGTAATGAAATCATAGATCCATAAAACTATCAAAGTATCGAAGCTGCAGAATATTGCAAGATTGTCTAACTAAAGATTGTACTACTTTGCAATTTCACCTGAAGGGAAGTATCTGTTTCTCTGATGTTTTTTTCCAGCACTGTTTTCCAAGTGCTTTTATTTATTTTTGTCAGTTTGATGGGTGGTATCTCAAAATTGTTTCAATTTCAATTTAGTATTGAAGTTGAATTGCCTTTGTAAATTTTAAACATGTCTTTATAGCTAGAGGTTATTTTTATGTTATATTCATCATATTTTCTCCAATCTATGAATTTTATTTTTTATTGTACAGATTTAAAAGGATATGACCAAGCAATCTTGTCTTTAATTTAAAAAAAATTTCCTCTCCATATTTGAGATAAATACATTTAATATTCACACTTATTCCACCTTTTATTATTTTTTTATTTTTAAATTGCAATTCACAGAAGTACACAGTATAAAATATGGCCTAGATTAATTTCCTGTCATATTTATAAGCAGTTTTGTTAAGTACATTTGTTAAATAATGAGTCATTTCACGATTTAAAAAAAAAATTTGTGTGCTTTCTGAGAGTTCTGTGTTTCTTTTTCCACATACTTTTCGTAATCAGTAGCTTTACACCCCTATCTCTGGGTTGACAAGGATTAGGTACAATCTTTGAGACGGCCCACGAATCATATCTATTTGACTCATTTTCTTTCCATGCATTAATTCCTCTAAGAAATCTTCAAATATAGCTCATGCCAAGGTTTTCACAGATGTTGCTAAAAGGGTCCCCAGTGCCCATGCAAACACTAAGATGCATATGAGATGCAGCCCAGCCTTCATTTCACCCTATAGATAATGTGGAAAATACATAAAGGGCTCGCGGTAGTCCAAAACAGTTGATGCAATTCCTTTTGATACAATTTCCACCCTCTTTCTGACAAGTTCCCCCTCCCCTTCCAAGAAATATACAGTCCTTCAGACACAGAGTGCCACCAAGTAGTGGAGTGGATAGGATATTGGACCTGGGTCCAGGAAAAACCTCAATTCGTAACCTGCCTCTGACACATATGCACTGTGTGACCTTGGGCAAGTCATTTAACCTCTATAAACCTCAAGTTCCTTATCTGTAAAATAAAGGAGTTGACCACATCAGGTATAAGGTCCCTTCCTGCTCTAAATCTGTGACCTTGTGCCTCATTTCATAGGGGATATGAATGTGGGGTAGCTAGAGAGGCACCAACATCCCAGTATAGCGAACTTTCACTTCTGGGACACACAGAAGCCTTCGGCCTAATTATATTCTCCTAAGACTAGGATACTTCTCAGAGGGAAATAAATGAAGCTGCTAGAGAGGCAGTTTACATCCCATGAAGGGGAAGGGAACAAGCATTTATTAAGCACCTACTCTATGCTGGGTGTTTTACATAGATTATCTCATTTGATCCTCACAAGAACCCTGAGAAATTGAGGCAGAGGTTAAATGACATGCTCAGGGTTACACGGCTATTAAGTACCTGTGGTTGGATTTGAATTCAGATCTTCCTGACTTCAGGCCCAGCACTATAGCCACTGTGCCACCAATCTGCTGTTGTAGTACTCTTGTATTTGTTGGAAATGTCCATAAATAAAATTTTTACACAGAAGGGAGTAAATGAAAGATTTAATGCAATTCTTGAGAGGCGGGCCACCTGGGCTGGAATGCACTAGGAGCCCAGATACAGAAACAAAGCAAGCTTTTATAGGGTTAATCATTCCTGGTCCATCCCTTCAGAGCTGGGATTGGTCCCAGCTCTTCTTGGTCACAATCTCTTGTATGTTGCCATTACGTATTGGTCTTGGTCGTTGATGTGATCTCCCTGGTAGTGATGCAAGGCAGGTACAGATAATGAGACTCTCATTTTATTTGGGGTGTGTCAGGTACTAGGAATGAAGCTATTAAGCATTCGTGCTACAGGTCTAGCTTACCCTTTGCCCTAGTTTTCATTACAGACCCAGTTGAAACTGGTTTTCCCTCTTTCTGAGAACTGTTTGGTCTTTTCTCAGCACTCCCTTCTAATCATGTGACTCCCAGATGTTTCTGTGGAGGCCAAACTTTATCCCTTTCTAACATATTGTCTAAAATGAGGTGCTGAGCATCGAGACAAAAATCAAAGCAGTTCCTGCCCTCAAGCAGTTTACATTCTACTGAATGGACACGATCTATACGTACACAGGTAAAATATAAAGTAAGAAGTAAGAGAGAAGGCAAGCTAGAAATCAGAAAACTGACATAGGAAAACTTGAAGAGGAAAAGAACACTAACATTTTGTGGAAGAGACGTCACCAGAGTGGAATATTTTAGGAAGCTGTGGTCTCTGAAAAGCAGAGATGAGGCATGAGAGCCAGCCTGGACAAAGACATGGAGGCAGGAGATGGAATGTTAAATTGAGTTTAGGCAATAGTTAAGGAATAAATGCGAAGTAAGACTAGAAAGATAGCTTGAATCCAAAAGGTAAAGAGCCACTGAAGGGTTTTTGCCAGGGGAGTCAGATCCTTGCCTCATAATTTTGTCACTGGAGTGAAGATGAGTTGAATCAGAGTTAAGAGCCTGGAGGAAGGGAAGCTATTGAGAAGGCTATTTCCATAGTCCAGGTGAAAGGTGATGGAGGCTTAAAACAGGGTTGTAGTAGCATAGAATGAATGAGTGGTGAGAAGGGGATGAATGTGAACGATGTCTTAGAGGCAGAATTGACAGAACTTGGCAACTGGGGGCAAGCAAGAGAAGAGTTGACACCAACTACAAGAAACAATGAATTTAGAAATTTGGGGAGTACAGAAGATGGAGTTTAGAAACTTGGGGAGTATAGAAGATGGAGTTTAGAAACTTGGGGAACATAGAAGATGGAGTTTAGAAACCTGGGGAGTATAGAAGATGGAGTTTAGAAACCTGGGGAGTAAAGAAGTTGGAGTTTAGAAACTTGGGGAGTAAAGAAGATGGAGTTTAGAAACTTGGGGAGTATAGAAGATGGAGTTTAGAAACTTGGGGAGTATAGAAGATGGAGTTTAGAAACTTGGGGAGTATAGAAGATGGAGTTTAGAAACTTGGGGAGTATAGAAGATGGAGTTTAGAAACTTGGGGAGTATAGAAGATGGAGTTTAGAAACTTGGGGAGTAAAGAAGATGGAGTTTAGAAACTTGGGGAGTATAGAAGATGGAGTTTAGAAACTTGGGGAGTAAAGAAGATGGAGTTTAGAAACTTGGGGAGTATAGAAGATGGAGTTTAGAAACTTGGGGAGTAAAGAAGATGGAGTTTAGAAACTTGGGGAGTATAGAAGATGGAGTTTAGAAACTTGGGGAGCATAGAAGATGGAGTTTAGAAATTTGGGGAGTAAAGAAGATGGAGTTTGGAAACTTAGGGAGTATAGAAGATGGAGTGTGGAAACTTAGGGAGTATAGAAGTACTTCTTTTAAAAGGAAGGATGAGTTCAGTTTTGGAAGATAGGACTAGGTTGTATAGACTGGGAGTCTTCCACATAGAAATGCTAATTTAACCTATGGGAGCACATGAAACCACCAAAGGAAATAAGGTGGAGAAAGAGAAGACAAGCCTTGGAGGGCACTGGATAGATGATCCAGTGATGGAAACTGTCAGACAGATAGGAGAACCAGGAGAAAAAACTATCACAGAGGTTAAAGGAGGAGATATTGAAAAAAAATTATTTAGTCTCATGAGAGTATGTTTTTACTATTCTGTAGTGTTGTACCAGAAGTGAGCGAGACACATCACAGAGTATAAGTTTTAAGTGGAGAATTTATTAGCCGGCAGCCATTGGGGTACGGCACCACAAATCAATGGCGATGTGTTGGGGTGATGGCTTGGCTTATATAGGATATGGGGGTACAGAGTGGGGGGGAACAGGAACAAAGGTCCTGGCTAATCAAAAGATTCAGTCAGGTTATCGTACTAGTGGGATAATCTCATTTATGTTCCTTGGTGGAGTCACGGAGCCCCAGGGATATCTGCTAGAAAGGGTCTGCCAGGTTATCCTTCAGTGGGATGGTCCTATCTATTGACATTCCTTGGTGGAGTCATGGAGTCCCAAGGGGTTTGCTAAATGCCAAAGATATCTGAGTCCATTCTTTCTGGGGGTGCTTGTCAGTAGCTAGGGGTTACTGAGGGGTTCCTAATTTTCCTTGTATTACAGTAGTACTAAGTCAGTGGTGTTGAATACTGGTAGGAATGACAAGGACAATGAGGTCTGAGAAAAGGCTATTGTACCTAATTGTTAAATAATAATTGATAATCTTTTGAGACCAGTTTTAATAGAGAAGCTAGATTGTGTGAGTTAAGAACAAAATATATAATAAGGAATTGGATATATCAAGTTTAAAGGACTTTCTGGGAGGAGAGATATAATTCCTAAAAGGATAATGCTAAAGAGAAGGGTTTTTGTTTTTGTTTTCTTTAAAGCTGGGAGACTTGCACTAGGGCAGTGGTAAATAGGGGATACTGGAATGACAATGGGGCCAAGTACTAGTAGATAAGAGGAGGGGGTTGGTTGGGATCAAAGACTCAAATGAAAAGAGGAACCTGCTTTGGTAAGGAAGAGGGGCCACCTTTTTCCTTTGAAAATAGAGGAATAGAGAAGTAGAAAGTACGGGTGAAGGGGGAAGGATATCAAAAGCTTCTGAGGTGTGAAATAGGGGAGGTGAGGAAATCCATAATGAAGAACTTCAATTTTCTGAGTTTCTCTGAATTGAAGACATCTGCTGAGGGAGAAGTTTGTGGAGGGTACTTGGGAGCCTTGGGAAAATCTCTTGGGAGCATAGCAGAGCTGGGAGATTAAAAGAATTTCTGTGTAGTGATGACCTAACCATTTGCAGTAGTGGCTTTGTCTTAAATCATCTCTAAAGTTAGGGAATCATTGGTAATGTATTAGTGGATCGTATTGGACTTGGAGTAGAGGAGACCTGAGTTCAGATCCTGCCTTACATACTGTGTGGAGTGGATAGAGGTCTCAGTCTCATTTTCCTCACCTGGAAAATGGCGCCTACATTACAGGATTGTTGTGAAGATCAAATGAGATAGTGTAAAGTGGTTAGTTGGCCTTAATGAGTTATAGTGACACCGTCTGTTACCGTATCTATAGCTGTGGAGGCATATGAATCCCTGTCCTCAAATATAGTTTGGGCTTCTTTAGAAAGTGTCATAGACATATTCCACTTAACCCCGAAGGCAGAACCAAGCTCCAATTTGATAAAAGAAAAACTTTCCAGACAATCAAGACTGCCATGGGAAAATGACTTCTCTTTGGGGGTTCTGGCTCGGGTTCTGGTATCTCTGTTGTTGAAAGATTCTGATTATCAGTCTGCTGCTAATTCACATCTGGTATTGGGAATGGAATGAGCATTTATTAGGTACTTACTATGTACAGACATTGCTAAGTGCTTTTATATGTGTATGTGTGTGTGTGTGTATCTCTCTCTCTCTCTCTCCATATATATATATCTATGTATATCTGTCTATCTGTCTATCTATCTGTCTCTCATTTGATCCTCAAGATAACCCTAGGAGGTACCATTTTGTAGATGAGGAAACCAAGGCAGAGAGGTGATGTGTCTTGTCCAGGGTCACACAGCTAACACTTACTAAGCCCCTAAATTCCAGATAAGAGGCAGCTGGGTGGCTCAGTGGATGGAGCACTGGGGCTGGTGTCAGGAAGAGCCAAGTTCAAATCCGGCCTCAGATACTTACTAGCTGTGTGACCCTGGTCAAGTCACTTAACCTCTGTTTGCCTTGGTCGATTGGCGAAGAGAGTGGCAAACCACTCTAGTGTCCTTGCCAAGAAGACCCTAGGGACACTGTTGGTGTGCCAGCGGTCCATGGGCATGCATGGCTAAGTGTTTTTCATGTATTACTTTTTTTTTTGGAGGGGGGATTATAAAGGAAACCGACTTTATTGGAACAAAGTTCCCAATTACTGTCTTCCAATCCCAGGAAGCCCTAAAAGTCTTTCCACGCACAGAACCAGGTTTAAGAATCCCTAGAGGGGAGGGAAATTACAGGAGATGGCTGAGGATGTGTTTACATGTATTATCTCACTTGGTTCCCACACCAACCTTGTCCGGGAGGCGCTACTATTAACAACTCCAGTTTACAGATGAGAAAACTGAGGCAGAATTGAAGTCGCTCAGGTTTCCCGCACCTTAGGCCTAGCGCTGTCTCCACTGCGCCCCCTAGCTGTGGTCGGTAGATCGTGGGCCCAGGCGGTGAAAGATAGGGCGAGGTGAGGCCTCCCAAAACGTCAGTGACCCTGGAGCCAGAACATAAAGAGGACACCCCCCATGCAGGGCTTGTTTTCATTTCCTATCCGTTATTGCGGGAGGGAGGGCAGGAGGGGGAGGGGCAGAGGGGCTGCACCGTCCGCTTCCTGCCCCTCACCCCCGCACTTCCTCCACCGCCTCCCCGTACCGCCTGCCAGTGACGTCACGACGCGTCACGTAATGCGCGACGCCGAGAACACGTAGACAGCGCTTCCCGCCGCGAGGCCAGCCCGCGCCTCTCGTTGACGTCAGAGGACGGGGAAGGACGCCGCCGCCGCTGCCATTTCTTCTCCCTCCCCTTTCCCTCGCCCCACACCTAAGATGGGGCCTTGGCTTGTGGGCGCCTCCCTGTGGTTAGTTTGGGGCAGCTTCGCGAAGTACGTGAGGGACCAAGAGGTGCCCTTTGACCAGAGTAAGTGCGGCCCCGCCCCCTCCTCTCCCCACCCCGGGGGCGAGGTCCCAGAGCCGCGCCCACGTAGGGCGTTCTACACACCTCGATTTGGGTGCACTTCACCCGCAGGAGTCACCGGATCTTTGCCCTCCCTCCGCTGGGGTAGAGATTGAGAACCGGAAGTCAACCCCCCTGCTTTAGAGCGGAAGAAACTGAGGCACAGAGCAGTAAATGGACTTGGCTGGGCTCACGACTAATGACGTGACGTTCCCTGCCCTAGGATTTGAACCTAGGTCTTCCTGACACCTCTCAATTCCATAATCCTCCGGTCATTCTTGGGATTCGTGGTGTCGTCAGTGTAGGAGCTCTCTCCCTCCAAATTTCCATTCTCTAGTTTCTGCTTGCCTCCTAGCGTGTGATTAGTTTGGTTGCCAAAAAGAAAAGAGAAGTGTGGGTCGGTTAACCAGCATTTATTAAGTGCCGGCTGTGTGCCAGGTACTGTGCTAAAACACGCAGAGTCTGTACACTACTTAGCCACAGCCACTATACGATTTCAGCTTACACAAATAAAAAGGCAGTGGAGTGTGGGAAAGGTGGGGGAGGGTAGTTTGCTGACCGCCCCCCCCCCCCGCCCTCGGTCTATTGGGGGTGACGCTATGCAAACAGCTATGCACAAACAAGATATATGCAGGATAAACAGAAAGAAGAAGCTAGCATTAAGGGGGGCAATTCTTTGGAGGCTATGGAAAGGTTAAATAAGGATTGTTGGACGCATAAATGACTAATTTCCTGAGTTAGTGAAAGGTTAATCATTGACCAACAGGAGACTCTTATTTGAGGCTTCTTTCTAAGCCCACAAATAAGCCAGTAGGAGATGAATTAAGAGCTAAGAAAGTGTGTAGCGATCACCTGACAGGTGGGAGACTGCTGAGTGGCTGGGGAAAGGGCGGAAGCTGGCGCTAGAGCTATCATGACCTCCCAGCTTCATCTTTTCAGAAGGACGTGGTTGCTCTCTGCCTCCTTCCGTGGTTTAGGGGGAGAAACAGGGGAAAAGACAAATGTTGCAGCTATATTGTTGTAAGAAGAGTTTTGATTAGATAGTGCAGAAGACAGTTGAGCGTGGGCTTGTCTGTGTTACCGAGGGAACTATCCTAAGGAGCTTTGTGGCGCTCTGGCAGAACAGGACAAACAGCATGTCACTCCAGCGGTCACTTCTTTAGTGCCTTTGTTAAAGTTGAGTAGGAGTTTAAATAGTTTGTCAGCGGCAGGAGAAGAGTAGATTTGCCTATCTGGAGAGAGGCCAGGACCAGAAGGGGAGCAGCTAGCAGAGAAACAGCTTCATGCGGTGCAGATTGTTTTTGAGAAGACCGACGACGTCAAGGAATACAGTCCAGAACTGTTAGTTGCCCCCCTAAACACATAGGTTTCCTTACTCATGTGTGTCCCTGCTAGGTTCTATAAGTGTATTGCTCACTCTCATAGACTCCGCATGCGTTGGTGAACGTGAATCAGGTTGATGTGTGCATTTGCCTTATTGCTAATGTTTTCTGTTGAGGAGCTAGTGGTGTCATGGTGACGATCTTTTGTAAATGGGCAGCACACTGGCAGGGTCTCATGAATTACAGTGACAAATTGTAATCCAATAACAGGATTATCTTTAGGACCCTGGGAAAGTTTGAATCATATAGGAATAGTAATGATCCCTCTCTAGGAACTCCAGTTCTGCCTTTGTGAGGGAATGTTGGAGAGAATAAGCTAGCCCAGAGAGTAGCACTCTTTTTCAAATTTAGTATTTTATATTTCCCAGTTACATGTAAAAACAAATTTTAACATTTGGTTTTAAAACTTTGAATTCCAAATTCTCTCCCTTCTTCCCTTCCAACCCCCCTCATTGAGAATGGCAAGAAATTTGATATAGGTTATACATGTGTAGTCATGCAAAACATTTCCATAATAGTCATGTTGTAAAAGAAAACATAGACCAAAAAAAAAACCTCAAGAAAAATAAAGTAAAAAAAAGTTGCTTCAATCTGTATTCAGACACCATCAGTTCTTTCCCTGGGGATGGATAGCATTTTTCATCAAAAGTCCTTCAGAGTTGTCTTGGATCATTGTATTGCTGAGAACAGCTTAAGTCATTCACAGCTGATCATCTTACAATATTACTGTTACTTTGTACACAGTACATTTCACTTTGCATCAGCTCATGCAAGTCTCTCCAGGTTCAATTCAGGTCTTTCTTCTGATATCTGCTCTATGTAGAAACTACTCAATGTGCTGTAGGGTCTCATCTTTTTACATCTCATATAGAACAGTTACTGTCCCACTGCTAGCTATCTGTCTCTTTCCCTCATAAATTTAGAGCTGGAAGGGGTCTTAGAGATCATTTTGGCCAATACTCTCATTTTATACCTGAACAAACCAAGGCTCATTGAGGTTATGATTTGTAGTAGAACCAAGATTTGGAATCTGAGAGTTTAAAAGAACTTCAGAACTAGTACAAACTTTTCTTTCTAGCCATTGGGGGAGGTAGAGGTGGAGAAGAAGAGAAATTAGATTAATTTATACGTCATATGTTGTCCCTCCTAGAGGTACTTCACGTATAAAGGAAGCCCATTAATGAAGTAAAGCTTTAGGCCAAAGCACTAGTTACCATTTTAGGCAGTGTGACAGACTGAAAGAGAAGGTATTTGGCAGGGCAGTGTGGAAGTGGGGTGGGGCGGGGGGGGGGGGGCCCCGGTAGAGAGGTGGAGGTGGAGAGTGTTAGGGGAACCTTATCAATGCCCTTCTAATCACTGCATAGGCACCTAGATCTACACTTCATTCCGAGCATTTTCTCTGGCTGTCCTCTATGCCTGGAATGCTCTCCCTTTTCATTTCTGCCCCTTGTCTTCCCTGGCTTCCTTCAACTCCTAGCTAAAATCCCACCTTCTACAAGATACTGTTCTGATCCTTTTTAATTCTAGTGCTTCCTTTCTGTTGATTATTTCCCATTTATCCTGTATATACCTTGTTTGTGCATAGTTGCATGTTGTCCCCCATTGAGATTGTGAGCTCCTTGAGGGCAAGGGCCGTTTTTTTTTTTTTGTTATTTATTTATTGCCTTTCTTTGTATCCCCAGTATTTAGCACATTACCTAGGACATAGTAGGCATTAATGTTTATTGACTGACTGAATGATCTACCTACTATGCCTTAACCTGGTGCAATAGGGAATCAGGTCATGTCAACAAGCATTTATTAAGTGCTTACTATGTGCCAGGCTTCCAGCCCTCAACCTGCCCATATTTTTGGCTCAAGCATGTCTGCTGTCTTTATCCTGTTGCTGAGGACCATGTGGAGTATGGGACTCCTCTCTGAGGATTATTTTGGGGAAGCTAAAAAAAAATTTACATAATCCCATCAAATGTTTGTGAACTGCTAGTGATCCCCTGCATTGCTGTTCATGCTGCACTCATATGAACTTGTTTGTCTTCACACAAGCATTGTCATGATGGGTCTTGGAAGTATGTCCTTGGGGAAAATTGAAGAATCGTGTCCCCTGGGGGAATATTTTTCATAGTCTTACAGCATATAAGTAGGAGGCTTCTAATCACAGAATCCTCAGATGTGAAAGGACCCAGAGAACATCTAGGCCAATCCTGATAGATTGAGAGCTATAAGATGCAGAGAGGTTGGGTAGGTCGATTGCCCAAAGTCACACAGGTAGTAAATAAGCATAATAGCTGGATCCTTGGATTCCAAATGCAGCATTCTGTTGTACTGTACCATGCTGCCTCTCATCTTTCTCTGAATGGGAAACCCATCTTCAGCAACCCAGACAAGCATGATTCAGCTTGTGCTTCAAGATTTTCAAGGGTGGGCTCAACATGTACATAATTGTTACATAGAAGACCTGGGTTCAAATCTTGTCTGCCACTTACTGCTTGTGTGAACTTCACCTCTCTGGGCCTCAATTTCTTCATCTGTAAAAATGAGGGAGTTGGTCTCAGTGACTTGTAAGATCCCATTCAGCTCTACATTTATTAATCTATAATCAAGTGAGATATAAAAGCAGACAATTAGAGATGCAGAAGTCGAACTCAGGAGAGAGATGAGGGCTGGATGTGTAGATTTGGGAGTCATATGCATAGAGATGATAGTTTCTCCAGAGGTGATGAGATCACCAAAAGAAAGACTATAGAGAAGAGGAGAGGACCCCAGGATAGAGCCTTAGGGTACTCCGATGCATAATTGGTGCAGGATATAAATGATGAACTTGCAAAGAAGATAGAGAAAGAATTGATCCAAAAAGTAGGAAAAGAACCATTACAGAAAGATTACATGTAAACCCAGGGAAGAGAAAATGTTCATAAGGAGAGAGTTGTCAACAGGGTCACATGCTGCAGAGAGGTCAAGAAGGATATGGGTTGAGAATAGGCCATTGGATTTAGGAGTAAAAGATTTCTGGTGACCTTGACAAGATGGCAATTTCAGTTGAGTAGTGGAGTTCATTGTAAAAGTATGAGAATTGAGTGAGAAAGTAAAGGGAACCAGGCTAGATGGTCTGTTCCAGGATTTGGCTATGAATGGAAGGAGAGCTATAGGATGATAGCTTGAGGTCGTAGGGTCAAGTGAAAGTTTTTTTTTTTTAAAGGATGGAGACTTAGGCTTGTTTGTAAGCAGCAGAGAAGGAACCAGCAGATAGGGAAAAAGGTGACCAGGAATAAAGTGTCTTTTTTTTTTTTTTTTTTTTTTTAGTGGGGGGAATCCAGATTTCTTAATGCAAGAAAATTGAAGGCATGGGAGAAGAAGAGATATCTAAGATGAGAAGAAATTTACTTAGGCTACACCATGGGTCACAAAGGTCATAATGGAAGGGGAGGGCAGAGCAGAATAGGTATATGGGTTAGGGTTAATGCTGAGGTTGACAGAGATGAGAAAGTGGGGAATGATAGAATGATAGAAGGATTTTGCTGAGGTAGGAGGTGTCTCCATATCACAGGGATTAGGAGGGGAAAGATTGAATCTTGTTAGCCATACATGGGATGGGGATATAGAACCATTTGATTGGGGCTTCCATCCTGAACAGTCTTGTTTTGGCAAAAGGCAGTATCAGATTTGTTTAGGCATCTGGGTCAGTAAATACCTAATACCTAAAGGTTCCCAGGGGCCCAAGTTCCTTTGCCTCACCCCTAGATGGTGTAGAGATGTTGCATAATTGAAACCATCCTTGGAGCCAAGCATACTGGACATTTGTTTCCTAAATGAGGTCTTGATAGTCAGCAGTTTGGTGTCTGAGGTCTGGTCCTGGGCAGAATCCTAGAAATAAGAGGCTTGGTATTAGAAGCTTTCATCTTGAGAAGGTCTGGTCCATCAATGGGAACTCCTCTCCAGTCAACCATCAACAAGCATTGATTAAGCACCATTATGTTCCATGCACTGTAAGAAGTGCTAGAGATACAAAGACAAATGTGAAATAGTTCCTTTTTTCAAGGAACTTAGATCTTATTAGTGTAGACATGTACGTGTAGAAGTCTGTATAGAATAAATATAGATAATAAACAATAAATAAAAATAGATGAATATAAGGTTGTTAGGAGGAGAGAGAAAACTTGCTATTGGAGAGATTTGGAAAAGCTTCATTTAGAAGGGGGTGCTTGAATTCTGTCTTGAAGGAAGAGAAAAATTACATGAAGAGGAGGGGAGGAAGGAGAGTGCATTTCAGGCTTGGGGAAAGTCCAGTGTAAAAGCAGAGACAAGGAATATGTTTTTGTGTGGGTGAATAACTGAGAAAAGGCCACTTTGCCTGGACCCCGAAGTGCTGGAAGGAGAGTAATGTAAACTTAAATGAGAAAGATCGATTGAGGCGTGGTTGTGAATGGCTTTAAAAGCCATTTAAAAGGGGAGCCATTATTTTGTCCTAGAGTCAGGAGAAAGTGACATAGTTGCATTCACAATGAAAAGAAAATCACTTTGAGAGTTGTGTGGAGAATGAATTGAAGTGGAGAGAGATGAGAATTAGCCAATCTTGATTGTTGCAGTAATTCAGGAAATAGGTAATGAGATTCTGAACTACAGTGGCATCTCTGTGAAGAGAGAGGGGTCAGATTTGAGAGACGTTGTGAAGGTAGAAACTGCAAGATTTAGCAGCTGATTGGCTATGTGCAATGAGGGAGTATGAAGAATTGAGGATAAGGATGATTATGAACCTGTGAGACTGGAGGAATTGTAATGCCTTTGAAAAACATAGAGAAGTCTCAGCTTGGTGGAAATGAAGAGCTGTAGCATTGTTATAGTGAGTTAGGGCAGAGGAGCCAAATATTCTAGGCCAGGCCTAGCTCAGGCCAGGCCAGTGATTCAGGCTCCAGATTGGAACACAATGAAACACTGATGGGTCAAAAAAATTCAATGAAAAATTTTTTTTTAACAATAAGAGAATACAAATAAAATACAAATAAATGCAAATAAAAGAATAGTTACTAATTAAAATAGAACCTACTTCATTTCACATACCTACTTACCTTATACCTCCATATAGTTGGAAGGGCAGTGGGAATTCTGCTAAACTTTCAGCTCACTAGCTCTCGTTTTTTCTAGGATTTTTATGTCTCAAGCAATAAAGAAGCAGTGCCTGTTGTTCAAACTCTTATTCTCTAAACCAATCAGATCCTGTGGATGGCCTCCTTAACTCCTTAAAGGAAAACCTCCTTAGTTTACATGACACGCGTACTGTTCCTACCAGAGACACCAATAAAACAATTCTTATCAGATCTCTATATGACATCCTTTCATATATTTCAAAGGCAGGGAGAGATAGGGGAGAAGGGAATAAGCCTTTGTTAAGCACCTCCTATGTGCCAGGCACTACGCTAAGCGCTTTACAAATGTTATCTCTTTTGAGACAATCATTATCTCATTTGAAGAAGCTGTCAAGTTTTCCTGCAAGTCACTTCTTTTCCAAACTCATCCAAGCACTCCATAGGAAAACTAAGGGCCAGTGAGGAAAAGGGACTTGGCCAAAGGCACATTTCTGGGATGGTTGCTGGGGAAATCTGGCTGAATTGCAGAAATGAGGTTAGTACTTGAAAAACATTGTGAGTAATGGAGGCAGTGTTTACTGGGATATTTAAAAAGAAGGGCAATTTCTTTTGCCAGTGAATGTAAGCTGGTAACAATCGTGTTGCATTTGGGTAGAATTACTTTAGCAGAGAAATTGACCCAAGTAAACCTTTTATGATTGGGCACACAACTTGCACCTCTGTTGATAACTTGGTGAACCCCCCTTTACATGAACATTTGTGTGTTTACCAGTTTGTTGGCCCAGTAGAGAGGCAGCTTGTGTGTGTGTGTGTGTGTGTGTGTGTGTGTGTGTATGTAGTTGTGTGTATTTGCCTACTTCTGCAGGAATCATGCTTACTGTGTCAATACTTGATATCTACCCCCTCTTAGAGAAGGGCCAATCTGTAGTACAGTATAAAAAATTCATCAGAGCATCTGCTCATTCAACAGTTCTCTATCTGCCAAGGCTCTTGCATCTGCTATGTCACTGCTGGTCTTACTAAAGTAGTTATTTGTGCCTCACAAACTAAGGGAATTATTTTTGTTCTTATTTCTTTGGGTTTATACTTGTGGGTGAAGGCATGATCTGCACGATCTCTCTGGACCTTGGTTTTGGAGGTTGAAGAAGTAAGGAATTCGGATTTTCTTAGAAGATACAGTTCATTTTTTCTACTTCTAGCAATTCATCCTGTAATGTAGAATAGGGATCCTTCCCCTTAAACCTGGTTATCTCTCAAGGATGTATAGTAGGCCCTTTCCACCAAAAGTCTTGAAATGATCTCAACTAAAGCTTCAAACATCACTTCTGTGTTGATGATTCATAATTCTGGCTCCAACCTCATCTCTCCTCTGAGCTACAGCCCCATATTTCCAACTGCCTCTCAGAACCTGAAACTCAACATGTTCAAAATTGAAGTTGTCATCCTTCCTCTCCCTGCCAGCTTCTCTATTTCTGCTGATAATACCATCATTCTCCCAAACATGGAGATGATCTCAGAATTATCTTTTACTTTTCTTCCTCTTTCATCCCTTTTATCTAGTTATTTGCCAAGTCATATGAAATCTACCTTTACAATAACTCTCAAATCTTTCTTCTATTTTCTACTCCCACTGCAGCCAACTTAGCTCAGGCCCTTTATTTTTGTAGTTTGAAGTATTTATAATAGCCACATAACTAGTCACCTGAGACTTGTATGAATTTGGAGAAGAGAACGCTCAGGAACATGATAACTGTATTAAAATATTCAAAGAGCATTTGACCTCTCTGGACAATGGGTAGAACTGGCAAAGAAGCAAATCTGGGTCAGATATCAGGAAAAACCTTTCTAACACTTAAAACTGTCCAAAAATGTAATGGAACACCTTGGGAAGTGGAGGGCCACCCCTCCTTGGCAGTCTTTAAGCAGAAGACAGGCAGCTACTTGTTGGATATATTATATGTTGTGGAAAGAAAACTCATTGTTTACAATTGAGGCGCAAGTCAATAAAATGCTTTATTTTATCTGTAGTTATAAGCCAAGGTAGAACTAACAACTGGCACTTGGAGAAGGGAATCTCTTTGGAATAAGTGGAATTCTGAATAGGATCCATTTTTGACAGGTGCTTTGAGTGTACAGAACAGAAATAGTCATGCTGGATATACAACCAGTAAGCCATTGGCCTTGGAGAGGATAGGGCAGTTTATTGTGTTTCTGGTAGGGGACTGAAACTTTCTTTAAAATTTTTTTTTCCCAATTACATGTAAAAAAACTAACATGAGTTTTTATTTAAAAATTTGAGTTCCAGATTTTCTCTTTTCCTCCCTTTCCTCTCCCTCCCTGAGATGGTAAGCAATTTGATATAGGTTATACATATGCAGTCATGCAAAACATATGTCCATTTTAGTCATGTTGTAAAAGAAAGCAGAAAAAATGAAAATAAAAAGAAAGTAAAAAATAAGTATGCTTTGATCGGTATTCAGACCCTACCAGTTCTTTCTCTGGAGGTGGATAGACTTTTTCATCATAAGTCCTTTGGAATCCTCTTGAATCTTTGTATTGCTGACAGAAACTTTCTAATCTGCTCATCTGTGGTTGGCCTCAGGGGTCTAAGGCAAAGCACACTCTCTCCTTTGATTGGCCTTGCCTAATCTCTGTGGTGAAGAAAGGCAAAACATAGGGGTTAGATGTTTCTGCCTTGTTATGCTAAAATTTACTTTTAAATTTAAATTTACTCTAAAATTACATTACTCATGTCAAAAAAGGAAAATAAAATGCCTCCCCTCTATGCTAACATATATAGCAGGGATATCTTTTAGGTATAAGTTGGATTAAATGGCTTCTGAGATTCCTTCCAGCTCAAAAATTCAACAATTTTAAGATTCTGTGACATATTCAGAGTAAAGTAAGGAGAACAGCATACATAAATACTAAAATAATATTAATGTCACTGTAACGGCAAGCAAAGTGGGACTTTCTGCTGTTTTTTCTTTTGGAGTACTTCTCAGCACTAAGGCAATCAAGTGCCTTTGATTGAGCCTTACCTTTGTTTGAATCAAGAGTCTTTGATTAAATCGAGAGTCTTTGATGACCTGCTTAAGTTGCAAGAAAGCTTATGTATATATACTCTGAGGTTAGCATTTTGCTTTGGGACTCACTCATGGGAGGAGTGTTCCTGTGATTTGGCCAGATGAGACTCTGGGTAGCCATTAAAGAACCCCCTGGCTTTGAAAACACAGATGTTGTTGCATCTCTCTGGTAACTATGTATGTATTGTCTTGGTCAGACAGTTAGAAGCCTTGTCTGTTGATCTGTGTTTATTTTCTCTGTTTGTAATTTCTGTTTGTATTTTCTCTGAAGTTCAGGGTGCTGACTTTTTCCCTTGAACTAAGTGAATGATATATGTATGTTTAATTAAGTAATATTGTTAACCCCTTAAAGTTGCTTTCCTTTAGAAAAGCAGATCAAAGAACCTATGCTAGCAGCCCTCCTGTGTGCTGGTGTTATTGGCCTTACACTTCCACAGTAGCTGTAAGTAACGTTGTTACAGTCACCCATTGTCTTAGGTCCCCCATTAACCAGGGAAAGACTCTGGGTTCACAGGGACAAGGTCTGATCTTGGGGGACTGGTCCAAGGAGGGTAATTTTCTCCCTGTGGATAATTGTTTCCAACTCAGAGTAAATCTGTGGGGAAATAGGAATAAAGCTTAGGTATATCTTGTATAAAGGTTTTCCCCAAAATGGATGACAGAATATTGCCTTTATTTTAACCCAACACAGAAAATCAATAAGCTTCAAAGGAATCAGGGAAGCTAGTGAACAAATACTGAAACATAAATCTCTAAAATAGCATGTTAATTTCCCATGTAAGGTATAGATATTTTGGGATACTTTTGTACAAATAACAACATAACAGATTTAGAACTGAAAGAAGTTAGGGGGTGGAGCCAAGATGGTGGATTAGATGCAACTCAGCTGAACTCTCTAAATACTCCTCTCCAAACAGCTTTAAAATAATGCCTCAAATCAAATTTTGGAGTGGCAGAGCCAACAAAAGATTAGGATGAAACATTTTTCTAGCCTAAGAAAATATGGGAGGTCAGCAGGAGAAATTTGTGACACTGGGGTCAAAACTTATCCAGAACCCACATAAGTGGGAGCAGTGGTAGCAGTAGCAGTAACAGTAGCAGCTTCAGGAACTCTCAGCCCAGAGATGGTAAAGGGGTCAGACAATTGGTCAGAAAGTGATTATAGAGGATTCTTGCACTAGGTGCAACTGGCACCGATTGACAACTGTCTTGTTTATACAAAGTTCTGGGTCAGAGTTTCAGGGTGGAGAAGAATGCTAGGGGTTGGTCACAAGGGAGTAGGGGCCCTGGTTGCAGTTCCAAGGCAAAGAGAGCACTATTACTTGTGGCTGCAGGGGACCAGGGTCCCTTCCTTGTTAAAGACCAGAGTGTAGAGCAGGAGAGTAGTGACCACACCTCTCCCAAGCTCACACCACCTTGGAAGCACCAAAAATGTGTAGACCTCCCCCAACTAGCTTTGAAAATAGCAGCGTGCTTTTTGTGCCTGTAGCTTGGGATAGTTCCTCCCCACCCCAAGGTGAGCAGAGCCCAACTTTAACATAAAGTTCAAAGTCAAGAAATAGGCTGGGAAAATGAGCAAACAACAACAAAGAACCTGACCATAAAAAGCTACTATAGTGACAGGGAAGACTAAGACATAAACTCAAAAGAAGACAACAATGTGAAAACAGCTACAAAAACTCCTTGAAGAAAAATACTAATTGGACCCAAACACAACAAGACTTCCTGGAAGAGTTAAGGAAAAGGATAAGGGTAGTAGAGGAAAAATTGGTGTGAATACCAGGGTCTATCTGCAGTAGGCCACACAGAATAAGCAGGATAGTCTCTATTACTACCTATTGCAGCTAAAGCTAACAGATTGGTTGTTTGGTTACCTCCTTGCAAATGATAATCCCTAAAAACGTGCTGTACAAAGGGATTGTGACTAATACTTATGAATCTCATGCAGTCCACAGTATCTACAGATACTCCTGTGGCCCCCATTCACCGATTCTCACCACCCAAGAGATTAACAATTATCCCTTTCTCTGGGTGAACCTACTCAAGATATCTGTGATTACCTGCTGTATAAAATCTTCCAACATCTCTCTGAACACTATTATTATTTTGGGTTTCTTGCCTCCTTCACTGTATGGGGCACACTGCTGTTTGAGGAGTCTGGTCTGATACTGTATCATTCTCTGGCTCCATAGCATCATACCACAAAGTAACATTTCGTGCCTCAGATTCTGCTATTGTGTCATCCTCTCTAGACTCTGTCCCCTTGTCACCATGGCAACCAGACTGGCTGCTAGACTCTACCTGAGCTGAACTGAAATGCACTCTTGACCTCCTTGGCTCCCTCTGTCTTCTAGCCAAATTAACAGCAAAATCAGTAAATTCCTGAACAATAATCTGCTGTTCTGCCACCTGAGATTCCCCATCTTGCTGTGGTATAGAAATATTCTCATTTGGGCTAGACATTTCTCTTCCCATCTGAGTTCTCTCTCGTAACAGTCTGCCCCCGTTTTCATACATAATACGATACGCTGTGAGTAAAATCCAGCTTCATCCAGAGATTTCTGTTGGCAATTCTCTCCCTGGCTTACCTGTAATTTCTTGCAAACATCTTTCCAAGTCTCTAGGTTCTGTTTCCAATCCTCACAGAAACCAGTGCCTTTAGACCATTCCCTTGTTAGGGAGGAATAAGTTACATCATTACATCTTAGGATAACCATTTCTTCTTCTAAAGGCCTTCTATCTCCAAATAGAGATCTTATACCTTGCAATCCCATCCTGTTTGTTGCCAAATGTATCAGCAAGGCAATAATCACAATATAGATGATAATTGTCAAAATGCCTATGTGGTTCTGTGTCGCAGAATATACAAGACTCTCCACATAGAAGGTAAAAGAAGTAAACCGTTTATTCAGACACCAAATAACCAGATCCCAAAACCAATAAGTCCACAACATCACAGCAGAGAACCATTCCATCCCACAACCTTCCGCCCCTGCTGGGGCCTTGTCACCAAAAAGCAAACTTACAGCACAGCTATCACACAACTGCTCTCTTTCCCTCGGCTCTAACTGCTCCCCCAGCATTTCCTGTGACACAGCTTCCTTTTCCTCTCAGCAAGCTCCTTCTAACACATGGCTTAGGCTTCCTGTGATGTAAGCAGGTCATATGGCCTATTAATGGGTGGGAAAGATCTCCAAATGTAAACTGCTATTACGATGATATATGTGTGTTTAATTAAAGTAATATTGTTAACTCCTTAAAGTTACTTTCCTTAGAAGAGCAGATCAAAGAACTTTGCTAGTAGCCTTCCTGTGTGCTGGTGTTATTGGCCTTACACAGACCCAGTAGTGGCAAGTAGCATTGTTGTTACAAAATTGCATCGTCAGCAGGATCTGCAAATTAAAAGGAAAGTGTGGGGCCTGGGATACTTGTTCATTGTTTCCCAGTTTTGGTGGCTGTGGTGCTATGGAGCCCCAGGAGCAGCAGTGGCCTGAGGGAAAACAGGCAAGTAACAGTGACTGGAGTGGTTTCCTGGGTGCCTAGACCAGGGCCCCTGGGAGATAACCTCTCCTTCCCTCTCCCTACCCCACTAGTACTCCAGAGGAGACAGGCCGGAGCAGTGGCTGTGGGAGGAAAACAAGCAACAACTTGGGGGAGGTGGGGATGGCCAGGGCCAGGACTTGAGTGGATTAGCTCGGCTCCAGACTGTGCTGGAGGAGTGAATGTCCTGAGATTGTATCGTACGTGGAACCCTAGAGCAGGAAAACTGCCTTCACACAGACTCAGCAGGAGTGGTTGGTGAGGTGAGAGAAAAAGCAGACAGCTGCCTGCATCAGGATTCAGGCAGTAGCCAGGAGTGGCCAGCTCCTGCTGGAGGATGAAGAAACCCAGAGCTTGGAATTCAGCCCTGGGGCAAGATAAAAACTTTGCAGCAAGGTGCTGAGTGGGCTTTTTTGCAGCATTCTCCTGGGATGGTTGCTTGGGACCCGGGGGTGGTGAGGCGGGGGTGGTGGAGTTGTCTATGGTGGGTGGGGGGAAGTGCCTTGGACCCCTAATGACCCACCCTGTTGTCTTTGTTGCCCAGCTGTCCCTCAGGACTTGGAAGTGGGGAGTGGAGCCGTGTGGGGAGAACATACCCCCAGGAGAACTTTATTTGGGCTTTTTTATTTGTGTTGGGACTTTGCTCATTAAAGCATGCTGGTACCTGAGGGTGCCAGGGGGAAGCCTGCAACAGTAATGTGAGGAGAAGGACACACCCTCAAGAAGGACTTCACTGGGACACGCTGTATTGACTGAAGAGATTATAACTTGCTGTGACCTAGGTGTGGATGGCGTTTGTATTTTCTGCCACCTCTTAAGGATGATATGTTGTGCTCAGGAAGACCCTGGCCTGGGACCCCCTGCTTGTGTAAATAAGTATTTGGGGGAATGCTACTGAATGATATGTTTTCCTTAAGGATGTTGCTATGAATGGTATGTTTAGTTTATTGAACAGTGTGGGATCACAGGGTGTGGTGCCTCTGTTTGTTCCAGGATCCATGGCCATTTAGATTGTGGGGCCAAGGATCCTAGAATGGGTGGAGTGTAATGGCAAGTAAAGTGGGACTTTTTATTATCTTTTGTTTTGGAGTGCTTCTCAGCACTAAGGCAGTCAAGTGCCTTTGAGTCTTGCCTTTGATTCAATCAAGACTTTTTGACTGAGTCTTTGATGACCTGCTTAAGTCATGGGTAGGCTTAGGTCACATGGGTTTGAGTTGCATGGTTGTGATGCCCTCTGACCCTGAAGAAGTGTATATATACTCTGAGGTTAGCTTTTGCTTGGGCCTCACTCACTGGAAGAGTGTTGTGTGATTGACCAGATGAGACTCTGGGTAGCCATGAAGGAGCCCATCAGCTTTGGAGAACCCAGATGTTGGTGCTTCTCTCTCTGGTAACTATGTATTTATTGTATGGTCAGACAGAAAACTGTCTGTTGATCTGTTTATATTTTCTCTGTTTGTAATTTCTGTTTGTATTTCCTCTGAAGTTCAGGGTGCTGGCTTTTTCTCCTAAACTAAGTGAATGATATATGTATATTTAAATAAAGTAAGATTGTTAACTCCTTAAAGTTGCTTTCCTTAGAAAAGCAGATCAAAGAACTGTACTAGTAGCCCTCCTGTGTGCTGGTGTTATTGGCATTACGTGGCCACAGTAGTGGCAAGTAACATTGTTGTTACATCTGTTCTATTGATGAAAGCATTTAGAGATATAAATTTTCTTCTGATAACATTTAGAGATACAAATTTTGCTTCATCCCATAAGTTTTGGTAAGTTGTCTCATTAATTTCATTCTCTTTTAATAAAATTATTTATTATTTTATTACTTGTCCCTTGATCCACTCATTCTTTACGATTATTTTCCAATCAGTTTTGAATCTGTGTTACCATGGTCCCTTATTAAGTATAATTTTTATTGCATTATGATCTAAAAAGGATACTTTGATATTTTTGCTTTTCTGCATTTAACTAGAAAATTTTTATGCCCTAATATGTAGTAAATTTTTGTAAAGGTACCATGGACTGCTGAGAAAAAGTATATTCCTTTCTCTTCTCATTCAGTTCTCTCCTGCTATCTATCCCATTTAGCTTATCTAAGAGTCTATTCATCTTCTTGACTTCTTTCTTATTTATTTTTTGGTTAGATTGAACTAGTTCTTATGCCCAAAGGGGTATAAAACTGTGCATACCCTTTGATCCAGCAATACTACTACTAGGTCTGTATCTCAAAGACATAAAAAAGGGAAAAGGACCTATTTATACAAAAATATTTATAGCAGCTCTTTTTGTGGTAGCGAAGCCAAAGGGATGCCCATCAGTTGGGGAATGGCTAAACAAGCTGTGGTATATGATTGTGATGGAATGTTATTATTTTATAAGAAATGACAAACAAGATAACTTCAGAAAAACCTGGACTCACGTGAACTGATGCAAAGTGAAGTGAGCAGAACCAGAAGAACATTGTACACAGTAACAGCAATATTGTACAACGAACAACCGTGAATTACTTAGCTATTCTCAGCAATACAATGATCCAAGAGAATCCGAAAGGACTAATGATGAAGCATACTATGCACCTTCAGAGAAAGAACTGATGTTATTTGAATACAGACTGAAGCATGCTATTTCTCACTTTCATTCTTTTCTTTTATTCAATTCTTATACAAAATGACTAATATGGAAATGTTTTACATGATTGCACATGTATAACCTATATCTGATTGCTTACCATCTGTAGCCAGAATGGACTTTGTTTTCTTTGAATGACTCAGCTTGCCTCGTTGAGCTTCCCTGGACCCTGGGGCTTGCTCTTCCGGGGCAGGACCAGAGCTTCCTGTGTGATGAGTTGTGGCGCTGGCTGAGGGGAGGTGTGTTAACGTGGTCTACGCTGGGGGAGGGGCCAAGTCAAGAACCAATCGGCCCTGGTCGTTCAGGCAGCGCTTGATGATGTCAAAAACTCTATAGAGGGGAGAGGACAGCTTGAAGATCCTCCTTTCCTTTTCCGGTTGGAGCCAGAGACGCCTACAGCCGAAGCTGAGCTGCCGGTAGCAGAGCTGACTAGAGGCTAGTGGGTAATCTTCTTACCGTAGAGGGGAAGCATGTATACGATTTTGCCTTATACCATCTCGCTTCTCTGTGGCCTCCTAGTTACTCTTGTGAGGCGGACTTATTGGGCCTGGAAGCTTTTGATGAAAATATCAAAATGGGGATGCTGGTTTGTGGGATTGTTACTGTGGAGTGTAAATACATGCTTTAGTTCTCCTGCCTTCTGCCTAGAGAATTCCTTATATCCTGCGGTTCCGGACCTTTTAGGCACATATGAGATTCTCTTTGAAATCATAAATTCTGCCTTCCTAGTATACCATCTCAGGGAGGGGGGAAGAGGGGAAGGGAAGGAGTGATAGAATTTGGAACTGAAGACTAAAAAAAAGTTAAAAAATTATTTTTACATTTAATTGGGGACAATAAAATATATATTAAAAAAGAAAAAATTGTATCTAGTTCTGAGAGGGGAAGGTTGAAATCTCCCACTGTTATAGTTTTGATATCTAGTTCCACCTGTAATTCATTTAGCTTTTCCTTTAAAAATTTGGGTGCTATAGCATTTGGTGCATATAGATTTAGTATTGATATTACTTTATTATCTAAGGTAGCTTTTATCTTAATGTAGTTTCCCTGTTTATCTCTTTTAATTAAATCTATTTTAGCTTCAGCTTTGTCTGAGATCTTGATTGCTAACTCTCCTTTTTTTTCTTGCATCAGCTGAAGCATAATACATTCTATTCCAGTCCTGTATTTTTACTCTATGTGTATCTCTCATTTTTATTTTTATTTATTTATTTTTTGTATCTCTCATTTTTAAATGTGTTTCTTGTAAACAACATATTGTTGGATTCTGATTTTTAATCCATTCTTCTATTTCCATTTTATGGGCGAGTTCATCCCATTTACATTGAAAATTGTAATTATTAGTGGTGTATTTCCCTCTATCCTATTTTTCCTAACTCTCTTTATCCTTTTCTCTCTCTCTCTCTCTCTCTTTTTACCCAACTCCCCTCAGAGGTCTAACTTACTTCTAACCACTGTCTCCCTGAATACTTATCCCTTCTAAGAACCCCTCCCTTACTCTCCTATTCCCTAATCTACCCATCCTTATAAGGGTCACTGCCTTATCCTCTCCCCTTACCCTCCTATTTCTTGATCTGCATATCCTTCTAAAAGTCCCTCCATTATCTTATCCTCTCGCCTTCCTATTTCTTTTTGAGTTGAGAATGTTTTTATACTCTTCTAGATGTGTGTTATTTTCTCTTTAACCCAGTTCTGATGAGAATGATTTTCTAGCACTACCACCCTCCACCCATTCCTGCCTCCACTGTAGCAGTTTTTGCATTCACGTCTCATTTGTATGACACAATTGCTCCATTTTATCTCTCCTTCCCCACTCTTATTTTTTAGGATCATCCCATCATATTCAACTCAACCCCAAGCCTTCTATCTATATATGCTCTTTCAAACTACCCAAGTAATGAAAACATTCTTAGGAGTTACAAATAATGTTTTCCCATATAAGAAGTCAACAATTTGACCTTATTAAGTCCCTTACAATTGGTCTTTAATGTTTATCTTCTTATGATTCACCTGATTCTTGTAGGTCAATTTTTCCATTCAGTTCTGGGCTTTTCCTCACAAAACCTGGAAGCCCTTTTATTCATTAAATATCCATGTTTTTTTCCATGCAGGATTATAGTTAGCTTTGCTGGCTAAGTTATTCTTGGTTGCAAACCCAGTTCCTTTGCTCTCAGAATATAATGTTCCATGCCCTTTATTCTTTTAATGTAGAAGCTGCTAAATCTTATCCTGACTCTAGCACCACAGTATTTAAATTATTTTTTTTCTAGTTTTCTGTAGTATTATCTCCTTGTTCTGGGAGCTTTGAAACTTAGCTATAATGTTCCTGTGAGTTTTCATCTTGGGATATTTTTCAGGTAGTGACTGGCGGATTTTTATCAATTTCTGTTTTACCTTCTAATTTTAACATGTCAGGACAATTTTCCCTAATAATTTCTTGAAGTATAGTGTCTAGCCTCTTTTTTTGATCATAGCTTTCAGGGAGTCCAACAACTCTTACATTGTCTTTCCTTGAATTGTTCTCCGGGTCAGATTTTCTAATTAGATGTTGTATCAGTAAGGCAATAATAACAATATAGATGATAATTATCAAAATGCCTATGTGGTTCTGTATCCCAAAGTATATGAGACTCTCCACATAGAAGATAGAATAGTTAAACCATTCATTCAGACATCAGAGAACCATATCCCACAAGCCATTTACCCAATATATCAGAGCAGTAAAGCATTCAATACATTATATCACAACATGGAGCCTTTCTATCCCAAAACCTCTCTGACCCCCTGCTGGGAGGATGGTAGAAATGGGGAGAAAATTTGTAACTCAAAATCTTGTGGAAATCAATGCTGAAAACGAAAAAATATTAAATAATAAAATATGAGATAACACATGACAGACTTTAGAATACCCTTGTTAAACAGTGATAATGGAGACCAGCATTCCAATTCTACGTCCCAATACTGTGTTCCTCATCCAATTTAACCAATTGCTTAAGGATCTCAAAGCTAGATATGACAACAAGCTGGTAACCACCCCAACAATTATTACCCTCAAATCCTTACAAAGTGAAGAAAAACTGACCAGCAAACATCAGAGATGGGACCTTTTGAACTGTAGAAAAAGGGAAAGCTGGGAAGTAATCTTTTGACCTCTTAATCCTGTCCTCAAATTGAGCTGGCTGTAAACTTGGAAATTTATAGCATCCCTAGTCTCTAGCCTGCAGAAGAAGCCATAGTCAGCCATTAAGAATTTTCTTCAATAAATATCATTTGAATATAAAAAAGTATCAAACTCTTCTCCACTTCTTTTACATTTTCTCCCTGTATCATAATATCATCTATGTAGTACATAAGCTGTACACCAGGTAACTTCAGTTCATCCAAATGTTCAGCCACAATCCTATGACAAATAGTTGGGCTATACAGATATCCTTGTGGCAATCAGGTAGAAGTATATTGTCGGCTCTGCCATATGAAAACAAATTGGTCCTATTGTTTGGGGTCTATTGAGATTGTAAAGAAAGCATTGGCAAAATCATTAACTGCCTACCAAGTTCCATCATATTTCTGGATCCTTTCTATTAAGGTAACAGTATCTGGAAAAGCAGCACACAAGGGAGGAGTAACTTTATTCAGTTGTCTGTAATCTACTGTCATTCTCCACGTTCCATCTGACTTTCATCCTGGCCATACAGGATTATTCTATCTAGTGGTTGTAGGGACTAACACTCCTGCTTCAACATATTCCTTTATAATATTGGCAATTTCATCTTGCCCACCTGGCACATGATATTGCTTCCAAGTAATTACCTTAGAAGGTTCAGGTAAAGTGATTGGGTCCATTTCTACTTTACCCACTAAAACTGTATTAATTCCTATCTTCTTTACTGCAAACTGATATCTCCCCTCCGGCAAATTCAGAGTCATGTCTCTCAATATATCTATTCCAATGATATGTCTTTCTCTTTTTCACATACAAAATGATAGGCTGTGAGTAAAATCTAGCCTCGTCTAGAGATCGCTGTCGGCACTTCCATTCTTGGCTCAACAGTACCCTCTCTGACACATTACTCCAAATCTCTAGGTCCTCCACTCAGTAGCCTCTGCTTCCAGTCTTCACAGAGATCAGTGCCTTTAGACCCTTCCCTTGCTAGGGAGCAATGTCACATCCTCCTATCCTGGGACAACCATTTCTTCCTCTAAAGCCCTTCTACTTCTAAATAGATATCTTATATCTTGTGATCCCATCCTGTTTGCCGCCAAATAATGTATCAGTAAGGCAGTAACCACAGCCTCAACGATAATTGTGAATATGCCTATGTAGTTCTGTATTGCAAAGTATGAGAGACTCTCCATGTAAAAGGTAAAAGAAGTATAACATTTATTCAGACACCAGAGAATCATATCCCATAACCAAATGTTCAGGTCCCACAGCCAGTTATCCTACTTCATCATAATAGCAAGGAATTTAAAATACCATATCACAGCCTGGAGCCTTGCTGTCCCAAAACCTCTCTGACCCCCTGCTGGGGTCTTTCCCAAAACAAACTCGAAGTACAGCTAAGTCAGCCGGTTCAGTTCTAACCATCATGAGGGTGGCCATTAGCAGCCAAAACTGCTCCCTCTCTCTCTCTCTCTCTCTCTCTCTCTCTCTCTCTCTCTCTCTTGCTCTCCCTCCCTCTCGCTCTCCCTCCCTCTCCCTTGCTCGCGCTCTCACTCTCTTTCTCTCTCTTCCTGTAACATAACTTCCTTTTTCTGTTAGGAAGCTCCTCCCACCACATGTGTCTTAGGCTTCCTGTGACATAAGCAGGTCACATGGCCTATTAATGCGTGGGAAAGATCTTCAAATCTAAATTGCTACTACAATTGGCTACCCAGGGTCTTATTACCAACACTCTTTCCATGAGTGTACTCCCAAAAGTCAAAGGCTAACCTTCTAGTACATGTAAGCTGTTCAGGACCCTGAGAGCTGGCCAAACAGGGTGTGAGAAAGTTCCTCAATCTCTAGTACCATGTCATATGCAAATCAATGACTCCTGATTGCCTTGGTGTTGAGAAACACTCCAAGACAAAAAGGGATCCACTTTACCTGCCTCATTCAAACAAAAGTGAGACTCATTAAATGCACATGATAGCCTTAGCATCCCAAAAGAGAAGAACGATAAAAAAGTCCTTCCCTGATTACCATTACATTCCCATTTCCAGATCATAAGCTGGAAAAAAGACTTGGGCCCAAGGACCCATGCTATACTGTCTGCTGTATCTTTGTGAGCCCACTCCTGTGACTAAACACAATAGGCTCCTTTATGGAAAAGAACAGAAAAGCCTGGACTCCATTTTAAAGGGTCTCTGCCTGTTTAAAGAGTTATTGGGTTATTGAAGAATAAAATTAACAATATCAATATCAGCTTGTGCTCCTGAATGATTTCTAGTCATCAAGTTGGAGCTAAGCAACTTCTGGCTAGTATATCATGAGCTATGCAATCAGCACGTGCCCACTGCAATTTCTGACTGAAAGTAAAGGCATACCTACAAGACAAGGAGAAGAAAATCTTTTATCTAAAGAAGAAGTTCTTAACCTTTTTTTGTGACATGGACCCCTTTGGCAGAATGGTGAAACCTCTAGATCCCTTTTCTGAACAGTGTTTTTAAATATATAGAATAAAACACATAGGATCACAAAGGAATTCATTTATATTAAAAGTTATAAAAATATTAAAAACAAAAACAAGTTCATGGACCTCAGGTTAAGAACTCCTGATCTAAATGAATCAAGCTCAAGAAAACACTACTGGAAGAATAAAAGAGCGTTATAAAGGGACTAGGATAGGTGGGATTTGGTGTGTGTGTGTGTGTGTGTGTGTGTGTGTGTGTGTGTTATGGTTTGTCCTTTGTTTCTCCCTGACATCAGGGAGATGATGATATGACTTGCAATTGACTTTGATTTGAGTGAGGGATGGCTATGCAAGGTCACCAGCCTCACTTTCTCCTCCAGAGCCATCTGGGTTCAGTGGCCGGATATGGACCAGGATAACTGGAGATGGCCCAGGATGCAGTGGGAGACCTTGGCCCTTTCAAGCTAATGTTTTTTCAAGTTATCACTTTGAGTAAGGCCACACCCATTCAGTGAATAGGACTCTGTAAGAAGTGAATCAAAGGATGGCCCCTGTAATAAAAAACAAATCAAACTGGGAGGGGAAGACCCTCAGGATTGCTGCTAGTTCTTAGCACCCCAAAAGAGAAGAACAGCAAAAAAGGTTGCTGGCCAAAAGAGAAACAGTTACTATTTACATTCACTCTGAGCCAGGAGGGCCCCAAAATAACCATTAAGTGGTGACTGGGCAGGGACCTACTGTAGTCCAATTCATGAAATCCAGAGCGAATTGGATATAAGGCTTGGTCTTTGAGAAAGAAATCTAGCCAGTTAAGTAGATAAACTCAAAGCTCTAAAGAAAGAAGACAGCCCTCACTTGCATGAATTCACAGCCAAGAGAAAGAGTTCATTACTGGTCAAGCTTGACTTCCACTTTATTTGCCCTTGGTGGACCCTTGTGGAGCCCAGATTCTTTCACATCCTTCTCCCCCTATTTGAGCTGCCTCTCCCAAAGTACACTAGTCTCCTCCTCGTCCTTCATTGACCCTCCTGATGAGGGCACAGTCTCTGGGAATCCCTTGAACCCTTGAACTCTCCTTGAATCTTCCCACTCGACCTGGCCTTGGCCTGAGGCTATAACCATTAAGCCCAAATGCCTACCTTGCCCAGTCCTCTATTGTCCAGCTGTTTCCCACCCTTAATCCTGTTTCCCATCCTTAATCCTGATCAAAATATCTATACCCTAGCTCTGTTACCCTAGCCCTTTATGGTTGGTCATTTCCATATAGCCTTCAGCTATTTCCCCCACCCTGGAGTCTGACCTCATCCTTAAGTCCCTCCCTAGACCCCTCTTCTGGTCACCCCAGACCACCCCTCAATCCCTCCCACAACCTTTGTGTATATAATCTCCATCTTGCCTCCATGAAGGTGGTCAGATCCAATCTAGCTCAGATTGGTCTGGCCCGCTTTCCTTACAGGTGTCGCAAGGGGTGGGATCTCTTGGGGCAGGCCAATGTGGCTAACTCTTAATAAACTTTATATTTTCCCTTGGCTGAGAAAGCTTGAGTCGAATTCTTTCGGCAGGACCCAGTGTGTCGGTACTTTGGGGTGTCGAGCACCTCTCACCCCAAACCCTCATCACTTCCATTGTTGGAGATAAATAAGATGGCTGCCTCTGCTCCTGCTCCTGCTTTCTTAATATCTACCCCATTGTTTTTCTCTGTTCCCTCAGCCTGCTCAGGTCAGAACCTTGGAGGCCTTGCCAAAAATCCACAGAGTCCACTTCAGAGATCCTACTTGTAGAGGGCCAGTTCTGAGAAAGTCCATTCTGGGATAAGATACAGACCAGAGGCCTGTTCTTGCCCTTCGGCTAATAACTCAGCACGTGGGCTCTCCATCCCCCACCTCGGCATACATGTGCTGCTCAGGCTGAAGGCTCTTCAAGGCCCCTTTGTACTCATGTGCTCTCTCCAAAACCCCCATGGCACACATGTGCTAAAATACCACCTGTGGGCTATTAATACAGTATTGTTTATGGCAAAAGGGTAACAAAAGCATGAGGAAGTCATGCATAATGCAAATGCCTTGCACATGGATTTGTTGATTCTGCTTGCCTAAAAGGTAAATAAGCCCTGTCCCTCAGTTAAATAAATGGAACTGTTCTTTACTCTTGGGCCTGGCCCATGTTTTGTGTTTTTCTTTTCACTCTCTGCCACATTCAGCCATCTCCCGCCATTTCGGCACCACAGTTGCTGGTGGCACCTGCTTATTCTAAGAAGATGAGCAAAACCTCCTAAATCCTAGAATTATCCAGAGGGTTCAGTCCATTCTTCTAATCCACTCTGCAGAAAGTGTTTTTTTTTTTGCTATTGCAATAGGAAGATAATTGAGCCTTCATATCACTGGCCAGTTCAAAATAATATATTATTTCTATTTCTAGATTGTGGAAGAGTGCCATTGGTGAATGTGATGTCAGGATCTCGAATTGTAGGTGGTCACAAGGCTGAGCTTGGAGGGTGGCCATGGATAGTAAGCCTGCAGGTCGTGATATTTCCTAGAACTATACATGTATGTGGAGGATCCATAATAAATGAAAACTGGATCCTCACAGCTGCACACTGCCTTAAGGATATCAGGTATGTATGTACTACTGCATATTTTGATTAATTAAGGGTTTAGAATAATGTAGAACATTCCATCCAGTCCTCCATCATTTTCTTTTAAGGTTTATTCATTAAATAATTGTTGAGGCCAAACTAGGGCTGAAAGGTTTTGTTATAATTTGAAGTGAATGTGTGATTTTTATATTCTTTTCAAACATTGCCTTCAGAAAAATCCTAGCAAAAAACATCATTTAAAATTTTTTTATCTTATACTTGACACTTGTCTCTAACCTTTCATTTTTAAGAAGCAGAGATAGTGAAACTTTTTCTATCAAGAATCATTGACAGGAAAAAAATCAATTTGGGGTCACAAGTCAACTTCATTCAGGTAGGGTGTTTGGATTTTGAGGCTTTTTTTAAGGGATGGAAAAAATACGGAAAGTCAAACATGTAATAGGGAACATAAACATTTTTCAAGAAATACATACATTTAAAAATACTTCATTTATATATTTTTGCTAATAGAAGGAAGGGAAGGGAAGCGAAGAAGAGATGATGCTGTGAGAAACGTGGTTTTGGGGATCACTGGACTTCCACAAATTGTGAGAACATACGCAGCTTTGGGGATCATTGGACTTCCTAGGCAGGGCCAAAGTCCTGAGAAAGAACCCTGTGATAATCCCTAGGGAAGGCTGTACAGACCACAGGACTCCCCAAGGAAGACCAAGTGGTAGCCCTCCCTTAATCTGTGGGGATCACAGGGCCTCCTAGGGGTCAGACCCTAAGGAGGACCCAAGTGATGGCCCCTTAGGATGGTGGTAAGATCACAAGACTCCCAAGACAGGGCCAGAAGTCCCAAGTAACATCCCCTTAAGACGGCTGTGCAGACCACAGGGTTCCCCAAGGGAATCCAGAGTGGTAGCCCTCTTAACACCGCAGTGGGGAATCACAGGACACCCCAAGACAAGATCCGGGAGTAAGCCTGGCAAGCTTCCACCACCTATTGCTTCCCTTCACTTGACCTTAGGAAGATCCATGTGATTTGCCCCTTCTCACCTAAAGAACTCAAGACCAGAGTGAGCAGAGGAAGGCATTTTATTACACCCCTCGAGAGAGCAGGTGTGCTGCTTACGGGAACACTCACACACTGATACAGCTGCAGGAGCAGGGGTAACCATTCCCTCCACTCCTGCTAGAGTTAGTTTACAGTCTTTGTTTTTTACATAGTTTTCCTAGGTTATACAGTTTATACAGGTAGGATAATAAGGATATAGAAGCAAAAGTAAAGTTAATTAGATTTTCCTTGTCTTAGTTTAGGATTAAACTGCACTCTTTTACTTCCCCCACTTTCCCTCTTTAACATATGCAAATTATGCAAATCAGTAGGCCTGGATTCTTGACCAAGACCAGACCCTAGATAAGCTAGATAACTGCTTCAAGTGGGTTTGGCTTCTCTAATTCCCCAGGCTGCCTTCTCAAAAAGCATGCACATGCGTACAAGCCTCTGACTTCTCACCTGACCGACCTTGAGGCCTGGTCTCTGCTAAAGCTGGGGTGGGGGAGGGCGGGGAAGCACACCTTTAGTTCTGTGGAAACAAAACTCCTCCTCCCATTTCTTACAATGGTGAAGGAAGAGATGGTTGTAAGAAAGGGCAGAAACTATAGCGGCAGGCTTCCAAGGTATTGTTGGTAACATTACAGTGTCTCTGGACTTCCCAAGAGTCAGTATCACCATGTGTACCTTGAACGTAGTAGGTTTGTCAATACTGTTTGCTCTTTAAATAATTAATTCATTGCTTAACTGTTGTTCACAGGAGCCCTTTATCTTTAAAGTAATGGCTAACTTCAAGTGATTTAAACTGGCTTGAAGAAGACTTTCTCCTCTTTATGACCAAAATACTACCCTTGCTTAACAAAGCTTTATCCTTTCCCTGTAGGCCTCTTTGAAAAGCAAATAAACTAAGAGAGGTAAATTAACACATTAATGTGAAATTATCAGCTCTCTTACCTCCCTGACAGGCTAGGACAGTGTGAAAGTACTGGGCACCAGCAAGCAAAAGGGGAAAGAGAGAGACAGAGAAGCATTAAAGATTTTTTGTATCTATAATTCACAATTTTGCCTAGGGGTAATTAACCTTACCATGGAGCTTCTGGCCCTTGGCTGGATTTCATCTGACCCTGCTCCTCCCACTAACTTTTCTATTTTTGTAAATGGAGTCACCACCCTCCACAGTCATTCAGGGTTAAAACCTTAGTCATTTTAAATTCTTTCCTCTCAGAGACTATTTTGTGTTTTGTTTTTTTTTATCCCAACTGTCTCACATATCACCAGGCACGTCATAGATGTTTAGTAAGTATTCATGGAATTGAAATGAATTTTGATATAGTTTATTTTTTGCTTTTTCATTTGCATCTTTGGCTTGTAATAAAGGAACAGTTTTTAAAATTTAAAAGTTGTCTTGTATAATCCAACATTAGAAACCAAAAAAATGGAAGCTTAAAAATATAATTACTCATAGGCAGTGTTGTAATAAAGGCATTTGCTTTATTCCAGAGAGCCACAATTTTGGAGAGCTGTGGTTGGAGTTCATAATCTTTTACAGAGACATCGGAAAACTAAGAAAATAAAAATTAAAGCAATCATTATTCATCCACGGTTCATCCCGGATACATATGCAAATGATATTGCACTTTTTCATTTAAAAAGAGCTGTGAGTTATAATGACTATGTTCAGCCTATCTGCCTACCATTTTTTAAAGAGTTGTTTAACTTGAATGCCAGTACAAGGTGCTTTGTAAGTGGCTGGGGCAAAACAACAGAAGAAGGTAAATATTGGCTCAATTTTATTGATATGTAGTGCATCTTAATCCGAATTACTCATTTAGTTCTAAAAATTTGTCACCAACATTCTAGTTGATCCTTTTTCTAATATGTCAAGTTGCTGGAGGAGGATGGGCCCTTAGGCCCTCCCCATGTGGGGCCTGGCCCACCCTCAGTCCCTTGTCCTTGTCCTTAGGCCTTCAAGGCCCTGATCTCCACCTTGGTCTGTGGATCCCTTGTAGCCCTGGCTCCACAGCCTGGTCTATGGGTCCCACAGGCTGGCAGGCCTGGACGAAACTGTGGAGTTGATCTTGATGGTGCTTCTGTCATAACACTGGAAAAAAAGACAATCTGGATTCTGTGTCTCTGGCAGCATGTCAGACTCAAGGCTCCATCGTGGCAGGCATCCTGTCATCTTCAGGCATCCCCAGCCCTTGCAACTTTTGCAGCCCAAGATTTCTGAGAGTCAGAGGAACCCATGGAGATGTGGACATCAACCTCTTTGCCCCAGAAGATTCCTTCCCCAGTTTTCTCCTGATAGGACAACACTAAACAACGGATCTAGAAGAAGCTTCTGGGACTTGATGTGTTTCATATCCCTCCACTCTCTGGCAGGCAACTCTGCCTCAGAAATTCGGAAGTTGCTTTGCCACCACTAGTTTTAGTGTCCAGGCCCTATAAAAGATCCTCTTGCCCTCCTTTGGTGGGGTGATGGGAGTAGGGGGAAGGTAGAGAAGGTCAAGGTCTCTTGATTACCACTGGATATAGAAGAAGCTTTCTTATTAACTCAATCTGGTTGAGATAAATCTCTGCTTTTCCTTGAGAGAGAACAAAGGAGGACACTCAGAGTGGCCAAGCATTAAAGTACCTGCCTTGATATTGAAAAGATGTAAAAAAAAAGTCTGTATTGCAAGCTATTAACAAAAATGTAAAAAAAGGAGTATAGACAATTGTTAGGGAAAAAAATAATGGTGCCCCAACTGTCCTTGCAGACATAACCCCAACCACAACTCCATATCCCCAACCCCAACAAAAAATAACAAAATCTAGTCCAATGGAACTACAATGTTTTCAAGCAAAAAGAAAAAAAAAAAGAAAAAATGCTATTATAAATCCAATTATGGATTTTCTTTGTTTTTGTTTGTTTTTCCTGAGGGGCTCAAAAGATTCCTTTTCCTGAGCAGAAATAGTGGTATAATCTTTGACAAATAGTGTATATGCTCATGATTTCTGGAGAGCTATGGTGCTTAATGCTCTGCATCATTCTTTTACTATTCAGACCCACGGAAGTGTTGGAGCAAGCAGATTAGCTCCTAGAGGCCTGCATCTGTTTTTAGTTTACTGTGTTTTGTATCCATTTGAAAATATGACAAAATTGGGTGCTTAAACAACTTAAAAATATGATTATAGTGGGCCCTAACATGCCTTTGCAATGCAACTGTCTTCCCCTGATTGCATGTACGCTATCTGAATCTTAAAGACTGCCATACTGAGATTTCTGATGCAGGACAGAAATTGCATCTCTGAACCCCTGTTCCTAGACAGCAACCAGCTCTCCTGTTTTCCTCTCCTATGACCTAATCAATTTCTACCACCTTTCTTCTTCTCCATATCAGCATCATTCCTTCTTCTGGTCATTCAATACTCTTATAGTCAGTTTAATTTGCATTGTTAATATGTTGCTTTATAAGCATTTTTCAGTCTTTCCACATATGAATCTATTACCTTTAACTAAATTGTAAATTCAGAAACAGGGAACAAAATACATAGCTTTTGTACTTCTTCCATAGTATCTAGTGAATTTTTCTACACCTAATGGATACTAGACAAAAGTTGACTGACAAACTGGCTAATAGTGGACACTATAGAAAAAGAAAACACCATCTCTGTCATTGAGGAGTTTGTAGTTTCATTGGGAATGTAGGAAGGCAGGGCCTCTTTTGTATCCTGCTTAGCACAAGATATCTATACATGAAAATTTTGCAAATTCCTAGCCACAAAGCCAAATTAACTAGAATTTAGTTAATATTCTCAATTAATTTAGCTTCCTTGGCTCCAAGTCTCAGCTTAAATCTCACCTTCTGCAAGAAGCTTTTCCCAATCTTCCTTATTCTTAGTGCCCTCCCTCTGTGACTACCCCAAAGTCATCCCATCTATATCTTGTTTGTAAATAACTGTTTGCATGTTATCACTCTGATTAGACTGTGAGCTCCTTGAGAGCAGGGGCTGTCTTTGGCCTTTTTTTTTTTTTTTGGCATGCCTAGTGCTTTAGCACACTGTAGGCATTTAATAAATGTTAGTTGGCTCGCTATATGTATATAAATACACATTACTTATATGTAATCTTATATAAACATATATACACATACATAAAATATGTTGGAAGGGACCTCAGAGGTCATCTTGTCCAACCCAACTTGAAGCATGAATTCCCTTTACAAAAGAGCCAGTTACAGAGACAGGATGGCAGACAGATAGGAGCTGGCCACAGAGTGTCACATACTGGCTGGCTGAAGGACAAGTCACTTGACCCAAGTGCCCTAGGCTAGAGGTGTCACATGTGCAACCTCAGAACTTCCTATGCTGCCAGAATCAGAGTACAATGCAATTGGGAAATATTGAACAAAATAAGCAAAAATACCGTGGAACGTAGATAGTGTTAATATGTGGTTTTCTAAATCAGTATGCAGCCACAGGGATCCTCATACATGGCTTGGTGGCCCTGGTTGTATATGAGTTTCCTAGGCCCCTCTCTAAGACTATGAGTTGCAGAGCAGATATTGATCTGCATTGGTAGAAGTCCCTAACTGGAAGCTTAATACGTTAATAAAATCATAGTTCTCATAAAAAACAAAAAGAAATTGTTAGGAAATCTGCATTCGATTTTTACGAGAAAGAAGCAAACAACAAAATACTAATACTAGTTTTTATTTTTGTGACTTGGCCTCTTAGCTGGCACAAGCCCCCTTAAGCTAAGTAAAAAGCTCTTTTTATAGTTCATCCAGATTAGAATTTCACTCCTTGAACCCCATTGGTCAGCATTTTAGAGTTCATTAAACCCCGCCCCTTGATTACATCTTTTCATTTCCACTTTTCAATCCCCCCTTCCCTTCTCAAGTTTTGATTTTTTAAAAAAGAGCAGTTCACTGGATCTGTCTGTGTAGACATGGCTTTGCAGTCACACACACTGGGTAAGTGTTTCCTAAGGTATACTGGACTGACTTTGCAGCCCACATGTTTGGAAAAAGGATTTGTTGGTAGATGACAAGCTGAAGAAGACCCTAGAGCCAGGGCATGGCAGCAGGCATGAGAGCCATTCAAGAGGTCTGGACTGATTCAGTCCTGGGATCAAGCCAAGGTGAGAGCAACAGTGCCAGGGATTTATAGCTCCAGGGTGGGGAGACTCAACCAGCCAATCAACCAGAGGATAGGACTGATCTGGTGACTTCTTTCAAACAGCAAAGCTGCTCATCCCTTTTTCACTCAGTGTGAGTTTTGGGCTTGTTTCCTTATTCTTACTGCTTTTAATTTAGATTTATTTATTGTAAAACCTATTTTGCCAGCAGAAACGCTAAGTTGTGGGTATATTTTGTTTAAGGCTTACAAATAAAGGATAAGAAAGAGAGCCCTATTAACTCTGGAGAGTCCAAAAGTTTGGTTCAAACTGAACCTGGTTGCTTGGGAGCTGATTTAGTATAGTTGGACAAAGTGAGGGAGAGGTACTGGCCTATTCAAAAGCTATTATATGAATTTGGGATTTCTATGCCTCTAGATTGAGAGCTAGTAAGGACAGAAGGGCACAAGGGAGCAAACCTAGAGAACAAACTGGGCATTTTCATTTTCATTTTCTTGGCTCAGGGCCATTTGCCTCTGGGGATTTTGGAAGGCAAGTCAGACCCTTACACGAAGTAAGTTGCTATGGAAGTTCCCTTCCCTAAATCTCCCATCAAAGGGAGGGAGAGCCATAGAAGCATACTCAGTGGAACTTCTGTTTCAGTTGATGATTATCTGCCCAACCTACCCAGCTCCCCAGTGCCACCTGCTGCCTACATCCATACATAATCAATCAATCAATCAGTCAAAAGTATTATGAGTCTTCTGTGGGTGTAGTTTTTGTTATGGTTAACAAAAGACTTGTTTGCTGGGCCATAGGCTGCATAGGGAAGAAGAGGAAGCAGAAAAATAAATGTAACCTACAGGTCAACAAAATAACAAAAACAGGTGATGACAAAAATGTCAGAGTAATGTTATTTTCCCTGATATATGGAAAATCAGCTGTGGGTAATTTAGAATTAAGGGTGAAAAAAGTATGCCCAGGCCTAAGAGACATGGAGAAAGAATCAGTATTTAGTGAAAGTTGAGTGTTAATTCTCTCCATTTCCCCTTTAATGGAAAGTTTCAAGATCAGGAACAAGAAATCCAGAAGATGACAATCTCACTGAGAACTGATGGGAGAGCTGAGGGAAGATGATTTTTAAGTTTGCGACGTCAGTAGAAGTTCCAAATGGAGATACTGAGTAGGGAACTATACTACTATTGTTCTGGTCTGAGTACACAGGGTTTGTACCACAGAGGAAGTAAGAAGTTAGGACATTCCTTGTATGATCTGCCCAGTTGTTTCTATCATCTTTACTGTTTAATTTGAATAGAAACCCATTATTAGTTTCTTAGGAGATGACTTGGAATTGCTTCTTGAATCCTCTCTCAAACTCTTAAAGCTATCAGTGCAGCTTTGGACCTGTAATCCAGAAGAGGAGGCTTAATTGCCAAGTTATCTATGGCAAATATTTGTGAGGCATGGCTATTTAATCTGTGACTGCTTCCCATGTAGATTCTCTTGACAGAATTTGCTTGGTCAGGCTGGAATGATAGTGGGGGAAGGGAAGGAAATAATAATTTATTAGTGCTGTCCCGGACATGTAAACTAGGCCCTCCCTGGAGTTAGCCCTAACAGGGGCCCAGCACCCAGCAAGGCTCAATGAGATAAACTGAGTCACTCAAAGAAAACAAAGGCCATTCTGGTCACAACTACATGCCAGGCACTGTGCTGAGCACTTTCACAAATATCTCATTTGTTCCTCACAACCATCCTGTAAGATAGGTGCTGTTAGTATCCCTTTTACAATTGAGGAAACTGAGACAAACAGCCGTGAAGTGACTTGCTCAGGATTATATAACTAGTAAGTGTCTGAGGCAGGATTTGAACTCAGGACTTCCTGACTCTTATAAGGCCCAGTGCTCTATTTATTGAAACACATAACTGTCTCATAGTAGTATTAATCTCACCTTCAGTAGTACCTGGAGTGTTATCCTCTTCCTATGCTTTCTGCTGCTTATCCACCTCCATTTTGGGTTCAAGAAGTAGTGAAGATGGAAGGTGGATTAAATGAAGTTGAAGAGTGGATTAAGATTCTTTTCTTTGAGAAATTAATCGACTCACATGGCTGTGTCATTGTGAGATTTTACAGATTTTCTTTATTCCATAATCTATACCACATAAATGTAGATTGGGATTGAATATAACATTAGGTCTTCTCATCTTTGATAAAAATCTGCTAAATGCCAAAATATCTGTCTTACTATTTGGTGACATACTTGATTTCCAAACTAGTTTATGGGTTTTTGTTCTAGGCAATGCTTCAAACACTCTACAAGAAGCTGAACTACATTATATTCCCTGGGACACCTGTAATAGGGAGGAAGGTTATGGAGGACGAGTTGTTGCAACTTCATTTTGTGCAGGTGAAGAAGATGGAATTGTTGATACTTGCCTGGTAAGGCTCAACAGTCTTTTTTGAAAATATAGTTTAATGCTGCACTTACTGTGTAACCCTTGCGTCAGAGACAAGAAGGGCCCACTTTGGGGACTTCTCACTTCTCTGGCACATTGCCCTCATCTGGGTAGAATCTGGGATTGTCAATGTCTGTTATTTTTCAAGGGTAGCTACTGATTCCCTTTGGAAGCAATCAGGCTTACAAGGCTTAAAATGTTAATAGTTTGATTTTAAAATTAAGGAATATATAATTAAAGATACCCTTGCAATTTGACTTTCAGCATCATGACTTAATTAAAACTGCTGTTTCCAAAGTTACCAACGATCTCTTAATTACCATATCTTATGGCCCTTTATTAATTGTCATCCTTGACCGCTGCAGTATTTGACGCTGTTGACCCTCTCTGCTCTTCTCCCGCCTATATCTGACTTCTCCTTTTCAGTTTCCTTTGCTGGGTCATTGTTCACGTCATACCCCGAGCCGTGAATGGATCTTAACCCCAGCCTGGGCACTCTGCTCTTCTTTCACTATTTTTTCTTTCACTGTTTCTTTCACTTATTTCACTTGGTGACCTTATCATCTCCCATCAATTTAATTATCATCTCATCATTATGTGAGGAATTCCCAGATCTACGTATGTGCCCTTAATCTCTCCTAAACTCCAATCCTGCATAGGCCAGATTTGTATAGCCAGCCCAAGTCTCTCTGCTAAGCTCAAGTAGTGCATTCCCACCTGCTGATTAAATATGCCAAATGAGGCATTTTGCAGACATCTTAAATTCAGCAGGTCCAAAACTGAACTCTCGTCTTTGCTCCCAAACCCCCAAAGCCATGATTTAGAATTGCATAGAATTGTAAGCTGGATGACCTAGTTCAACTGTCTTATTTTACAGATGAGGAAACTGAAGCTTGGAGAGGTTAAGTGACGTGGCATCTTGGCAGCACTAAGATTTGAATCCAGGTCTTCTGACTCCAGATCAAGCACTCTCTACTACTTTATCATTTTGCCTTTTCAAAATTCAATCCATTGCCAAATCTTACTGTTTGTATTTCTATAGCACCTTTCATTTCCTCTCTACTAACATGGCCACCATGTTCAGGTCCTTATCACCTGGACTATTGCAATAGCCTCCTAATTTGTCTTGCTGCCTCAGGTCTCTTCCTTCTTCAGTCTATCTGCATCCAGCTGCCAAAATGATTTTTACTAAGGCCGGGTCTCATCATGTTACTCCTCTACTCACTAGGCTACAGCAACTTTTTGTTAGCTTGAGGATGGAAAATGTTTGGAAATGAAAGTTGTTTTGGTCCAGGCTTGTCTCCGGCTAATAGTACCCTGGTAGTTTAAGTCCTATGTTAGAATGAAATGAAACATTCATAAGTCATTCAATAGTTTAGAAAGAGTGATTTGCTTAGGCATAGCAGGGGAAGACTATTTAAGAAGGATATGTGTCAAGAATAAGGATTGGGATATTGCTTCTACCACACCTCACTGGTATTAAGGTCTTCTATTAGACTTTCTATCTGTTTTTTTTACATGGATGTAGATTTATTAAAAATAAGTCTGTAAAATACAATAGAAGTTTCACCTTTATCAGATCTTGAGTATATTTGAATAGTTTTTTTTCCTTACTTAAAATGTCCCTTCCCCACCTCCCCTTTCCCACCCTTTTTTCAAGGCTTCATGCTAGTGCTGGGTAATTCAACTCACAAATAGCAAACAGAAGCTGACCTAGTGTACACAGATCTGATAATGTCCATTTTGTTGAAGTTACTCACAAAGAGGAAACACTCTTTTTAATGAAGAAGAGACCTAGAAAGCTGAGAGTTGGAGTTGCCATCTCTGTGTCAGTCAGGAGTAGACAAGGGCTATTGGATTGTCTACTGATGCTCCTGGCAAAGTACAAATTTTTCTCTGGTTTCATGTTGAGATGTAGCTTTTCATACCTGAGCTTTTAGTGTCCAAAAGAAAACTCTATATCCTAACAGTTTCTCTGTCTTATTTTGTGCTTGACCCAGGAGCATCAGTCCCAAGATCAGCAGACTCTCTGCTCTTCCTCTGTCTCCAAGGGAGGGGACAGAGGGATTTCCTGTCCCCAGAACAGCATGCACAACCAAACACACCCAACCCATGATCTGGAGGATAAGTCCATCAGGGACCAATGGGCATGGCTGGGGGGTAGAGTGGGTGAAGGGTTCTTGATCCCTTCCCTCATCCACCGAAAGAGAGCCAGAACTTCCAAAGGAGGAGATGGGCTAAAGGGAATATTCCCCACGGTTCACTTCTTGCTATTTTGGAAAACCACTCGTTGCTTCCTATCCTTATACTGCTCCGAACTCAGAAGCCTTTGGCCCCATCCCCGGGAACCCCAGTGGGCTGGGACTGAAAGGGTCAACACAGCAGGGGCTAGGAAGAGCCTGGATCTGTGAGCTTGTTTCTGTGAATCTGCCTAGATGATTGTTTCCCCTAGATTATGGCATCACAAGGTCAGAGAAAGGGTCTCTCAGTTGATGGTTGTTCCAGAGAGCATCCAGCTGCCAAGTAACAGAGATGGTTCTCCTTTATTTTTTTTAATCTTATTAAATATTTTATTTTTCCCAATTACATAAAAACAATTTTAAGATTCTTTTCTTTTTTCAAATTTTGAGTTCCAAATTCTCTCCCCTCCCTTCCTCCCCACCCCCATTGAGAAGGCAAGGAATTTGACATAGGTTATACAGGTGTAGTCATGCAAAGCGCATTTTTATGTAAGTTGTTCTATGAAAGAAAATACAGACAAAAAACCCCAAGAAAAATAAAGAGAATAAAGAAAAAGTATCTTTGATCTGTATTTAGGTTCTACCAGTTCTTCCTCCGGAGATGAACCTTTCATTATAAGTCCTACAGAATTGTCTTGGATCATTGTATTGCTGAGCATAGCTAAGTTATTCATAGTAGATCATCATACAATAATGCTGTTATTGCATATAGTGTTCTGGTTCTGCTCATTTCACTTTGCATCAGTTCATGTAAAGTCTTTCCATGTTTTTCTGAGAGCATCATTTCTTAAAGCACAATAGCATTCCATCACAATCATATACAACAACTTGTTTAGCCAATTCCTAATTGATGGGAACACCCTCAATTTCCAATTCTTTGCCACCACTAGAAGAGCTGCTATAAACATTTTTGAACATGTAAGTCTTTTTCCTTTTTTATGATCTCTTTGGGATACAGAACTAGTAGTGGTATTGCTTGGTTAAAGGGTATGCATAGTTTTATAGGCTTTTGAGCATAGCTCCAAATTGATCTCCGGAATGGTTGAATCAGTATACAACTTCACCAATGGTATGTTAGTGTTTTAATTTTCCCACATTCCCTCCAGCATTTGTCATTTTCCTTTCCTGTCATATTAGCCAATCTGACAGATGTGAAGTAATAGCTCAGAGTTGTTTTAATTTGCATTTCTCTCATCAATCATGATTTAGAACATTTTTTATATGACTATAGACACCTTTGATTACTTTCCTTTGATCATTTATTAATTAAGGAATGGCTTTTATTTCTATAAATTTGACTCAATTTTCTATATGTTTGAGAAATGAAGTCTTTATCAGAGAAACTCTGTAAAAATTTTTTTCATGATAATGATTACCAACTATGTATTTCCTTCCATCCTATTTCCCCCTGTTTATCCTACTCTCTCACTCTCCTTTTATCCTATTCTCAAGTGTTTTGTTTCTGACTTTTATCTCCCCCAAACTGCTCTACCTATCAGTCCCCCCCGCCACCTTCTCTTATCCCCTTCCCTTCCTACTTTCCTGTACGGTATGATAGACTTCTATACCCAAATGAATGTGTATGCTATTCCCTCTTTGAGCCAATTCCAATGAGAGTAAGGTTCATGTGCTCCCCTCCCCACTTCCCCCATTTCCCCCTCCACTGTAAAATCTCTTTTAGGCCTCTTTTATGTTAGATAACTTATCCCATTCTACCTCTCCCTTTCCCCTTCCCCCAGTGCATTCTTTAATTTTATTTTTTTAGCTAATCATACCATCACTTTCAACTCATACCTCTGCCTTTTTTTTTGATACACAAACTTCTAACTGCCCTAATAAAGAGAAAGTTTATAGGAGTTATAAATATCATTTCCCCATGTAGGAATATAAACAGTTTAACCTTATTGAATCCCTTATGATTTCTCTTTCCTGTTTACCTTTTTATGCTTTTTTGTGTCTTGTATTTAAAAGTCAAATTTTCTAGTCAGGTCTTTTCATTAGGAATGCTTGAAAGTCCTCTTTTTCATTGAATATCCATTTGTTTTCCCTTGAAAGATTATACTCAGTTTTACTGGGTAGGTGATTCCTGGTAGTAATCCTTGCTCTTTTGCCCTCTGGAATGTCATATTCTAAGCTCTCTGATCTTTTAAGGTAGAAGCTGCTAAATCTTGTGTTATCTTGACTGTGGCTCCATAATATTTGAATTGTTTCATTTTGGCTGCTTGCAGTATTTTCTCTTTGATCTGGGAGGTTTGGAATTTGGCTATAATATTCCTGGGAGTTTTCATTTTGGCACCTCTTCCAGGAAGTGACTGGTGTATTCTTTCTATTTCTATTTTACATTCTGGTTCTAGAATATCAAGACAGTATTCCTTGATAATTTCTAGATGATGTCTAGGCTCTTTTTTATCATAATTTTCGGGTAGTCCAATAATTCTTAAATTATCTCTCCTGAATCTGTTTCCCAGGTCAGTTGTTTTTCCAGTGAAATATTTCACATTGTCTTCTATTTTTTCATTCTTTTGATTTTATTTGATTGTTTCTTGATTTCTCATAAAGTCATTAGCTTCCACTTGTCCAGTTCTAACTTTTAAGGAATTATTTTCTTCGGTGAGCTTTTGTACCTCCTTTTCAATTCGTACAATTCTACTTTTTAAGGAGTTCTCTTTGTTGGATTTTTGTGCCTCTTATCGTTTGGCCTATTCTGGTTTTTTTTTTTTTTTGCAGGGGGAAAGGCAGGGCAATTGGGGTTAAGTGACTTGCCCAAGGTCACACAGCTAGTAAGTGTTTTAGGTGTCTGAGGCTGGATTTGAACTCAGGTACTCCTGACTCTAGGGCCGGTGCTCTACTCACTGTGCCACCTAGCCATTCTGTTTTTTTTTTTAAATTTAAATTTATTTATTTGACATATTTAGTTTTCAGCATTGATTTTCACAATAGTTTGAATTACAAATTTTCTCCCCATTTCTACCCTCCCCCCCGACTCCAAGATGGCGTATATTCTGGTTGCCCTGTTCCCCAGTCAGCCCTCCCCTCTATCACCCCCCTCCCCTCTCATCTCCTTTTCCCTTCCTTTCTTGTAGGGCAAGATAAATTTCTACGCCCCATTGCCTGTGTATCTTATTTTTTAATTGCATGCAAAAACTTTTTTTTTTGTTTTTTGAACATCTGATTTTAAAAGTTTGAGTTCCAAATTCTCTCCCCTCTTCCCTTCCCACCCACCCTCCCTAAGAAGTCGAGCAATTTAACCTAGGCCACATGTGTATCATTATGTATAACCCTTCCATAATACTCATGTTGTGAAAGACTAACTACATTTTGCTCCTTCCCAACCCATCCCACTTTATCGAATTTTCTCCCTTGACCCTATCCCCTTTCCAAAGTGTTTGTTTTTGATTACCTTCACCCCCACCTGCCCTCCCCTCCATCATCCCCCCCCCTTTTATTTTTTTTTCTTCCTCCCTCTTCTTTCCTGTGGGGTAAGATACACAACTGAGTATGTATGGTATTCCCTCCTCAGGCCAAATCTGATGAGGGCAAGGTTCACTCATTCCCCCCTCACCTGCCCTCTCCCCTCCTCCCACAGAACTGCTTCCTCTTGCCACCTTTATGTGAGATAATCCACCCCATTCTATCTCTCCCTATCTCCCTCTCTCAGTATGATGCTCTCTCATCCCTTAATTTCATTTTATTTCTTTTAGATATCTTCCCTTCATCTTCAACTCACCCTGTGTCACACATATATATACACATAGATATATACATACATACACATTCACTTATATATATACATAAACATATATATATATATATATATATGCATATTCCCTTCAGCTACCCTAATACTGAGGTCTCATGAATCATGCACATCATCTTTCCATGTAGGAATGTAAACAAAACAGTTCAACTTTAGTAAGTCCCTTGCAATTTCTGTTTCTTGATTACCTTTTCATGCTTCTCTTGATTCTTATGTTTGAAAGTCAAATTTTCTATTCAGTTCTGGTCTTTTCACTGAGAAATCTTGAAAGTCCTCTATTTTATTGAAAATCCATATTTTGCCTTGGAGCATTATACTCAGTTTTGCTGGGTAGGTGATTCGAGGTTTTAATCCTAGCTCCATTGACCTTTGGAATATTGCATTCCAAGCCCTTCGATCTCTTAATGTAGAAGCTGCCAGATCCTGGGTTATTCTGATTGGGTTTCCACAATACTCAAATTGTTTCTTTCTGGCTGCTTGCAGTATTTTCTCCTTGATCTGGGAGCTCTGGAATTTGGCGACAATATTCCTAGGAGATTTCTTTTTTGGATCTATTTGAGGAGGCGATCGATGGATTCTTTCAATTTCTATTTTGCCCCGTGGCTCTAGAATATCAGGGCAGTTCTCCTTCATAATTTCTTGAAAGATGATATCTAGGCTCTTTTTTTGATCATGGCTTTCAGGTAGTCCAATTATTTTTAAATTATCTCTCCTGGATCTATTTTCCAGGTCAGTGGTTTTTCCAAGGAGATAGTTCACATTGTCTTCCATTTTTTTCATTCCTTTGGTTCTGTTTTATAATATCCTGGTTTCTCATAAAGTCACTAGCTTCCACTTGCTCCAATCTAATTTTTTTTTTTTTTCAATCTAATTTTTAAAGTAGTATTTTCTTCAGTGGTCTTTTGGACCTCCTTTTCCATTTGGCTAATTCTGCCTTTCAAGGCATTCTTCTCCTCATTGGCTTTTTGGAGCTCTTTTGCCATTTGAGTTAATCTGTTTTTTAAGGTGTTGTTTTCTTCAGTGTATTTTTCAGTATTTTTTTGGGTCTCCTTTAGCAAGTCATTGACTTGTTTTTCATGGTTTTCTCGCATCCTTCTCATTTCTCTTCCCAATTTTTCCTCTACTTCTCTAACTTGCTTTTCCAAATCCTTTTTGAGCTCTTCCATGGCCTGGGACCAGTTCATGTTTTTCTTGGAGGTTTCTGTTGTAGGCTCTTTGACTTTATTAATTTCTTCTGTCTGTATGTTTTGGTCTTCTTTGTCAGCAAAGAAAGAATGCAGAGTCTGAGACTGAGTCTCGGTGCGTTTTCGCTGCCTGGCCATAATCCCAGCCAACTAACTTGACCTTTGAGTTTTTCAGTGGGGTATGACTGCTCGTAGACTAGAGAGTTCTATGTTCCACGTTTGGGGGGGAGGTGCCAGCTCTGCCGCACCAGCACTGCTCCTTCCCCAAGGACCCCCAACCCGAACTGGGCTCAGATCTTCGGCAGGCTGTGCACCCCTGCTCTGATCCGCCACTTAATTCCTCCCACCAGGTGGGCCTGGAGCCGGAAGCAGCAGCAGCCGTAGCTGCCCCACCTCCGCTGCCCCCGGGGCTGGAAGCCGAATGGCGAACTCCTTCCACTCCCGCAGCTTTTCCCACTAACCTTCTCAGCAGTCTTTGGTGTTTGTTGGTTGAGAAGTCTCGTAACTGCCGCAGCTCACTGAATCAGGGCGCTAGGGCCCCCTCCGCCCGGCTTCTGGTCTGGATGGTCCAAGTCGCTCAGGCTGGGCTCTGCTCCACTCTGTTCCCAGCTCCCAGCTCCGTGTGGGATAGACCTCACCCAGAGACCATCCAGGCTGTCCTGGGCTGGAGCCCTGCTTCCCTCTGCTGTTCTGTGGGTTCTGCCTTTCTAGAATTGGTTCAGAGCCATTTTTTATAGGTTTTGGAGGGACTCGGGTACGGAGCTCACTCTAGTCCATGCTTACCAGCCGCCATCTTGGCTCCGCCCCCCCCATTCTGTTTTTTAAGGTGTTATTTTCTTCAGTATTTTTTTGTGCCTCCTTTACCAAGCTGTTGATTCTTTTTTCATGATTTGCTTACATCATTCTCATTTCTCTTCCCAATTCTTTCTCTACCTTCTTATTTGATTTTCAAAATTCTTTTTGAGCTTTTCCATGGCCTGAGACCAATTGATATTCTTCTTTGAGGCTTTGGATGCAGGAATTTTGACTTCGTTGTCTTTTTTCTGAGTGCGTGTTTTAATCTTCCTTGTCACCATAGTAACTTTCTGTGGCCAGAATGTTTTTCTGATGTTTGCTCATTTTTCAGCCTGTTTCTTGACTTTTAACTCTATACTAAAGTGGGGCTCTGCTTCTGAGTTGGAGGGAGATCTGTTCTAAGCTTCAGGCTTTTTGTGCAGCTGTTTTCAGAGGTAATTCTATGGACCTGTAAGTTTTCAGCTCTTCCAAGGTGGTATGATCTAGGGAGAGTCTCCTGTACTGTGCACTAGTTTGTGAGTGACTGCAAGCACTCTTCCCACCCTGCTCCACTATGGTCACAAGTTCTGCTGTGCTAGTAGTGCTCCTCCTTGCCCTGGGATTGCCACCTACGACTGTGACCCAGGTCCAAGTATAGGTAATGCAACAGAGTCCTGCCCTGGTGCCAGCAAAGGGACCCCTGTAAATCTCCTTCTGATCTGTTGTCTGATCACCTTACCATCAGAGTTCTGGAAACCATCACTGCTGCCACTCATTCAGTTGTCCTGAGGCCTGCTCCCAGCTTGCTGGGGTCACATTTGAGCTGGTGTGGCCTGTGCTGGACTGTGCTCCTCTCTCACCCTGGTGCAACAGACCTTTCCTGACTACCTTCCAAGATGTCTTGGGCTGGAAAACTGTTTTACCCCATCTTTCTGTGGGTTCTGCTGCCCTGGAATTTGTGTAGAGTCATTATTTAAAGGTATTTGCAGGGTTTTAGGGCAGAATTCAAGCAAGTCCTTGCCTTTACTCCTGCTATCTTGGCACTGACTCCACATCAGGGCAAAGCCTCTCCTTAAGAATGAATTTAGGGCTACAGTAGCCCTACCTCTGGGATGAAAGAAGCCTGACATAAGCAGCACTGAAGGAGGAAAAAAAACTAAAACAGAAAGATAGAAGACAGTATAAATGATGCAACAGCTCCCTGGAGGAGTGACTGAATATGGGATAACAAAGACCAGAATTTCCCCAAGTACTGAATTATACATCTAAAAGATCTGGTCCATGTGGTAGGTGTTGACAAATCTTTGCAGTTCACGATGATATAAGGAAGTAAATGTGACCACAAGCAGCACCAAAAACATCAGGAGCATCAGAGCTACAGTACAGGATAACATTTCCTGCACCAGCATCATTGAGGGTCAGGGAAAATTGCCTTGTACTACAACCCACTTTGTGTTCCCTGGGCCACCAGCCAGGACCTCTCCCTCCTTGGGAACTTCATGGAAGTGGTGGTGTGGGAGGAGAGAATACTAAATCTTTGCCCTATTAGAAAACACTAAGGGCTGGTCTCTCTCCTTCTATGGGGGTTGTGTATGTACTTTCATCTTCCCCTCCTTGTCAGAAAGGAGCAAGGAGCAGCTGTCCAGTGACTACTGGGTATTGTGCTGCTGGAGGCCACTCACTTCTAGATCATAGTAAACAAAGGCCCTTTGTTTACATGCCAGGGCCTATTCTGCTATTGTGGAGCAGTTAATGCCCCTGGGGCCCACTGCGATTCCTGTCTGGTCTGCCCAGTGCCCATTCTGCCATGGTCAACTTCTGCCCCCCTGTGCTAGGACTTGAGCCCTGTTTAAATGTTGTCACTACCCATGTCTGCTGGGTTAATCATTGCTCCCCTGTTCCCAGGCCTGTCTGTATTCCTATGAAGAATATCACCTCAGCCTGTGCTACCCTCACCCCCCACTGCCCTCCATCAAGGTAGAAGTACCGTGGGCACTATTATTGCTGAGGCCTGACCTTGTCTCCCTGTGCCAGGATTGTGCTTCCATTGCTGAGGCCTGCCTCCACCATCTGGGGTGGGAGTGAATGTTGTTTCCTGATGCCTGACTCTGACCCTGTATACTGGGGCAGGTATCAGTGCCCCTGGTTGGTCTACCAGAGTTGATAAATGTCAGGAGCTTCCACATGGGATGGCTCAGGCAACTTTAAGGGATTCTGGCTGATCATGTTAGGGTTGGGGTTCCTCTTCCTGCCATCCTCTCCAGCACATGAAACTCCTCTGACTTTCAATTGGCCCTCACCGAGGAACCTGAGAACTCCAGCCCTTTCAAGAACTTGCAAGGCTGCCAGCTCAGAATTACCTATATGCCATGTGCAGCCAGGAACCATTTCTTGTAGGAGTGAGGAGGGCACCTGGGGCCTTAGCTGTGCAGGGCCTTGCTAGAAGCCCTTCAGAGAGCAAAAACAAGATACTGCAGTCTATAGTTCATAATGTGAACTGGAAGCTGTCTCTTTAAACTTATTAAACTAGGGCAGTTTGCCCTGTCCTCAGTGAGTATTTGGCAGCTTTTCCATCTCCCCAGTCGCAGAAGAGTCTCTAGGGGTGCCTGGGGAGAATCAAGCATTTTCCTTTTAATCACATTCTCAACAAAGTCCATGCGGCACAGTTCCTTGTGGCCTCTCAGATGCAGCAGTTCCTTTACAAGGTTTTTCTGACCATTGAAAAATTTGGGAGATGACTATCATTCCTAAATATAAGAAATCATGCAAATTCAGCCACCAGCCATGTATTACAGTTTTCTTCAGGATATAGTTTTTAATAACATAGAGCATATTCACATTGGTCTCAATTTGCTGAAGGCCACCATTTACTTTCTTTTCCACAGCAGTGGGGAACATCTCACAGTGAGCAACCTCCATCTCTAGAGGCATTATTGGAAAGAAGCACAGAAACTAGTGTTTCCAAGCCTGGAAAGAGAGGTTAGAGCCAGATTGTGAAAAGCTTTAAATGCCAAATTGTTATTTTAGAAGCAGGCAGGCCTTAGTTTTAGGAATAGCACTTTGGCTGCTGTGTGGAGATGGGATTGGCGAAGAGAAAGTCTGCATGCAGAGAGATCAATGAAGAGGTGATTGCAGTAGTCCAGATGAGAGGTGATGGGGGTGCAGTGCTTGGACTAGTGTGTTGGCTACATGAATGGAGAGAAGGGGATGGACATAAGAGATGTTGTGGAGGTAGAATAAAATACAACTTAGCAAGTGCTTGGCACTGGAGACCATTCCTTTCTCTAAGACCTGGAGCAAAATAGAGAATGGGGGATTATGTTGAGGAGATTTGAAGTGGAGAATTGGGGAGAAGAGGGAACCCCTGAGAGACGGCCTCCATTTTTTTTTCAGCAAAATATCTGGCAAGGTCCTCTGTTGAGAGAGAAGAGAGAAGGATATAGTGTAGATCACTGAAGAGAAGAGAAGGTTTGAAATAGTCAATGCAATAACTAGTGGGAAAAAAAAGGATTAGTGTGTAACAATGATGAAATAATAAGATCCCTCATTTCTATGGCACTTTTAAGGGTTATAGAGGAAATTCTTTTTTCACATAAGCCTGTGAGAGAGGTGATATAAGTATTACTATCCATATTTTACCAATGAGGAAACTGAGGCTCAGAGAGGGGCACTGACTTGCGCATGGTCAAGTCATTTGCTTTGACAGCTGCTGTCAAAGGTGGACTTCAAACAGAGGTCTCCTCATTTTAAAGTCAAATGTTCTTCTCAGTGTACCACACTGCCTCTTAACAGAACCTAGAAGTGGGAAAGTGCTTAGTTATAGTCAGGGTGCTATTTTGCTTATGCTTTTTTTTTTCCATTCTGCATCATTTCATGGTATGTTAGAGTTATCTGACAAAAACTCCCAAAACTTTGATTTGCTGAACTGGGACACCCCTCATGGAACTGGATGTGCTCCATGCTGGAGGAGCAGAGCAATCCCTGATTGCTCCCCAGGAACTGAGTGTCTTGCATTGATGGTAACCAGATGTCAGCAGGGTTGTCAAGATCCTCTCTGCCATTTATAAAAAGAGCAGTAGAAATGGCTCTACCCTCTTTTTTGGACCATTTTCTTTCAGGTCTCTCTCTTCCTCTGCTTGTGCCTTTCCTTCCCTTAGACTTCCTGTAAGGGTGAGGAGGTGATTTCTTTCCCCCACTGACAAAAAGCAACGGCAGAATTCCTGCAGAAATTGGCAGACTGAGATGTCCTCAAGTCTCTGACTCTTTTCTTCCTGTCTGTTTTCTTCTCTGAGCACAGGTCAGTAGCAATCCTAATAAATGTACGTTACCAACCTTGACAGCTACCTCATGGGTTGAGGTCCTGAGATCAAGATTCAGGCATCAGCCAACCAGAGGAAAGAGATTTTTGCAACTGCATAATTCTCAGAGATGACCACCAACACCAGGACTATCCTATAGCAGAAATACTAAAGAAAGCCAAGCTTTGATTAGGCAGGAGATCTGGACCTTCTGAGTTGTTTAGACAACGGGGATCTGAAATGAATGTGAAATCATTGTTCAGAATTCCCACAAAAGGCCTTTGTCTTCTGGGGGAAGATATAATTATGATAACACACTCGTTGGTTGTTTTATGATTGCTATATTTGTTCTTTGAATCTTTTGACCTTAGGCAGCATCTGTGGTGGATGAAATAATAGCTCTGTTTTGCATAATATTCATGTTGTAAATTGAATGACTTTTAAAAAAAGAATATTTTTATTTTCTTTTTCTCAATTACATGTAAAAACAATTTTAAAACAATTTTTATTTATAATTTTTGAGTTCCAAGTTCCCTCCCTCTCCTACCACTCCTTAATAATTGAATGACTTTTCTAGAAGGAACATATTATCCTCATTTTGGAGAGACCCCTAGCTAGATGTGAGGAATGCCTTAGCTTTATTTTAACAATATCCCTGGAGTTATTCCTGACTCTCTAGGATGGGGCAGAGTCAGAGAGTCAGGTTGAACTTGGGCTCCAGGGGTGTCCCAAGCCCCATGGAGTGGAAAGCAAGGCCCTGGAGGCACAGGCCCATGTAACGAAAAAGAGGCTCAGAGAGGTCAAATGACCTGTGGTTACTGTGGCTCCCAAGTTTACTGATTTTTCTTCTTAAATTTCATTTTATATTTTGAAACTAAAACTCATCAACTCACACAAATATTTCAAGATGCAAAGTAGGACCAGAAAGAAGATTACATAAGGAACTATGAACTTCTTTTACATATATTAAAAAAATTAATATGTATTTTATGTAGAATATTCTTTTTATTATGAATTTAATAAACATTAGCAAACATTAATGTTTCAATATGTACAGAAAAACAAAAAAGATTACATATGAAACTGAAATTTTGTTATATACAGTTTATCTTTTTTTCCACCAGTGTGTGGCTTGGGTTTTTTTTCCTTATATAATTCAAATTTAACATGCTATTTCTTGTATAGCTATTCTTGCCTGTGTCCTCATTTGAAAATCTTCCTGCTTTGTTTTGCTTTTTTTTTAAAAAAGGATTCATTGACATTCTTTCATTTCTTCTTTTTATTCAATATTTTATTTTTCCCCAATTATATATAAAAACAATTTTTAATATTCATTTTTATAAATTTCACATTCCAAATTCCCTCTCTCTCTCTGTCCTTTCTCCCTTCCTTGAGAAGACAAGAATTTGATATAGATTATACATATACAGTCATGCAAAACATATTTCCATATTAGTCATGTTATGAAAGAAAACACAAACCAAAAAACCCCAAGGAAGATAAAGTAAAAAAAAAACCATATGCTTCAATTTTCATTCAGACTTCAGTTCTTTCTCTGGAGGTGGATAGCATTTTTCATCATAAGTCCTTTGGCATTGTCTTGGATCATTCTATTACTGAGAATAGCTAAGTCATTCACAGTTAATTATCATACAATAATCAGTTACTGTGTACAAAGTTTTCCTGGTCCTGCTCATTTCACTTTGCATCAGTTCAAGTAGGTCTTTCCAGATTTTTCTGAGAGTATTCTGCTTGTCATTTTGTATGGCACAATAGTATTCTGTCACAAGCATATACCACAATTTGTTAAGCCATTCCCCAATTGATGGGCACACCCTCAATTTTCAATTCTTTGCCACCACGAAAAGAGCTGCTATAAGTATTTTTGTACATATAGGTCCTTTTCCTTTTTGTTTTTAAGCTCGGTGGACTACAGACCTAGTAGTGATATTGCTGGGCAAAAGGGCACACATAGTTTTATAGCTGTTTGGGCATAGATACAAACTGCTCTCCAGAATGGTTGAATAAGTTCACAATTCCACCAATGGTACATTAGTGTCTCAATTGTTCTATATCACCTCCAACATTTGTGATTTTTCATTTCTGTCATAGTAGACAATCTGATAGGTGTGGGATGGTACCTTAGAGTTGTTTTAATTTGCATTTCCTTAATCAATAGTGATTTTGAGCATTTTTTTCATGCAAGTATAGATAGCTTGGATTACATCATCTGAAAAGTACCTGTTTATATCATTTGACCATTTACCAATTGGGAAATGTCTTATATTCTTATAAATTTGACTCAGTTCTCTATATATTTGAGAAATGAGGCCTTTATCAGAGAAGCTTGCTGTAAAAATTTCTTTTCGTGGTTATGATTACTAACTGTATATTTCCCTCCATCTTTTTCCCTCCACACACCCCTGTTTATCCTGCCTTCTCTCTTCTTTCACTCTGTCTGTCTTCAAAAGTGTTTTGCTTCTGACTATCACCTCGCCCAATCTGCCCTCCCTTCTATCAGCAGAAGAAGGCAGGGACTTCTTCTCTTATCCTCTTCCCCTCCTTCTTTCTTGTATGGTAAGATAGCTTTCTATACCTGAGTATGTATATCATTCCTCTTTGAGCCAATTCTGATGAGAGTAATGTTCAAGCATTATCCCAACTCTTCAGTCTTCCCCTCCATTGTAAAAGCTGTTTTGCGTCTTTTTTATTTGAGATAATTTCCCCCATTCTACCTTTCCCTTCCTCCTTCTTCCAGTGCATTCTTCTTTCTCACACCTTAATTGTATTTTTTTAGGTGTCATCCCATGATAGTCAACTCATATCCACATCCTTTGTCTATGTATACTTCCCTAATAATGTATACTCCCCTAACAATAATGTTCTTAGAACTTACGAATATCATCTTCCCATTTAGGAATGTAAGCAAATTTAACCATATTGGATCCCTTATGATTTCTTTTTCATATTTACCTTTTTATGCTTATCTTGAGTTTTGTATTTAAAAGTCAAATTTTCTATTCTGGTCTTTTCATCAGAAATGCTTGAAAGTCCTCTATTTCATTGTCTGTCTATTTCCCCCCTGAAGGATTATACTCACTTTTTCTGACTGCATGATTCTTGGTTGTAATCCTAGCTCTTTTGCCCTCTAGAACAGGGCTGTCCAAAATGCAGCCTGTGGACCACATGTGGCCCTACTTCGATTTATGCGGCTGGCCCACAAGCATAGAAATTTACATAAATGTTTTAGTAAACGATTTATGCGGCTGGCCTATAAACATAGAAATTTACATAAATGTTTCAGTAAACGAAGCTGAGCTACTGCAGATCTCTCACTAAAGTGGCAAATCAAACTGTATTGTCTGTTGTTTCAATAAAAACCTAAGGTTTGACAGCCCTGCTCTAGAATATAATATTCTAAGCCTTTAATGTTGTTTGTTGTTGTTAGTTGATCAGCCATGTCCAACTCTTCATAACTCCAAAGACCATAGCACACCAGGCCCTTCTGTCCTCCATCATCTCTTGAAGTCAGTCTAAGCTCATTTCTGTTGTTTCCACAACACTATCCATCTCATCCTTTGCTGTTCCCCTTTCAATCTTTCCCAACATCAGGATCTTTTCCAATGAGTCCTATCTTCTCATTATGTGGCCAAAGTATTTAAGCTTTAGCTTTAGTATTTGACCTTCCAGGGAATAGCCTGAATTAATTTCTTTAAGTATTGACTAATTTGACCTCCTTGCTGTCCAAGGGACTTTCCAAAGTTTTCTCCAGGGCCAGAGCCAAGATGGTGGAGTGAAAGCAGGGACTCACCTGAGCTCTCCCCCAAACCCCTTCAAATACCTCTAAAAAGTGAATCTAAACAAATTCTAGAGTGTGGCAGAATCCACAAAGAGACAGAGTGTGGCAGATTTCCAGCCCAAGACAACCTGGAAGGTCTACAGGAAGGGTCTGTTGCACCAGCTGGGAGAAGAGCATAGCCTGTGCAGACCTAACAATAGCAAAGCCAGAGTAAACCCCAGGGGACTGAATCACTGGCAGCAGTGGTGATTCCCAGACCTCTCAGCACAGGAGGGGAATCTGTTAGAACTGGGTGAGAGAGAAGCACAGTCCTATGCAGGTCCTGCGGCAGCAGCAACAACTACTCCTGGGGCTATCAGGCCACAGACTGAATGTTTGAAAGTCACCTATTTAAACTTCCAGGAGCCAAGATGGCAGAGTAAGCCGTAAGTTGCTCTCACCCTCCCTTATAGACTTTGAAAAAAACCAGAGAATATTGCACCAGGAAAAATCCTGGAATAGTGGAGCCAGCAGAAAGGCAGGGTACAGCAATCTTTTAGCTCGGGAGGATAGGGGGATTAACGGGAAAGGTCCCTCTTGCTGTGGCTGAAGGGACCTGTACCAGATGGGAGGTGTCCCAGCAAGCCAGCAGTAAGCCCCACCTCAGTGGATCAGCAGGAGATCCTGAGCCCCAGGGTGGAGGAGCAGACAAGCACCAACACCAGGCACACACCAGCCACCACCAATAGCTCCAGCTCAGCACCAGGCAAACTGCCAGACCACTACAACATCCAGCTGCCAGCACCTGAGGCCCCAGCACAGAAAACCAGTAACCAGGCCCCTAGCCCCCAGCACAAGAAGTCTAGGACAGGGCTCCCAGGTCCCCAGAGGCAGAGGTCAAATTTAACAGCCAGAAAAAAGGCAAACAACATGAACAAGAGGGATCAAGAAAACCAATGAACATATTGAAATATCTTGGTGACAGGGAAGATGAAAACACAACTTTAGGAGAGGACAACATGGTCAGTATACCCACATCTGAAACCTCAAAGGGGAACATAAACTAGTCTCAAGCCCCAAAGAGCTCAAGAAGGATTTTTAAAGTCAAATAAGAGAGGTAGAAGAAAAATTGAATAATTCCTTTAAAAAAGTTTTCTCCAGCTCTACAATTCGAAAGCATTGACTCTATGGCACTCAGATTTCCTTATAGTCCAACTCTCACAGCCATACGTTGCTACCAAAAGAGCCATTGCTTAAACTATATGGACCTTTGTTGGCAAGGTGAGATCTCTCATTTTTAGCATGCTGTCCATATTTGCCATGGCTTTCCTACCAAGGAGCAAGCATTTTTTAATTTCATGACTGCAGGTGCCATCTGCAGTGATTTTTGAGCCCAGGAATATAAAATCTGATGCTGTGTCCTTTTCTTCTCCCTCTGTTTCCCAGGAAGTGATGGAACCAATTGCCAAGATCTTAGTTTTTTTTTTTTTGTTAAGCTTCAAGTCAGCCTGTATACTCTCCTCTTTCACCCTCATCAAGAAGCTTCTTAATTCCTCTTTACTTTCTGCCATCAGAGTGATATCTTCTACATCTCTGAGATTTTAAAATCTTTCTCCCAGTAACCTTAATTTCAGCATTTGATTCGTCCAGCCTGACATTTTGCATGATGTACTCTATATATATGTTAAATAAATAAGGTAACAACATACAGCCTTATCATACTGCTTTTCTGATATTAAATCAATCCAATTCCATGTTCGGTTATAACTGTTGCATTTTTGGCCTGCATACAGGTTCCTCAGGAGATAAGTAAGATGATCTGGTACTCCTATCTCTTTGAGGACTTGCCACATCTTGTAGTCCCCATGAAGGCTTTAGTGTAGTGAAGCAGAAGTAGATGTTTTTTTCTGAAATGCCTTTGCTTTCTCAATAATTCAATAAGTGTTGGCATTTTGGTCTCTAGTTCCTCTGCCTCTTTGAAAGCCAGCCTGCTCTTTTGGTAATTCTTGGTTCACATATAGCTGAAGCCTTGCTCATAGGATCTTAAGCATAACCTTGCTGGCATGTGAACTGAGCACAATTGTTTTCTAATTTGAACATTCCTTGGCATTACCCTTCTTTCAATCTAGTGGCCACTGTTGTGTTTTCCAAATTTGCTGGCATATTGAGTACAGCACTTTAACACATCATTTTTTAGGGTTTTAAAAAGCTCAGCTGGAATTCCATCACTTCCACTAGCAATACTTCTTAAGGCCCGCTTGACTCCATCTCTAGGAAGTCTAGCTCTAGGATCAGCAGCCACACCATTGTGGTTATCGGTGATGTTTAAGATCTTTCTTGTGTAGTTCTTTTGTGTGTTCTTGCCACTTCTTCTTAATCTCTTCTGCTTCTGTTAAATCCCCACCATTTTTGTCTTTCATTATGCCCGTTTTTTTGTAAAGAGCATTTTATTTTTTTCAATTAAATGTAAAGATAATTTTCAACATTTGTTTTTATAAGATTTTGAGTTCCAAATTTTTCTCCCTCCCTTCCTTCCCTCTCCCTTCCCCAGGACAGCAAACAATCTGATAGAGGTCATACATGTGCAATCATGGAAACATATTTCCACATTAGTCATGTTGTGAAAGAAACAGAACAAAAGGGAAAAGCCACAAAAAACCAAAAAAAAAGTGAAAATAATATGCTTTGATCTGCATTAAGATACTATAGTTTTTTCCTCTGGATGTAGATAGCATTTTCTGTCATGAGGCTTTTGGAATTGTTTCGGATCATTGTATTGCTGAGAAGAACTAAATCAAGCATGCTTGATCATCGCACAGTGTTATTTTTACTATGTACAATGTTCTCCTGGTTCTGCTCATTTCATTCAGCATCAATTCATGTAAGTCTTTCCAGGTTTTTCTGAAATCCACCTACTCCTCATTTCTTTTTATTCATTCATTTATTTATTTTAATTTTTTGAACTTATTTTTATTTCACAAGATAATTTTTCCCATGTTATTCCCTGCCTCCTTATTTCTTTTTGGTGCTTATCTAATTTGTTTATTTTTTCCTTAATAATATTTTATATTTTTTCCAATTACATGTAAAGATAGTTTTCAACATTCATTTTTGTAAAATTTTGTATTCCAAATTTTTCTCCCTTTCTTTCTCCCTTCCTTCTTCCCTCCTCCCTTCCCAAGACAACAAGAGATCTGATATAGGTTATACATGTACAATAATGTTAAACATTAGTCATGTTCTGAAAAAAAAAATCAGAACAAAAGAGAAAACCCACAAGAAAGAAAAAACAAGACAAAAAATTGAAAATAGTATGTTTTGATCTGCACTCAGATGCCATAGTTCTTTATTTGGATGTGGTTAGCATTTTCCGTCATGAGTCTTTTGGAATTGTTTTGGATCTTTGTATTGCTGAGAAGCTGCTCATCATTTCTTATAGCAAATAGTGTATTCCATTACATTCATGTACTACAACTTGTGTAGCCATTTCCCAGTTGATGGGCATTCCCTCAATTTCCATTTCTTTGGTACCACAAAAAGAGCTGCTATAAATATTTTTGTACATTTTCCCCTTTTTTAATGACCTCTTTGGGATACAGACCTAGTAGTGGTATTGCTGCCCTTTGGGCATAGTTCCAAATTACTTTCCAGAATGGTTGGATAAGTTCACAACTTCACCAATAATGCATGAGTGTCCCAATTTTCTCACATGTTCTTCAACATTTATCATTTTCCTTTTCTGTCACATTAACCAATCTGATAGGTGTGAGGTGGTACCTCAGAGTTGTTTTAATTTACATTTCTCTAATCAATAGTGATTTAGAGCATTTTATATGACTATAGATAGCTTTAATTTCTTCATCTGAAAACTACCTGTTCATATCCTTTGACCATTTATCAACTGGAGAATGACTTGTATTCTTATAAATTTGACTCAGTTCTCTATATATTTGAGAAATAAGGCCTTTATCAGAAACACGTGCTGTAAAAATTGTTCCCAGCTTTCTGCTTCCCTTCTAATCTTGATTGCATTGGCTTTGTTTGTGCAAAATTTTTTTTAATTTAATGTAATCAAAATTATCCATTTTGCCTTTTATAATGTTCTCTGTCTCTTGTTTTGTCATGAATTTTTCTTTTCTCCATAGATCTGACAGGTAAACTATTCCTTGCTCTCCTAATTTGCTTATGGTATTACCCTTTATGTCTAAATCATGTACCTGTTTTGACCTTATCTTGGTATATGACGTGAGGAGTTGGTCTGTGCCTAGTTTCTGCCATACTATTTTCCAGTTTACCCAGCAGTTTTTGTTAAATAGTGAATTCTTATCACAGGAGTTAGAGTCTTTGGGTTTGTCGAACGATAGGTTGCTATAGCCATTTACTACTCTGTCTTGTGTACCTAATCTATTTTACTGATCCACCACTCTATTTCCTAGCCAGTCCCAAATAGTTTTGATGAGTGCTGCTTTATAATATAGTTTTAGATCTGGTATGGCTAGGCCACCTTCTTTTGCATTTTTAAAAATTAATTCCCTTGATATTCTTGAACTTTTATCATGCTCTTTTATCATACCCTTTTTTGTTTTTTCTTTAATATTTTTAGTTTTCAACATTGATTTCCGTAAGACTTTGAGTTGCAAATTTTCTCCCCATTTCTACCCTCCCCTACCCTAAGATGACATAAATTCTGATTGCCAGTTTCCCTAGTCTGCCTTCCCTTCTATCACCCCACTCCCCCCCACCCCTTATTCCTTTTCCCCTTACATTCTTGGAGGACAAGATAGATTTCTACACCCCATTGCCCATATATCTTACTTCCCAGTTGCATGTAAAAACTTTTTTAAAAAAAAGTTTGTTTTTAGAACTTTGAGTTCCAAATTCTCTCCCTTCTTCCCTTCCCACCCATCATCCTTGAGAGGGCAAGCAATTCAACATAGTCTACACATGTGTCATTATGCAAAACGCTTCCATAATAGTCATGTTGTGAAAGACCAACTATATTGCCCTCCATCCTAACCTTTCCCTCTTTATTCACTTTTCTTCCTTAAGCCTGTCCCTTTTCAAAAGTGTTTGCTTTTGACCACCTGCTCCCCCAGTCTGCCCTCCCTTCTATAATCCCCCCTCTCTTATCCCCTTCCCCCCTACTTTCCTGTAGGGTAAGATACCAAATTGAGTGTGTATGTTATTCCCTCCTTAAGTCAAATCCAGCGAGAGCAAGATTCACTCATTCCCTCTCGCCTTCCCTCCTCTTCCCTTTCATTATAACTTCTTTTTCTTGACACTTTTATTTGAGATAATTTACCCCATTCTATCTCTGCCTTTATCCTTCTCCCAATATATTCCTGTCTCACCCCTTAATTTTATTTTATTTTTTAGATATCATCCCTTCATATTCAACTCACCATGTGCCTTCTGTCTATATATATAAGGTTTCATGAGTTATGTAAACAAAATAGTTCAACTTTAGTAAGTCCGTTATGATTTCTCTTTTCTGTCCACTTTTTCATGCTTCTCTTGATTCTTGTATTTGAAAGCTGGAATTTCTATTCAGCTCTAGTCTTTTCATTGAGAAAGCTTGAAAGTCCTCTATTTCGTTGAAAATCCATATTTTACCCTGAAGTATTATACTCAGTTTTTCTGGGTAGGTGATTCTTGGTTTTAATCCTAGCTCCTTTGACCTCTGGAATATCATATTCCAAGCACTTTGATCCCTTAATGTAGAAGCTGCTAGATCTTGTGTTATCCTCATTGTGTTTCCACAATACTCAAATTGTTTCTTTCTGGCTGCTTGCAATATTTTCTCCTTGACCTGGGAACTCTGGAATTTGGTGACAATATTCCTAGGAGTTTTCTTTTTGGGATCTTTTTCAAGAGGTGATCAGTGGATTCTTTCAATTTCTATTTTACCCTCTGGCTCTAGAATATCAGGGCAGTTCTCCTTGATAATTTCTTGAAAGATGATATCTAGGCTCTTTTTTTGATCATGGCTTTCAGGTAGTCCAATAATTTTTTAAATTGCCTCTCCTGGATCTATTCTCCAGGTCAGTGGTTTTTCCAACGAGATGTTTCACATTGTCTTCCATTTCTTTATTCTTTTGGTTCTGTTTTATAATGTCTTGATTTCTTATAAAGTCACTAGCTTCCACTTGCTCCAGTCTAATTTTTGAGGTAGTATTTTCTTCAGTGGTCTTTTGGACCTCCTTTTCCATTTGACTAATTCTGCCTTTTAAGGCATTCTTCTCTCATTGGCTTTTTGGAGCTCTTTAGCCATTTGGGTTAGTCTATTTTTTAAGGTGTAATTTTCTTCAGTATTTTTTGGGGTCTCCTTTAGCAATTCATTGACTTGTTTTTCATGATTTTCTTGCATCACTCTCATTTCTCTTCCCAATTTTTCCTCTACTTCTCCTTACTTGCTTTTCCAAATCCTTTTTGAGCTCTTCCATGGCCTGAGACCAGTTCATGTTTTTCTTGGAGGCTTTTGTTGTAGGCTCTTTGACTTTGTTGACTTCTTCTGGCTGTATGTTTTGATCTTCTTTGTCACAAAAAAGATTCTATAGTCTGAGTCCTTTTACTCTGCTTGCTCATTTCCCCAGCCAATTACTTGACTTTTGAGCTTTTAGTCAGGGTTTGACTGCTTTCAGAGGGGAGAGTGCTTTGTCCCAAGCTTCAGGGGTTTTGCGCTGCTGTTTTCATAGCTACTTCTATTCTAAGGTGTTATGATGTTCCTCTCCTGGCCTGTCCTCTGATCTGTGAGTGCAGGCACTCCTTTCTGCCATGCAACCACCAGGACTCCCTCTCTACAGCCACCACAAAGCTCTGCCACAGGAGAACTCTTCCTCCCTGAAGAAATGCCAACCAGGACTGTGACCCAGATCCGAGCAGGGCAAAGCAAGAGAACCTTGTCTCAGCACCAGCAGAGCAATCTCTGCACTCCTGTTCTAATCAGCCATTTGATTCCTCCCACCATGTGGGCCAGGGGCTCCGGAAGCAGCTGCTGCTACTGCTGCAGCCACCTCCACCACCCCGGGGCTACAGCTGGACCACGCACTTTCCTCACCCAGATCCAGCATTTTTCCCACTGACCTGCTAAGTTGTCTTTGGAGTTTGTGGGTTGAGAAGTCTGGTAACTGCCACAGTTCAGTGTTTCAGGGCCTTGAGGCCTGCTCTGCCTGTTCCACTCTGGCCTGGTCTGTCCTGGCATGGCCCATGCTGGGCCATGCTCTGCTCCCAGCACAGTGCAGTGGATTCTTCCCAGTGACCATCCAGGCTGTCTTGGGCTACAGACTTGTTTCCCTTTGGTATTTTGTGGGTTCTGTACCTCTAGAGTTTGTTTAGAGTCATTTTTTACAGATTTTTGGAGGGATTTGGGGGAGAGCTCAAGCAAGTCCCTATTCCCAAGCTACCATCTTGCCTCCATCCCCCCCACCATCCCCTTTTTTGAATGAAACTTTCCCTTGATATATCTGATTTTCTTGAATTGGTATCCTGTTTTCCCCATTCTATTGTTTTCTTCTATTTCTTCACATTGCTCATTCAAAGAAACCTTCTTATGTCTTCTTGCTCTTCTCTGGAATTCTGCATTTAGTTGGGTATATCTTTCCCTTTTTCCTTTCCTTTTTGCTTTCCTTCTTTCCTCGGCTATTTGTAAGGTCTCATCAAACAGCCCTTTTGCTTTAATATAGAAGCTGCTAAATCTTGTGTTATCCTGACTGTGTCTTCATGATATTTGAATTGTTTCTTTCTGGCTGCTTGCAATATTTTGTCCTTGACCTGGGTGTTCTGGAATTTGGCTGTAATATTCCTGGGAGTTTTTCATTTTGGGATCTCTTTCAGGAGGTGATCCATAGATTCTTTCAATTTCTATTTTACCCCCTGGTTCTAAAGTATCAGGGTAGTTTTGCTTAATAATTTTTTGAAAGATGATGTCTGGGCTCTTTTTCTTGATCCTGGCTTTCAAGTATTCCACTAATTAAATTATCTCTCTTTGGTCTGTCTTCCAGTTCAGTTGTTTTTCCAATGAGATATTTCACATTTTCATCTGTTTTTCTGTTCTTTTGATTTTACTTGTTTCTTGATGTCTCATGGAGCCATTAGCTGCCACTTGCCCAATTCTAATTTTTAAGGATTTATTTTCTTCAGTGAGCTTTTGTACCTCTTTTTTTCATTTGGCCAATTCTACCTCTTACGGAGTTCCTTTCTTCTGTGATTTTTTTGGCACATCTTTTTCCATGTGGCCAATTCTGCTTTTTAAATTCTTTTCTTTTTCTTCTTTTTTCTTTATTGGTGCCAAGTCACTGTATTGGGATGTAAATGGTGGTAAGACATGGACACGTAGATGTAGGAGATGTAGAGCTCCACGTTGATCTGCCAGTTAGTGGTGGCCTCCACGTCCTGGTGGTAGTTCTGTCACACCTGGGAGGGAGACAAGGTCATCATGGTGTTGGAGATAGTGGAGGTGGTGAAGAAGAAGATCAGGAGGAAGAGGAGAGAGGAGGCAGCTGTGCAGCAGCTGCGGCTGTGGCTGTAGCTGGGGCAGTGGCAACAACGGCCAGGGGCAGCTAAGGTGGATAGCTCCTGATGAAATGGTAGGATGGAAGAAGTGTTGGTTAGTGGAGGTAAAGATGGAGAGGTGGCTTAGGGTGGCTCTGGCAGGGAATCGAGCAGTGGGTTTTGTTCAAGCACTGATGAAGCAGTCACTCTCCTTCCCTATTCTCCTGGCCAGGAGTTCTTTTCTTTAGTGAATATTTGTATATCTTTTTCCATTTGGCCAATTCTGTTTTTTAAGGTGTTATTTTCTTCAGGATTTTTTTGTGACTCCTCAAGCTGTTGACTCTTTTTTCTTGATTTTCTTACATCATTGTCACTTCTTTTCCCAATTTTTTCTCTACCTCTCATTTGATTTTTAAAATCCTTTTTGAGTCCTTCTAGGAATTCTTTTGGGAACTGAGATCAGTTTACATTTTTCTTTGAGGCTTTGGCTAGAGCAGTTTTGTTGTCATCTTGTGAGTTTGTTTTTATCTTCTCTGTCCCCATAGTGACTTTCTATAGTCAGGTTCTTTTTTGTTGTTTGTTCATTTTCCAGCCTATTTCTTGACTTTTGACTTTATGTTAGAGTTGGATTTTACTCCTGGGGTGGAGGGGGCCTGTCTCAAGCTTCAGGTGCAAGCTTTCTTTGTAGAGCTGTTTTCAGAGTTAGTTCTGGGGGTATGTAACTTTTCAGCTCTTCCAAGGTAGTATGATTTAAGGGGAAGTGTATTTACTACTCTCCTGGTCTGTGCTCTGGTGTGTGAGTGACCCCAAGCATTCTTTTCTACCCTGGGATTGTGACCAGGGTCTCCACTCCCCTGCAGCCACAAGCTCTGGTGTACTAGTGCTCTTCTTTTTCCTGAGACAGCAACTCAGGGCTTTGACTCAGATCTACATATGATCAATGCAACAAAGTCTTGCACCCAGTGCCAGTGCCTGTAATCTCCTTCTGACCAGTTATCTGACCCCTTTGCTGCCTGTGGCCTGAGAGTTCTAGAAGCTGCTGCTGATTCAGTTGCCCTTAAGGCCTGCTGTTGGCTTTCTGAGGCTCAGCCTGCTACTGTCTTGTTAGGGCATTGCCAGTGCTGGACTGCACTCCACTCTCATCCTGGTGCAACAAACCTTTCCCACCTACCTTCAAGGTTGTCTTGGGCTGAAAAATTGTTTCACCCCATCTTTTTGTGGATTCTGCTGCTCCAGAATGCATTTGAGGGGTTATTTTAAAGTTGTTTGGAGGGGAATTTGGGAAGCTCAGGCAAGTCCCTGCCTTTTCTTTGCTATCTTTGAAATTCTTCTTTTTCATTCTCTGTTTTATTCTCTGTTAGTATCACTGTCCTTCAGTTCCTATACTGTTCTACCCCCTGTGCCCCACCCACCACCCACCACATTCTAAGAAAAGAAAAAGAAAAGCCATCCTTTATAATAAATAAGGCTAGTCATACAAAAACAAATCCACACATTTACTAGATCTGAAAATGAATGTTTTATTTTGCTCCACTGATTCATCATCTCTGTCAGGAGATAGGAGGCATGTTTCATCGTCAGTTTTTCTAAACGAGATACATAATTATTCAAAAGAGAAATGGACCTAAGCATCCACATAGGAAAAACCCCTGGGTGAAGATTGCCTATTGTCTAGACTTTGATATGCAGTTGGATGTGTGGTTTATAGAACTTTTCTGTCAGTAAAGATATTTGGGAGAGACTGCAGATGGACAGTAAGCTGGGCCTAGAATTGAAGAGGAGGAGAGGAATAGACTGGGCTTGTCATGGCACAAATTACAGAATTCTCTTAATGACTTTTTCCTGAAGCAATGACTCATCTTTTTAATACCAGTACTTTCAAGTAAAGTCCTTGGAAGCTGAAGATCTCTCAAAAGGGAATGGAGACATGCATGGTGGGTGTTAACAGGCACCAAAACATTTCAGATGAGAAATTATACAGGAAGAGTGATGTAAAAGGTTTAACTAGAGATGGCTCACATGTTTCATTGAAATCCATGTAATTTTAAGAGAGTGTGTGGAAGGCTTTTGATCCTTGGGTGAACCTCTTGTAGCTAATTTATGGGAGGCCCTGGATGAGAGCCACATAGGCTGGAAAAACATATGGGCTGTGATCTGCATCACTGGAGGGAATACATCAGTCAGACTAGAGCTCCTCTGGAATATTGGAGTATTGTTTCATGACGTATGGTGCCTTTGAGCATAATGTATTCTCCCTGAGATATGATTGTTATTCCTGCTTTTAAGGATTTAACTTAATTCATAATAAATCCTATAAATGCACCCCTAATTTAAATTCTGTATTTATCGTTATGTTTTTAATGTGTTTGTTTTCTAATCTATTTGGCCATCTTCCTTGATTTTAGGATTTTATTGGAGAGTTCACCCTATTGACATTCACAGTTATGATTGTAAAGTTTGTTTATTCTTCTATGAAATCCTCTTATAATCTTTCTTCTCATTTCCTCCTCACTTTTCCTTTCCTTTTTATCTATAGTTTGCATTGCTTCTAACAATTTGATCCCAGGGTCCTTTTATTCTCTTTTCCCTTCTGGCCCAGACTTAGATCACTGAATTTTCTCCTCTCTCTCTCTCTCTCTCTCTCTCTCTCTCTCATTTTTTTTAGGAGGAGTAGGACCTGGAGAAGTAGGACAGGAGAATCAACCTCAGTAACTAATTTTGCTTGATCCAGTCCCCTTCCTAACCCTCTCCTCTAACTCATACACCCCTCCTCTTCCTCCCTAATAGTCCCAATCTAGACCCATCTTCACCTTATTCTCCTTCTGTTACTATATTTATTTTTTTTTTGCTTTTTGGCAGGGCAGTTGGGTTTAAGTGACTTGCCCAAGGTCACACAGCTAGTACATGTGTCAAGTGTCTGAGGCCGGATTTGAACTCAGGTCCTCCTGACTCCAGGGCCGGTGTTCTACTTACTGCGCCATACTATAATTATTTTTGTACCTCATTTTGCCTAGTGCAGAGAGTGTGATTCATGAGACTTTCTCTTTACTATAACCTACTCCATTGTGCTTGAATGATTTCTCCCTGTGGTGCTCAAATTAAATAAATATTAAGTCCCTTCCTACCCTACTCTTCTCTAGGATTCTTCTTTTGCATAGCCTATCCTACATCTTGTCTCTCTTTGTTTTTTTCATTGATTTGGAGTCCCAAGATGAGTTTGTATCCTTAGCACTGGATCATCACCTAGAACCTTACAGCTATTCAGACCAGTTCACTTTTCTTAAATTTCTTTTATCTGCTCCATATCCATTTCTAAGACTGTCAAGCTTTGGTTTTCTTAAAAGAAATCCTTGAAATTCATTGTCTGTTAAAAGTACATTTAAAAACTATTTTAGAGTTATTTCATTTTTGTAGGATATTATCTGCGGGTGTAAGCTTTGGTTTTTGGTCTGAAGCTAGGGAAGGCTTAGCAATAGATTGGTGGGGTAGAAGGGATACCTCTCCACATCCTACTACTAACAGGGCTCTGGCTTTTCGATAGCTTCACTGGCCTCTTTTCCTTGGGTGAAACAAGCGTTGAGTCTGGACCTGAATCAGGTCCCTTATTGTTGTCATTAGGACAGTATCAGGCACAGGGCTGGTTCACTTTTCTAATCTTTAGGACAGAGCTCACATCTGCTCTGGGCCTTTGCTCCCACCTTGGCCTAAAGAACCCTGCACCTTGCTATACCTGGAGGCCAACCATTCCCCTACTTTGGGTGGTAGTCTAGTTCATCATCTTGTCCCCATTTTGTCTTGGCATTGGGTTCTACCGTATCTATTTATGGAAAATTTATACCTTTTGGAAAATCTTTGCCTTGGGGTAAAACCCTGGTGGTCACTTAAAGGAAGGAAATTGGAAGAATGATATCTTAAGAGTGTGGGAAAGACAATGAAGGCTTTTTAAGACTGGGAGAGACCTGAACATTTTTATAGGCAGTGGGGAAGAAGCCAGTGGGTAGGGAAAGATAGATGATGAAAGAGAAAATGAATCACGGAAGGGTCAAGTTTCTGGAGGGTATGAGATCAAGGAGAGTTAAAGGACAAGATGAAGGGCCACTTCTTTCTCAGGAAATTTCAGGATGTTTTGAGGGATTTTGAGATGGAGATTAAAGAACATTTTGTCCTTTAAGTTTACACTGGATACTTTTATTTTCTCAGTAAAGTAGGAGGCAAGGGGGAAGGAAAGGAAAGTTGTTGGTTTGTTTTTTTTTTAAATATGTGCCTTCTTTTGTATCCTTTTAACTTAAAGAAATGGAGCCAAATGGTTATCATTTATATAGCAATATTGTATTTATAAACCAAACTGTCATGTTATGAAAGTTTGTAGGTTTTCCTGTTCTCTCCTTCTCTTCCTCCCACCTTTTTTCTGTTTCTTATGAGTGAGAGATTAAAAACAGTCTGATTTGCTCTGACCAACCTGGTCCCTGGAGAATAGAGCAGGCCCATCAGACTAAGGAAGGCCAGAGAAGAGAAACAATGTCAAACTGGGGCTGGTTTAGGTGCTCAAGGAGAGGGAATGTTTGGAAAAGCCACATAAGGACCATGATATGGAGTCAATCAGGGAAGAATAAAAGGATTTCCATGGAGCAATCTGGGTCACTTTTAGTTAGTTAACGTAAATCAATAGTGGATACTGTTGCCATGGTTGCATGATTTCCTGCAGCATCATTCAAGCTGTTTCTTAGGAGTAGGAATAGTGAAGATAAAGAGTTGAGTGGTCAAGGGTTCAGGTTTATCTAGAGATGGAAAGCATAAGAACAAGGTATCAAAAACAAATGCCCAACAGACAGTAGGCACTTAATAAGGGTTTAAAAATTTTTTTTAAATTTATTTTTAGTTTTTTCCACATTCATTTCCATAAGATTTTAAGTTCTAAATTTCCTCCTCCTCCTCCCCCTCCCCCCTTCCCAAGACAGTGTGCATTCCGTTATAGGCTCTACATATATGCTCATATTAAACACATTTTCACGTTAGTCATGTTGTAAAGGAGAATTAGAACTAATGGGAAGAAGTATGATAAAGAAGAAACAGAACAAAACAAAAAAAGAGAGCTAATAGTATGCTTTAATCTGCATTCAGACTCTATAGTTCTTTTTCGGATGGATAGCATTTTCCATCATGAGTCTTTTAGAGTTGTCTTAGATTGCTGAGAAGAACTAAGTCTATCAAACTGAGTCATCACACAGTGTTGCTGTTACTGTGTACAATGTTGTCCTCACTTCACTCAGCATCAGTTCATGTAAGTCTTTCCAGGTTTTTCTGAAGTCGTCCTGCTCATCATTTCTTACAGCACAATAGTATTCCATTACATTCATATACCACAACTTGTTCAGCCATTCCCCAGTTGATGGGTATCCCCTCAATTTTTAGCACTTTGCCATCACAAAAAGAGCTGCTATAAATATTTCTGTACATGTGGGTCCTTTTCCCATTTTTATGATCTCTTTGCAATATAGACCTAGAAGTGGTATTGCTGGATCAAAGGGTATGCACAGTTTTATAGCCCTTTGGGCATAGTTCCAAATTGCTCTCCAGTATGGTTGAATCAGTTCACAACTCCACCAACAATGCATTAGTGTTCCAATTTTCCCAAGTCTTCTCCAACATTTATTGTTTTCCTGTTTTGTCATGTTAGCCAATCCGATAGGTATGATGTGGTACCTCAGAATTGTTTCAATTTACATTTCTCTAATCAATAGTGATTTAGAGCATTTTTTCATATGCCTATAGATAGCTTTAATTTCTTCCTCTGAAAATTGCCTGTTAATATATTTTGACCATTTATCAGTTAGAGAATGACTTGTATTTCTTATAAATTTGACTCAGTTCTCTATATATTTTTAAAAATGAGGGCTTTACCAGAGACATTGGCTGTAAAAATTGTTTACCAGCTTTCTGTTTTCCTTCTAATCTTGGTTTTATTGGCTTTGTTTGTACAAAACCTTTTTAATTTAAGGTAATCAAAATTATCCATTTTGCATTTCATAATGTTCTCTCTCTTGTTTGGTTATAAATTCTTCCATTCCCCACAGATCTGACAGATAAGCTATTCCTTGCTCTTCTAATTTGCTTATAGTATTACCCTTTATGTCTAAATTGTGTACCCATTTTGACATTATCTTGGTGTAAGTGTAAGATGTTGGTCTATGCCTAGTTTCTGCCGTACTATTTTCCAGTTTTTCCAGAAATTTTTGTCAAATAGTGAGTTCTTATCCCATAAGCTGGCATCTTTGGGTTTATTAAACAGTAGATTGCTGTAATCATTTACTACTCTGTCTTGTGTACCTAACCTTTTCCACTGATCCACCACTCTATTTCTTAGCCAGTACCAAGTAGTTTTGATGATTACTGCTTTATAATATAGTTTTGGATCTAGTATGGCTAGTGCACCTTCCCTAGCATTTCTTTCCATTAATTCCCTTGATATTCTGGACCATTTGTTCTTCCAGATGAATTTTGTTATTATTTCTTCTAGCTCTATAAAATAATTTTTTGGTAGTTTAATTGATATGGCACTGAATAAGTAAATTAATTTAGGTAGAATTGTCATTTTTATTAGCTCAGCCTACCCATGAGCAACTGATATTTTTCCAGTTATTTAGATCTGACTTTATTTGTGTGAAAAATGTTCTATAATTGTGTTCATAGAGTTCCTGGATTTGTCTTGGTGGGTACTCGCAAATGTTTTATATTATCTACATTTACTTTAAATGGGATTTCTCTTTCTATCTCTTGCTGTTGGGCTTTGTTAGTAATATATAGAAATACTAATGATTTATGTGGGTTTATTTTATATCCTGTAACTTTCAATACATCAATTCATAACAAACCTTCCCATGCTTCCCCAAAATTTTCAGATTCATTGGTCATTATGTCACAGCAATATTAAGTCTCTTAATTTCTTGCAAAAGAAGGGAGAGTGATTGGGAGGCAAGTAGATGACAACAAGAAGAATCTTGATAAGGTAATATCTGTAGAATTGAGTGATCTTTAAAAGAAGAGAGATTGGGGCAGCTAGGTGGTGCCGTGAGGAGGGCACCAGCCCTGGAGTCAGGAGGACCTGAGTTCAAATCTGGCCTCAGACACTTGACACACGTACTAGCTGTGTGACCTTGGGCAAGTCACTTAACCCCAATTGCCCTGCCAAAAAAAAAAAGTGCAAGTGATGGTCCAGAGGGAGAATCTAGAAATAGTAAGAGGAGGAGTATAGCAACTCTTTTTATTCAATTTTATTTTAGTTCCAAATTCTCTCTCTTCCTTGCCCCTCCTATACCCAATGAGAAGTCAAGAAGTACAAAATTCATTACAAAATTCAAGTCATGCAAAACAAATTTCTACATAAGATATGTTCCTGTCTCCCTCCCCCCACAAAAAAGAGAAAGAGAAAAAATATGCTTCAATCTGCACTCCATCAGTTCTCTATTTGGAAGCATTTTCCATTGTGAATCTTTTGAAATTGTGGTGGGTCATTGTGTTGATCAGAGTTACTAAGTCTTTCACAGTTCATTATCTTTTTTTTTTTTTTAGTTTTCAACATTCACTTTTTAAGATTTTGAGTTCTAAAATGTTCCCCCCCCGCAAGATGACATGAAATCTGATATAGGCCAATCATATTAAACATATTTCCACATTAGTCATGTTGTGAAAGAAGAATCAAAACAAAATGGAAAAACCAAGAGGAAGAAAAAAACGAAAACAAAAACAGAGAGAGAGAGATAATAGTGTGCTTCAATCCACATTCAAATTCCATAGTTCTTTTTCTGGATGTAGATAGCATTTTCTATCATGAGTCTTTTGAAATTGTCTTAGATCATTGCATTACTGAGAAGAACTAAGTCTATCAACGTTGGTCATCACACAATGTTGCTGTTACTGTGTACAGTGTCCTGGTTCTGCTCACTTCACTCAGCATCAGTTCATGTCAGTCTTTCCAGGTTTTTCTGAAATCTATCTGCTTATCATTTCTTATGGAACAATAGTATTCCATTACATTCATATACCACAACTTTTTCAGCCATTCCCTAATTGATGGACATCTCCTCAATTTCCAATTCTTTGCCATCATAAAAAAGGAGCTGCTATAAATATTTTCATACATGTGAGTCCTTTTCCCTTTTTTATGATTTCTTTAGGATACAGACCTAGTAGTGGTATTGCTGGGTCAAAGGGTATGCACAGTTTCACAGTCCATTATTTTTGCAATATTGCTGTTACTGTGTAGATTGTTCTCCTGGTTTTCTGTTCACTTCACTTTGCATGTGTTCATATATGTCTTCTCAGGTTTTTCAGAAATCATCCCCTTCTTCATTTCTTACAGCACAATAGTATTCCATCACATTCATATACCATAAATTGTTTAGCCATTAACCAGTTGATAGACTTCCCTTCAGTTTTTGATTCTTTGCTACCACATACTATAAATATTTTTGTACATATGGGTATTTACTTTTTCTTGGATCTCCTTAGAATTTAGTTCTAGTATTAGTATTGCTGGGTCAAAGAATATGCACAGTTTAATCACTTTTGGGAAATAGTTCCAAATTGCTCTCCAGAATGATTGGATTAGTTCACAGCTCCACTAACAGTGCTTTAGCACCCTATTTTCATATACCTCCTTCAATATTCATCATTTTCCTTTTTCTGTTATCTTAGCCAATCTGATGGGTGTGAAGTGTTACCTCAGAATTATTTCAATTTGCATTTCTCTTACTATTGGTGATTCAGAGAATATTTTCCCCTAACTATTGATAACTTTGTTTTCTTCCTCTGAAAAGTATGTTTTCGTATCCCTTGACCATCTACCAGTTGGGGAATAGCATATAATTGGGGAAAATAGCTCCTAATAATTGCTTTAATTTCATCTTCATTGGTGGTGCTTTCACCCTTTTCATTTTTGATTCTGGTGATTTTGATTTCTTTCTTTTTTAAAAATCAAATTGATCAATGGTTTATCTATTTTAAAAGAAAATATAACAAAATTATAAAGTTTAAGTAGGGCTCAAATGAAGTAATGTGAGAAGACGTTCCCAACTTATCCCTTTGTGGAAGTGGGAGGTTCGCAAGTTATACACATTGCACATGTTTTTGGACTTTCTCAATACATAAATCAATTGTACTTTATTTTCTCTTAAAAATACTATTTGTCACCTGGGATGGCTCTTGGAGAGGTGGAGATGATATAAATTTTCCCCTAAGAATTGCTTTGGGGGCATCTCACATATTTTGGTATGTTTTCTCATTATTATAATTTAATAAAATTATTGATTATTCTATAATTTATTCTTTGACTCATTCACACTTTAGGATTAGGTTTTTTAGTTACCAGTTTTTAATCTATGTTTCAAAGCCCCTTTATTAAATGTAATTTTTATTGCATTATAGTCAGAAAAGGTACATTTAATAGTTCTGTTCAGCATTTGTTTGTGAAGTTTTTAATGCCTTAATACATGGTTACTTTTTGTGAAGATGTCATACACAGCTGAGAAAGAGGTATATGCCTTTGTAGTCCCATTCAGTATTCTTCAGAGGTCTATCATAGCTAAATTTTCCAAAATTCTATTCATGTCCTTAACTTTTTTCTTATTGATTTTATGGTTAGATTTATCTAAATGTAAGAGGGGTAAATTGAGGTCACCCGCTAATGTATACTTTAATTGTCTATTTCCTCCTATAACTCATTTAACTTTTCTTTCAAGAATTTGGATGCTATTTAGTGCATATATGTTCAGGAGTGATATTAATCCATTTTCTATGGTACCTTTTAACAAAATGTATTTTCCTTGATTATCTTTTTTTATTATGTCTATTTTTGCTTTTGTCTGAGATCATAATTACTATTGCTGCCTTTTTTACTTTAGCTGAAGCATAATAGATTCTGTTCCAGTCCCTCACGTTAACTGTATGTCTTTCTGTTTCAAGTGTATCTCTTGTAAACAAAATATTGTTGGATTTTGCTCTCTAATCAATTCTGCTATCCTCTTCTGTTTTATGGGTGAGTTCATCCTATTCACATTCAGTTATAATTTCTAATTGTGTATTTCTCTCCATCCTCTTCTCTTATACTTATCTTTCTCTTTTTTACACTGCCCCCTTCTCAAGAGTTTGTTTTGCTTCTGACCACTGACTCCTTTAATCTATCCTTCCTCTTATAAAACTCTACCCCTTTCTCTTAGCCCATTTCCCTCCTACTTCTCTGTTGCATAAGATGAATTTCCATACTAATTTTTGTGTGTGTACATATGTATATTCTCCCCTTTTTGAACCAGTTCAGATGAGAGTGGTGTTCAGATGTTGCCTGTTCCCCTTCACCATTCTTTCTTCCACTATCCTCTATAAACTCTTCCTTGCATGCTTCATTTATGAGATAATTTTCCCCATTCTTCCTCTCCCTTCCTCACTCTCTCAGTGCATCCCTCTTTCTTACTCCTCCAATCTTCTTTTGAGATCATTCCAATACATATGCCCACTGTTTAAAAAGACTCTTTTATAGCCCTAGTGATGATAAAATTCTTAGTAATTATGATATAAGCAGATTTCTTACTCATGTTTACCTTTTTATGCTTGTCTTGACTCCTTTGTTTGAATGTAAGATTTTTTTATTCAGTTCTGGTCTTTTCATCCATAATGCTTGAAAGTTCTCTATTTCATTAAATATTCATTCCTCCTCCCCCCACTCCCCAGGATTATACTTAATTTTGTTGGGTAGGTTATGCTTGGTTGTAATCCTAGCTCCTTTGCCTTCTGGAATATACTATTACAAACCCTTCATTCCTTTAAAATGATAGCTACTAAATCTTGTGTGATCCTGACTGTGACTTCATGATATTTGGATTATTTCTTTCTAGCTGCTTTCAGTATTTTCTCCTTGACCTGGGGATTCTGGATTTTAGCTATAATATTCTTCATTTTTGAGTTTCAGGAGATGACCAGAGGATTACATCAATTTTTACTTTGCCCTCTGGTTTTATGATATCTGAGCAGTTTTCATTCATAATTTCTTGAAATGTTATATCGAAGAATTTTTTCTCCAAGGCTTTAGGCTAATTGTGTATTTTATGAGATATTTCACATTTTCTTCTTTTTTTTTTTTAGGCTTTTCACTGTTTTATTGTTTGGGCTTTTTTTAAATAATAGTTTTCACTTGACCAATTCTGATTTTTAAGAAGTTATTTTCTTCAGTATATTATGTGCCTCCTTTACCAAGATATTAATTCTCTTTTCATAATTTTCTTATATAGTTCTCATTTCTTTTCCCAATTTCTCATATATCATGTTCTTATTTGATTTTTAAAATATTTTTTTCTCTTTAATCCCCCCTTCCCCCATCACTTGTCTGTCTTTAACTCTTCTAGAAATTCTTGTTGGGTTTGTGTCCAATCTTCATTTTTCTTTGAGGTTGTGCTTGTAGATTTTTAAAGTTATTGTCTTAGTCCTTGTTTGAGTCTTAAGCTTCCCTGTCACTGTGGTTGATTTTTATGCTCAAGTTCTTTTTTAGTTTGCTTATTTTCCCAGTCTGTTTCTTGATTTTTTACTTTATGTTAGCGTTTATCTCTGCTTACCTGGGCGGGGGGAGTGGAGAGTGGTGCTCGATAACTGGCCCGAGCCTCTTTTTTTAATGTCCTTCTGCTGCTTTCACAGCTCTGTCTAGGGGCCTATAAGTTTTTGGTGCTTCCTGCATGGTGTGATCTGAGGTCTGTTCACTGCCCTCCTATTCTGCACTCTGCACATTTCTTAATTTGGTTTGAGTCTATTGGCTTGTATGTGGTTGAGTTTTCATAGACTGCTGCTGGACTCAGTCACAGTTAGCCCACTGGGAGTTCTGCTGTCGTTCAAAGTGACTGAATGACTGGCTGGCTGCCCCTTGGTTCTGGTTTATTCCACTACAGGCTTATGTGTGGGGCTAAAGGTTAGAGCTGAGTCCCAGCTTTGCTCTTGGGCTCACAGCTATGTTTTGGCAACTTGTTCCTTGTTCCTTACACCCTTGCTCCCTCACAATGGTGACCACTCCTCTCTGCCCTGGAATGGGGCAATGAGAGACAGACTGCCAGGTAGCATCCCTTCCTACTCCAATGCTAATACAGGAGCCCCCCGGGATTTCTTTCTTCCCAGGTGTCCAATCCCTTCATCCTGGGTGCTGGGCTCCTCACGCTGCTTCCATTGCCATGGCCCACTGCTGGTTCTACCTGCTTCTGCCACTGCTGCTGCTGCACCGCACTCATGGCCAGCCCCCAACCCAGTGTCCGTAAACATCTTTGTCTATCTTTCTAAGCTGCTCTGGCCTGGGAAAATGACTCACTGTGATTTTTCCTGGCTTTCCCTCTCAGAATTCAGTTTGGCATGTTTTCTAGGTGGTTGTGGAGGGGGTTGTGAGGCAGCTAAGGCAAAACTGCTGGTTCTCACTCCACTATATTGACTCTACCTCCCCCAACCCTTTTTCCTGGCCTGGTAAGGCAGAGGCCTTGAGAGAAGGAGCAAATAATACTAAGGAGAGTGGCTAGAGGTCACTTAATAATAACGGCTAGTATTTATGTAACACTTTATGATTTGCAAAGCACTTCACAAATAATTCATTTGATCCTCACAAAAACACCTACCAGTGAGGTAGGTACTATTTTGTCTCCGTTTTGTAGATGAGAAAACTGGGGCAGACAGAGGTTAAATGACTTGCTGTAATAGCAAGCATTCCAGCACACCCAGGATGGCTGCTAGCATAGGTTCTTAGGTCTGCTTTTCTAGGAAAGATTGCTCAAAAAGGGATTAATAGTCCTACTTTTAATTACATTTACTAGTTCAGGGGAAGGTCAGCACCCTGAACATCAGAGAAAATACAAAGAAAATACAAGCAAGAGATAAGCACAAAGACCAATAGACAGGGCTCTTAACTGCCTGAATCAAAGCAATATTGCTATATGCTTTACATACATAAGTGGATTCAGAGAGCCTTTACATCTGAACAGTTGGAGGGGGTGGGGAAGGTATGTCTGAACACATGACTACTCAGTCTTGACTAGGAAATCAAAAGATCCTTCTCATAAGCAAACTCCCAAAGCAAAATCTCACCTCAGAATATGTATACATTTCTCAGAGCCAGAAGGCATCACAACCCTTGTGACTCAGTGCCTAATTAACATAGGACCCAAAAGTGTGAAAGCCTTCCCACAAGTAAGCCTCACCCTAAGCAAGCTCCTCCTTAGGCAAGTCCCTCCCCCAGTGGGCTCTATGTGACTCAGGATGTATCACAGCTAGGCCAGAGCTCAAAGCAGTAATACATCCGTGATTGAACACATGTGGTCACATAGGCCTATTAATGGATGGGGAAGATCTTCCTATTCCATTAACATTACACTTGCCTAGGGTCATACAGCTAGGCAGTGTCTCAGTCAATATTTGAACTCAGGTCTTCTGACTCCATGTCTAGACCTCTATATACTGTTCAACCTAGCTGTTCCTACTTTCAAATAATTTACATTCTATGCAAGGGAAGGAAGGGGAGATGGGATAAACATATAAATAGGTAGGTAAGTACAAGATAATTTAAGGAGAAGAGCATGCTAACAGGTAGGGGAGTTAGGGAAGTTTCTTTTTTTCTTTTTCTTTTTTCTCTTTTTTTAGTTAGGGAAGTTTCCTATAGAAGGTGACACCTGAGCTAAACCTTTAAGGAAACTAAGAAGTCTAAAGACAAATCCTTGTGTAACAGACTTACTGGCAGTGGAGACTGAGGTGCCTTCTCCCAACAAAGGAGCCATAGAGCTGGGCTTATACAGATCATATCTGGGAGATCCTGACCTCTAAAAGAGAGATATCAGACTTTTTCTTTCATCCTCTGGCTCATTATCCCCCTGCTCTAGAGTAGAACTCTAGGGACTCTCTTAAATAAAGCCCAATTTTGGTTTATATCTAGGGTTTTCTCAAAAGGGATTAATAGGTTCCTTTAGAAAGCTGCTCAAATATATAAAGCAGATCAGGTATAGATAATGTGCCTATAAATAAGCTGTTTATTTCTTTCACCACAAAAGAAATGCATAAAGCATGAAAGACTAATAAAGTACTAATTGACAAATACTTTAAAGCATGATAGAATAACCCATCACTCCTATTTATACTTTTGGGAGGCTGACACTTAAAAGATCAAAACAGGAAACATTTTTCAGTACTTCTGAATAGGCATTTCATCTTCACTCTGGCTTTGCCCTGTCTGAAGAACTTCACTTAGGGTCCTCATCTTCTAGTGAGCCAGTACATGCACAGTTCATTCTACTATTGGTGGACATCTCTTCTGCTAGTCACCCAGACCCCTCAATGAATCTAGACCTCTTAAATTCACAAGGTAACCACTGAAGCTGGAAACATCTATCTCAGGAACATTGTTTAATCATGTATGCCCAGGGAAATAAACCCAAAGCAGAGGAGGTAATTAGGACTTTGAGAACCAGGCTTTCCTAGTAATTCACATATTTAAGCTTTCTCACAGTAGTGAACACTTCTCTCTGCCCTGGAATTGGATACCTCTGATATCCCAAGGGTATGCACAATTTAGGCACTTTGGGGTATAGCTCTAAATTGCTTTTCAACATGCCTAGATCAATTTACAACTCCATCAATGAACTTCCTTTCCTACAGCCCCTGCAATATTTATCTCTGTCAGTCATATGATGTGACGTATAACCTCAAAATTGCTCAAATTTGCATTTCTCTAATTGTTAATGGTTTGAAGCATATTTTCACATAGCCGTAGATAACTTAAGATTTCTTTCCTTGAGCACTGCCTGTTCAATCCTTTGACCATTTATCAATTAGAAAATGACTCTTATTCTTATAAAGTTTAATTAGTTCCTTATATAAATCTAAAAAATGAGACCTTTATCAGAGAAACTTGTTACAAAGACTTCCCCCGCCCACTGTTAACTCATTCCCTTCTCACTTCTCTTTGCTTGTGTAAAAACTTTTTAATTTTATGCCATCAAAGTTATAGATTTTATTATCTGTGATCCTCTTTATCCCTTGTTTGGTCATGTATTCTTCCCCAATCCATAGATCTACAACATAACCTCTTTCATGTTCCTCTAATTTGTTTTTAATGTGATCTTTTGCACCTAAGTCATGTGTTAATTTGTAGCTTATCTTAGTATATGGTGTGACATTTTGGTCTAAATCCAGTACCTGACATGATGCTGCCAGTTTTTCAGGTTGGTTTTTTTTTCTGTTTGGGGGTTTATCAAACACTGGGCTACTGGGTTGGTCTGATTTAGTATGTTGTTTACCTAATTCATTTCATCGATTGACCTTTTCATTAAAATAAACAAACAAACAAACAAACAAACAACACTACCAAATTGCTTCGTGGTATAGTTTGAGACTTGGCACTTCCAGGTTCCTTTTGTTCCCGCTTATTTTCATTATTTTCCCCAAAATTCTTGAATTTTTGATTGTCTAGATAAATTTTATTATTATTTTTTCTAGTTCTATAGTGACCCTTTGATGGTTTAATTGACCTGGCACTGAATAATTACATTAATTTAAATAGCATTGTAATTTTTATTATATTGACTTGGCCTACCCTTGAGCCACTAATATTTCTCCCACTATTTAGATCTGTCTTTATTTCTGGAAACAGTGTTTTGTAGTTGTATTCATACAGTGCCTGTGTATATCTTGTTGAGGAATCCCCCCCACCTCCACCCCCCCCCCCCCCCCCCGCCACCAAGTATGTTGTGTATTCTGTAGTTTTTTAAATAGAATTTCTCTTTCCATCTCTTTCTGCTAGGTTTTATCAGTAATATAGAGAAATGCTAATGACTTATGTGAATTTTGTTTACATCCTTCAGCTTCTTCAGTTGAATCTCTAAGGTTCTCTATGCCACCATAGCACCTGCAAAAAGCAATAATTTTGTTTTTTATTAGTCTCTGCTCACTTCTTCAATTTATTTTTCTTATTGCTACAGCTAGCATTTCTAGTACTATTTCAAATAGAATTAATGATTGTTGAACCCTTGCTTTCACCCCTGATCTTATTCAAAAGGCTTCCAGTTTATCCTATTATATATAATGCTGGCTTGATTTTATGTGTGTGTGTATACCAAGTGTATAGTGTATACCAAGTGTAAAGTGTAAAGTGTATACCAAGCAAAGTACTTGATTGATTGGTTAAAATTCCCCCAGAAGATAACAAACTTTCCTGGTTGCCTTGTCAAATCTACACATTTAACTCAAGATGAAAAAGTCTCTAGATGAAATTGTTTTTTGTAGTTCCCTTTTTAAATAGTGTAAAAAATGGATTTCCTTGAGAAAACTGTTTTAAATTACATTTCAAGTATTCCTTGAGCTGCTAACCTAAAGAGTGTTAGCATTTAATTGGCACGATGTTAGTTTATTTAAATCTCCAAGTCCTAGATACTGAGTCAGGAGGACCTGAGTTCAAATCTAGGCTCAGATACTTAATAGCTGAATGACCCCGGGCAAGTCACTTAACACTGATTTCCTCCCCAAAAAAGGGGGAAGGCAGCTAGGTGGCACAGTGGGTAGAGCACTGGCTCTGGAGTTCTCACCTACAGACTCTTAAGGTAATAGGGCTAGAAGAATCAACCTTTTTTGCCTCCCATTGATTTGAGGCCCATCCAATCATCAAGGTGTCACCCTAGCACCAAATAAAACTCTTTTGGTCAGTTCTTAGAAAGGTTGCAGGGTTCTTCAATACTCAAATGAATCTGTGATCACACTGATAATTCCCTGCCATCCTCACTGTTAACTGAAGTTACTTTATTATTTTGTAGCTTAAAGGATACTGAAATAACCATTGTTTGTGTCTGTTTGTGTTTGTTTCTATAGGGTGACAGTGGTGGGCCTTTAATGTGTTACGTTCCAGATGACGGCAAATTTTACTTAATGGGAATTACCAGTTTTGGATATGGTTGTGGCAGAAAAAATTACCCTGGCGTTTATGTCCAGGTGCAATTCTTCAGAACATGGGTGATAAACCAAGTGCTTCAGGCAGCTGCTGAAGACAGAAATAAGAAAAATAGACAGGGGCAGATCCTTCTTATTGTAGTCTTTTTCAGTTTACTAGTGGCCACATAAATTGGCACTAAGACCATAACTTCTTTTTGTAACTTGCCCTTTTTCACATACTCATATTGCCCAAAATGCTAACTAATCTTTTATGAGTAAGCTGGCCTCTTAGTTGTCGCATCCACATTTCTTGCTGATACAAAAGGGTTATGATGCTTTGGATATGTGGTTTTAAGTTAGATATGGAACCATAGACTTTTCCCTGGACAGTCCTAATTATATTGCTTTATTATGTTATAACATACCATACCATATCATTCATACGTGAAGAACTTTTCTCAGGGCTTATAAGCAAATATATACTTAGGTTTACTTTATTATGCATATATTTATATAAATAAAAGGAACTCAAACATAAATGACAGTTGGTTATTTATTAAATTCAGTGTGGTATAGTAGATAGAGTGCTAAACCTGAAGTCAGGAAAACTTGAATTCAAATTCTGCCTCTGAAAAAGCTCTGTGATTATGAATAAGTAAGTCATAATCTCTCTGAGCTACAGTTTTGTGTTCTCTAAAATAAGTGAAAAGGCATTTATTAAATGTCTACTATATGCCAGCTGCTGGCATTATAGTACTGAGTACTGCCTACTGAGGTTACAAATATAAGAATATAAGAAATATAAGAAAATAAATATAGGAAATATATACAAACATAAGATAATAAGATAGTTCCTGCTCTCAAGGAGCTTATATTCTAGAAGGGGAATCAACACATATAGGGGAGTGGAATTGAGGCCAGAGAGGAGTGTTTTAGTAGTATTGATTTGATTACTGTTTTCGGCTAGAGCTGGAATGTGTGTATGTGTGTGTGTGTGTGTGTGTGTGTGTGTGTGTGTGTGAAGGGTATGCTTGGGGCAGCATGTCATGAAAATGGCCAGGAAGTAGAGGGTAGGACTGGGTCTGGACCAGTTAGAGGCCCAGGGGCCCAGAGTGGGAGCTTGGTGTGCCTCCTCAGTGGTATAGGCTGGAACATAAGAACATGGGGTTAATGCCTGCTTTACAGGGTGGAGGTGAGCAGGTCAGTCTCCTTCAGGGGTGTGGCTTTCCTCATTGAAGCCAGAATGACTACCCTTACCACTATGGCTTACTCAGTAATTTATTCTGTGGTTCCTTTTACTGACTATAAGGAATTTGTCTCTGTCTCTTCCCTTCTTCTGAACTGATCTTTCTCCCTCCAACGCACTCTCATCTCGGTTAAATATGTGACTTGTAATACTCCAGTCAGATTGCTCTGCCAAGTTCAATCTGGATTTATAAATCCTTGTCTGCTTCCTTTCTGGGCTTAATTCTCTCTGCTCTCCTATTCTTACCATATCATTCAAGACGGTAGAACTGGCACAGACTTGAACAGCTGTCTAGATTTTAATAAATTACCACATTCACACTAAGAAAACAAAACAATACTGCTTAAAGAGCTAAAAGTTCTAAGCTCAGGTGTACAGTTTGCAGTCAAAAGCAGGGGAGGGAAAGGAGAAATAGCATGACTAGCTTTCCCTTTATCCCACACTCCTTTAGAGAATGGGTCAAAGAAAGATGGGAGATAAGCAGATTAAAGGAGAATGGGTCTCCAGTCCCACAAGGGCTCAGAGAGGGAACCTCTGATTAATCTCACCCAAAAGTCCTTGCTCTTGAAGGTCAAATGGATGCTGTCTCTCTTTGGGCTATTCCTGGCATATCTCTGGCTATTCAGTCTTCTTTGCTACTGGTATCATGATGCTGTGTGTTGCCTACAATCCCATGATGGGAAAGTTCAGTTTATAGATCCTTGCCGGTTTGCTGTCCTGGCTCTCTAATCTCTTCTTTCCCTCGGTACAGAATTTACTCACATTTCCCAAAGCAAGCATGAATGAAGAAGTTTAACCCAGACTAATTGCCTGTGTCATTCTGGATCCCAGATTGCAAACACGTTCACTAATCTCTGAGAAGAGAGCTACAAAAAATTTATAATAAACAGCAATCTCCTTTGCTGCTATGTCTCTCTGGTTTCAAGGAGATTAAGTTTTTAGTGGCCGAGATTGTTTCTGGGTTGTTTTGGCCTCCCCATTTTGATGCCTGCTTTACATACGTTAAATTTCTCTAAGACATTGTTAGTGTCTCTACTTTTATCCATTTCCAAGTTTTCAGAGTTAGCAGTTCATTTGAATAGGTTGTAACTATAATAATTGCAAGCAGTGTCTTTTCAGTCCTATCCTTTTCTTCTAATTTGGTGTTGACTTTAACTTTTATGCTGATTAGTTCGATGGTCTGATTACACACAGACAACCAATTCAGAAATGATTCCTATATCAATAAGCCAGTTATTTACTGTGTATTAAGATGTAATAAAATTTTTGTAAGATTATTCAATGCTCAATATGCCTAATACTTTCCAGTTACTTTCTTGAAGAAATTCTTCTTAATATGTAAGCATGAAAGTTCTGAGTAATCATCTACAAATCTTTGGTCACTCCAGTTCTTAATCCTCAATCATATTTTCCTTTTCTCTCATACCTTTCTTTGATTGAAGTCACCAAGTATCAAGGTTGTATTAGGAACAATATCCTAACCCCTGGTATCAAGACCATCCTTAAGACTGAGTTGTCTCAGGGGACTAAAGGCTCAAGCTGTTGGCCTCCTGAGAACAAAATAGATATCAGAAACTCTGGGCATATTCTCTGATGCTTGGAAGACCATAATGGACAACTGAGTAAGGGAATTTTGCTCAACTCAAGGCATCTTTAGTGCCTTTGTTGAATATCCCTTTCCTGCTTTGACTTAGTAAATCTCCTTTTGTTAATTGTTGAATGATTTATGATTATCTTTTTATTGCATTATTGAACCTAAGCTTGCAGGGTATGCACCTGAATTGGGCCTGGCCCAGAACATCTGGCATAGGGGATGGGCAGTGCAGAGGAAAGTAACCCAGACTGCCCTTTATGTTTCTGATGATGCTTTTGGTGACCGTGAGGGATCTCCTACCTCTGAAACATTAGGTAGTAAATTGCCCATGGCCATTCAGCAAGGACAGACTGACAGGAAAATGCTCTGTATTAAGAAAAGAAAAAAAGAACTGTACCTTGAAGATAAATGCAGTAAAGTTTCTTTAGGTCCATCAGTTGTGTTGTCCCTGGCCTCCCAGTCCAGTAATTTAAACCTCTTCAACATGCTACTAGAAAATATCCTGAGAATTCAGTTTATCTTCAAGGAAGCCTGAAAGGATTGAATTTTTTGTTCTGCCCTAGCTGGGACACCTTGGTATTGCTAATGATGTTCATCATCCAATTACCTTGGGAGAGATCTATTCAAAGATGGCCCCTCCAGTTTTAAGCGAGCCCTCTTTGTAAGTAAATGGAGAAAGTAGCTTTTTTTTAAAGAAGTGACAATATAACTGAAAAAAACAGTCCTTAATCCTATGAAGCCAACCATTGAGAAGTAGCATGAGGGAAACCAATAGTAAGAGAATGCAAACCAAAGCATATTCCTGGAATTTTAGGATTGTCTAACAACTGTGCTGAAGTTTTATTATTTTGGGTGGGGGGAAGGGGGAATGGGAGTTGGGTTTGAGGGTTGTTTGGGCATTTGAGAAGCCAACCAGAATTTTGTCACATGGATTTTGTTGTAATTCTTTAATGCAAGCCATTGGGGGAGGCACTTGAAAGGACAATGCCTAATTCTTGCCAGGAGCCCAGAGTCATTTCTGGAATTGGGGCTATGGGCAGGTGTGCCAATAGAACACGTATTTAATTATCTAAGGATGGGCAAGGGTGCTGTATTCTCATCCCTGAACTATGAAACTATAAATTGAAGATTTTTTCTTTGTTTCTAGAACTTCAAGTGAGGGGCCCCATAGAGCTCAGGCCCCAAGCACTCTTACCAACTTTGGCAAAATGACCACTGCTTTCACATAGGAAATAGAACTCATATACTCATCTAGAAGAGTCTCTGGGTTTGCTAATCTATGTCTTTTCCTGAGCATAGTTGGGCAATCCTGAGCCAGATAGTCCTAGTGTTGGTGGCAGCTTTGTGGGTCTGAGATGTCAGGAGCTCCTGTATTACTCAATGGGGGCTGACTGGTGTAAGGTTAATAGAATGGGAAGATCTTTCCCAGCCATTAATAAGCCTCACGTGGAGCCCATTAAAGGAAGCTTAATTAGAGGAGGTTTGTTTGTAGGAAGGCTCATACCTTTTGCTAATTTCTAATTAGGCACTGGGTCTTGAGGGTTATGATACCCTCTGGCTTTGAGAAGTGTATATGTACTCTGAAGTTAGCATTTTGCTTTGGGGGCTCACTTATTAGAAGAGTGTTCATGTGATTTGGCCAGGTGACACTCTGGGTAGCCATTAAGAAGCCCCTCCCCACCCCCTACAGGCTTTGAAAATCCAGATGTTGGTACTTCTCTCTCTGGTAACTATGTATGTATTGCCTTGGTCAGACAGTTGGATCTGTCTGTTGATCTGTGCTATTTTCTCTGCTTGTAATTTCTGTTTGTATTTTCTCTGAAGCTCAGGAAGCTGAACTTTCCCCTGAACTAAATAAATTATATATGTATATGTGTACATATATATATATATATATACATACATATATATGCATATATACATATGTGCATGTGTGTGTGTGTATGTTTAATTAAAGTAAGATTGTTGACCTCTTTAAAGTTGCTTTCCTTTAGAAAAGCAGATCAAAGAACCTCTACTAGTAGCCATCTTGTATATGCCAGTGTGGTTGCTGTTACATACAATGGGGGCTGACTGGTAGCAGAAAGAATTTCCTGCATTGCAGAAGATGACCATGGACAGAAAGGAGAATCATGGCTCTGGCACGATTGGCCCAAATCTTTTGGAGTTGCTGGTTACCATCCTGTGTGTCAATTCCTGATCTCATTAGCTGTGGTAGAAACCAGCCAGTGGTAGTAATGCTATGGCTTATGATATCCAGCTCTAGCACAGTAGGGCAGAGTCCATCAAGATTCCAGATTTCCTTGGAATATTCTCTGCTTGCCCCCAGGGAAACCTCATAGAAATTTGAGTGTATTCAGATTGCTTCTGCCCACTTTTGGTTATCTATGACTCATCATCTCTGCTCTGAGTTCCTATGATTAGTTGCTGAGCCAGAAAAACTCTTGACACCAGGTGTCACATCTGATTGAAGAAGAGGCAGTTTCTGGCTTCTGGTAGCTCTTGGAGGCAGCTTTCAAGAAGACAAGATGCAGTTCTAGTCAGGTGGTAGCATAATGGCAAAGGTGGGACCCTTTGCCCCCTACTTTCTACCCCCATATCATGCCTGGATTCAACTAGCTGGGTTTGCACTAGAGGTCCCTGGATGCCTTGCCTCTCCTTTGCGATTCTTTTCCTCTACCATTAACCTTGTAAAATATCAAAAGATCTTAGTGCATGCATATCCATAAAACAAAAGAATTTGCATAATAGCAAATAAACTTAAGTAATAATATTTACCTACAAGAAAAGCAAAATCTATGCACACTGAGCTAATAGCAAAATTAGACAAAGTTAACAAATCGATATAGCTATAATACAAAGCAATGCCAATAAAAAGCAAATGAGATAACTAGAAAATAATAAAAGCATATTTAAACGTAATAATTTACATCTGCATTAATATACAGTACTTTAACAGATAACATTGCATAAGCATTCATCGATTCAATCAATCAATAAAATATTTATTAAGTATCTACTATGTGCCAGGCACTGTGCTAAGTGCTGGGGATACAAGCCAAGGTTAACTCAAAGAAATTGTCCCAGAGAAGCAATTTGGGACCATCAAAGTCTTTGAGCTAGAAGGAAAAATTGAATCATGCCCCAGAATTCTTCAAGAGAAACACAGTCTGGGAGAGACAAACTGGGAGAGGAAGTGGTAAGGACTCCAACACTGGAACAACAGCCGCAATAAGATCAGCCTTCTTACTCCCATCCAGGACTTAACCAAGCAGATCTGGAAACTCTGGGGGCAACAAGAAAAAGGAAAGAGATAAGGTAAAACTGAGCTGTGCCAGAAAAGAGAGACTTAGGAAGACCATTGTTCCTACCAGCATCTTGGAGCAGAAGACATGACCTGAAGCCACTGATTTTCTCTACTTCTTCAAGGACTAAGGAGAGTTCTGTGAAAAGGTCTGCTTTGTCCCTAACTTCCTCTCTTGATGCCTATTAACAGATAATCATAACGTGGTGAGGACTTTATCTAAATATTTCTGGTAACTTGAATTTTGCCTCAACCATAAAGAAGCCAATGATGTTTTTAGATAAACATATACTTAAGGCAGAGAGCCAAGCCTGGGCTTAAATATTAGAAATTTTCCTACCTGAGGTCTCTGAGAAATTGTGATTGTATTCCTAATTTTTTATTTAATATAAACTCCGTAAAACAGTAGAGGAAGAGAGCCATAATATTACCACTAAATTAGAAAATAAGCTAGTTGTTGTGCCAGGCAATGAATGAGCATTTATTAAGCTCCTATTATGTACCAGGTAATTATGCTAAGTGGTACACAGTCCCTGCCCTCACAGTGGTCATGATCTAATGAAGGAGACAATAAGCAAATTAATATTTAGAAGCAAGCTATACGCAGGAAAAAGAGGAACTAATTAAAAGAGGGATTGAGAAAGGCTTCCTGTAGAAAATGGAATTTTAGTTGAGACTTAAATTTTTGGGATAAGCGTTCATTATTTGGTAAAAATTGTTGGAAAAACTAAGAAACCAGCATGGCAGAAATTTGGCATAGACCAATACCTTACACTATTTACCAATATAGGGTCAACATGGACACGTGACCTAGATATAAAAAGAGATATTACAAGAAAATTTAAAGAACATGGAACATATTACTTATCAGACATATGGATAGGTGAACAATTTATGAATAAATAAGAGAGAGCAGAGTGAGGTGTAAAATGGATTATTTTGATTACATTAAAAAGGTTTTGTACAAATAAAACAAGTGTAGCCAAGATCAGAAGGAAAGCAAGAAAACTGGTAAAAAAAAATTTATAGGCAGTTTTCTCAGATAAAGATCTCATATTGTAAATATAGAAAGAATTTTGTAAAATCTATAAGAATACGTGTCATTCCTCAATTGGTAAATGGTCAAAGGATACGAACAGGTAGTTTTCCAATTAAGAAATCAGAACAATTTATGGTCACAAAAAAATGCTCTAAATCATCATTGATCAGAGAAATGCAAATTAAAGCAACCTTGAGATATCATTTTACACCTATTGGATAAAGTGAAGGAGAAAGAGACTTCAAGGAAGCCAGGGGAGCCAAGAGGTGGAGATGAGAAGGGAGAGCATGGGGTACAGCCAGGAAAAAATGGCTGGAGTAGAGAGATGGAGTGTCTTGTTTTGAGGAACAGCCAGGAGGCCAGTGCCACTATATCACTGGAGTAAGGTGGGGAGTAAGGTGTAAGAAGACTGGAAATATGTGTGTGTGTGTGTTGTGTTGTTTGTGCGTGAGAGAGTTGTGGTCAGACCTGTTAGGGTATGTCTGATTAAATCCATTCAACCCTCTGGAGTGACACCTCCATCTTTTGCTGTTACAGAGGAGAGCCTGCCAGGATGAACACTGAGGCTTTGGCATTTGTGGGGTCACACTGGAGAGAATCTCCATCCAGGACTTTTTGTTATTGAATCCACCAGAGAAAAATTGACAATTTTTCCCCTCTGTCTTATTAGGCTATAATTATATAATCATTTTTCTAGTTTCTTTCTTTAAAAGTCAGATACATTCTTTTGAAATAACCTTTGCTTATTTGAATGCTTATTTGCTATTGTTACTGTACCCAATATGAGTATTGCAGCTAGTATGAGAAATATGGATTTTGTATCCCTAAAATACTAGTGCCTATTACTGTTTGCCTAGAATATATTATGATAGCTCATAAATGTTTATATTTTTCTTTTTGCTTTGAAGTAGACCTAGAATGCTTGCTATATCCATGACCTGAGTCCAGAAAGCTTATCTGACATCCTTCTGTATTGCAGCTATATAGGATAAGATTTGCCTAGAAACCCTAAGTAATCAACCTGAAGTATTTAATATTCCTGAATGTTTTCTTTAACTTACTTGTCCTGGTGAGGGGTTAGTAGAACTCCATTAGGACTGTCCTAAGAGTGACAGGGCTCTAGAGGGGGCAAGTTTCTTGGTATTGGTACCCAAAGGGAATTTGCCTGGACCCCCAAGGAGATTACCTATGGCATAGGAACCCATGAAGAAATTTTGGTGCACCTGTTGTAATGGTAATAAGGATGGGATTTTTTTTTTATTGTTTTCTCTTTTGGAATGCTGAGGTAATCAAGTACCTTTGATACCTTTGAGTCTTGGCTTTCAAATGCAATGGCAAGCAAAATGGGGTTTTTGCTGTTTTGTGTTTGAGTGCTTCTCAGCCACTTCTCAGCAAATAAGCATTCAAATAAGCAAAGGTTATTTCAAAATCGGGTACCTTTGATGAGTCTCCCCTTTGTTTCAATTGGGAGTCTTTGAATCAGGACTCTTTGATGACCTGCTTAAGAAACAAGAAAGGCTAGTTCACATGGGTTTGAGTTGCATGTGTATTTATGATCTGAGGTTAGAGTTTTGTTTTGGGGCTCTCACTCACTGGAAGAGTGCCATATGATTTGACCAGATGAGACTCTGGGTAGCCATCACGGAACCGCCTGGCTTTGAAAACCCAGATGTTGGTTTCTTTCTCTAGTAACTATGTATGTGATGTCTTGATCAGACAAAAGCCTGTTTGTTGATCTGTTTATATTTTCTCTTTATTTGCCCTGAAGTTCAGGGTGCTGACTTTCCCCCCTGACCTAAGTGAATGATATATGTATGTTTAATTAAAGTGGGATTGTTAACCCCTTAAAGATGCTTTCCTTAGAAAAGCAGATCAAAGAACCTGTGCTGGCAGCCTCCTGTGTGCTGGTGTTGTTGGTCTTACACAGCCGCAGTAGCTACAAGTAACATTGTTGTTACACCTGGGTAGAAAGAGACATCTAGAAAGTTTGTCTAGACTCCAGTTAGGATGTCCCCATGTACTGAGGGAATTATGGAAGGATTTCACTCAGGACAGTTTGGTTCTCACCTGAGGGTGGAGGGGTAATTTCAGTTGAAAGTGAAAAAGTTCCATGTCTTTTGGAATTTCTGTAGGGATTTGGCTGTCCTTCTGAGATAGAAAAGTCACACAAGTAGAAAATGACAGATGCAGGATTTGAACTCAGGTCTTAAGACTCCAAGGCCTTCATTCTTTCCACCAGATCAGTATGAGAGATGCAGCTATGTCCCAGTCTTTTCACAGGCAGGCCAGCCTAGCTCATCAGGGGGGCTGCAGAATAATTAGTCCTAATTATTATTTTTCTTTCCTATGGACCAGTCTTTTTAAATTCATAGTTGTCAATAGAAACTCTTCTCACAAACCCGCGCAACTGTGAGAAGTCCCATTTTACAAACGAAGAGGTTTTTTGGGGGGAAGGGCGTGTCTTTTAGCAACCCCCCCCCCCCATTGTGGGCAGTGGCCTCTCTCTCTGCAGCTGTGCACACGCGCCCGCCCCGCAGGAAGGTCAACTGCTGCCTCTGAGGACGCCTGGTCCCCCTCCGCCTCAGTCTCAGCCCCAAGGTCAAGGGCGGACACTGTAGGAAAATGAGGCTGAGGTTTCTGGGCGTCGCTCTGTGGTTAGCGGGGGATGCTTTTACCTTTCATCACCACCAGGTGTCGCTCTTCAGCAAGAGTAAGGGCCTTTTCTCTTTGGGGGAGCCGGGAGGGATGGAGATGTGCATCCGGGCTGAGCCTGGAGATGAAGGGGGAAGTTCTTTCTGCGGGAGGCCAAGGCACCTAGACGAATGAAGGGAGTCTGGAAGAGCTGGGTTAAAAATCCAGCCTTTGACACCGCTTGCCCATAAGCCTCAAGATTCCTCTCTATAAAGTGGATGCAGGGTTGAATCACAAAAAGCACCGTGTAAACATCATGTAAACATTTCTGGAAAATACCTGCCTGAGCATCCTCCCTAATTAGCATTTGGAGCCCTGGACCAGGCCTGTTCCCCTGTGGTTTCTAGGGTAACAGGTTTAGTCCAGGGTCCCAAATGCTCATTTTGGGAGTGTGCTCCTGCCTTTCAACCAGAAATCACATTCAAAGAATAATGCACTGAGAATGTTGGTCCTTAGATCATAAACTCCACATTTTACAAATGAGAAAACTGAGGCATAAGACAAGGAAGGTACTGGTACTTGCTACATATGAGAGCTTCCATCTAGAGTTTTTTATTTGATTTTATTTTTCTTGTTCTGTTTTAAAAGAAAAAAAAAATCCTTTCATGGGTATTTTTTCTCTACCAGCTCCAAATGTGTTTTATCATAAATTAAGGATTATAAATGCAAAGTGCCTGACAATGTTGCTACTGATTAACATATTAAATTATGTAAGCTTACATCAAGCTTTCAGTAAGCTAGATAGAGAGCAAGAGATAAAGAATGTATTGAATGCTTACTGAGTGCCAGGTATTCTGCCAAGGGCTGGAAATAGTTTCATTCAAAAAAGATAGTCCCTCCCCAAGGAGCTTACATTTTAATGGGAAAAGACAACACATGAAAGGGAGCTGGAAGGGGGATGTTGTCCCAACTTTTTTTTTTTACTACTGGTTAAGTTTGGAGACCACTACATTAATGCATTTTTAATAATTGCTAGGTGGTACAGTGGATAGAATGCCAGGCCTGGAGTCAGGAAGACCTAAGTTCAAATCTGGCCTCAGACCTCAGGCACTTACTAGCTCTGTGACCCTGGGCAAGTCATTTAACCCTGTTTGCTTCAGTTTCCTCATCTGTAAAAGGAGCTGGAGAATGAAATGGCAAACCACTCCAGTATCTCTGCCAAGAAAGCCCCAAATAGGGTCCTAAAGAGTCAGACATGACTGAAATGACTGAACAAAAACAACATCACATTAATGCAATAAAACTCCAGCCAAAGAATTGTCTCTCATGTCCTTAGAGGAAGGAAATTTAAATCGAAAAGTAAATAAAAAAAATCTAAAATTTAAAAGTAATCTAAAAGTTACTTGCAAATATGAATGCTTCTTAATCAGAGTACAAAGTCATTAATTTATTAAGTAACAATTCCTAACCCATTCCCCAGATCCATGATTAGTTATAGAGTTATAGTTGTATCCCTTGGGATCATGCCATAGCCTATGGGAGGTACCTGGCCCCTATTTTGAAGAACACTGACTTAATGTACTTAGAAGTTGGGAGGGATAATTAAGAACAATTTAGAGAATAAATATGAATCACAGTTAGTTGATCCTGGAAAAATAATGAATGATTTCTATCATTTCTGTTTCTAGAGTGTGGAAGAGTACCAATGAAAAATGACATAGAAGAATCTCGAATTATAGGAGGTCACAGGGCTCAGTCTGGATCATGGCCTTGGATAGTTAGCTTGCAGGTTATGACATTTGCTAACCAGTTTACACATTTGTGTGGCGGGTCCTTAATTAAAAAAAAGTGGGTCATCACTGCTGCCCATTGCCTGGAAAATTACAGGTATGTATTCAGTATTGTGCCCTATTTCAGCATTTATTTCAGCAGCTCACACATAAAAAAGTGAGGTAGGTTGTATAAATATTAGCATTTTGCAGATAAGGAAGCAGGCTCAGAGATATTAACTAACTGGCTTAAATTCACACAACTATATTCAGTAGCAGGACTGAGACTCCAATGTAGGTTTTTTAACTTCAAGTCTTCTTTCCATTAAGGTTCTTCTGGGCACTGCTATTGTATCCTAAGAAATACTCTTCTCCCAACTGTTTTCTATAGCTAGGGTTCCTCTGAAAGCTTAAGGATAAATACTATGAACAGTAGTTGACTAACCAAATTGTTTTTCAGAGAGTTTAGAATGAAGCCCAAAGAAACAGGCAAAATGTGACAAAGTAGCTTTTCTCAGCTAATATACACACTTTAGAATTCTTCTTCTTCCTCCTCCTCCTCCTCTTCTTCTCTGTGTATACCTCAGTGTATACACAAGATGCAGGGTGACCTAGTGGAAAGAATACTGAATTTTGTATTCAAGGACTTAGATTAATATCTTTTCTCTGTTATTTAACTACCTAGACAGTCTTAATCCTCACAGAATATGTCTTCAATTAGTATACAAATAACTCTCATAAAGATTTGGGAATAGGCATAAAGGCCATTAGTTACCAATGTTTTCCTGATCATCTTTTTCAATATTAATAAAATCTGAAACTTTTTTCCATGCCTTCCAATCCTCCCCTACTTTATATACCTTGTAAATCAATCCCTTAATGGTGTCACAATTATATAATCCCCCAACATGGGACCTTTATATACATCTGGCCCATCCAATTACAATTCCTATGTATATAAATATTTATGATTTCAAGGCCATTTCTGTCTCCCCTAGAAGCACATCCAAGATTTTGATTTTAGGGTCCAAGTGGAGTGGTTCAGCTGTCCTAGAAAAAAGTTTGCTATAGTAATTTTTACAAATATTTCCCCTTTTTTTGTTTGTTGTTTTCCTTTCATTTTTATCCTTAAAGCTTTGTCTGTGACTTTCTTTAGTCGAATGTCTTACCAAGCTTTCTTTAAACTTTCCATTGCTTCTTACTGCTTTGTGAGATAATATTGCTATATTTGTCCACCATCCTTCACCATAAGATTTTATGAATGAGTTTTTATTCTAATATGATGTGACCTTTGGCAGCCATCACTCTCCATTTGGTAAGTCGGATGCTTGCTAAGTCATTCTCTCTATTTGGTCTTCTTGTTGTAGTCACTAATTTATATTGTTTAAAATTATTATAATCACAGCAATGTTAATTCTTATGCTCATTTCAAATTTTTGATGATCAATTACTTGTTTAAATAGTTCTGGTTTGTTTCAGTTGTGTGATGCTTTTATTTATTATTGTTATTCTATCTTCTTGCATTTTGCTAACTCTGATTTTAGCTCTGACAAGTAACTGTTCTGACTGTGTACAGTTAACTCACATGTGGAAGAAGTGAGTATTCTGCTTGTTTGTCATGTCTGTCAGAGACAAATCTGCCTCTCTGGTGGACACTGGTACTTCCACTGTAGCTGTAGGCATTTTGAATTTTACAAGTTTACCTCCTGGACAATTCCATCTTAGGATACTCATTTCCCTAAGATCAGGAAATGTTAAAACACAAAGATACAGAGGCAGCTCTATGTTCATGGACAGACACATGGTAGCTAGGTGAGAGACAAGTTAGCTGCGCTTCTCCTACCAGTCTTCCCAGATGTAGCTGAAAGCAGTCCTTATATTTCCAAGCCAATAAGAAAAGAGAGAAATGAAGGGTGGGCCATCTCTTTTGTATGTCCACCAAATTATAGTTCAGCAGCAAGAAAACTGTCATGTCCCATTTCCAAACTCCCGCATTTATCGGCTCTTCAGCTCAGGAGTCAATTGGAGAACGCTTTGTCATCATTTGTACAAATACCTCCTACCGTTCCCTAGTAGCGTGGCCAGAAGTAGTGCCCCTAAGTTGCATACATATGGTGAACTGGAACCATGCAGGGAATGTCTGCACATAATCTGTATAACCTACTAGCAAGGGCAAATCTGAGTATACCCCATGCCCAATACCCTGTTATACAGCAACACGGATAGAATGTTAGTATTAGAAGTATTGGCCTTTACTTTTCTCCAACAAGGCCTTTTGAATCACCAGACTAAAATCAAAGTCCTAGGTGTGCTTGTAGGAGAGGAAGAAATGAGGCACTAAAGAAAATAAAAGTGGGAAAAGCAACTGGATGGACCAAATGCATACAAAGGATATCCATGTTGGAGGTGACAATTGTGAGAACATTAAGAGAGTGATTTCATATACAAGGCATATAAAATAGGGGAGGATTTCCAAGGCATGGAAAAAGATCTCAGACTTTATTAATACTGAAAAAGGTGACCAGGAAAAAACCAAAGCTTGGCATTCGTTAAAGAAGTTTTATATTTTCATAAAGGCAGTCTAGCCAGTTCTCCTCTTCTTGATCAATTCTGGGCCAAGATCACTGTCTATATGTTCTGCCTCAGATATAAATATTGATGGACAAATAATATAGGTTATGCATTCAAATGCAGGTTATAATCTGGGCAGCAGACACTTTTTTATCCACTTGGTCTTTCATCTGTGGATGGTTAGGTCCAATTCCTTTGAGAGTGCTTATAGATCTTTTCCAGGACGCTCAACAGTGTTCCAGGGCTTTATGCAACTAACACGATAACATCCATAAATAGGATAATTTGTAGGGCCTTTCTACCCAAGGGGAACCCTTCCTCAACTTAGATTCTTTGTTGCTTTTATTCCATTACATGGGGGAACACCTTTGGCAAGCATATATTTAAAGACCCGTTTTATGCCCCTCCTATATGGAATTATGCTTGCAAATGTATGGGTATAGACAAATGTTCTCACATAGTGTGCTATGAATAATATTATGCTATGAGCAAAAATCAGTCAGTCAATAAACATTTATTAATATTTGTGCCAGGCACTATGTGCTAAGCACTGGGGTTACAAAAAGGTCAAAGATAGTCCCTACCATCAGGGAACTCCCAAGCAAACAAATATGTACAAACAAGCTATGTATAGGGAATAATTAAGAGAGAAGGCACTAGAATTAAGAGGGATTCAGTTAAGACTTAAAGGAGGCCAAAAAAGTTTATATATACATACATGATACATATATGTATTACATATGTATATGTGTGTATATATGATACACACACATATATGAGTGTGTGTTTATGTTGTCTCTCCCTGCTCCATGAGAGCAGGGATTGTTTCACTTTATTAAGGTCATAATAATTGTTTATTAAGTGCTTGCTCATTGATTATGATCAGAGCATCATTGAACTGGGTTATTTCTGTTATATCTTTAAAGAAATCTTGGATGCTTTTGATGTATGAATAGAAATCACCTTGTTGAAAAAGAACATGTAAGGCAGTTATTTCACTTTACTGAATCATATTTTTTTTCATCATCAGTGAATGATAAACACTGTAAGACCTTATATTTGCTACATCTTCATTCAATTATAAACTGCTAAAGATGTGGTTCACTGTTGAATATGGCTTAGGAAAGCCTGTTTATGCCTTTCATCACAGATGCCTTCAATTCATGTATAGATGACTCTCATAAAAATTTTGTATAGCAAGAGCAGGCACACAGATTGGTATTTATTGATGTTCAACTGATCGCTTTATTGGTTATTGATAAATTCCAAAATTTTTTCTCTACCTACACAAAGCCCTACTCTGATGCCTAATCATGTCAAGGAGGTGATACTGGGCTCTCAAAGGCTGTGCCAGTAGAGTATAAGCTCTGGGGGCTTCTGCCATGTTGACTTTGAGTATGGTTCTATTAACAGATCAAATCTATTTTCTAAAAACCAACCTAGTTGAGTGTGTGAGACTCATGACTGTTCACTTAGTGATGATTTTTTTTTGCAATAGCAACCTACGAAACAAACGAACAAAAGAGATACAAAATGGCTTTTAGTTCTGTACAGCCTCCCTCTGCTTCTGTAGTAATGGAGCTGAGAAGCCTCAAAGGATGCAGAGAGTGCTGTGGGTCACAGAATTGTTTAGAATTTAGCCCATAAACTTTAATCTGACTGTTGGTACTCAAAACACAAGATCTTTGTCCAAGGACCAACAAATGAACACACTGTTGAAGGAGCTGAATCATATCAATCTTGACGTTCATACATTTACACCAAAATATTTATAGTGCTTTTTGTGTTAGCAAGGAACTGGAAACAAAGTAGATGCTCCTAGGTTGGGGGAACGACTAGACAAATTGTGGTATAGGGAGCAGAGAAGATAAGAGAAAGCGAAGAGTTGAGGATGACGCCTAGGGTACAAGCTTGGGTGACTGAGAGGGGAGTGGCGCCCTCAATAATAATAGAGAAGTAAGGAAGAAGTGAGGGTTTGGAGGAATATGTAATGCCACTGCCACCGTGTGACCTTGGGGGGCTTATCTCTCTATATGTATTTCCTTTTCTGTAAATTGAGGGAGCTGCTTTGTCTCAGAGAACAACTGGGGGAATATTCTTCACTCCTCTTGGCAGAGAGGTGGGGACAGTATGTCAGATATGGTCACGGTATTAGTCATCTTTCCAGAACTGTTTTTCCTTAGTAATGAGGGAGGATTTAATGTCAGAGAGTACATTTTATCTAGAAAGTATTTATGACATAAAAAGGCACAGATTAAAAGTTTTTGTTTTATTTTAGAAAGGAAAAACAACGAGGGTTTGGACTAGATAGCTTCCAAGGTCCCTTCCAACTCCTAAGTTTTTGATGGTATGAATGAGTGAAGATTTTCTTTTTTTATCTTTTATTTGTGCTTTTAGTATAATTTTGAAACAAAAAGATGCATTGCATCATCTAATACTGCAGACCAAAAGATGAAAAGTTTTAGACTATACACTTTACCATTGTCATAAGGGCATTTCTTTATTGCAGAGATCCCCAAGTTTGGAGAGCTGTTGTTGGAGACAATAATCTTTTCCAAAGTGCTCAGACTTCCAAGAAAATACAAATTGATACAATCATTATCCATCCACACTTTATCCCTGAAAAGTATATAAATGATATTGCACTTTTTCATTTAAAAAGAGCAGTGAATTATAATAACTATATTCAGCCAATCTGCCTGCCGTTCTTTGATTTTCTGCCAAATTTGACTAGAAGAACAAGATGCTTCATAAGTGGCTGGGGCCAAACAAGAGAAAAAGGTAAATATCAGCCATTTACTAAGATAAGATCCTTTGCCCAGGTGTATTTGATTAACAGCTGCTGTGGAGGTATAAGACCCAACAAGACCAGCAACAAGAGCTGCCAGCACAGGTTCTTTGATCTGCTTTTCTAAGGAAAGTAACTGTAAGGGATTAACAATGTCACTTTAATCACACACACATCTATCATTCACTTAGTTCAGGGGAAAAAGCCAGCACCCTGAACTTCAGAGCATGTATGGTTTTACACATCTATACATTTTTGTGTCTATTGATAGCCTTTTCTAGGGTGGAGTGGGGAGGGAAGAAAAAAGTATGCAGCAGAGGACAAAAGAAAACTTAGAAGGAAGCACGGAAAAGCAGGGTAGATTTGAAAATGATGTGTAGTATTTATTGCATAATTTTCAAAAAAAAGTAAACAGTATGGAATGGAAATTCATGGTTTTATATTGAATCCTCTTTTTATGTTGTGCTGTGTACATGGAAATGTTCTTTTTGTATTAAAATTCAAAACGAATAAAAATAAAAATTTTCAAATTGTTTAATATGCTGGGGATACTAGGACCAAAATGAAACACTTCCTCCCCTCAAGGAATTTACATTCTACTGGGGAACTGCCTCAGGTGCTCAGATTAATAAATACAAAGTAAATGGACACCAGGAGGCAGCGTGATACAGTGGATGGAGCATTCTGGGGAGTCTGGGGATTGGATTTGATTCCCAGATCTTCCATTTACTATCTATGTGACTATGGGCAGGTCACGTCTCTTCTCAGATTCAGTTTCCTTGTATATAAATTGAGAGGCAGCTTGGTAGAGAGAGAGAGCATTGGACTAGGAGTCTGGGAGACCTGAGTTCAAATGCCGCCTGTGCTGTGACCCTTGGCAAGTCCCTTAACTTCTCTGACACTCAGTTTTCTCATCTTCAAATAACCTCTCATCTTCCGTAACCTCTCAGGCCCCTTAAGCTCAGGTTAACGGGAACACTAAATATAGAAAAAGATTTATTTACCCAAGAAATATGTAGAAAGGACTCATAATCAATCCCTTAGTAAGCACTCTCTCTCACTCTTCCAACAGGTATCTGTAAAGTGATTTCTACTTAAAGAACTATCCCAGAATTAGTATTGCAGGGTTCTTAACCTGAGGTCTGTGAACTTATTTTTTTTTTAATTTGGTAACGGTATTCAGTTTAATTCGTCTTCTTTCTAATCCTGTATATTTTGTTTTTATCCATTTAACAACATTATTCAGAACAGAGGTTCATAGGCTTCCCTAAATTGCCAACGGGGTCCAGGACCCCCCAAAAGGTTAAATATCCCTGTTTTATTGGACATCTAGCAGGAGCTGGGTAATTCTAGGTTGCAGCAAGGGAATGAGATTTTTTTTCAGGGGGTTCAGCCAGTGGTTTCTTTCTTGTTTACTCAATGTGGTGTAATATGAGTCTATTGCTGGCTGCTTAGTGGATAACTTGGCCCTTCTCTTTTTAAATATTATTTAATAATTTCTTGACATTTGCAAAATACCTCTAATCTAGGCATGAAAACTGAATTTGCAAGGTTACCAGTATCAGCAATGTCTGTGAAGACATGAAGTGTAGTCCATGGATGCTCCCTGTAGATTTTTAAAGTTGGAACAGTGGTAGAAATCTGTCCCTGGATGGTACCTGCAGTATTGTCCTGCTTTACCCTATCCTTTCTGTTGCTTATCTTATTCTAGTCAGAGTAATAGGTGAAAATGGAAGCCTCAAAGTCCAGTTACATGGAACTGTCCTCATTGGTAGAGAAGCACTCAGTCCTGGGAGTGCTCCACCCAGTCTCCACCATGATAATAGCTCTGTGCAAATGAGCTTTGAGGTTTATGTTCCACAAGGATGGAAAATGCACATGATTTCAAATTTTGTTGTGACATTCATTAGCCCATGGCATCTGGTGGACCCTTTCTATCATCTATACTATTGCCAAAAATGTAATATAGGACTAAACACAGGACTTTTTCTTTGGAAAGAAAGTCTGTGGAATGGCAAAATTCTGACTGAACGATTACCAAAATTCCTAATTTGCCAAATGTTTTGTGGGTTTTTGTTGTAGGTCATTATTCTCCTACTTTGCAAGAAGCAGAAGTTCACTATATTCCTCGAAACACTTGCAATAGTGAAGAAAGCTATGATGAAGTTGTTCCATACACTTCATTTTGTGCAGGAGAAGAAGATGGATCTGTCGATACTTGCATGGTGAGGCTCAACAACTTTCCTTTAAAATGTGGTCAAATGATGTACTTGCTGTGTATCTGAAGGAGATACAGAGGCTTGTTGACCAGCATAAGCCTTAAGTCAGCCAGGGATTAAAACTAGCCTCAGCCACTGCCTTCCCAACAATTGGTATTGTAGGTAGCTAAGATCTGTCTTACCCACCTGGAGCTGGCATAGTTCACTACTGATTTTCAGCTCAGGGGCTTAGGACAAAAGGAAAGAGTGGACCAGATCATCAAAAAGAGGCAGCTACCAGGATTGACACACAAACAGAATCATCAGGTTGTAAGGGATCCTGAGAATAGCACCTGAACTCTGTCCTTGAAGCTTAGTCCTCTGGTCCAAAACAAATACTCTTTGAAAGAAGTACATTTTATTGATTGATGCCTTTTGTTTTTATAAAACAGTCATCTCACAGTCCAATTCCTCCATTAAATCTTCCCTTGTGATCAAAACAAAGCAAAAAAATTGAGTAAAAATATCTGATACAGAGACTGTGTCTGGTAATACATGGAATATTCTGATGTAGAAATTTCTCTGCTTTGTAAGAAGAGATATGTTTCCTAATCTCTTCTCCAGAATCTTCATGGTTTTCCCCATTATTCAGAATTCAGCTTCTTTTTCCTATCCACTCATTCATTGTGTATATTATTCTCCTGGTTCTGCTTATTTCATCAGAGCATATATATCTTCCTATGTTTCTCAGAATTCTTCATAGTTGTCTTTTTTTTTTTTAAACAACATTCCACTATGTGCATATACCATAATTTTTCTGGCTGTTTGCCAACTTTTTTTTTTTTTTTTGGTTTGTTTCTAGCACAAAGAATACTGCTGTGACTATTTTGGTAAATACCGGATCTTTGTTTCAGTTTTTCACTTCCTTAGAGTAAATGCCCAGAAATGAAATTTCTGGGTCAAAGGGATGGACAGTTTAGTCACTTTTCCTTCATAATTCCAAACTGAAATCCAGAACATTTGAAATGCTTCATAGCTCCACTAGTAGAGAGCATGGTTGGGGGAGGGGAGTGGCGGCTATCTTTCCATAGCCTTTCCAGATTTGACTATTTCCAACTTTTCTTAGCTTTGTCATTTTTCATGATCTGAAGTGAAACCTCAGGGTTCTTATAAATATTAAAATTAAATTAAATTCCCTATTTGACTTGGAGCATGTTTTGATATGGTCAATTACACTTTGCAGTTCTTCCTTTGAAAAACAACTCACATTTGAAACAGAATGGAAAAGCAAGATTCATGCTGATGTTAGTGTACCTTTCTCAGAATCACAGAATTTGAAAGAAGAGTTCACAGTGCCTACCCAGTCCCACCTATGCATGAAAGGTCCAGCCTTTGAAGACCTCCAGGGAGAGGAACCACCCCCTTTCCCACTTCTTGAGTCAACCCATTTTACTTTTATGTAGCTTCAACTGTTAGGAAGTTTTTCGTAACATCTAGCCTCATACAAGGTCTGCCCCTTACTTTTGGTTTTACCTTTTAGGGCCAAGTAGAACAAATTTAGTCCTTCCTCTGCATTACAGTACTTCAGATACTTGAAGATACTTATAATGTCTTCCCTAAGCCTTTGCTTCTCCAGGCTAGACATCTCTACTTCTTTCAACTGATCCTCATATTAGATGGACCCAAGGCCTTTAGTTATCCTGATTCCCATCTTCTGGGTTCTTCCTAGCTTTATCAATGTCCCTCTTAAACTGTGATACCCAGAACTGGACTCAGTAGACCCAATGAGGTCTAATAAGGATATAACACTGACCACCCTAGCCCCTACTGTGGAAGAAGGCCAGGTATGGTAGATTTCATTCCTCCTCCAGGGTTCTCTGGGACCCTTGAGGGATTTAGGGGTATCTAGGCTCTTTGCCATTGGCGCCAGCCCTGACCAATGGTGTTACCCCCTTGTAGGGGCTGTAGGCTCCCCTGTACCTAGTTACACTAGTTACTAATGGTCAGATTAGCTTTGACAAAGGAATATTTACTTCAAGGTATAATCACAGATATACAAACATATTTGCCCAAACCAGTAAGAGACGTAATCCTCCTTTTCCCTTTTTACCTCAGTCCCTTGGGAGAGGAAGTGGATTAGGTTCATAATTCAGTTTGGTTCCCAAAAAGCACAGTGCCAGTTAAGAGTCCAAAGTGCCCCTTGAGTCCCAGGCACTCCAACTTTTCAGGGTTTCCATGCAAGGCTGTCTGGATGCACTACCACCTCTGCAGTCCTGGCTCCAAGGTCTCCATGATTCATGAGGATCACCTCTGGCACCTGAAACCCATTTCTCAGAGCCAGAGTAAAACAGAAAGAGCAAAAGAAAGAAAGTCCTGCTTTCATCTGGTCAGTTCATGGAGTCCTAACCAAGGGTGGTGAACTAGGATCTTCAGCCTCTGGACACAGCAGATAAGAGTTCCAAAAAGAGCCCATCAGGAAGAGTAGTAGAAAAAAAGAGCTGCCCCAACAGGGATCTAATGATTTGGTCTTTCCAGTTTTAAAGGCAAAGGCAATCAATCAAAGGAGGCTACCCTTACCCACATGGTAGGGAACAAAGAGGCCTCCATGTAGGCAATCCGGATGTGCTCCAAAGGCCCCTCAAGGGTACCTCCACATTAGGAGAACTGGGCCTATCCAGTTTAGCCCAGGTTACAAGGTCAGTACAGCTAATGCTTCGTGTCCCCATTCCTGAAAACTGTGCCTCTCTTAATTAAGGCAGGTCAAGATTGTATTAGCTCTTTTTGGCTGCCAGATCACATTGATGGCTCATTTTGAGCTTGCAATCCATTAAAACACTTGGATATTTTCAGAACAACTATTGTCTAACCATGCCCTGCCCCCCACCCCCCAAACAGATGAAGATGGTATTTGGTATCCCAATGGAAAACTCTAAATTGAATGTGGTTGAATTGCCTCCTATTAGATTCAGCTCAGTGCCATGGCCTGTCAAGATCTTTTGATACCCTGACTTTATCACCCCAGTAAGGTATCTCACAGTCCATTTCTGTAAGTATACCCAGAATTCTTGTGGTAATTGTCTTTTGCCTTGAAGAAGAATAGTATCTGATTGGGAAGCTAATCTTAAAATGAAACCCCTTTCTTCTCAACTTTCTGTATATTCTTGGTTTTTTTTTTAATTGCTCCTTCATGTTGCATGAAAACTATTATATGATTTAGATTTCTGTTGTGTGATATATCACATTTTTCTTCTTGGCTGATTTTGCAAAATTACTTCTCTGTTGTTGTGGCTATAGAATTTGATGAAGATATGTGGGATGTAGGTGTTAATCAAGAGATCCTTGATCAATTGAGTTCCTCTCGTATAATCCAACTGATGAAATTTTAGAGACTTGAGAGGCAGGACGGATGCAACGAAGTGTTAAAGTTGTGCCTCTTTCAGACTTTGAGTAGATTGTAGATTTGTAGATTGTAAAGAATGAGAAACCAGTAGTGGCCCATTCACACTAGAGTCCACCCCTTTCAGGTTTCATGGACTGGTTTAAAGAAATTTAGAGAAGTGCTTATACTTCTTTACTCCTCTAGGAGGAATGAAGTTCCTCAATCAAGTTGATGAAATTACAGAGAAGCTAACAATTGATTTTACTGGCAGGTTTAAAAATCACGATCAAGCTCTGAGAAGAGATTCATCTTCAACAGTAAAGAAAATCAATTATAGAGGAAGAACCCAGCTTTTGAGAGGGAATGCTTTGTTGTTCTTTTTCCCCTTGTGCCTCTTCCAGAATGCCACAGGAGATGTAGGAAGGTTTCTTTATCTTCCTATCACTCCATTGGCAATGGTGCTTTGCAGTATAGCAGTTCGCTATGGCCAACAGAGAGAAGACCTAGGGAGTTTCACTGCATGATGGAGGAGAGCCAGGAGCCCAGTGGAGCCACAAGCTCAACAGAGATGATGCACGTGACAGACATTTCAGTTGTGTCTGACTCTTCGTGACTCCATTTGGGGTTTTCTTGGCAATGATACTGGAGTGATTTGCCATTTTCTTTTCCAGCGCATTTTTACAGATCAGGAAACTGAGGCAAACAAGGTTAAGTGACTTGCCCAGGGTCACAAAGCTAGTAAGTGTCTGAGGCTCCATTTGAACTCAGAAAGATGAGTCTTCCTGACTTCAGGCACTACGTAGCTGCCCTAATAATGATGAGATTTTAAAGTTTTATTCTAGTTACATATGTTTGAACTAGATGTACTGATTTTTCTGCTGCTTCTGTTATTTTATCTTCCTTCAGGACAATTCTATTTCTTAGTAAAACTATGTATTTTTATATCATTCATGGATAAGTTATTGAGTTTCATTATTGTCTTGTCTTTTTAAAACTTAAAAAAATTGATGCTGAATCTTTCCATACTGACGTTAAATCTTCTTTTATTTTATTTACTGTCCTTATTATCATCCATGAAATTAGTTTTACAGTAGTTCCACCTTTGTTTCATGGGGCAGCATTGATGTCAATTCATTGTTGTTGGGTTTTTTTTTCATTTGATGTCTTCTCTTCATAGTCTCAGTGTAGCATAGCATTGTGAGTAGAGAGTTGGCCTCAGAAGCATGAAGACCTGAGTTCAAGCCTTGCTGCTAGCACATGCTGACAATGTGACTGTAGCCAAATCACTTAACCTCTCAATGGCCTGGACAACTCTCTAAGGCTAATATGTTTCAGAAAAGGTTCCAAAATCTCCAGATTCCTCAACCAGGAGCTCCCATGTCAATAAAATTATAAGTTGACTCAAATATATATGTATATTTATATTTTGTATACATATCCATTGTGTTTGAACTTTTTTTTACTTGTTTTTTTTTCTTTTCTGTGAGGCAATTTTCTTTTGAAGTTTGTTTTTATTTTTGGTTATCACTTTTCTCTAGAATATCTTTTGCTATTTCTAGAAACAAATCTGAGGAGGTGGGCACATTATGGCATGCACCCTAGATTTGGGAGAACAGATGTCAAAGAACTCAGAGAAAGAATAGATGGGATCCTATTGCCTAACATTTCATTAGAGATGGAGTACTTTCAAGAATGAAATTCTCCAGTGAGTAGAGCACCAGCCCTGGAGTCAGGAGGATCTGAGTTCAAATTCAACCTCAGACACTTGACATGCTTACTAGCTGTGTGACCTTGGGCAAGTCACTTAACCCCAATTGCCCTGCCTTCCCCCCTCATTAAGGAGGAAATTCTTAAGATACAAGGAGAAATAATTCTGTTGAGGAAAAGGGGAGGATATCAAAAGACTGATGTGGATACAAAAATAATTAACTGACTGGCTTAGATATTAAGAAGAAGAAAGCAAGGACAAGTAATGGAAAAGCATAACATAGTTCTATATAAATAGTGTCATAAAGCTTAAGTTCAACCAGCTGCATGCTGTGCCCAATGAGAAGGAAAATAGAAAATATGTATGTAGTAGGAGAATTGAGCTTAATTACTATGGATATTTGCAAGCTAGGAATAAATTTAAAATGTATGCTCTAAATATATAGATACCAAGTATAATATTGCAAATATTCCAATTTTTCCATGACTTAAAGAATACTTGAAAAATTATTTATGTCATTTGAGGGCCTTTTTTTTTATAGGGTGACAGTGGTGGACCTTTAATGTGCTATATTCCAGAGTCTAGAAGATATTTCCTAATGGGAATTACCAGTTTTGGATATGGCTGTGGCAAAAAACATTTTCCTGGAGTTTATACTAGGGTGCAGTTCTACAAAATGTGGGTTAACGACATACTGTCAGCAGCTGAAGACACAAATAAAATTAAAGTTGCACAAGGAAAGATAATGTTAATTGTCATCTTCATCATTCTACTAGTGGATACATAAAGCAGCACTGAGGTTATAGTAATTTCGTTTTGTAGTGAACCTATCCTTTTTCATCTCTGTACTTAACAAAGATGATAATTATTCATTCTTTGAGGAATTAACTGTCCTCAGGTTCTCGTGTCAACAATTTTTGTTGACATAAAATGTATGGTTCAAAATTTAATACTGAATCACATCCTTTCCAAGTGTAAGTGTATCAAATGTTTTATTATGTAATAATAATAATTTGTATTTAGAATACCTTTCCCAGTGTTTATATCAAACATGCTATATAAGATGTCCTTTATAATAAAAATAATAATCTAAATAAAGTATCTGTAATGGAAATTATAGTTGCTTATTTTTATGAAATTCATTTGAATATGTTTAGTGTTTTTCTTGAAATTAAGATTATTTTACCTACTTTACAATATCCTTTCATGATTTATAAACTTTGAGACTGTTGTTTTCCTTTGGGGTTTCCAAATCATATTTAAAGAGATAAATGTTTACTCATTGTTTTAATTTCAGATAGTCAGTTGCTTAATACAATTGTTAGAATTATACAGGCTTTGATTTCAACATCCTCTGAGGGGAGAGAGATTTGCTCAAGAAGTATTATCCATTTACTGTAATTTTTTTGCTAACTTTGTGACCTTGGCTTATCCCTTTTCCATTCCTTTGGCTTTCTCTGTGTTGAGGGCCTCAGACAGTTTAACAACAAGACCTTCCCAAAGCCTCTCTCAAAGCAGAAGGTAAATCCATAGGAAAAGCCATCCTGTGACTTCAGACCTCTAATCTGTTCCATCATGTTACTGGGCATTTTCTCTCTTCCTAAGTTGAAGAGGATTCCCTCTGGATGGTGAAGTGTTCCAGATGGTCCTTTTTGCAGATAATACACTGATTGCATCAAGCGCCAGGATGTTGCACAGCTTTCTGGAAGAGACCCATATTTAAAAGAGTTTGGTTTGACCATATATAGAAGAAAAGTCAAGGGAATGAAAAACATCTCTTGCTCAGATTATGCCACTGAGGACCCAGCTTTCATGCAGCGGGTATACTCCATTTTGATGTGTATAGGTCTCCTCTGTCAGTATCTATGCACGTTACAAATGGACAAGTTTTACCTGCAATTAAAGGAGAGAAGGAGGAGAGGAGGCTTGGAAAATTGCCAAATTCTCATACTTCTCTAAGAAAAAAAGTTGGTTGCACAATATGGAACACAATAATCTCCAATGATTTGAAAACAGGAGCAATGGAGAGGATTGTGGTCAGTGTGAGCAGGTACAACAAGTAACAAATGAGGAATTTTGAACAAGGACAAAAGATCTTATCAGAAAAGTGAAGGGTAGAAAAAGAAGATGGACTGGTGCTATGGTAAGAGTATGACAGGCGTACAGCTCAAGTGCCTCACTGGTATCATCAGATGCTCAGGAGAATGAAAGGAAGGTCTCTAGCATGTTGAGTTCAATTCTGTTGTAGGAAACACAAAGATTGCATAGGTTGGGCAAATGTAGATGGATTGTAATCTACATTATTGCAGGGAACAATCAGTGTGATCACAGATTCATTTGAGTATTGAAGAACCCTGCAACCTTTCTAAGAACTGACCGAGAGAGTTTTCTTCAGTGCTAGGGTGATACCTTGATGATTGAATAGGCCTCAAATCAAAAAAGGTTGATTTCCTTAGCCTATTACCCTAAAAGTCTGGAGGTGAGACCTCCAGAGCCAGTGCTCTATCCTCTGGGCCACCTAGTTGCCCCCCCCCCCACATCCGCTTTGGGGGGAGGAAGTCAGGGTTAAGTGACTTGCCCAGAGTTACTCAGCTGATAAGTATCTGAGGCCAGATTTAAACTCAGGTCCTCCTGACTCCAGGGCCAGTGCTGTATTCACTATGCCATCAAGTTGCACCCCCCCTCTTTTTGAAGTGGTAATTATAGCGGCAAACTATTGCCACTATGGGCTAAAAACACAATGAAAGTGGTGTCTTTAACTATATTCCCTGACAAGAAGGAATTATGGAATTTTAGAGTTAGAAGATTATAAATTATGAAGTTAGAAGATTTAGAGTTAGAAGATTATAAATTATGTAGTCCAACCCCCTCATTTTACAGCTGAAGGAATAGGTTAAGTGATTTACCCAAGATCACACGGATAGTCAGGAAAGAGCTAAGATTTGAGTCCAGATTCTCTAACTGCAAACCCAGCATTACCTAATGTTCAGTAGAGAGTAGCAATTATCTCAAGACTGTTTATCATCTGTTCCTCCTGTCTATTTTTCTTTCCTGTTTCCATCTCTTTTCAACCACTGTTTCCCAGTGCTTGCACTACTGGGTTAGATACCAGGGATATTTGGGCACTCCACTAAATCTGTAATCCATTGAATATAGATACTGCCTCCATTGGTGCAGATAGTGATTCATATAATCCTTTTCATCCTCAGTCAGCCAAACATTTATTAAGTGACTCCTATGTGCTAGGCGCCATGCTAAGTGCTGGGAAAACTAAGAAAGGCAAAAGACAGTATCTGCTCTGCAGGAGCTAACTAGACTGTGATGGTGGAGATGACATGCAGACAACTATGAACAAACAAGCTATAGACAGGAGAAAATAGAAATAATCAGCACAGAGAAAGCAATAAAATTAAAGTTGCATTGAGAAAGAGACCTTCATGTGGAAGGTGGGATTTTAGCTGGGACTTGAAGAAAGCCAGGGAAGCCACGAGGTGGAGATGAGGAAGAAAAACATAGAATAACCAGTAAAAATGCCCAGACTCTGAAAATGGAATATCTTGTTTTAGGAGCATCAAGGAGACTGGGGGTCATTGAATCACAGAGTATGAAAGCGAGAGTTGGGTACAAAGTATGATAAGTATAATAAATAAGTATAATATAGTGTAATAAGATTGGAAAGGAGGGGGAATCTAAAAAGGGTTTTGAATGTCAAACAAGATTTTGCATTTGTGTCTGAAAATTATAGGAAGTCCCTGGAGTTTATTAAATAGGGGGTGGTTGTGGTGGTGACATAGTCAGATCTAAGTTTTAGGAAGATCCTTTTGACGGCTGAGTAGAAGATAGACTGGAGTGGGGAGAGACTTATGGCAGGGAGACCAGCTATTTCAATATTACTTATTGCAATAGTCCAAGTATAAAGGCTGAACCAAGGTGGTGGCAGTGGCAGAAGAAAGAAGGAAGCATATGCAAGACATGAAGATAGAAATGACTGGACGTGGCATGGGGTGAGAGAGCAGGAGGAGTTGAGGATGACACTTTTGTCAAGGTCCTTTCATAAATCCTTCAGAAGGGGCCATCCAATACTATTGGGATCATCTTCTAGCTATATTGACATTGCATTGATACCAGAAGAGCATGGGGGCTGTCTCATTCTCATTACATGATCTGCCCGTCTCCTTTTCTGATTTTATAACTTTTCTTACATCTTTTATGTCATTTCTCCTGTGTGATTCTTTATTGATCATATGTTGCAGCTTATTCATGTCCACCAATCAATCAAATCAATAAACAATTTATCAAGCACCTCTTATGTGCTCGGCACTGTTCTAAGCACTATGAGCCTAGCCATTCCTTTTGGCTAACCTTAGACATGAGCCAAACCTAAGCTTTAAGTTCCTGGGTAGTGATGTAATGAGCCAGAGAATGTTTGAAGATCTTTCTTTAAAAAAGATCAGGTTCACCCATGACTGAACCCAGTCCATGAGAGACCTGAGCTGGATCCCCTCAGTAGAAGACTATGCCTGTGGCCTCTTAGGTTTGGTGGGTCTTTAAACCTACACGCAAGAATATAGGAGGCTTCAAGATTCCTCCTGGGATCCTGCCTATGGTTCAGGGTACTAATTATCAAAATACAAATAATCTGCCTCAATCGATCAAGCATTTCTCTTATTTTCATTATAATGAGAACTATTCAATGTCAGGCACTTTTTAAAGAATACAAACAATCCCTACCATATGTGATTCTTTTTCTTAAAATAAGTTTTTATTGATGTCCTCTGTTTCTTACATCATCTTCATTATTCCAAGTGTCCCTTTCCTACTGTATCAGTAAGGCAGTAATAACAATGATAATTGTCAAAATGCCTATGTAGTTCTGTATCACAAGGTATGTGAGACTCTCCACATAGAAGGTAGAAGAAGTAAACCATTTATTCAGACACCGGAGAACCAGATCCCATAACTAAACGTTCAGCTCCCACATCCAGTTAGCCCACTTCATCATAGCAGCAAGGAACCCAAAACATGATATCACAACCTGGTGCCTCTCCACCCAAAACCTCTCCAACCCCTTCTGGGGTCTTCCCCAAAACAAACTCACAGTATAGCTAAGTCACAGCCTGTTCAGTTCTAACAATCAAGAGGGTGGCCGTTAGCAGCCATAACTGCTCTCTCTCTCTCTGCATTTCCTGTGACATAAATTCCTTTTTCTATCAAGAAGCTCCTCCCACCGCATGCGTCTTAGGCTTCCTGTGAGCCACGGTGAGCAGGTCACATGGCCTATTAATGGGTGGGAAAGATCTTCAAATCTAAATTGCTACTACACCTACCCCTCCCCGAGAGCCATCCCACATAAGAAACCTTTTTTCAGATAGGAAACAAATTCAGCACAATTAGTCAATACATTGAATAAATCTGAAAACATGTGAAATATTTAATACCTATGGACTGTTCATCTCCATGAAAGGTTGGATTGGGGATGTCCTCTCATATTTCTTCAATTGAGCCCTGCTTAGTCTTTATACTTTTGTTACATTTGCTTATTATTTACATTATTATGGTTACTAGGTTAACTGTTTTCTTGCATCTGCTTACTTCATTCTTCCTAAATTCATATAGCTCCTTCTACACTTCTCTGAATTCATCATATACATCATTTCTTGCAGTACAGTAATATTTCATTACATTTATATGACAGAATTTGTTTGATGGGCATCTACTTTGTTTCCATTTCTTAGCTATCACCAAAAGCACTGCTATAAATATTTTTGTGTATATGGGGACTTTCTTTCTATCAATGGCTTCCTTGGAGTATAAGCCCAGTAATGGAGTCTCTGATTCAAAGGGCATGGACATTGTGAGAAACATGGTTTTGGGGATCATTGGACTTCCTAGGCAGGGCCAAAGTCCTGAGGAAGAACCCTGTGATAATCCCTAGGGAAGGCTGTACAGACCACAGGACTCCCAGAGGAAAACCGAGTGGTAGCCATCCCTTAATCTGTGGGGATCACAGGGCCTCCTAGGGGTCAGACCCTAAGGAGGACCCAAGTGATAGCCCGTTAGGATGGTGGTAAGATCACAAGGCTCCCAAGGCTCCCGAGACAGGGCCGGAAGTCCCACGTGAGGCCATGTAGACCACAGGGTTCCCCAAGGGAATCCAGAGTGGTAGCCCTCTTAACACCGCAGTGGGGATCACAGGACACCCCAAGACAAGATCCAGGAGTAAGCCCGGTGAGCTTCCACTGCCTGTTGCTTCCCTTCACTTGACCTTAGGAAAATCCATGTAATTTGCCCATTCTTACCCAAAAAACTCAAGACCAGAGTGGGCAGAGAAAGGCATTTTATTACACTCCCCGAGAGAGCAGGTATAGTGCTCACGGGAACACTCACACTGATACAGTTCCAGGAGCAGGGGTAACCATTCCCTCCACTCCTGCTAGAGTCATGGTTAGTTTACAGTTTTTGTTTTTTTTACATAGTTTTCCTAGGTTATACAGTTTATATAAATAGGATAATAAGGATACAGAAGCAAAAGTGAAGTTAATTAGATTTTCCTTGTCTTAGTTTAGGATTAAACTATATTCTTTTACTTCCCCTACTTTCCCTCTTTAACATATGCAAATTTTGCAAATCAGTAGGCCTGGGTTCTTGACCAAGACCAGACCCTGGATAAGCTTGAACTGGTTCAAGTGGGTTTGGCCTCTCTAATTCCCTAGACTGCCTTCTCAAAAAGTATGCACATGTGTACAAGCCTCTGACCTCTCACCTGACCGACCTTGAGGCCTGGTCTCTGCTAAAGCTGGGGTGGGGGTGGGGAGGGAAGCACACCTTTAGTTCTGTGGAAACAAAACTCCTCCTCCCATTTCTTACAGACATCACGGGAAAAGTGGACAAAATAACTACTCCCTCTTCTCTATTATATGGATTCCCCTTCTTCACTGTGTCTCACTTCCAGAATAGTGCTAATTATTACAGATAACAGAGAGGTGCTGAGAGGGGCCCATGGTGGTCTTTCCCCCACCACATTCCTGATTTATGCAGCCCACCTCTAATCTGTACCCTCTCTTGGTTACCTTTTTTCCCTCATTTGCCTTAAAATCTTTTCCCTGGTTCCACACTCTCCCACTCCCCCAGGGGCATTACCCTAAGAGTTCCAACTCCCTATCGACTAAGGTAAGACAAGCAGACTTTTCAAAAGCTTCAAATCTCCCAGGTCCATATTTCCCTCCACCAACCCTCTCTCTTTTTACCCATAGGAGTACCCATCAGGAGAACTCCTTCTCAGCACCAAAGCAAAGCATGCCTTCTTTCCCCCTTTTCTCAATCCTTTCTCCCTCCTCCTCACCCAGTTCCCTGAAGGCTCTTCTCTTTTTGAGGACAAAGGAGTCACTTTGCCCTCATTGCTAGCCCTCTATTTGACCCTGGCACATAACACTTTCCTCTCTATCCTCCTGCTCCCTTCCCCCCTTTTCATGTATCTGTAACAGCAAGGCAATAAACACAACATCGATGATGATCGTGAATATGCCTATGTAGTTCTGTATTGCAAAGTATGAAAGACTCTCCATATAGAAGGTAGAAGAAGTACAACATTTATTCAGACACCAGAGAACCATATCCCATAACCAGGCAATCTGTTCCCACAACCAGTGAGCCCACTTTATCATAAGAGCAAGGAGCTTAAAACACAATATCACAACATGGAGCCTCACCATCCCAAAACCTCTCTGACCCCCTGCTGGGGCCTTCCCAAAAACTCACAGCTATCTGCTATAGCACAGCTATCACAGGTTGACTTTCTTTACCTCAGCTCTAACTGTCATGATGGCCATCAACAGCCATAACAGCTGTCTCTCAGCATTTCTTGTGACACAATTTCCTTTTCCTCTCAGTAAGCTCCTCCCACCACATGTGACTTAGGTTTCCTGTGACATAAGCAGGTCACATGTCCTATTAATGGGTGGGAAAGGTCTTCAAATCTAAATTGCTATTACAGTATCCTCCTTTTAATGTAGTCCCACAAAAAACAAAACAAAACCCCAAAACCAGGGTTTCACCAGTTTCTGTCCATAATGCTCCCAGTCCACTTCTTCACTGTTACCTCCACAGAAATTCTGCCTTCACTCCTGACTCCTTGTATACATTTAAAAAGTCTCTTACTGGTTTCTGTTGTCACTATTTTTGCTGTTACTGTCCTTGGCAGTTGCATTTATTCACTCTTCCTCAATTTCTGTCATTTGGGGTATTCAAGAAGCAATTAATCTCTTCAGTTTTTTTTTTCTAAAAATGTTTCAGTTGCTTCTTTATTATTGAACATCCATCTTTTTCATGCATAATTAAACTGAGATTTGTAGGATAAGTTACCCTGGGCTGCATCCTGACCTCCATTTATTGCTCTTCAGGTCATATTTTTCCATTCCCTCCCATGTTTTCTGGTGGGTGCAAGATAGTCTTGCAGTAGTCTAATTTCTTTTTCTTTGTATTTGAAGGGCTTTCTCCTAGCCATTTGCAGAACTTGTTGTTCCCGAATTTAATTGTTAAAATTAACCAGTATGTGTCTTGGAGTTTGCACCTTTGGGATTTTTTTCTAGAGATGATCTGTGAATTTTTTCAAATGGTATTTCATTTTCTATGTTCAGAAGTTTTGGACAATTCTCTTCTATTATTTCCTACATTGTGGTATTCAGGTTTTTTGTCCTGTTGAGGTTTCTTTTTTTTCTTGTCCTGGGAGACCTATAATCCTTAGGTTGTTCCTGCATCTTGTCTTCAAGATCTTTTTGCTTGCATAGTGAGCATACTTTCTTTTAATTTTATTGTTTTTCACTTCTCTTCTTCTAGATTGTTTTTCATTTCTGTATATTTTCATTCCTTATCTATTATTTCTCTTTTGTTTCTTTGGTGAGACTTGCCACTTAATATTCCAGTTTTTCTGGAATATTTCCATTATTTTTGTTGTTCAGGACATAAATTCTGCTCTCATAATTCTGATATCTCTCTTGAACCACTCAGGAGCATCATGTTATGGTTCCATGTTTTGCATTCCACAGAGTGCTCTTGTCTCATAAAAGGTTGGGTCATTTTCTTTGTTTTACAGTTTTTATCCACAGATACCTCAACTCATTTGCTAGATCTGGAAGCCATATTTTCTTCTGTTGTTAGTTTTTCCTATTGATTTATCTATTTCAATTCAAGGTCTTTGAGTTTTCTTATTCCTGAGATCTTTGGTAATTTCATTCCCTCATGTCCCCCACCCCCATTGATTTTCACCTATTCACCTTCTGACTCTGATGGTGCTTTCCTTTGGGGCTGGATTTCTAAGCTTCTCAGCCTATTCTCATGCTGGACAATTCGTAGTTCACCAGCCTAGGTCTTTGCTCCAAATGACTTTTGAATGGTCAGAACTGACCCCAGATGGATGTTGTATTCTCTCTTTCAAGCTTAGGGGAATACTGAACATCTGTCCCTCACACATATTGTTCCATCCTGTAGTCTTGTTCTTCTCCCTTTGTTCCTATGTTCTCTGGCCCAGTATTGGCAGTTCAGAGCTTTGCTGCACTGGTACTATAGGGTTGTGGTCCATAGTGGGCTTTTGCTCCTGACGGGCTGCTGTACTGGCTGTTGTGGTGAGACTAGGGTGTGGGGCTGAGTTTTGTTACAAGTCCCAACTTGTGTGTCGGGTCCTTGGGTCTGCTAGTGAAGCGTTGTTGCTGGTAGTATGGGAGGTGAGGGAGGGGTGCTGAGTGAATTCAGGGTCAGTGAGCATCAGCTCATGGTTTGTTTGTTTGTTTTACCTTTTTTTAGACTCTGGGTGTAGTAAATATTACTTATGTCATCTCCATATCTCACTGTGCAGTCTCAGTAGGACTGTCTATCACTATGATTCTACGAGTTACCACCTAGGATCCATAGATCCTCAGAAACTAAACTCTAAGAAAGATTCATTTTTTTAAAAAATGTCAATTTTATGAAGATCCTCCTTTTTTCCCCCTCCCCACCTCTGCAAAAGAAAGAGTAGCAAAATCCTTCTTCTATACACACTCTAATGGGGATGGGGAGGGACAATATGCAAACAGCTATATTCAAACAAGATATATGTGTGTATGCATATACATAATGATTAAAATACAGATATGTATATACACATATGTGTGTATATATTTATGTGTATACATACACACACACACATATATAACAAATTGGAGGTAATTTTAGACAGAAGGCTTGGAATTAAGAGGGGATCAGGAAAGGCTTCTTGCAGGTCTGATTTTAGCTGGAACCTGAAGGAAGGCGGGAAACCACAAGGCAGAAATGAGGAGGGAGAAAATTCTAGGCATGAGGAACAAGGCTTCTTTTATACAGAAAAGCAACAAAACCAAACAATATACTCTATTCTGAATGGCTAATAAGGCATTTTTACTGAAAGGATACAGAAAGGAATACAAACATTCTCATTGTTAAGAAACATTTGCTTTTTTTATACTTATTTTTAATTTACAACACTCAATTCCACAAGTTTTTGAGTTCCAAATTTTCTCCCCCTCCTTCTCCTCCCTGCTTCCCCTCCAAGACGGCATGTAATCTGATATAGGTTCTACATATACCTTCATGTTAAACTTATTTACACAATAGTCAAGTTGTAAAGAATTATAACCAATGGAATGAATCATCAGAAAAAAGAAACAAAAAAAAAAGAAGGAAAAAAGAGAGCAAAAAGTTTGCCTCAATCTGCATTCAGACTCTGTAATTCTTTCTCTGGATATAGATAGCTTTTTCCATCAGGAGTCTTTTGGAGCTCTCTTTGAATCTTGTGTTGCTGAGAAGAACCAAGTCTATCAAAGTCATCACAGATACCATGTGTTTATGAAACATTTGCTTTAACAAAACAGGTGATACACAGCACGGACAATTGGAGCAAGATGTCAGTGACACATGGTACAATTAAAAGAGGTATTCTTAATTAGAGGTCCCCAAACTTGGTTTAAAAAAGTTTCGATTTTCAATATACTTGGTTTCCCTTATAACCCCTTTTATTTTATGTAATTAAAAAACATTCTTAGAAGAGGTCCATATGTTTCACCAGACTGCCAAAAGCAGAGAAGCAGAGGGGTAGAGCAGGCCAGGATACAAAAGAGGTTAAGAACCTCTGATTGCAGATGACTTAGGTAAAAAACATGTAAAAAGGATACCAGGTATAGGGAGTTTCTCCCCACCCCCCCCAACTCCCCCAGATAATAAACTTCTTTTTTCTTTCCCACCAAAATGTAACAGTCTCATGATGGTTTAAACCAAGATGAAGGCTTAGATATCAAGTTATAATTAAGCTCCATTTCCTGAGGGAGGGCAGTGCATTCAAGAGATAACTGAAGGTTCATGGATCAGATGCATAATTAGGATCTGGGCCAGACTCATTTTTTTTAAATGCCAATTTTATTAAGATCCTCCTTTTCTCCCCCTCCCCACCTCCCAAAAAGCAAGAAAAACAAAACCCGTTAAAGACAAATGGAATCTAGCAAAACACATTCCTGTACTTGGGCCAGCCCCAAGGACTGGATACATAATTAGGGGCCCAGGCCTCTCCTGGCTTGCTAGGGAAAACAGTTGGCGAGTGTGAGTGTGTGTGTGTGTGTGTCTCTTGGTCATATGTGTATGCGTGTATGTGCCTGAAGTGTACGTGTGAGATTCTTGGTCATACGTGTATGTGCCTGAAGTGTGTGTGTGAGACTCTTGGTCATATGTGTACGTGTGTATATGCCTGACTCTTGGTCGTGTGCACACGTGTGCCTCTGTGTATGTGATTTTGGCTCCAGTACTTCGCAGAGCGCAGCTCAGGTAGAGTTTGGTTTAGGCTGGGGATGGGTGAGAAATAAACCCCGCCCTTCTGCCCCTGCACGCGCCAACGGCTTCGCGTGACGTCACCTACCGCGAGACGGCCCTTCCCCCACCCTCACTGGTTTTTTTCTTACCCACCCCCCCACCCAAAATGGGGCCTTGGCTTGTGGGTGCCGCCTTGTGGTTATTCTGGGGCAGCTTCCCGTACGCCACAGGCCAGCGGTCGCGCTCGTTCCTCGGGAAGATTAGGCGGCCCCGCCCGCGCCTCCAGCAGGTCTCGGGGGAGAGTGAGTCTCGTCTGGTCTGGGGAGGGGTGAGGTCCCGGCCCCGAGGCGGCCAGAGCAGGAGAGCCCGCGGGGGCAGACGCTCCCGTCCCTTGAGCCTTGGTGACCACAGTCCAGAGCCTGGACCCTGGGAGGCAGTTACTGTGGCTGCTGCCCAGTCTGGAAGAGCGTCACCGGGAAGGGGAGGAAACTGGGTGGTCACACCAATCCTGAGTTGGGATGGGAGGGGGGCGGTTTGGGGCCGTCTACTGGCACCTCTTTGTAGCTCTAGGAGGCCCTGCCAAGGGCGCTCCATCTGCGCATGCTCCAAGGATGGAGCGCCATTGGCCAGCCCCCCTTAAGCAGATTTCTTAGTAGTGCCCTGAACCTTTTGGGTTGTACCTTATTAACTTAGTGGTTTCCTTTCAAATTAAGATTAAGTAGCATCTGTGTTGAGGAATGGCATTTCAGAATGGTTGCAAGCGCATGGTAGGTTCAGCTTGTCTTTTTAATTAAAAAAATTACTGCATCGAGAAATGGAGGGGTAGAGATTGTGAATAACGTAGGAATAGAAGACGAATAGATAACCAGCTGATGCGTCGTGTCTCCAGTTAAAATAACGCATCATTTCTGTTTGTGTAGATTGTGGGACAGTACCCCTGGTGAATGCGATTTCAGGCTCTCGAATTGTAGGTGGTCACGAAGCTCCAATTGGAGCATGGCCGTGGATAGTTAGCCTGCAGTTTTTAAAAGTTCTCAACAAATCCGTTCATATGTGTGGTGGAACCATAGTTAAAGAAACGTGGGTCCTTACAGCAGCCCACTGCTTTAAAATTTCTAGGTACGTATTAAGCATTATTACATACTATTTTGGTCACAAGTCAAAAGTTTTAAAAGGATAATGTTCCTCCCCTGTTGGGCTCCTAACCCTTTTATCTGAGGTTGCATGCTTTAATGATGAGTAAAGCCAATTTGGATTGGAAGGTTCTATCACAATTTGTAAAGAATAGGTGACAATACAAAACAAAAAGGAAACCAACTTCATAGACAACTGTTTTAACTTCATATGTGGGATATGGTTATCATGCCTCAATATTACAAGGAATGACTGCCCGTTTTGAGGCAAAGAAACTTTTCTTACCAGGAGCCCTTACAGTGAAAATAAAATCAATTGAACACACGCAAATAAAAAGCAACTTAATTTAATTAGGACTTCTTTTTAAAAGACGTTATGATAAGGATAAAGGGTTTAAATCACCCAAAAGGGTTTATTAAGCTTTTTTTTTTTTTTTACCAAACTCAGGATATTTTAAAACATACATTCTTTATTTTGGCCAATTAAAAGATGTGGTGGAGGGAAAGGAAGAAAAATAGGGTAAAGATCGACAGCCATAGAGAGCCAAAATAAGGAGCTTGGAAATGATACCTTCCAGAATATACTCTACACAAACCTAACTACTTTCTCTTTCAAAACCTCCCTTCAGTCACCCACCCCCAAAGCCCAACACCACCCCCACAACAACCTAACTAATACCTTGTGCTTCCATATCTCCATACCTTTGTTTACATCATTTCTTATTCCTAAAGTCTAAGTATAAATAAAAATACATTTGTCAAAGACCAACTTAGTGTCTACAGAATATTATTTTAGGCCAGAAGTTCTTAACCTCTTTTATGTAATAGACTTCTTTGGCAGTCTGATGATGCCTATGTAGCCCTTCTCAGAATAATATTTCTAAGTACATAAAACACATAGGATCACAAAGGAAATAAGTTTTATTGAAATACAATTATCAAAATACATATTAAAAAAGTTCACAGACTCCAGGTTAAGAACCTCTGCTCTTGACACTAAAGAAGATACTAAGTATCATTGTTCTCCAGGCAACACCAAATCACATGCATGATATTATATCATCATAATAAAGTACTATATTGGTTAATAATAAAGTAATATGTGAGGGTCTTGAATTGGGCTTTACAGGATGAGTAAGATTTGAACTCAAGGAGAGAAAAAGAAGGGAAAACATTTTGAAAGTTCTTTGAGGGCAGGGTCCATGTCTTAACTATACTCATCAGTTTTATGTAGTTTTACACTCTCATGGCCATCTCCTTTTTACTCATAAAACCTCTATCCATTTTCTTAGCTCTGGACCATTGTATCAGCCTCCTAATTGGATTCTCCATTTCCATTTTCATCCCTGTTTCAGTCCATCCACCACACATCTGGCTAAAAAATATTCCTAAAGCATGAGTCTGTTTGTGCCACTCCCCTCCTCAAGAATCTCTAGTGTTGTACCGGTTACATGACATTTAAAGCCCTTCGAAATCGATCTTCAGCCCACCTACTGGCTACTTTATGAATTCCACATTGTAGACAAAATGACTTATTTGTGGTTCCCTGAACTTGACATTCCACCTCCTGGCATGCTACCCCTTTCTCTGAATGAATTAAAGGAAGTGACTTTATTGCACCAGCAAGACCTTAAGAAAACCAGACCCCAGGGACTGAGTTTTGGTTTGGGGAAAATTTAGATTGAGGAAATCTCTGTAGACGATAAAGTGGGAAGGACTTCCAGCAGCAGATGCAGATGAGAAAGAAAGACAGAGAGTGAGACAGAGACAGAGAGATGAAATCCAGCAATTTGAGAGTTAGTTTGAGAGAGTTAAGGGAACAGTTGAGGAAGAAGAGACACAGACTCCAGAGAAACACAGATGTAGAAATGCAGTCACTCAAGGGAGGAGACAGTTTCAAGAGACAGGGCCCTTGGCAGCAGAGAAGAAGGCCTGCTATGGAAAAGAGCAGACCCTGGAAACCCAAGAAAGGATGCTACACCCAGGGAAAGTTGCACAAGGACTCTTGGAAGAGAGAATGGACTTCCAGCACCTTTAGTAACAGGAATGGTGTATTGCCTTTGACTCACAGTATTCTGTTTCATGTTTATACTCTAAATTTGACCACACCCTTTCCATGGACACTGTGTATTTGGTAGAAAGTGTGCCCCAAGTTTAAGGGGAGTAAGTTTTGTAGCTACTGTTATTTTTATACTATACCATCTTAGTAAATGCTTTTACTAAGAGTAAATCGTGTCTACTATCTTGTTGTGAAGGAGAATCATGCTGGTGGGGCCTCCTGATCTGTGGTTAACTCCTAGAACCCAAGGCAGCAGCTACCCTCTGGGCACCCAGGCCAGGAGTGTGAAGTCTAAGTTTGGGAAGTAGCCCAGAGGGAGTGTTACAGAGACGATAAAAATAAATGTAACAAACATGGATATTTATTTATAAAAATCCTTTAAAATCAACCTATCTATAACAAAAGAATCATACTCAAATTCATCCAGTGATGCATATTGCAACCAACTGGTGCTTGCCTGCCCATTGTGACTTGTTTATATTCTTCTATGAATTCACTGAATGTTGAAAGAATTCTTCATTTTCTCCTGAAATATAAAAGGTACCAGTGGAGAATTTTCTCTGCCTGTCATTCCTCACCCTCACCATGTGACCAGCCTATTCTCTCTTCTCATCAAACATTTCTTTGGTAACATCTTTTAATCCTGATCTTTTAAGTTCTTTATTGTTTATATATTGCAGTTTCTTCATTGCTATCATAAGCCCCTCCATTTTTAATTTAGAGACTGTTGTATCCTGTGTCTCACTGCTATATAACAACTCACAGGCAGAATGCTGGTGTTTTAAAAGATGGACCACTGTTTACATGAGAGCTTGGAGTCATTAAAGGAACTTTGCAGTTTCCTAAATTCCATCAAGCCTGCTTTTCTCTTCCTATTCCACTCTGTGCCCAGTTCACTGTCCAGCTGTACTGTTGGTCCCAGATATATGTACAGATGGACAAATTATAAACTTTCCATCCAAAGGCATATTCAGGGCAATACATAGTCATCATCCACTTGGTCTTTTCTGTCTGGCTGTTCAGGCCAAACTCTTTTGAATGGTTATGGCTGTCTTCCAGGATGCTCTTCACTATTCCCGGACTTGAAGCAACTAGCACAATGTCATCTGCAAACAGGGACATCTGGAGGACCTCACCATTCACAGGGGATCCCTGTTCAACTTGGCCTCCACACTGAATCTTCTGCATCACTTTTGGTGAGCAGCATACATCTCCCTATTTTATGTCTCATCTGATGTTTGTGATCAGAGGGTCACTGAACTGGGTTATTTGTGTTGTTATATCTTTCAAAGAATCTTGAATGATTTTGATGTAGGGATTAGCTTTATTGGAAAAGAACCTTTAAAGCAGTGCATTTATTACTTTACCAAATCAAAGGTTTTCCTAATTAACAAATAATCAAGACAATGACATCTTATATTCTCTACATCTTTTAGTCAATTGTGAAATTGTAAAGATGTGGCCCATTGTTGACCATCCCTTGCTAAAGCCTGCTTGTTCCAGTTTAATGCCCTCATTGGAGATGCCCTCAGTTTGTGTATACTTGTCCTGCATAAAGTTTTTGTATAGGTGGATAGGCATAAGAGAAAAGGCATGTAGGGTAGTGTTTTTTTTTATTTTCTCAGTCACCTTTTCTGTTATTAATAAAGTCTGAGTGTGCTTCTTCTGTACTTCTGGTGCCTTTCCCACCTTTAGCTACCTGCATATAAATTCCTTAATACTTTCGTAATTGTGTCTCCTCTGGCGTGCATCTCTTCTCTGTATACTTGATCTAATCAGGCTCTTTTCCCCATCTTTTAGCTCTTCTGTAGTATGACTATGACGTGGTGGTTCCACTGTCCTTGACAATGAAAGCAGATTGTTATAGTAGCCGTCTTTATGTATCTTTTTCATTTCTCTATTTGTTGTCCTCCTTCCTTTTTTTATCCTTAAGTAACTCTTGACATGGTTTTGCTTAGTTAGGTCCGTTGCCAATTTTTAAAACGCTCTTTATCCTCTTTTGCTTCTCTCTGCTTTGTCAGATGATGTTCATGATTGTCTAATCATCTTTCTTTGTAAGATGTTACACATTAATTTATATTCTAAATTGGTTTTGAATTTGGACATCCTTCTGTGCTTGTCAGTTAGGTCAAATGTCAAGTTAAACTTGTGTATAAAATTATTGTAATTGATGGTTTTTTTAAAAAACATACATTTAATTTTGTGTTATTTTAGTTCTATTTTATTTTACTTTCAGCTCCAAATTCTTTCTCCTCTACCTCCCTCCCTTCCACCACTGAGAAAGCAAGAAAAAAAATCCCATTACAAAAATGTATAGTCATTAAAAAAAAAAACCCACATTAGCCATGTAAAGAAAACAAATATATGCCTTAATTGTACTCTGAGTGCATCACTTGTGTGTCTGGAGGTAAGTAGCTTGTTTCATCATGAATACTCTGGAATGCAAATAATTTAACCTTGTTTAAACCCTTTATAATTGTTTGCTTATACTTACGTTTTTATGTTTCACTTGATTTCTTTGTGTGTCAAACTTTCTATTCCACTTTGGTCTTTTCATCAGAAATTCTTGGAAGTCATCAATTGCTTATACTCAGTTTTACTGGGTAAGTTTTTTTCTGGTTGTAAACTAGATATTTTGCTTTTTAGAATATCACATTCCAAGCTCTCCCCTTCTTGATGGTGGTGACTACTGAAAACTTATGTGATCCTGACTGTGGCTCCTTGGTACTTGAATTATCTCTTTTTGCCTGTTAACAGTATTTTTTTTTCTTTGACTTGAGAACTCTGGATTTTGGATATAATATTCCTGGAAGTTTTCATTGTAGGGTTTCTTTCAGGAAGTGACTGGTAGACACCAGTATTCTAAGAGACCTGGGCAGTTTTCTTTTAAGATTTCTTGGTGTGTTGTATCTAGACTCTTTTTTAGTTATATTATTCAGTGAGTCTTACATTATCCTTCCTTGATCTGTTTTCCAATTCCTTTTTTTTTTTTGCTGTGAGAAACTTTATATTTCCTTTTATTTTTTTCCAGTCTTTTGACTTTGTTTTAATGTTCTCTGTTATCTCATGGAGTCATTAATTCCTATTTTGTCCATTCTGATCTTCAGGGAGTTGCTTTTTGGACCTCTTATGCCAAGCTGTTAGTTCTTCTGGTTTTTTCTAGTTCTTTTCGTAGCTCTCATCTTTTCCCATTTTTCTGATCAGTACTCTCACTTGGTATTTAAAATAATTTTAGCTCCTTTTAAAAAAACTCTAGCTTAATCTCTTCTAGTAATTCTGGTTGGATTTGTATCAAAGCTTTGTTTTTCTTTGAGGCTTTCCCTCAAATTTTCCTTCACATATTTTTTAATTATTCTCTTCTAGGCTTGTGACCTCAGCTTCTCTGTCATTGTAATAGCCCTTTATGGTGGGATTCTTTTTGTGTTTGATCATTTTTCCAGCCTAGTTCTTAACTTTGTACTTGATGTTAGGGTTAGGCTCTGCGTACTTCTAGGGGAGATGTCTGGGCTGAGCTTTCTCCTCTTGTGTCCTTCTGCTGTTTTCTTGGGGTATTGAGTGTCTTGTTTTTTTAGTTCTCAGGGGCAGATAAGGCTGGGTATCCCCACTTTTAGAGCTTACAAAGTGATATCACCTGGAGCAGTCTATTCATTGCTTTTCTGGTTAGAGCTCTGCAAGTTTCTGACCTAGATTTGGGTCAGAAAAAGGCTCTGTGGACTTGTCCCTGCTTGGTAGTTTCAGTACACTGTTGTTGGACTCAGCCACTATCAGCATGCTGGGAAACTCCGCAGGCTCGGAGTGACAGAACTGTAGGTTCCCCTTTGATCTAGGATTTCTCCCCTAGTTTTTCACTATAGGTTTTAAGCTGGGCTGGCGGCTAGTACTGAGTCTCTGCTCTGCTCCTGTGATCAGAACCACACATCTGCTGTTTGTCTCTGAAGTTGTTCTTTGCTCAGTACACAGCTAAAATGGGAAACCACTCATCTCAGAAACCACTCCTCAGCATAGGTCCCTTCCTCATGTGCCCTGGATCTGTGACCCAGCACTAGGTAGTGAGTGACAGAGCTGCCAGTCAGCACCCTGTCCTCGCTGTCTCCAGGGATGCCCTGTCTTAGCACTTCCTGCCTTGGCCCTTCTTCAGTCCCTGGGTCATGGGATGTTCTGCACACACCCTGCATCCTTGGCCAGACCCAATCCCGGGTGTCCACGCTCTCTCCCAGCTCATCACCCTTGCACCAGCCACTCTGTAACCCTTGGAGAATCAGTTCAACTCTGCACTGTCCTTTTGAGTCCCTTTTCCCCTTATCATGTTGCTCATTGTTCCCTGACAAACCTCAGCCTTGGATCATTCCCACCATCTACTTGCTGTCTTTACTGTCACACTTTGCTGAACAAATTAAAGGAAATCATGCAACTGTTCTGACTGGGTCCACTACATGTTTATGTTAGAGAACTTCAAATGGGCCCTCACTGATACTGGCTGATCAAGCCAAGCAGAATGTTTTATGTTTGATCCTGAAGGCCACAGGGAGCCACTAGAATTTAATGGGAGATGGGGAGTAGGGTGGGGGTTGACATGGGCAGACTGTCACTTTAGGAAGATCATCTGGATGGCTGAGTGGAGCATGGATCAGAGTGGTGAGAGACCAAGCAGTGGGCCATTGCAGTGGTCCAGGTGTGAGGTGGTAAGGACCTTGACTAGGATGACGGCAATATCAGAGGACAGAAAGAGGTTTATGTGAGAGACATAGGAAGGTAGAAACAATAGGACTTGGCAGTTGATTGGATATGGGAGCAGAGCAGTGAGAGATAGGGAGGAGTAAAGGATGATTCCTAGGTTGGGAGTTGGAGGGACTGGGAGTATGGTGGTACCTTCCACAGAATAGGGAAATTAGGAAGGAGGGAAGGTTTGAGGGGAAAGATAAGCTGAAATCCTCATTCCAGAGCTACTCTGCTTGTACTTAATGACTGGTCCTAAGGGAAATGAGTTGTGGGTCCCAGGAGGACTGTGGTTTCATTCCTATCCCTGCTTGAGGGAGGATTCAGATTGTGAATGTCCTAGAACTCCTGGATCTCCAGTCTGTTTATGGTTGGGGTTTGAGAGAGCAGGAATAGATTCTCTGTTTGTGTTTCATTATGCATTGGTAATTTACCTGCTTCTGGCTAGGACCGAAGTGCCACATCAGTGCCATCCTCTCTGTGGTTACTAGAGGCAGCATGGGATAGTGGAAGAGCATTGGACCTATAGTCTAAAAGACCTGGTTCACATCCTGCCTGTGGCATTTGTTAGCTCTGTAACCCGAGGCAGGTCACTTCACCTTTCTAGCCTTAGTTTCCTCATCTGTAAAATGAGGGACTTGGGACTCCGTAACCTTTACAATCCCTTCCGCCCCTAAATCATGCTGTTTATTTGCTTTTTGATTCTATGTGAAGAGTAAAAGTACTGCGTGCAGCATCCCAGCGCCATTGTGACAAGGTTGTATGACTAGCACTCATTGAAGTACTGCATCGAATTGAAATACTACATTGAAGTACTACAGTTTTAAAGGAGGTCAGAATAGGGCTTGAGTGGAGGCTCAGACCTGTAAGCGAGCACGCACGCGCAAGCCCACACGGCGCGCGCGCGCGCGCGCACGCACACACACACACACACACACACACACACACACACCCCCTCTAAACAGCAGGTGGCGCCCCCCTATAGAGAAGAGTGGAAATGAGGACTGAAAGGTCACTGACTCTAGTAACCACAAGGAGAATGGTCTTGACTTAGCACTTGCGTCCTAGTCAGGAGTGGGTAAATTACCAGGGTAATAGTGGAACTCACCAGTGAATATCTATTAGTGCCACCTCATAACCTGGTGATTAATTCCAATGCCAACATTTGTGGGTTTGAATAATCAATAATTGCCGGTTTTAGGAGCAGAGAATAAGTCTAGGGAGGTCAGTATCATATTAGGAAGTAAGATGTAGAGAATGTCAGAAAGCTGACTGTCTCACTTGATTCCTGCACCCCGCCCCCCCCCCCCCAAGTGTCACTCTTTTGTGGCAGGTATATGTGTATCCTACATGGTCATGGTTTGGACCTACTATGTTATACCTCCTCAAAGATCCTCATCTTCCTCTGAGTCAGTATGGAAGCAAAGAAGGTGAATTCAGAGATCTTTTGAGATGTGAAATGGGAGAATTGAAAAGGATGAGCTTTATCTATTTTTTATTTAGATTTATTTATTTATATTGGATGACCTTTATCTCTGTACAGGAAGCAAGGTCCTAAAATTGGGTAGTGGGGCGGCTAGAGATGGATGCTTGAAAAGAGTAAGAAGGTTGGGAATAGTCTCATTGGCAAATGTGATAAGAGTCAATAATAAGTGAACAAAAGAGTTATTATGCAGCAGTAAGGGCCCAGATGAATTTAGTCATAATTTAAAGAAGTTTCATAGTGGAAGTTAACTAGTACAGTTTAGCATAGTATATTCAGAGGGTGTGGTATTCAAGAGTAGAGACAAGTTTTTATTGTAAGCTAGTCATGGAATCAAGTGATTAATGGAGTCAAGATTGGGTAGGAGGGCAAGTGGAGTTAGGACAGAGGTGAGAAATTCAGAAATAAGGTGACTTAGGGCACCAGGAGGTGAAGAACAAGTTAATTGAGAGTTAAAAGAGTCATGAGATGGTAGACAGAGAAGGAGAATTCGGAGTCAAAGATTTTGGAGGTAGAATAGTTCTGAGTGAGATGAGTTGTAAGCCATATGCTCTCCCCTCGCCTCCTGGGGTGGATGAAGTATGGAACCTCTTGCTGAAGAAGTAGGCCTTCAATCTGTTTTGGGTTTTCCCCCTGAATTTCATTGATCTCTAGGTGATAGAGAAAAAGAGGAAGTATGAAACTGAATAGGGGGTTATAACAAGTGGAGTAAAAGAACTCACCTAAGATACTCTGCTCCTGAGGGACTCCCAAAAGATGGTGAGGTAGGTGCAGTATTTGTCACATCAGCGAGGCTGCTTTTTCCTCAGAGGTATTGAAATCATCCTTAAGATTTGCTTGGATCAGGGACCAAGGCTCAGGCTGTTGACATAACTTAGGAGCAGGCTAAGCCAGCACAGGAGGAGTTAGAAGCTGTTTGTCAGAAGCAGCCAGAAGGGCCAACATAAGCAGGGAAGTTGCACTCCACTGAATCCATGAACTATCTTTGTTAACTATATTTTCCATGTTAAAGTTAAGTCAGCCTTTTGTTAACTGGTCTACAAGCATTTCATTGTTTTCCCATTTTGAACCTGAAGCGACAGAAACACCTTACACCAAATGAGAGGGTGCACTTTGGATTGGTCACTGGATTTATCTTTAACTCTCTGGCCATTCTGGGTTTGGAGCTGACAGCTTACAACCTGCTAGTGTGATTCTGGCATTCTGGCTGGCAGTGACATTGGGAGAGGACAGCGAGAAAGAAACTAATAAAAGAAGCTTAAACATGAGCTGCCAGAAGCCTCCAGGACCACCATCCAGAAAACAAAAGACTCTTTTGCTGGCTGCCCAGGACTTTCAGGTAGCAGTTCTTCCAGTGACATCCAGGGAGTGGGAGTTCATGGTGGAGAGATGATTTCCTCTTCTCCCTCCCCACCACCCCCAACAAATGTTGAATTTAGGATGTTTGAGAGCTCTTCCATATAAAGGTCCAACAGACTATCAGGAGTGGAGATCAGATGAATGACAGCACTAGGATGAGTTCAAAATGTTTTATTGATACAGCCAAGCAGAGTATCAGTATCAGAGGATGTGAACAGAGATTCAGTTGGAAGCAGAGACAAATGTGGCTTCCCTTGCCCCTTACCATCCCATAGGGATAGTAGCAGAGTGGTGGCCTGGATATGCAGTGGGGTACGTGTTTGGGTCAAAGACCTAGAGCTGCTAAGAGCTGGAGCTTAGAGAAGGGTTTCCAGAGTCCTGTCATGGAAGCTGCTTTGTCACTGGTAGAGCGATGGGGTCAAGGGATGCTATTAGGGCACCCTAATGGGGGTTCTCTAAAGATTATCTAATAAAAAATCAGGAAGGCCCAGAATATGGCTGCCCTCAAAATTTGAAAGTTGGAATTTTAATTGCACCACATCCGCAAGCTTGCGAAAGTATTTTGGCAGCCAGCCTGACCTGGGACTAAGTGAGGCTAAGCCTTGAGCATAAAAACATTGTTATTATGCCTGGGGGATAAGAGAAGGGAACCAGACTCCTTTGGCTACTTGCCGTCTTCCCCTGGGAAAACAAAGAAGAAGCCTGATACAGAACAGGGTGCGGCCTGTAGTGGTGAAAATGAGGAAATTAACTGGAGCAGCTTCTAGCCTGGGAGTTTAATGTTCCTTTTGTTTTCACTGTAGTAAAAATTCGGTGTAATCTATATATCAGTGAGTAGTTCTTTGTGGTCACACTGAGAGGGGATAGCAAGAGTGGATCCAGTGGGGGGGGCGGGGGGGGGGGGAAGTGGATCCAGTGGGATGAAGGTGACAACAAGCTGTGAGAATTGTTTTGTTATTTGATGTCTGAATCCCTCCATAGGAGTCATGGGTCACTAGGGAAAAAAACTATGGGGATATCTATGTATGCACATGGCAAACGAGACCAGCTGTGCTGCCTAGAGGCCTGACTAGGTATTGCCAGACTGCTGCAGTAGCGAGTTTGAATGTAGTTAAGTGGATTGAGGCTGCTCAAACCCAGGGTGCACACGGGTGGCTTTGCAGAGTTGGTTGTTGTCCTTTGTTCTCAAAGAGAACCAAAATGACATCGCTATGCTAGAGTTAAATTACAATTCGTCTAGCTGGCTGATGAGACCAGCGTGAGCTTGGAAGGTTCTGCCACAGGTCTGGCACAAATAGTCTGTGTGAACATTTGGGGTGGTTTCTCTAAATTTGCACATCTCGTGTTTCTTTTGAGTGCTTCAATTCTGCTTTGCTCAGAGAGCACAGCACCTTCTCTGATGAGGGTGCTCCATGCTGGGTGGTCCTGTGCCAGTGTCTCCCAGGTCATACAATCAGTTCCATAGTTCTTGAGAGAGACCTTGAGAGTGTCCTTGTATCACTTCTTCTGACCACCATGTTCACATGACTTTGCAATATAGCTGTTCCCTAAAGTGTGTACAATAAACTAGGGATTTCACCCATGTTCCCCCTAGTAGTTAAGAGGTAGAAGTCAAAGGATTTGAGGAACAAAGTTGCTGTTAATTTAAAAATCAAATGAATTGAAACTTATATTTCTTTTTCAAACACAACAAGAAGCTCAAGAGAAGTTGCTTTTTACTTGTGTGTCTACAAGAGTGTAGTGGGTAGAGGCCTGAATCTGGTGTCAGCAAGAACTGGGTTCAAGTGTTCCCTCTGACACATACTTGTCATGTGACTGTGGGTAAGCCATTTGACCTCTTGGTGCTCCGGGCAGCTCTCTAAGACTTAGTGAGTTTCCACACTAGAGAGTTCCTGACACAGATGAAATTATAAGTCTGGACAAACAGGGTCATGGGGCTGGTGGGTGTCTGAGGCCAGATCTTAGGTCTTCCTGACCCCGTGACTCCAGACCCAGCTTTCTGCACTAGCTACTAAGAGCAGCAAATCAGTTGTGAAAAGAGGCCCAGCAGAGTATTCAGGGTCACCTAGCCTGAACCTCCCAGCCAGAGGTATCATATATATGTACATGCATATATATATATGTATGTATATATAATTAATTATATTAATATTGATTATATCACTATTGCCAAGTCATTTTACTTCTCTGTATCTCTTCATCTGTAAAGTGGAGATAGTGTTACCTATGGTATCCACCTCAACAGGTTGTTCTGAGACTCAAATAAGATGTCTGTACTCAAATGATTTCAAGCTTCATTAGAAATAATCTACGTATATAAAAAATTTTGAAAACCTAATCTAGTGCTGAATCTAAGATTTTTATTTCCTACAAGCATTGGCTAGGCATTTTAGAATGAGAATTATTACAAATATTAACTCATAAAAAATAAGTCTGGACAAAAACAAAACAAAGCAAAAAAACTTAAATGGATCTTCCTATGATTGGGGAACCCCAGTAGACATAATTCTCTGTCCTTGCCTAGACCTTTGCCTTCTGGGCCATCGCCAGTCGTCTTGACCTTTGCCTTGCCACCAGACGAGAGAGAGTGAGGCTGACAACTTTGTGCAACCTGCCTCACTTAAATCCAATTCATGAGCAAGCCAAGACTTCACCCCATGAGGTCACTGGTCGTCTTCAAAATCAAAAGATGAACAAGTACAACAGCAGTATGATAGTCCCAGTAGCCTGGAGTTGGAGGGGAACTGCATCAGTTCAATCCCTGGCCCAGGTTGTTGGACACATGAGCTATTGAAGGAACCACTAAGGACCTCAAAAAGTCAGAGCAGCTGGCACAGAAGTAGCTTCTGTAGAAAAAGAAAGTCAACTATAAAATCCTTTCCAGTAATAATATGTTCTAAATGAGGTTAAAATATTTGAATCTATGGGAGGTATCCCTTTGGGTGGAGAGGCCTCAAAGGAAGAGGAACACTGAGAAGTACCCCAAAGTTGTCTTTTTTGTCTATACTGAGATTGTGTCATGGTTATAACCATCTCACTGATTCTTATGGACAGTGATGGAATGGGGTGGGGAAAGTCATTTTGAAAGAGATGCCATTTGAATGGCCACAAGTGCACCTGTGATCCAGAAGGAAAAGAATTGTTAGGGGAGTACAAATGTCTGTACCCTCTCTCTGTATCTCCTCATTTTTTTAACTTTTGTTCCTCTACTACTTTGCCTCATTGATCTTCATTGCCTTCTTTGGTTTTATGTAGATTTATTTTCTTTGCCTGTACTTCCTTCTTTCCCCTAAAATTAAAGACTCAGAGAACCTATAAGGTCATTAAATTCTGGAATCCCAGAATTGTAAGGGACTTCAAAGATCATCTGGTCCAACCCCATTTATGAAGCATAAATACCATCCATAAAATCCCTAACAAGTGGTTTCCTGGCCTCTCTGCTTACACATCTTCAATAGTGGGGAATTTATAGAACATGGAGAACAGATTATAAAATGCTTTCAATGGCCACTGAAAAATATTTCAGTGATTTCTTTTGCTTTTTTATTTGGTTTGTACCTTGCACACGGTTTCTTAAAAATAAAAAAAGCTATGTAGACTAACACCACAAAGTAAAAAAAAAAGTCATAGAAGTATTGAATCATATGTTTTAGTTAAGTGTGCAGTGATATAATAAGGGTATTTGCTTTATTCCAGAGATCCACAACTTTGGATAGCTGTAGTTGGAGTTAACAATATTTTACAGAGCCATATGAAGCATAAGAGAATAAAAATTGATATTATCATCATCCATCCAGAATTCAAGCCTAATACCTTTGAAAATGACATTGCACTGATTCATTTAAAAGCTCCTCTGACTTATAATGACTTTATTCAGCCTATTTGTTTGCCATTTTTAAATTATATGGCAAAAATAGACAACACCAAACGGTGCTTCATAAGTGGTTGGGGAAAAAGAAAAGAAGAAGGTAAATATTGACTTGATTTTATTGATATGTGATAAATGTTTAGTTTCATATTAATGGATTAAAAACAAACCTTATGCTTGATTCTCTTTTTAACAGTTAGGTAGTGTGATTTCCCTGCCTCCTTAGGTTGCATTCATCCTTTTAAACCTCAAGGATCTGACCAGTGTGGGGATTGGTTTTGCTGGATTTATGCATATTGATTATGAGGGTTTTCTTTTTCTTTAAACAAAAATTGTTTAATGAGGGGCAGTGGGAGGGAGAGATAATGTTTGTAAAAATAAGTAAATTTAAAAAAAGAATTCTCAGGAAAAAAAGATTACATGACTTATTATCCCAATATAAGACATAAATTGTGTCTTACAAAGCCTCTTTGCTGAAGAGCTATTCCAAAACACCAGTTAGGTCTAATGAACTGTCTCCTTTCACCTCCTGCCCCCACAGTGCAACTCCTCTTGATCCTTGTAAGATCCTTCTTCATGTCCATCAGATCTTTTCTGTCATTCAGTATTTATATGTTTGTTTTTTACTAAATTAATTTGTATTATTATTGATATGTGTCTTCAGTACTTTCATTTGTGTACATTTTGTATTCTCAGCTAGATTGTAAACCCAGAAATAAGGACCAAAGTGTGTGTGTGTGTGTGTGTGTGTGTGTGTGTGTGTGTGTTCGTGTGTTCACGTTCCAGGGAACCAACACAGCCCTCATTGCTTAACAGGTACCTGACAAATGTAATTGAACTGATTTGGATTATCAAAGAAATGAAAAAGTAGTTCTGCTCTTGAGAAGTTTATATTCTCATTTGAAGTACTTAATGGCAAAGACTTTCTTACAACATCTTGCGCTGGGCTGAGCATATGCTGGGTATTTATATTGTTGATTAATTAATAAAGAACAAATGTACATTTGTTGATTAATTGATAAAGGCTGTACCCACGTGAAAGCCTTGAGAACAAATTATGTAGGATAATAGTATGAATGTGGAGTTAAGAGGACCTGGGTTCAAGACCCAACTCTGCTACTTACTACTTGCCTGGCTTGAGCAAACCATTTAATTTTTCTGGACCTCAGTTCTTCATCTCAAAGGGAGGGTTGGACTGTGTGGCCTTTTCCAGATCTGAATGACCCTATGACCTGAGAATATTTCCCAAGCTACATGTAGTAAAACCTAATTGAACTAGAACCCAACTAAATGGGACTTGCTAAAGTGAATTTTTTTCTTTACTTTTCTCAGAAAATGACATCAGAAAAAATACAAATCAATACCGCATAGTTCTTTAAAAAAGCAAGTTCCAAAGTACATCAGTATACATTTAGCTTCACCTTCTTTTACTATCAGCATCTATGTTGATAATACTGTACAATGTTAATTATAGCTCATAAAAGTGTTCTAAAACTACTATAAGTTCTTCAGATAGCAAAGAAAGATTCATTTATGTTCTGAATGCTCTACTTGGGAAAGTACACATTTTAGGAAAAATGATTAACAGTGAGAGGACAATACAAAGAGTCTTAGGCCTAGAGTTAGAAAAATTGAGTTCAGATTCCGCCTCTTAATACTTGCTACATGTGTGACCTTGGGAAAACCATGTAACCTCCCTGGACTTCAGTTTCCTTATTTGTGAGGTGAGAGGGTGACTTAGATGATGCCTGAGGCCCCTTTCTGCTTTTGATCTATGCTCCTAAGATCATGCAGGCCTAAATCATTTCTCCCACTCCTTCAGTGTTCCAGGTAATTGATATTTTGCAGTGCACACAAGTACAGTACCAATGGTATACGAGTACGATATTAAACAAGTACAGAGTAACGGAGTTATCAGGGTAGAGGGAGATTATTTGAGGAAGGTTCTTGGAGGTAAATTTTAACCAGGATTTTGAAAGGGGAAAGAAGTGGTGAAGGGTGGGAGCCAGGACAAGTTTAGGCGAAGGAAGTTATTGGCGAAAATATAGGAAGAGGCTAGAATAAGTAAATAGAGTGTTGGGGATATTATTGAGATTGCTTTGCTAAGGGTGATGACAAATGAGATTATGGAGAGTTAGGACAATAGCAGCAACTTGCTGGAGGCTTTGAAGGTTAGTGAGAGGCTTGGATTTTATTTAGACAGTAGGTCCATTTTACATTTAAATGATGCTTTATAGTTTACAAAGTGCTAAGGGGATAAAGGCAGTGCTTAAAGGAGTGCTCTGATAGGATAATTTGGAGTGACAGAAGGATCATTAAAAGAGACTATTTCTATGACAAATGTTTGGTAATAAAAACCTGGACTAACCTTATGGTTATGGTAAAATTCATTTGTCTTGACTAGGGATGGCGATTAAAGAGGGATCGTCAAAAGTCAGATAATTTAAGAATCTTGCATTTGATTTTGGAATGTCTTGGACATACCATGAGGACCTCATTCAGTTATCCCACTTCTTTTACCTTTAAGCCACTTTGTGGTAGAAATGGACAGTATCCCCTCTCAAAATGATGCAAAGCAGAACTTTTATCTCACATCTGACCTGGGAGACAATACATTGTTTGTATTATATTTCCATGGTTTCCATGGAAGACTGTAGCATGGAAGGAGGTGGAAATATAAATGTCCCGGTGTAAACAAAGGTATTTAGTTTCAATGCAAGAAATTATAAACTCAATAAAAATGTCAGAGCAGCACTTCTTCCTCTATAATGTAGAAAGTTAGCTGTAGATCATCTAGAATTAATTGTACACTAATATACAAATCTAAGAGACAGGAGAAGGAATTAACACTATTTAGTGAAGATTAGAAATGGAGTGGAATGAAGTGAGGAGCAAAGAATTGAAAGTGACTATAAGATCAGGAGCTTAGCAGGAACAGAAGAAATATTTGTGCCATTAATGCCAGCAGGGACATTGGAAGAAGATGAAGACTTCCATTGACAGCTTGTAACATTTCAGCTGTTGGTTTCTCCAAGCCCCAGGCGACTCTCTAAGACTCAGTCACAGAGAAGACGCTGATATGCTCTGGTAGAGGAAGTGCCTCCCTGGGAATTCCATATACCGTGAAATCACAGATTTGGTCAAAAACCAAACCAAACTGACCACAAACCTCAAATAATATTTCAGATACCGGTGGGAAATCCAAGTAGAGATGCCTGGTAGTCATTATCCACCAAGAACAAGAGAGGTGATGAGAAGTCAGTTGTTCTCGTCTTCCTTATTATTCTGGATCATAGGAACCATTCTCTTAGAGAATGTCTTTGGTTGTAAGTCATGTAGCTTTCATCTGGACACACAGATGGCGTTTTCTAGACGACTCTGGCCGCGGCGTGTGAAAGGCAGGGAAGTCGGGTCTGTAGCTGCTTCCCTATGGATGCTGCTTCTTCACCACCTCAGGGAAGCAGAAACAACAAGGTGAATCTGTCTTTAAGTGGTAGGCACTTGGAATGTGTTATCCTGGGGGTCTTCTTTGGATTCAGGAAGTAGCAAACCTGGAAGGTATATAATAAGTAAATTCAAATTTTGTTCCTTGAGAAATTCACTTACCTTTCTTTGTGTCGCTAACAAATTTAATTCAGTCGTGTCTTCAACAAATATTTAGTGCCAACTGTATACAAAGTAGTGCCTGGCACAGTGGATAAAAGGCTCTGAGAGACAGGAAACAATCAATCAACATTTTTTATTTATTTATTAACTATTAGTAAACTCTGTGCCTACAAAGTGTCAGGTGCTGTGTTAACTTACTATGCAGGAGGTGCTTAGGGATACAAGTAGAAAGAATGAAACAATCCCTACTCACAAGGAGATTACATCCTGCAGCAACAATTCAGCTAGCAGCTGTTGTGGGGCGCTGCCGGCACAGGTTCTTAGATCTGCTTTACTACGGAAAGTAACATTAAGGAGTTAACAGTCTTACTTTAATCCAACATTCAAATACCATTCACTTAGTTCAGAAGGAAGAGCCAGCACCCTGAACTTCAGAGAAAATAGAAACAAATTACAAATATACACGTGCAACAGTAAGGTAATAATAACGTAGATGATGATTGTCAGAATGCCTACGTCGTTCTGTATGAGTAAAGTATATGAGACTCTCTACATAGAAGGTAGAAGAAATAAACCATTTATTCAGACAGCAGAGAACCATATCCCATAACCAAATGCTCAGCTCCCACAGACAGTCAGTCCACTTCATCGTGACAGCAAGGAACCCAAAACGTTCAATACAGAAAATCACAATATGGTGCCTCAACATCCCAAAACCTCTCCGACCCCTGCTGGGGTCTTCCCCAAACACAAACTCACAGTATAGCTAAGTCAGCTTGTTCAGTTCTAGCAATCACCAGGGCAGCTACTAGGAGCCACCAGCAGCCGTATTCTCTCTCTCTCTCTCTCTCTCTCTCTCTCAGCATTTTCTGTGACATAACTTCCTTTTCCTGTCAGGAAGCTCTTCCTACCATGTAACTTGGGCTTCCTGTGATATAAGCAGGTCACATGGCCTATTAATGGCTGGGAAAGATCTTCAAATCAAAATTGCTAATACAACACAATATAAACAGACCAAATCACAATTCATAGTTACCAGGAAATCATCAACATCGGGGTTGACAAGCCTGGGAGCTCTTAACAGCTGGCCCAGGGTCACACAACACTCTTCCAGTGGCTGAGAGCCCCAGACAGAACACCAACCTTTGAGTTTTTATACTCTGTTCAGGGCTTAAAGGATTCACACTCAATCAGCAAAAAGGTGTGAGCCTGGGGTTTAGCACCTAGTTAGCAAAAGGGTGTGGGCCTGGAGCTTTTCACCTAGTAAGGCTTAAGCAAAGGCATTTGATTACTTAAGCATTTCTAAAAGAGAAAACAGTAAAAAAGTCCCACCTTAATTACCAATACACATCCTAATGAAGTAACAAAAAGTACATATAAAATATACATGCATATATATTATATATATGTTATATGAATTTAATATAACAAATTTATAGAAAGTTGTTAACTACAAAGTAGGTTGGGAGGGAGGGCATTAGCAGTTGGGATGATCAGGAAAGACTTCATGTAGAAGATGGTGTTTGGGCTGCAACTTAAAGGGAGACTATGAGGCAGAGGTAAGGGGGAAGGTTGTTTTGTGCACATGGGACAACCAGGACAAAGGCACACAGATGGAAAGGGAATATTGTGAGTGTCCGGATCAGAGTGTAGGAGGGGGAATAATGGCCAACGGGGCTGGAAAGATATGTTGGGGAAGACAGGGATTCAAGTCATGCCTGTAATATTCTAGCTAAGTAACCACAGGTGGGGCAGTTCATCTCTCAGCTTAGATGTTGAGGAGCTACTGAGAAAGGAAATCTGCTAAATACCAAGATTCTTAGTTCACCACTTGTTGAAAAAAAGGACTGATGGATTAAATGGTATATGGATTTTTGTTATAGGTACAATGACTCCTTTATTACAAGAGGCTGAAATACATTATATTCCTTGGAAAACATGTAATGCAGTAGGAAGTTATTCAGGAAGAGTTCCTAATACATCATTTTGTGCTGGTGAAAGTTATGGCAGTGTTGATACTTGCACGGTAAGACTATAGAATTTTAAAATATTTAAGATCTTTTTAAAATATAAAATACAGATATGATTTTCCAGGAGATTTTTGGCTGGTGACAGATCCAGTGCTCTTCTGTCACTCCAAGCAGAAGAATTATGTCCCCCTGAAGAACTCCAGCTCTGGATTCATAAGACCAGATTCATTCTTGGGGCAGTCTGACCCCAAATAGAGGTGACTGAGGCTTTTTGTTTGTTTGTTTTTTTCTTCTGTGCCCTATGCATCATTATGCCCCTACCTCAGAGTCCTAGGGAAAATTTCTTAAATAAAGCTTAGGGATGGCACGTATTTAGGTTCTTTCCAGAAGGGATCAACAGGGTGCCTTCTAGAAAAGTTACTCATTGTATAGGTTTAAGGCAGCTATTTATTTCCTTCACCACCTAAGAAGTGCTTAAAAATCAAAAGACTCCTAAGCATTCAGTGACAAATATTTAAAACATGAAATGTTAGCCTTTTACTCAATGAAAGAAGAAAAGAACCCATAAATGCAAATATATTTATAATAATTCTTTTTGTAATGGCAAAGAATTGGAAACAGCTAGGGTGTCCCTCAACTGGGGAATGCCTGGACAAATGATGGTATATGAATATAATGATGGCATAAGAAATGATTAAGGGGGCAGAGCCAAGATGGTAGCTGGAAAATAGGGACTTGCTTAAACTCTCTCCCAAATCCCTCCAAACTCCTGTAAAAAATGACCCTGAACAAATTCTAAAGCTACAGAACCCACGAAATAACAGAGGGAAGTGGGTCTCCAGCCCAGGACAGCCTGGATGGTCACTGGGAAGAGTCTATCACACCATACTGGGAGCGAAGTATAGCCCACACACCAGGACAGACCAGAGCAGAGGAGATTGGGTAGAGCAGATCTCAGGGCCATGAATCACTGAGCTGTAGCAGTTACCAGACTTTTCAGTCCACAAACACCAAAGACCACAGAGCAGGTCAGTGGGAAAACTGCTGGATCTGGGTAAGAAAAGTGGGCAGTCTGGCCCCAGCCCTGGGGGCAGCAGAAGTGGCACAGCAGCAACAGCAGGAAGCTCCAGAGGCTGCTTCCAGAGCTCCAGCATCAGCTGCTTTTGGAGTTCCTGTCCCACAAGCTGGGAGGAATTAAGCTGCAGATCAGAGCGGGGGTGCAGGAAGCTCTTTGCTGGCACAGAAGCAGGGTTCTCTTGCTTTGCCCTGCTTGGATCTGGGTCACGATCCTGGTTGGAGGTTCTTGGGGGAGGAGGAGAGCTGGTGTGGCAGAGCTTGCAGTGACTGTGGAGAGGGAGTTCTGGTAGCTACATGGCAGAAAGGAGTGCTTGCACTCACAGACCAGAGCACAGGGCAGGAGAGGAGCATCATACCACCTCAGAATAGAAATAGCTCTGAAAACAGCAGTGAAGGCCCCTGAAGCTTGGGACAAAGCACTCTCCACTCTGAAAGCAGTCATACCATGAGACAAAAAGCTCAAGGGTCAAGTAGTTGGCTGGGAACATGAACAAGCAGCATAAAAGGACTCAGATTCAGACTACAGAATCTTTTTTTGGTGACAAAGAAGATGAAAACAGACAGCCAGAAGAAGTCAACAAAGTCAAACAGCCTACATCAAAAGCCTCCAAGGAAAATATGAATTTGTCGTAGGCCATTGTAACCAGAATGGCCTTTGTTTTCTTTGAATGACTCAGCTTACCTCATTGAGCCTTTGGATGCTGTGGCTTGCTCTTCTGGGGCAGGAAGCCCAGAGAGCATGTCAGGAAGCAGAAAACTTCCTGTGTGATGAGTCATGGGGCTGGCTGAGGGGAGGTGTTAACCTCTACGCTAGGGGGAGGGGCCAAGTCAAGAACCAATCGGCCCTGGTCATTCAGGCAGTGCTTGATGATGTCAAAAACTCTATAAGAGGGGAGAGGACAGCCAAATGAAAAGGAGGTCCAAAAGACCATTGAAGAAAATACTACCTTAAAAATTAGACTGGAGCAAGTGGAAGATAGTGACTTTATAAGAAATCAAGAAATTATAAAACAGAAGTAAAAGAATGAAAAAATGGAAAACAATGTGAAAATCTCATTGGAAAAACCACTGACCTGGAGAATAAATCCAGGAGAGAGAATTTTAAAATTATTGGACTACCTGAAAGTCATGATCAAAAAAAGAGCCTAGACATCATCTTTCAAGAAATTATCAAAGAAAACTGCCCTGATATTCTAGAATCAGAGGGTAAAATAGAAATTGAAAGAATCCAATGATTGCCTCTTGAAAATGATCCCAAAAGGAAAACTCCTAGGAATATTGTAGCCAAATTCCAGAGTTTCCAGGTCAAGGAGAAAATATTGCAAGCAGCCAGAAAGAAACAATATAGTATTGTGGAAACGCAATGAGGATAACACAAGATCTAGCAGCTTCTGCATTAAGGGATTGAAGGGCATGGAATATGATATTCTGGAGGTCAAAGGAGCTAGTATTAAAGCCACGAATCACCTACCCAGCAAAACTGGGTATAATACTCTAGGGCAAAATATGGGTTTTCAATAAAATAGAGGACTTTCAAGCTTTCTTGATGAAAAGACCAGAGCTGAATAGAAAATTTGACTTTCAAATACATAAATCAAGAGAAGCATGAAAAGGTAAACAGAAAAGAGAAATCATAAGGGACTTACTAAAGTTGAATTGTTTTGTTTACATTCCTACATGGAAAGATGATATTTGTAACTCATGAAACCTTTCTCAGTATTAGGGTAGTTGAAGGGAAATAGAGGGAACAGGGTAAGTTGAATATGAAGGGATGATATCTAAAAAAAATAAGGAGTGAGAGAGGAATATATTGGGAGAAGGAGAGAAAGGGAGAGATAGAATGGGGTAAATTATCTCACATAAAAGTGGCAAGAAAAAGCAGGTCTATTGGAAGGGAGATGGGGCAAGTGAAAGGGAATGAGTGAATTTTGCTCTCCTCCTATTTGACTTAAGGAGGGAATAACATACACACTCAATTTGGTGTTTTACCCTACAGGAAAGTAGGGGGGAAGGGGATAAGAGAGGGGAGATCATAGAAGGGAGGAGATCAGGGGAGGAGGTAATTAAAAGCAAACACTTTTGAAAAGGGACAGGGTCAAGGGAGAAAATTGAATAAAGGGGGACAGGTTAGAATGGAGAGAAATATAGTTTTTCACAACATGACTATTAGGAAGTGTTTTGCATAATGATACATGTGTGGCCTAGGTTGAATTGCTTGCCTTCTCAAGGAGGGTGGGTGGCAAGGGAAGAAGGGAGAGAATTTGAAACTCAAAATTTTAAAAACAAATGCTCAAAACAAGGAAGTTTTTACATGCAACTGGGAAATAAGATATACAGGCAATGGGGTATAGAAATCTATCTTGCCTTACAAGAAAGAAAGGGGATAAGGGAGGGTGCAGGGAGTGGGGTGACAGAAGGGAGAGCAGACTTTCTCCACTGATAGAGAACTTTCCAAAGCTTACAAGGACAGTGTTGATATTGAAAGAGGCAATATATGCCGCCTTCGTGCAGGGGGGAGTGTAGAAATGGGGAGAAAATTTGTAACTGAAAATCTTGTGGAAATCAATGTTGAAAACTAAAATATTAAATAACAAAAAAGTATAATTATAAAAAACAGTAACAGTCACAATAAAAAAAATTTGCTGCAAATATTTTAACTAGTTAAAATTTTTGTGCCTTGGCCACATAGTATATCCTCTCTCTGTCTCTCTCTCTCTCTCTCTCTGTATATGTATATGTATATGTATATATATATATACACACATATATGTATGTATGTATGTATGCATATATATTTATATATTCCTTGGTCATGCCTATTTCTATGTGTGTGCCCTCTCTTTACTTGGGAATAAGCAGGAGAGCATATTTGCTTCTATGGCTGGGGGTGGGGGGTGGGATTCTTATCACTTTCTTTACTTTACTGCCCACATTAAACTAATGTGTCCTGTTGTTGCAGAAGTAAACACATTATTAAGGGTTCATAAGCTATGATTTTTAGTAGCTTCTGATTCATAGAGGGCCTCAAAGATGCAGTAACACTTCTTGGAGCTCCAGGTACTAAAATGGGGATAATATTCACATTATCTATTTTGCAGAATTAGTGTTAGAATTAAATAAGGTAATATATGTAAAGCTTTGTAAAGTACTAGGTAAGTGTCAGCTATTATTATTCCAGATCAAAACTATGTAGCTGGAAAGCTTATCTCTAATCCTACCTTGATGAATCTCCCATTAAAGAAGTGATCAAAAAAGAAAGAGATTAGTAGATTGAGGATAAGTAGAACATGCATGCTTTAGTTACTTGGTATTGCGTAGTATGTTACTAATATTCTACGTTTTTTTGCAACTTAAGAAAGGTAATTGAATTAACTAATAACCCTGTTTGGGGTCCTTTTTTTCAATAGGGTGACAGTGGAGGTCCTTTGATGTGTTACTTTCCAGAAAATGAAAGATTTTTTCTAATGGGTATCACCAGTGCTGGAGTCGGCTGTGGCAGACCATTTTTCCCTGGCATTTATACTGAGGTGCAGTTATATGAAACGTGGTTAAAATACGGGTGGCTTCAGGAAGGTTCTACAGGCAAAAATGAAATGAATATTGTACAGGGAAAGATTATAATAATTATGGTATTTATCATCTTATTTGTGCTCATATAAAGTGGCATTAAGACCAAGGTAACTTCACTTTGGAATGTATCTCCTTCACATCTTCATGTCACATAATTTTCTGAATTTTGCATATCAACATTTCTTACTGGTATGAAAGCATTGTTGCAGGTTAGGTATACAGTTTAAATTTGATACTGAGCCATATATTTTTTCCTTTGATATTTCTATATTGTGTCATTATGTAATAATAGTACTTTATATTTATAATACCTTTCCCACAGGTTGTATCAAATATACATCTCAACATATACTTTATAATGTATGTAATTATCTTAAGTATAATAAAGTATATACAATGAATCGTTTTAGTTTAATTTTTTCCCCTCTAATCTAGGCCTGTGATTTAATTGTTATAGGGAACTCCAAGCATGGAAACTCCCTCCATTGCTATAGATTTTCAACTTCTCTGTCATTTATATAGTCTTTGTTGTCTGGGGTCCTGAGAGTAACTTGCCCGTGGTAATACAGCTAAGTATATTTCAGAGGAAGGACTTAAACCTAGTTCTTCTGCCCTAAAGGCTAGCCTTCTATCTCCCCAAGTACATTTGTTACATATCTCAAACACTAGACTTTATGTTATCCAAATAAGAAATAGCCTGTTGTGATTTATGAATCTTGTGACTGTCATCTTCCCACGGAGACAAGGGTTTTTTTTTAATTTTAATTCTAGGTGAAGTACTTCAAGAGAGTTCATTTCGAATTATCTATGCTCAGGGAGAGGGAGAAATATAAGCAACCCAAAAAAGTAGAAAATTCAAATACTCTTTCTGTTTGATTTTAGAATTTGTTATATGATTTAGAGTTGGAGTTTTTTGTTTTTGTAGCAGCAATTTACCTTTACAAGTATGTTTGGCTGAAGCCGATCTTAAAATTGTGTCCTTTGTCTATACCAGGGTTATCCCCAACACCAAAAAGAAATGACTCAGCAGCATGCTGGGAATGCAAGTCGTGAGCCAACTTGTAATCAGACCTTCGGGATTCATTCTTCATATATAACATTCAGACAATTAAAAATCACTTGCATTAGTATAATCTGCTCGGTGTCCCAATACTGGGAAATGTATATTCCTCTGTTAAAGAGGAGTCCTCTGTTTTTAGCTTGTCTGAAACAAAGGTAAGATTTCTTAGACTTTGGCCTCAGTTCAGGGCCTAGCAGAGGCCTGAATATATATAGTGAGTGGAAAGAGATCAGCGCACTGTCAGAAACACTGAAGGATAGCGATAGTTAGCAGCTGCTCTCTAACATGCCCAAGCTGCTTACAACCAGCAGACAAAAATGGGGAGAAGCAGGGCTTCTTTGTTGATGTTTTAAGCCTGCCAATCAACTGCAAAAATTATTATTTTGGAATAGAAAGAGCTAGATGGGACTTATGGCCAAGCAGTATGGTTTCTAGGGTCTATTGTTTTGAGGTGGTTTTCCCTCTGTGTCTCTGTGTTATGTTGTATGTGTCACCATATTCTTTGTGAGACTCAGAAGTTTTATGTGCCAGGCCTGCCCCTTGAGAATACCAAAGGTGCTGAGGTTGCTACTGATGAATATCTTTCAAAATTACCAACGTTCTTGACACCACCATGTGAGCTATTCCCAAAGCCTAGGGTGTGTCGGTATCTAAAGCTATAGGACCCTGCCATCAGCAGGTCCCATGAGGGGCTAAACATTGTTGGTTTAAATGATAGCTGAGTATATGTACTGGGGACTTAGCCATAAGTCCATCATTGTGGACTCCCTACATGTGTGGACTCTTCTTTCCTGAAAGAGGTCTTTGTTTCTCCACTGATAGAGAACTTTCCAAAGCTTACAAGGGCAGTGTTGATATTGAAAAGATACATGTATCCTTCTTGGTCTATGCTACTTGGACTTCATACAGTGGCCTTAATAGTGAAGTTCTTTGCCCAGCAGAGGTATCTCCTAAATCTTTAATTAGTCTATATTTCTAGCTAGATGGGAGTGACTAATAACTACTCACTGTCATTTTACTTAACTCATATAGTCTTACCTTACTATGATTTAACTCTTGGAAACAACTCTCTATACTATCTTGTTAGTTTTCACTACAATATATATCTCCCAGCACATCACTGGTTTTTTTTTTAATTTTTTAAATTTTTTTTATTTTTAGTTTACAATACCACATCACTGTTTTAGGGGCAAATAACTCCATGCTTTTATCATTGGATGGGTTGCAGAACAAATTATGCTCAATTAGCACTTCCTATTGTTATACCAGAAGCGAGTGAGACACGCCACAGAGTATAAGTTTTGAATGGAGAAGTTTATTAGCCGGCGGCCATTGGGGTCTTCCAAGTCAATGGCCGCGTTTAAAGGGAGAGGGTAGTTTTTATAGAGAATACAGGATTCAGTGCTTAATTATCTCTTGAAATGTCATTTTGCAGACTCGGCATGCCTGTACCTTTTATGACCATGATCAAAGGAAACTCCTTAATAGATTGTAGATACAGCATATCAGACAGCTGACTAAGTGTCAACTGAATTACAACCCAGAATCTCTGTGTCCAGTTTGCCATACATCCCACAACATGACTCATGAGATAAGAGCTAGGAACAGTCACATAATTCAAAAGAATATCTGGGGCTGAGGCTTTCATCCTTCAAGGCCATACTCCATACTCCCAGAACAGTCATGGGAGGGGGGGTGTCAAGGACACACACTGAACGCCAAATGGCAGGAACTAAGTCTGATTTTCTTACACAAACTGGGGTTTGCAGTTAGGGGCTGGGGGCAGGGTTTTTTAGCAATAGCTGGCTACTCAGGTATCACACTATGGACTACTCCCCCATCTTGCATTTGCGTTCATGGGTTGGGTTCTCAGACAGACTTAGGTTTCAGAGATAACCTTGTGGGTAGTTATACCACTACAACTCATGAGTCCCCTCCAGCATGCTTCCAATTAATAAAGAGCTAATAGACATAACTAGTTCTTAGCAAACACATGTACTAAGATGGTATAGTAAGAACAGGAGCTTGTAGGTGGCACAATGGATAGAGTGTTGGGCCTGAAGTCAGGAAGACTCACTTATCTTTCTGAGTTCAAATCTGGTCTCAGACACTTACTAGCTTGAGGTCCTGGGAAAGTCACTTGAACCTGTTTGCCTCAGTTCCTCTTCTATAAAATGAGCTGGAGAAGGAAGTGGCAAGCCACTGCAATATCTTTGCCAGGAAAACCCCAAAATGGGGTTGCAAAGAGTCAGACCCAACTGAAATGACTGAACAATAACAATAAAATAATCAGAACAGTTGACACAAAGAATTTCCCCCCAAAACCTAGGGCATAGTCTTCCACAAAAGCTCATGGTATCCGTAGTTCAAATTTAAAGCATAATGGTATTGAGACTTTATAAAACCCTTTTTATATATTATCTCATTTGATCCCCACAACAGTCTTCTGATGCAGATAGTTAAGGTATCACTCAAATGACTAAACTGAGGCCAAGAGATTAGAAAGCACTGTCCAAGGTGTCTTATACATGTGGTAAAGGATAACCCACAACTCTGTTATTGCATAACCTGAAAGTTCTCTCTTCGTAGAGTCCTTTCCTTAGGTACGGTTGTCTGCTGGGCAGGCCAGTCATTTGGGCTCCAGGAATCAGCTCCTTTCTTCAGTCCATAGCAACACTCATGATGTCATGTTTCTTGAGGTTGCTTCCTCCTTTAGGTGACTCTCTGTATTCCTCTATGTCTGACCTCAGTGTGTATCTCTGCTCCAGGATAGATGCATTACTACTGGTCCACTAGCTTCAAAGACATGGCCAATATGTGTGTGTGTGTGTGGTCAGGAGATGGGGGGTAAGATAAAGTCCCCTCCTCTTCCCAGTTCCCTGCAGGGTTGCTCTGGCCCACCTATAAAAGTGCTCCTTAACTAAACATCTCAACTCTCAAACTAGAACTCTGAAATTCATCCAGACATGTAGAGACTCCAGAAAGCTAAAGCGGAGAGTAACAGTTTACTGCTGGCCAACTTAGCTCCCTTTCACCATATGATTGTTATATGAAAAGACAACCATGGATAGCAAACATTTGTCCAAACAAAAAGTAAACAAGGGAAGTTACACAGAGTAGGGTAGGTAATAGAATGCACAAGAGTTGATGGACTCTGACTCAGGAGCAAGATAAAAGGTCAACCAGTAAGAGAATGATCTTACCAGGGAAGCCAACTCAGTAGTTTCTGGGGGTGCAGATGCTGGGAATAAAGAGATCTGTTGGGATGTCAGTTTTTCTCATATGTCTGTGGTTCCTGGGGTTCCTGTTAGCCTTTCTCACCCTGTCTCTTTCCAACTCCACTTCTCCATTTCTCTCTTTTCTTTTTAAGGTCTCTGTCCCTCACCTATGCCATATGCAATGTCATGGTCTCAGAGGTCTCTCAGCCAATCAGGAATCACATCTTCCCCCTTGTACCCGGTATCACAGAGCTGTCTAGGGTACCACCCAGTTTACCTGGGGCAAGGGGTATTATACCTGTGTGGATTGTTTTGGCCTTTCTGAGATCTGTAAAGCTCATTTATTAACCTGGGAAGATTTGTATGAACTGGTGCAAAGTGAAGTGAGCAGAACCAGGAGAACAATTTATACAATAACAGCAACATTGTAAGACAAGGAACTTTGAAAGACTTAGTAACTCTGATCCACACAATGACCAATCACAGTTCCAAAGAAATCTTGATGAAACATGCTATTCCACCTTCAGATAGAGAGCTGATGGACTGAGTACAATTTGAAGCATATTTTCTTTGTTTTATATTTAAAAAAATTTTTTTTGGTAATGGCTATTGCAGGAATTTATTTTGCATGGCTATACATATTTGTAATGGGTTTTGTTTTTCTTGCCTTTTCAGGAGGTGCCTTTTCAGGAATTTGTGTGCATGGCTATCTGTATTTGTAACGGGTTGTGTTTTTCTTGCCTGTTCAACAGCTGTGGAAGGGGGAAGAGAGGGAGTGAATTTGAAACTGAAAAAAAAATTAATTAAAAAAATTCACTTACAGCAATTCACTTGCTTCTGCTCTGAATACTTTCTCCTCTTCATGACCTCTTTTGGAATGTTCCATGCCCCATGTTTATGCAACTGGGGTATCATAAAGACCTGTACTACCTCCCTTCATTGTTATATTACAAATGAGAAACCAGCCAGACACACCAGAGTAAAAACTTGCCTCCTCCATATAATATTCACAACCTTTAGTGGTTTTAGATAACCTTCTTGTTGCGAAAGTAACTGGATTGAAATTGTTTTACTCATTAATTAGGAGTGACAGAGAATTGACAACGCTAGGTATGCTAAATCTTAGATCATCCTCTTCAGTGAACCAACACTGACTCATCCCACTTTTTTTTCCTCCTACCAAAACCTAGAGAACACTGAACCTGAGGGTCTGGTGATCTCTTTAGTTTTGTATCATTTCCTTGTCCCTTCTTATCTCCCACATTCATGCTTCTGAGTGTTTCATTTTAGCCCTTGGGCCATTATTCTTCTTGTCGTGTTGACTCTTTGTGACCCCTTTGTGGGTTTTCTTGGCAAAGATACTGGAGTGGTTTGCCATTTCCTTCTCCAGATTTTACAGATAAAGAACTGAGGCAACCAGGGTTAAGTGACTTGCCTCCAAAGTCAGGACTGTGGCCTAAGCTTAAGGAATATGTATCAACCAAATGGAGAGTGGAAAGATAGCCCACATCTTTCCCTCCCCATGATAGCCAATATAACCAATAGTGGGCTTGTCTCTGACTTAACTGTGCTATCACCTTCCCTCATTAATGCTCACTGACTCCCATTTCTGGCCTCTCGTGGCTGGCCCTAGTCTCAGCCACTGGGTGAGGTTATAACTGAAACCAGGCATCAGGAGCAGCTAAGCAAACAAATTCTTGCTCCCATGCCTAGTGTCTCCGTACCTTCCTCCCCAGATCACCTAATGGCTGCCACAGATACTCCTCAGTGAGTGGACTCTGAACACCTGAGTTAATGAATAACTCCCTCACCCCCCTGCCATGCACACACATTTTTCTGTTTTTTGATGTGCTTGGCATATAATAGGCACAAAAGAGTGATAGCACAGAATAACTCAACTGGTGTTATAATGTGCACCGTAGACCTCATTTACACTAGTGATTCCCAATGTTTTTGTTCCACAAACCCCTTCCAACAACAATAACAACAAAATATGCTGTGGATCCTCAGGATAATTTAAAAACTACTCATAATATTTTTTTTCTTTAAGTGCATATAAAAACTATAATGATAACTTTTTCCAGTAAAGCTCCAAATTAGAATTTATATAATTATAAATTATAAAATTTTATTCTACCTATAATTATGAAGACTCTTAATTTGTAAATTTACAATTTTTTATGAAACTAATTATAAATATTTTATGTGGGGAATTATTTACTGCTTAAGATGCCATTAAAGAATTTTTAGCCTGAATCCCTTTGATCATTGCCACAAACTCTCAAATGGGAACAATTACTCTATGCCATCTTTTCTCACAAACCTACCCATCTTTGGAACTTGTCTGTTTCTGTCAAGGGCCCTGCTGCCTTTCTGGTCTCTAGATTCTCAACCTCCTTGTCATCTTTGACACTTAACTGAAACTTTTATTCAGATTTATCATTGATCTCTTAATTGCCAACTCTAATGACCTTTCTTCAACCCTCATCCTTCTTGACCTCCTTGGAAGTATTTGATGATGTTGGTCATGTTCTGCTCTCCTCTTAAATACTTACATTGTCCTGTAGGCTGCTGAAAACAAAGTTATCTATAAAAACATTCATATCTGCCAACTAAAAAAAAAACAGAAAATGGAATTTTCTAACCTGTTTAAAAAATCTTCCAAATGAAGAATTTCAGTGGTTCTTGAAACCACTTGTTAAAAATATGAACATACAACCCCTTCCAATTACTTTGTGTGATAATTGTAAACTTTCCATTGTTTCATGTTATAGTGATAGAACTCCAGTATAGATTCATTTAGGCTTTGTTTAGTTGTTTTAGTCACGTACAACTCTATGTGACCCCATTTCTTTCTTTAGCTCATTTTATGGATGAGGAACTGAAGCAAATAAAGTTAAGTAACTTCCCCATGGTCATACCAGCTGATCTGAGGCTGGATTTGAACTCGGAAAGATAAGTCTTCCTGACTCCAGACCCAGCACTCGATCCTACCTAGCTGCCCTCACTTAGGGTAAGTGGTCCTAATACCCATAAAGCATATAGGCAGATTATACTTTTCCACTGTCCTGATCTATGTGTATCTCTCTCTCTCTCTCTCTCTCTCTCTCTCTCCATATATATGAATGTGCATGTGTGTGTGGCAGATAATGTAGCTTTTGATTGGTTGAAATTATTTTTCCAACTGCAGGGGTCTGAGCTCATCTTCTCTTCTAAATCTTAGATAGTTAACATTAGATCTTCCCAGTTTGTGATCATGAAAAAGAAACTCTCCTTACCTGAGCCTCACCTAGGCCTTGCATCAATAAGTGACCCTGAGAACTTCTCTACCACGTCTAGGTCTGATCAGAAATACCTTCTCCCACATCTGGTACTAATGACCTGTTTACAACCAAGCATATTCTTAGAGTATATAATTTTGTCACCTGAACCCCCAGCTATGGGTGTGTTTCCCCCAACTTATCTCCCTTCATTTGTGCCAGGTGAGGTTCTTACAGCTGGGGTGGGGGATGAACATTTGTCTGTTTATATTGCCTGTAGCTATATCTATCCACATATAGTATGTGTGTAGATTATACACACTCACACTTGTGTGTGTGTACTTTTGTTTGCCTACTTGCTACACCACAAGCTTTCTATGTAAATTCCCAAACAACCCAAATCTTTGTTTTAACCCAAGCCATGAGGTCAAATAAAGTAGTTTTTAGTAACATTTGATTTACAGCAGGGAAAATGGAAATTTATTAGCTGAATTTCAACAAAATCCTTTGCACAGAATCAGAATATCATGCATGAGTATCATGACTTAGTAAATAGAGCTAGGGATGTGCTCCTTCCACTTGGACCTTTGTATCTTTGGGAGGTATCTTTTTCGGCAGTGACAACCATTAAACCCAAGTATTGAAATAAACTGAACTTAGAACCAGACCTTCAAATTACTGTATCACCAATATTAAACCAATATTTTTGGAAATAATGAAGCATATTCAATCACATTGCTGTCATTATATCATTAATATTTAATGAACAAAAAGATTTTTATATCAATAAAACATCTTTTTCTCCTTTTAAAATGTGTATGTGACATATCTTATAATCCATACAATTACTAGTATAGCACTACATGTATATAGGTTATAAATGAGTGAGTATACACACACACACACATATACACATATATATATATACATAGATACATACATATATATATATATATTAGGATTGTGTGATCAAAAGTTTTTTACAGATAGGGGTGTGTGATCAAAAAAGGTTTGAGACTCTAGTTCCCCAAAACTAAACCTAGGTCTACAGCTCCATTCAGACCCGAATCAAGGAGGCACTTTCTCTGTTCTAGGCTTTATTTGCTAGATAGGCTGGCACTGCACCACACCTAAAAGTGACAGCCCAGTCCCTTTTTTTTCCTTACCCCTCTTAGACTCAGAAGTGCTACAGAGCAATAAGGTGCTAATTGTGCTCTCCATTTCAATGATACTTCTGGAATCCAAAGGTCTAATAACCAAGATATATAGACAACTAAGAAAAATATACAAGATCAAATATAATTTCTTCTAATAGTTAAGTGGTCAAAAGAATAGGAGCACACTGTTCTCAAATGAATAATGGCAAACCATTAACAACCACATGAAGGAATGCACTCGGTTACTAATAATAAAAGAGATACAAACCAAAACAAATATGAAGTTTCAGCTAACACTTATCAAATTGGCAAAGGTGATAAAAGGTGAGAACATTCAATGTTAGAGGGATTGTAGAAAGAGAGGTGTGTTAATCTACTGTTGATGGATGTATGGATGTTCTAACAATTCTGAAAACCAATTTGTAATTATGCTTAGAAAGTGACTAAAATGTGCACATCCCGTAACTCAGAGATTCTAAGCACATACTGGGGGGTGGGGGTTGGGGCTAGGAATCAAGCATAAAAAGAAAGTCCCTTTATATAGCAAAATATTTATTTGTTGTTGTTCTTGTTTTTAAATATTATTTTTTCCAATTACATGTAAAGATAGCTTTCAACATTCAATTTTATAAGATTTTGAGTTCCAAAATTTTCTCCTTCCCTCCCTCTCCTCGCCTTCCCCAAGATGGCAAGCAATCAGATATAGGTTATATGTAATCATTTTAAACATATTTCCACATTAGTCACGTTGCGAAAGAAGAAACAGAACATAAGGGAAAAACCACACACACACACACACACACACACACACACACACAAACACCAACCCAAAATGAAAATAGTATGCTTTGATCTGCATTCAGACTCTATAAATTCTTTCTCTGGATGTGGGTAGCATTTTCCATCATGAGTCTTTTGGAATTGTCTTGGATCATTGTATTGCTGAGAAAAGCTAAGGCTTTCATAGTTGTTCACACAATGTTATTACTATATATAGTGTTCTTCTGGTTCTGCTTACTTTACTCAGTATCAGTTCATGTAAGTCTTTCTAGGTTTTTCTGAAATCATTTCTTATAGCACAATAGTATTCCATTGCATTTATATACTGTACCACAAGTTGTTCAGCCATTCCCCAATTGATGGACATCCCTTCAATTTCCAATTCTTGGCCACCACAAAATGAGCTGCTATAAATATTTTTTAAATATTTAATTTTTTTATTTTCAGTTTTCAACATTCATTTCCATAGGTTTTTAATTTTCTTCTCCTTCCTCCCCAAAACGGCATTCAATCTGATATGGGCTCTACACATGCATTCCGATTAAATACATTTTCACATTAGTAGTGTTGCATAGAATTATAATGAATGGGAGAAACCATGAGAAAGAAAACAAAACAAAAGAGAAAAGAGTCTGTTTCACTCTGTGTTCTGACTCCATAGTTCTTTCTCTGGATGTGGATAGCATTTTCCGTCATGAGTCCTGTGGAAAATTTTTAGGTCCTTGAATTGCTGGGAAGGGCTAAGTCTATCAAAATCAGTTCTCCCACAATGTGGCTGTTACTGTGTACAATCTTCTCCTGGTTCTGCTCACTTCACTCAGCATCAGTTCATATAAGTCTTTCCAGGTTTTTCTGAAGTTTGCCTGCTTATCATTTCTTATAGCACAATAGTATTCCATTACATTCATATACCACAAGTTGTTCAGCATTCCCCAATTGATGGGCATCTCCTCAATTTCTAGTTCTTGCCCACTACAAAAAGAGCTGCTATAAATAAATATTTTTGTGCATGTAGGACCTTTTCCCATTTTTATGATCTCTTTGGAATACAGTCCTAGAAGTGGTATGCACATTTTTATAGCCCTTTGGGCATAGTTCCAAATTAAAAGCTTCTATAAATATTGCAAAATATTTATAAGAGCACTTTTTATAGTAGCAAAGAATTGGAAACAAAGAAGATGCCATCAAGCAGTGAATGGCTAAACAGTTTTTGGCACATGAATGTAATGGGAATATTACTGTGCTGTGACGAATGATGAATACAATGAATACAGAGAAGCATAAGAAGATGTGAACTGATGCAAAATAAAGTAAGCAGAGCCAGGAAACCAGTTTGCACAGTGACTACCAAGTAAATGGAAAGAGTAACAAAACAGTCAAATTTGAATGCTTAGAAATATTAATGACCTGAATGGGTCACAAATTCTCACAGAAGTCAGGGACTATGAGTGTGGAAACTTCACGTAATGTCAGACTTTGTCAACGATTTGGTTAATTTTGTTGAACTTTTGTTGTTTTTGACTCTTTAAGAAAACGACTTTCTGAGAGGGGAGAGGGATGCAACAGAAAACAGAAACATGTACATGTTATAACATGATATAACAAAAACAGTACACGATATCAAACAATTTTATTCTTTTTATCAATAATTTTTTGAAAAATATTAGAAGTATAGAAATGGAGTAATTTTTCCTTAATGCGACATGACAGGATGACATAGTGCATAGAGGGCTGGCCTGAGATACAGGGAAATGTGAGTTCAAGCTCTAACTCTGTCACATACTGACCCTGGGCCAGACAACCAGAGATGGCTAGGGATACAATGGCTGAACTTGGTCCTCCTGTGGAATTTGAAACCAATTGTTCTCAGACGCCCAGTCGGCTGGGGGATGTCTTTACATGGTTGGGGTAGCCATTTCCCTAAGTCACTGGCTGGTTTGAGGCCTTTCAGTTACCTGATTTAGCCTATCTGCCAAGCCAAGCCTCAATTTTCTTATCTGTAAAATGAGGATAATAATATCACATACCTTACAGAACTGTTGTGAAGATACAATGAGATGAAATCGGGGAATATGTTGAGAGGCTGGCTTTGGCAAGAAGGGCCAAATGGGTAGTTCTAAAACACAGAGAAGTGTTTCTGTTTTATGCCTAAAAGAATTTGGAATCTTACCAAAGAGAATCTATTGTATTACCCCTCCGACCCCCGCTAGAGTGCTCTTTTTTCTCTCCGTCTACACTAAGAGATACCTTTCAGTACTGAACCATTGTTCGTAGGTGGGCTTTAGTCATAACTTCCAAAAAGAAAGGCCAGGTTCTTTATTCTCAAACCGTGGTTCTTTTCATTTTCACCCCAGAGCCTCTGGGGGGATCATTTAAAGTTTAGGTTTGACTCATGTCTAGGGTACCCCTAAAGGGGAGGGAGTGCAATGGAAATAGACAATAAATAGGGCAGCTCCTCTATACACCAAAAATGCTAAAAATACAAAAGACTCACAGGCACACATGAACAAAAAACTTAAATCTGCAGCAGTGATTTGTGACTACTTTTATACTCCCCTGTGAGGCTAAGACTAAACAGGAAGAATTTTTTTAGGGACTGCTGAATAGGCATTTTACCTTCCCTTCGGCTTTGAACTGTCCAAACAATTCCCTCCATGTCTTCTGGTAATCCAGGCCAGGGCTTGTGCTCTGCCATTGATCATCTTCTACAAAGGAGCACCGGAGTAGTTGTCCCAGGGCTCCAACCTCTGGAATTCACAAGGTTTTGCCTTAAAGGCTGGAAAAAAACCATCTCAGGATTGCTCAGTCATCTATGTATAGAAAAGAAATGCATTGCAGAAGATGCATCCAGAGGCCCCAGACTCAGGCTGAGGCAGGACATACACCCTCTGCTATGTGTTCTCAGAGGGTGATCCAAGTTCCCCACCTGGACTCTTCCAGGGAAAGGCTTAAGAAATCCTGACATACTGAGGAAAGAGAGAGAGAGAGAGAAGACTGGAGAAGGAAGGAGGGGGAAAGAACAGAGGGGAAAGGGGGAGGAGGGAGGGGAGGGAGAGAGAAGGGGAAGTAGGGAAAAAGATGGGGAAAGAAGGGGAGGGAGAGAAAAGGAGGAAAGGATGCAGGGAGAAGGGGAGAGGGAGAAAGAAAAAGGAAGGAAAAGAGAAAAAAGGAGAGGGGGAAGAAGGAAAGGGGAGAGAGGGGAGGGTAAAAGGGGAAGAAAGGGAGGGAGAGAAAGGGGGAGGAGGGAAGGAGAGGAGGGAGGGAGAAAAAGAGAAAGGGAAGGAAGGGGAGAGAGAGGTCACTTACTCTCTTTTAGGTTGACTGAGTAGGCCTTAAGGTCCACTCCTCCTGGCTTTTAGTGTTCGATCCTCTTTGATATAGCTTCCTCCTCTCCCTACCCTCCATCCCCTCACCAAGGGGCCACCCAAGGGTTTGCTGCATCATGCCAAAGTACCGAGCTCTTCAGGACTGAGCCACATGATCGCTAGCAGTTGTTGCCAGGGGAGCTCAGCGCATGCTTCATGGGATGTACTCCAATCTAGCCCCTCACTTCACCTTCATTAATTGTTGTGAGAGGTTTGGTTTATTTAAGTAAATGCCTCACCCAAGAGAGTGTGTATTTGTTTCTTTTAAGTTTGAGAGCTCTATAGGCTTTCTAGGAAAAATCAGTTTGTTTGTTTGCCTGTTCTCCCTCCCCAACCCTCTTGTGTGTCTCTGTCTTTCTGATTTTCTGGTTGTTGGTTTTTTTTCTCTCTCCAAGTTCACTTAAGCATGGCCAACCTATGAGACAGGACTGTGCCACCCCGCCTCCCCAAACTGATCGCAGGCTAACAGCCCCCATTTTCTTTTGTGTTTATCTGTGAAAGTGTGGCAGGCTTTGGCTACCTTTGCTCCAATGGCTGTGTTTGAGCAGACCTTGTGACACAGATAGATTTCCAAAGGGGAAATGCCTAGGTTATGGCCTGGCCAGAAATCCAAGCTGCATGAGAATTAGGGGAAGACTGTAAGAGCACAAAAAGCTTTCTTTGACTCAGGCTTTGCACTGGTGACACAGGACCTGCCAGCCCCATGGATCAGATACCACTACAAGAGAATCCATGAGGAAAAAAGAGATCAGGAAGAGATGGCCAAGACTCATCAGAAGCAGCAACATAGATCTTTTAGCTTTGTTTTGACAACTGCATCCTCAGCAAGCTAATTAAACCTATTTTATTACTATTATTTGTGTGAGGACAGTCATTTATGCTTCTCCATTACCTATCTAAGGTCCTGCCTCTTTCCTATGTGAGGCTTGATTGCTGAAACTAACAGTAATAGTAATTTCCGTAAAGAAAAAAGAATGAAATGAACTTGTAAAAGACCTAAGTTATTATTCCTCTCATATATGAATCATTTGGTGGCTTAAAGGAACAGAAAAAGAACTTTTGTGCATGAAAAACTGATACAGGTGCACGTGGAAAGAAACAGCTTTTCCATTAAAATGCAATGAAGGACACCCAATGTTAGGAGGACTGGACCAGAATCGCCCCTCGGCTGAATAGACTGGGAGGATCTGTTTTCAGCTGCGGCTGAGGGGCATTGTGGTTCCTTTGCTCACTTGCATGTGACTGTTTTAGTGTTTGAGGAGTAAAAACTTACAGCAAATCAAGTAACTGAAGACTATGAGACAAATAAGAAATGTTGGTTTCATCACCGACAGAAAGGTAGATTCATGAGTTTTTTTTTTTGAAAGTTTTCATTTTTTTTAAATTTTTTTTATTTTTAATTTACAACAGACGGTTCTACATAATTTTGAGTTCCAGATTTTCTCCCCTCCCTCCCCCCTCCCTCCCCAAGACAGCATGGATTCTCATATAACTACCACGTATAACTTCGTATTGAATTAATTTATACACTAATCAAGATTTCATGAGTTTTGTCCCCTATCCAGCAGAAAGTTTTATCCCCTCTCCCCTAGCAGAAAGATCAATCAACCGGCTCTGATTTGAGCTATCATAGACAATTAAGAAACCAGTAGGAGAAGTATGGAGCATCCATCTGTGAAGGAACTGAGTTAGGAAGCCAGCAGGAAGAGTGTGAGGAGTCCAGCAGGGAGGTTAGCTGAAAGGAAGACTTGGACCTTGGTGATTGGAAGAGAGGCGTTGTTTTGTAGCTTGGCCAGAAAAAAAAAAAAGGAATTAGGACCCTATTGATCAGAATAGAACTGAGCTATGCTGTAGCTTGAACGATTGCTGTCTGTCTGACTCTTTGTGACCCCATGGATGGTAGCGCACCAAGCCCTTCTATCTTCCTCTATCTCTAGAAGTCTTTCCAAGCTCCTGTTCCTTGTTTCCACGTCACTGTCTACCCATCTCATCCTCTGATGTCCCCTTTTCCTTTTGCCTTCTATCTTTCCCAACGTTGAGGTCTTTTCCAGTGAGTCCTATTGTCATTAATATGTCCTTATTAATATAATATGTCATTAATTAGTCATTATATGGCCAAAATATTTAAACTTCAGCCTCAGTATTTGATCTTCCAGTGAATAGTCTGAATTAATTTCTTTAAGTATTGACTGATTTGATGTCCTTGGTTTGCAGCGGACTCTCAAAAGTCTTCTCCAGCACCATAGTTTAAAAGCGTTGATTCTGTGGCTCTCAGCTTTCCTTACCATGCAACTCTCGTAACCATACATTGCTACGGAAAAACCATAGCTTTGACTATATGGACCTTTGTTGAGCAAGGTCATGTCTCTGCTTTTTAGTATGCTGTCCAGATTTGCCATAGCCTTCCTTCCAAGGAGAAAGTGTATTTTAATTTCATAGCTTCATTCACCATCTGCAGTGATCTTTGAGCCCAAGAATATAAATTCTGCTTCCATTTCTTCTCTTTCTTTTTGCCAGGAAGTGATGGGACCAGTTGTCATGATCACAGTTTTTTTAACGTTAAGCTTCAAGCCAGCTTTTGCATGCCCCTCTTTCACCCTTATCGAGTGGCTTCTTAATTCTTCCTCACTTTCTGTGAAGTGGTATCTGTGAATGATATCATCTTCAAATCTGAGATTGTTGATATTTCTCCTGGCAACCTCAATTCCAGCTTTTGATTCATCTAAATTAGAATTTGGCGTGTTATTGTCTGCTGCTTTCTGGTTTGAGAAGGAGAAATGAAATGGGAAATACAGGATGTGCAGCTGCTTTGCTAGAGATGTGAGATTGATTGGATGAAGCGGAATCATGCTGAGTGAAGCCTAAGCTTTCTTTTGCTGTAACAAGACGCTGAGAGATGATTGGATGACACAAACTCTGTTGAGTGAAGGGCTGTCTGGGCTTCTCTGCCTTGCCCAGATGTGATGAACTTTGCAGCACTCTGGCTCAGGGAATTGTTTTCCAACACCAACAGCTAGCATCTATATAGCACTTTAAGGTTTGCAAAGTGCTTTCTATATGTTAATGAAGGTGAATTTTAGGGAGAACATAATGGACATCATTTTGTTCTGTATCAGCCTTTTTGTTGTATATGACCCTTGCATGTAGCTATAGCAGCTGGTTTCCTTCAGTCGGTTCTTTCCTTCTCTTATCGGTACAAGAAGATATAATTGGGGGAAAGAGGGGGATTTTTAGAGTCTCTAGAATTTCCCCCTACCTTATCTAGCCTGATAGGTAATTCCCTTTGATTTAATGGAGCTAGCTGTCCTAACAAGAAAGTTCCCTTATCTATCTCCTCTAGCAAATGATGTATATTTTCCCTTAACAATATTATTTTTTTTTTGTATGGTCATCGACATTTCGATGAGTAACCATCTTTTTTTTTTCACTTGTTTTATATAATGTATAAATTTTGCTTGCTGAATGGTGAATAATGTATTCCCCATCAACTGCTGCTGAGACATGCCATACTCTCTTGAGTGTAATAAAGCCTGTCTTCTGATTCATGCTGGCTTATTTATTTATTTAGCTAGTTGAATTGATATGAAAATTCATGTAACAATGAACAATGTTATCTCATTTGATCAGCAATGCAATCCTGCAGGGGGGGGGGGGATGTACCATCACACCCAAATTTTGCAAATGAGGAAATTAAGTCTAAGACAAGTTGAATGACCTGCTTGGGGTTATGCAACTAAGAAATATCTGAGTCAGGATTTAAACTACAGATCTTCCTAGATATCCACTGCGTATCTAGCTGCCTTGGGTGATATGATGACAAAGGACTGGCAAGAGAAGGGATTGGCAAACCCAGGCTGTAGTTTTCCAACCTCTGGACTAAAGCACATGTTATATTAGCATATAACATGAGGGATAACTGTAAGGTCTTGCACTTGTGTACAGAAATTTCAGAAGAACAAGATAGTCAAAGCATGGACAGATAGCAGGTGTTCTGAAAAAAAAAATCAAACTTCTGTGGATTAAAATCCATGACAGACTCAGTATGAGTCAGTAGTACATTGGGGCTACCTGGTAGCCAAAAATGTCATTTTCAATTTGGGATCCATTAAGAGGGGCCTAGCATCTAAGAAAAGTTAAGTGATAGTACTGTACTCTGCTCTTATAAGATGTCACCTGGAGCGTGGTGTTTGGTTCTAGATGCCACAGTTTAAGAAGGATGTTTGTTGTGGGTCCAGCTCTAATGCCAGCACACTCAATTCAGGCTTGATTTTGGAACAAAATGAGGCCCTTGTGAATCATTGAATACTTAATGAAGGAAGTTTATTTTAAGCAAACACAGAAAGGATATTCAGTAGGGATACAATAACACTTGTTCTCAGCCTTGGTAGATGCCGTCTCTATCGTTTCCTTACAGAAATGCAGCTCATCAGCAGGTCTACAGGATGTGATAACTCACGTGGTCTTAGGCTTGCTAAGTCCAAGAGGCCTACAGTCCAAGTGACTGGGGCTTTTTATTGGTCTTAGGTCAGGAAGCTGTGTCAGAGATTCTGGGGCCAATGAGGTTTTGTGGGAGGGAATGGAAGCTGTACCAGGGAATCTGCTAGGGAAGCTGGGACCGAAGGAAGTTGTGTGGGGCTTGTGTGTGCAGAGAAAGCTGTGCAAGGGAAGCTAGGGCCATCAGGGGTGGAAAACACTGATCCTATCACATACCATACCTTGGTGGCAAGGTTCTCAAGATCTTCTAAAGTAGAAGTGTCAAAATTGTGTCAAAACTCCTTAGAGTGGCCTGATGCAGATTAATATGTAATTGGGAAATATTTAACAAAATAAATAAAAATATAATGCAACATAGATAGTGTTAATTTGTGATTTTTTAAGTTGATATGCTGCCTGCGGGATCTGTTTCTATTAGAGTTTGACACTACTATTTTAGAGGACCTTCCACCCACAAGGGTTTCACTGGCCAGTCTTCCAGTCATGGCTAGTGCTAAGGAAGGGGAAAAAGAAAAAGAAAAATGAAGATCAAGTCCCAAGTCTTGTACTGGACAGTCCTCCTAACATACCTCCTCCCCTTTCCCCCAAATATGGAAGAGTCAGAAATCCTAAGCCTTTCCTTCACCTTCTGGGAGACAAGGTCCTGAAGTCTCACAATTTGGTGACACATCTTTGTCATTCACAGCTATTCCTAACCCAAGAAGCCCTCAACCATCAGGCAAAATGGAACTCTATCATCTCAGGGTGAGAGCTGATAATCATTTAATATCAATTTAGTAACTTCAATAAGGGTCAGAGCCTGAACTGATTAACCAGAAGAGTCTGAACCTCTTTGTTCTCTGAGTAAACTTAGAGAATACCTCTTTCTATGTCAACAAGGCCAGATCAGGCTGACTTAAGAGCAGTCTTTCCTCTGTCTATTAGCCATTAAGGATGAGATCCTTAACCTGAGACACTATCTTTAATACTGTGACTTCTTCTTCTTTTATGGCCATATACTATGTTGTGGCAATGTTAATGGTAGATTAAACACAGAAACGCTGGGTTGTAGTTTCAATTGACCCTTGTCAACTTTCTTATCTTATTGTATTTACAACCTATTCAATTTAGAAAAGTCCTTTTCTTGTATCATGGTTAAACATACATGGCAGTCATATAATTGAGAAATACAGACATGCTGAGTTGCGACTGTTCTAAAAATGTATTTAAACCTTCTCATTCTTCTGTTCAGGCAGTCAGAAGCTCTGGCTCCTTGTATGTACAAGTAAGCTAGCTCTGCTAGCTTTAAGGAAATAAACAACATGAATTTACATATCACCTAGCTTGTTTGCCTCCTTTAACCAAACTTTCAGGTCATCAGAGCATTACCCTTACTAACGAACAGTTGCATTATTATGTACCTGCGTGTCCGTAAGGTGTCCAACCTTGCAGAATCCATGTCTCTGACAAATTGATGCTACCCTGGAAGGGGGAAGGGCTCTCTTGCCAGGAAGTTTCTTGGATCCAGTCTCTAGGAAGCCTTATCTGGTAAGAATGGACTGTCTTTGGACGTGGCTCTCATCAATCCTCTCCGACTCTTCCTTATTCCTTCCCTGGCATGGGGCTGCCTTAGTCCTTGCCCTTTCAGAGGGCTTCATATACCCTGGAGAAGCAGTACAGGCCTCTTCAGTTGATAGACTTCCTTTTCTTTAGGTAGTTCAGGGGATTCTTTTCCAGAAAAGTCTTGGGAGACCAAGGGGTGAAATGGACAGGAGGAATCTTGCATTCTACAGTGGTTATGTATTTACCTGGAAAGAAAGAAGATCCCTTAGTTGACTTGGTGGCAATTCTGAGTCTCTGGGTGAGGGTGAGGAAGAAGAGGGCAGCCCTTCCTCAGAGACCTCTAAGAGGGTAAAGATTTTGTATCATTCCTCTGATGTAATTCTCAGGGAGAGAGAGGCTTTGGCCGTTGATTGTTGAGTGGGTGGTAGGTGGTAGGTACTATTATTATCCCCAATCTACAGTTGAGAAAACTGAGGTAGACAGAGGTTAAATGACTTGTCCATGGTCGCTCAGCTAGTAAGTAGCTAGATACTCCAGGCCTAGCGCTTTATCCACTGTGCCACCTATCTGACTTCAGGCAAATGCATGATATTTTGTCTTCTACCCCCTCTAATTTCCACTTTTCTCCCCCACAACACGGTTAGAGTTTGAGTCATAGCTGCATGATGGTCATTCCTCTCTGGGAACATCCTGCCTGTGTGAGGAGGTGACCATGTCCAGAAGGCGCTACACCTGGGTTTAGGATGATACGGTAGCAGCAGTAGGTACCAGGGTTCCCCGCCATGAAGGCTAGGCTAATTTTTTCTAAATGCAAGGAAGCTGTCCTTAAGACTTGATTGACTCAAAGTACTATGGCTAGAGCTTTTGACCCAGATTCCAGAAGAACTTAGCTCACAGGAAATATGTGGCCCACATGAATTTCTGTATGGGCACAAAGTAGGGTCACATATATTTGAACTGATACTACAGCCTTACTGAGTATCCTTTTTGCGCTGTGACTCAGTAAAACTTTTGTCAACTGGAAACGATCTAGGAGTATCTTATCTTGTTACTGTTAGACCAGCTTAAGTTAGGCCTGGCCTATTACATACAGTTGGCAAGAGCTTCCTAATACAAAAGAGGACAAATGTCTGTGTGCGTGTATGTGTGTGTGTGTGTGTGTGTGTGTGTGTGTGTGTGTGTGTATAACAGAACTCTGGCATATGCCAAAGATTAAGGAACCCATGTAGGAGATGCCAGGGACCACCTTCTGGGAGAAGACATTCTATGTTTGCTGGGACTAATTTCTTTCCATTGGCCTTGACTTTGAATCTGCCTAAAAAGGGCATGGACAATATCTCATTTTCCAGTAGCATCCAAGGGTAAAGATCTCACTCATCCACAGCATGGTGTTTCAACAATCCAGCTAGCAGCTACTGTGAGGGTGTAAAACCAACAACAACCAGTTCACGGAACGCTGCAAGCCCAGGTTCTTTTGATCTGCTTTACTAAGGAAAGCAACATTAAGGGGTTAACAATCTCAATTTAATCCAGCATACTGTTAAACCTGAAAATTTGGTTGAAGGAAACAACAGAGCTAGGTGATAGAAAAATCCATGTTGTTTATTATTTTCCCTTAAAGCATAGCTAAGCTAGCTTACTTGTACGTACAAGGAGTCAGAGCATAAGCTCTGGCTGTCTGAACAAAGGAATGAGAAAACTTATATACATTATTTTAGCAGACCCAGCAAGGCTGTGTTACCTCATTTTTTATGACCCCATGTATGTTTAACCATGATACAAGAAGAGGATTTTCCTTAATGGAATAGGGTTGTAAAGAATGTTGACAAAGGTCAGTTAATATTCTCTCTTGGGGTTAGGGTCTCATCCTTTAATGGCTAACAGGGGTAAGAATGTACTTAGGTCAGTCTAATCTGGCCTTGTTGACAGTGGTAAGGGTATTTCCTGAGCAAACTTTTAGAGAACAAAGAAGCCCAGGTCCTGGATCTTCATCCAGTTACTCATTAATTCAGGCTCTGGGTCTAGTTGAAATTAAAAATGATATAAAATGGTATAAAACGTTCCACAATACAAATATCGTTCACTCAGCACAGGGGAAAAAGCCAGCACCCTGAACTTCAGAGAAAATACAAATTACAAACATCAACAGACAGACCTTGTCTGATTCAAATCTCAATACATAGTTACCAGAGTTTAACAAAGTCCGAACATCCGGGTTTATAAGCTGGAGGGCTCTTAGCTACAGCCTCCCAGGAGTCTCCACATTAGCATGCTGCCAAGAGTGAGAGCCCTCAGCAAATAGCTCCACCTTCCCTTTTTATGCACTCTTTAGCTGTCATCAAACATCATCTGAGCCACCAGAACCTAAGCTCTTACTATTGGCCCTGGTCTTAGCACCTCCCTTCATTGGTCCCACCTGGAGCCCCACCTTAGTTACCAATTCACACCCACATAGGCTTAGCACCTAATAGATAGGGGTTTGGGCCTGGGGCTTAGCACCTAATAAGACTCAAAGACACTGAATTAATCAAAGGAAACAAAGGCCAAACTCTTCAAGGGCACTTGGCTAAGAGCCCATCTTGATCCCCAGTACACATGGGCTTCATGCAGTTAGGTAGGAGGTGTGATGATGAAAAGCCTGAGAAACAGAGTTTTGGGTAATTAATAACCAATTCATTAATTAGACTAGCAAATAATAAATAGATAGTGGTCTCTCTCAGTAACCAAAGACAAAACCATGGAGATCACTGAATGCTTAATACTCCTGGAATAGAAGGTACCCCTGACAGGTGAGAATCAACCCTGATTGGTGAACAGTCAATAAAGGGATTGACATATGAATGAGGAGGTGGGCCAAAAGTCTTTAGCTCCTCCTGCTAAGAACATGACTTGACCATGAGACTCAGCCACCTCCAGCAATCTGGACAAAGAAATTTGTCTCTATCCAGACTACTCTGGTTGATTTTCTCCTTCATAAGCTGGGTCCCCCTAGACTGTAATGGGTGGTTGCATGGGCATAGACTTACTTCCTAAGGGCAAGAATTCACCTAGATAAGATTCTGTTTGTAAGGTCTTCTAGTTGGGTGGGGTCCCACCCAAGATCACAGAGTATGTACCCAGAGGATGTACCTAGAGGATTTGGGCAATCTCATCTATCAGCAATGTCCTTTAGAGACTGACTGACCTGCGGGAGCCAGTCCTTGAATGAAGAAATAGGAAAAATCTGAATCCTAATTTAATAATTGGTTATTAACATAATAGAAATAATTTCTCTGAGGGAATTGGTTTAGAAGGTAGAATTTTAGTTGGGATTTGAGGGAAGCCAGGGAAATCAGGAGGCAGAGGTGAGAAGGAAAGCATTTTAGGCAGGGCGTCCTCCAGAGAAAATGCCTGGAGCTGAGGCACAAAGCATCTTGTTTGTGGAATAGGCAGGAGGCCGGCATCACTGGGATCAGAGTATGTAGGGGGGTATTGTGACCAGAATGGCCTTTGTTTTCTTTGAGTGACTCAGTTTATCTCATTGAGCCTTGCTGGGTGCTCGGCCCCTGTTAGGGCTAACTCCGGGGAGGGCCTAGTTTGCATGTCTGGGACAGCAGAGGCTTTTGGACCACATGGGTTTGGGTCCACCTCTGTTGGGTGTTGACCTGGTCTGCATGGATGTGCTGCTTCTCTTCCGGGGCAGGAAGCCCAGAGACCCATGCCTGGGAGCAGAGAACTTCCTGTGTGACCTCTTCCGGGGCAGGAAGCCCAGAGACCCATGCCTGGGAGCAGAGAACTTCCTGTGTGACGATTCATGGGACTGGCTGAGGGGAGGTGTTGACTCCAGAGCCACCCCCTATTGGGTGTCAACCTAGGGGAAGGGGCCAACTCAAGAACCAATCGGCCCTGGTCATTCAGGCGGCGCTTGATGATGTCAAAAACTCTATAAGAGGGGAGAAGACAGCTTGAAGATCCTCTTTTCCTTTTCCGGTTGGCACGGCAGCGGTGGCAAGCATGACTCTGGGCCAGCCCGAGCTCTCGGGCTGAACCTAGATGTTGGTAACTATGAATTGTATTGGGTCTCTCTGTTGATATTTGTAATTTGTTTGTATTTGTTCTGAAGTTCGGGGTGCTGGTTTTTTCCCCCGAACTAAATGAATATTCTGAACTTCAGGGTGCTGGCTGTTTCCCCTGAAGTAAGTGAATGAATCTGTATTTGGTCTGTTGATGCTTGTAATTTGTTTGTATTTGTTCTGAAGTTCAGGGTGTTGGCTTTTTCCCCTGAACTAAATGAATGTTGTCTGTATGCTGCCTGAATGCTGGATTAAAGTAAGCTGGTCAACCCCTTCATCGTGCTTTCCTTGTTTAAGCAGATAAAAAGAACCTGTGCTTTCCCGGCATGCCGGCAGCCTCCTAGGTGCTGGCTGTGGGTAGATCTTACGCCATCACAGAAGCTGCTAGCCGGATTGTTAAAACAGGTATAAACTAGGAGAAAACTGGAAATGGTGGGGAGGGCTAGGTTATAAAGGGCTTTGAAGGCCAAGTAGAGGATTTTGTATTTGATCCTAAAGGTGATAGAGAGCCATCAGAGTTTATTGAATCTTTATTCATTTATTTTATTTTACTTTACTCATTTAATTTACTCATATTACTTTATTTACTCCTTTGAGTAACATGGTCCGACCTAAAGAATGCAGGTTTGTCCAGTAAGAAGGCATTCGAAACTTCCTAAATACCTCACCTTTTAAACTCAATTTTGTTCAGCTATTGAACTTTTTTCATTCAGAATTTTGCTACTCAAGGTAAAAATAGTAGATAATAAAAACATGGTGGAGGGGGAGGAGCATCCTTTCTTTCCCAGCTGTTTTGAGATCATATTGTCCTGAAAAATGGAAAAAGAATACAGACAGTTGGGTACGGCCTTAGGTCAAACATACCAGGAAGGTTTGTTGTTCAGTCATGTCTGACTAATCATGACCCCATTTTGGGTTTTCTTGGCAAAGGTACTAGAGTGGTTTGCCATTCCCGTCTCCAGCTCCTTTTACAGATGAGACAAACAGGGTGAAGTGACTTGGCCAGGGTCACACAGCTCGTACGTGTCTGAGGCCAGATTTGGACTCAGGTCTTCCTGTCTCCAGGCCCAGAACTCTATCCACTGAGCTGTCTAGCTGCCCTCGGTACCCGGGAAGGTACTGGACCTCAAGTTTTTATTAGAACACCCACCTGTCAGTGTCAGCAGCAGCATCTGAAAACAGTATTATTGCTCAGTGAAGGTCAGTTATATTGGGGCCAAAAGGCGTATCCTTTGAGGATGGTGGTAAAAGGTGTCAGAGGCAGATGGGCGGGGCAGTGGGTCTGGAGTCCAGTCTGTCACTTATTAGCTGTGTGACCCTGGGCAAGTCACTTAAAGTCTGTTTGACTCAGTTACCTAAACTGTAAAAGGAGGACAATGATAGCAGCAACCTCCCAGGGTCATTGTGAGGGTCAAAAGAGATATCTATAAAGCACTTAGCATAGTCTCTAGCACATAGTAGGCACCTAATAAAGGTTTTTATTCATTCCTTTAAACTCGTTAAAGACTTCTCAGATGATTATCCAAATAAACCTACTCTTAGGTTCTTACCAAAGAGGCTTATCTGACAGTCTGTGACTATAAATGAGTGATTGATAAGCACTTACCCCCTTGCTGGGCACTGAGCTAAGTGCTGGTTGTACAAATATAACTAAGTGAAGACGGGCTCTGCCCTCAAGGAACTTACATTCCAATGGGAGGACACTTGAAGAGGTGGGTCATTGGGTGTAAATGGAATCCCAAAGCTCATCCGTTAGAGCCCAAGGTTCCTGGCCTGGAAGAAGTGGAGTTGACAGCTCAAATGGCAGAAGTGTGGATGATATCATCTATCTATATAGAATTGTTGGAGTCCAGTGTATGATATGTACTGTACTTTAACATCAGTTCAGTCTCTACTGAACAAACAGCCCTGCTAATTTTTATCCAGAAAACAAATGTTAATGTGAGAAAAGAGTTCAGGCTGTCGTTGAACAGCCAGACCAAGGCACAATAGACAGCCACTTTGTTGAGTCTTTGTGTTTAATTTACCAGAAATTATAAGTGCCTCAGATTTTTAACAGCCCTTTGTTGCACTTCTCACGGGAGAGTCTTTGCCTTGTCACAGGCTGTCTCCCATGCCTGGACTGCTCTCGCTCCTGACCTCAGCCACTGGAGGCTTCCTTCCAGACTCAGCTTCAATTCGGCCTCCTGCAGGAGGCCTCTCTCTCACCCCTTTCCCTAACAGCAAATGCCTTCCCATTTATACTGAATATATCATATATTTCTTGTATATACATAGTGGTTTATATGTTGTCTCCTCCATTAGACCATGAGTTCCTTGAGTGAAAGAAATGAGTTTTTGCTTTTTTTTTTTTTTGTATCCCCAGCCTTGAACACAGGGCCTGACATACAGTAAGCACTTAATAAATTCTTGTTGACTGACTGATTTTAAGGAGCTGCACACCTAATATAAACAATGAAAAAAGAAGGAAACCAGTTCGTTTCAGAGCCTTTTAAAAGCCCATATACTTGAGTAATGTAGGTTTAATTAATTAGGTTTTCATTGCATGGAGGAACTCGATTATTGTTCCATAGATTGTTAATCTGTCATGTTGGGGGCTATCTCCAGTCATCCTGTTCTGTATCTTGCCACTGGACCCAGATGGCTCTGGAGGAGAAAGTGAGACTGACAACTTTGCACAGCCCTCCCTCACTTAAATCCAATTCACCTGCAAGTTATGGCATCATGGTCTTCTTCGAGAACTAAGGATAAACAACAATATATCAGGTTGTCCCATTAAACTGTGAGCTCCTTGTAGGTAAGGAACAGAGTGTGTTTTTTTACTTTCTTTCTATCCCCATGGCTTAATGCAGTGCCTAGCACATAGTAGGCACTTTTAAATGCTAATTGACTCATTGAGTAATCTTTTTTCCCGTGTGTATAACGTTGATGTAAATTTATCATTACAGAATATTCACATTTTGTGTGAATGATTTATTTTTTAATTCTTTAAGAAATTTTAAGAAAAACACTTAAAGTTTTTTATATGTGAATATACATATTAAATTCATAACCTCAGTGCAAAAGAATAAGAAATATAACGGAAGCAAGATTTATTAAATATACTAATATAATTTGCACGAGAAGAGAAAAGAATCCCAAGCAAAAATATGAGTAATATTCAGTGGTTTTATATATAATTAATATCATTTTTAGAGTATCTAGGTAATAGAGAACAGGGCTTAAAATCAGAAACACTCATCTTCCTGAGTTCAAATTTTTATCTCATGCACTTACTAGGTGTTTGACCCTGGGCAAGTCACTTAACCCTGTTGGCCTCAGTTTCCTTATCCATAAAATGAGCTGGAGAAGGAAATGGCAAACCACTCCAGTATCACTGCCAAGAAAACCCCAAATGGGATAACAAAGAGTCAGACACAACTGAACAACAAAAACCTCATTTTTACTAATGGACTATTAAATTGGGAGAGAGGGGAGAGAAGAGGCTGAGTATTTTCTGATGCTCTTTTTTGACATGATCACCACAGAGGGTGAAATTATTAAAATACGGGAGTTTCTCCTCTGGGATCAACAATGATTTATTTCTTTATAATGTTTCCCCAGGATAGGAAAAACTATTTTTGTTCATAGTAGAACTGTGGAGTGTTTTTAATTACATTAGATTGTTTTTTTTTAAACACAAGGTCTGCAACCTTGAATTATTTTTGCAATGCTCAAGAGATTTTTAGAAGTAAGTTAACTCTCTTCATTTCCCCTCATTTTGCTAAAACAATGATTTGTATATTTTCTTTGAGTAAACCTTTCCCAGATCTGACCACGTTACACATTCTATTGCTGGAGAAAAACATATTGTGCTTTGTGTCTCTAGCAGGGGTAATGGTAATATATTTCTAAAGTGTGTATGGGTATAAACAGAAGTTGGAGAGTAGAACTAGTGATTCTCTCTTTCTGACCCCCACTGTCACCAAAACCTAGAGAGAGCAGAGTATAAAAGAGGAAAACCAAACAATGCCTACCTCTTCCACTGCGCTATCTGGAATGCCTGTTTTGTAGGTAACAAAATTGCCTCATCCCAAATCTAAGGCTGTCAAGAGGCTGCAGAGAGGTCAAGGAGAATAGGGATTAAGAAAAGGCCATCGGATTTCCCAACTAAGAGATCACTGGAGAGAGCATTCTCAGTTTAATAAGTTCAGAGTCCAGATTGAAGGGAGTGAGAAGAGGGAAAAGGTGGAGGCACCTATTGTAGATGGCCCTTTCAAGAAGCTTAGGCACAAAGAGTCAAATGGATAGATAGATAGCATGATAGGAATAGAAGAATCTACTAAGGGTTTTTTAAGGATGGGGGAGAGATGAGCATGTTTGTAGGTAGTAGGGAGAGATTGAAAGGAAGTGATAGAATGGGTATGACAAAGGGACAGTCCGTTGGAGGAGATGGGATAGAATGAGATCGCTTGAGCAGGCAGAGGGGTTAGCCTTGTTAAGGAGTAAAGCCACCTCATCCTGTGAGATAGGGCTGAAGGAAGAGATGGTGGCACCAGGCACCTAAGTGATAGGAAATAAAGAAGAGGAGAAAGAGGGAGCTCACAGCAAATACCTCCATTTGTTTCTGAGGTTGTTTGGCATAAATTTATAGTGGATACAATCAGAACAGTCCTGTGATATACTCCACCTTTCTTCAGCAGCAAGTATTTAAGACTGAGGGTTAACAGATATTGGGAGGGATCCAAGACTGAAGCTTAACTAGGCATAATGGGAGATATGATAAGGGCTGTCTAGGGATTCAAGAAAAGAGGACAGCATAGAGTTGAATTGGTTCAAGAAGGTGTTAAGATGGCAAAAAGGGGAGAATATGCCTGGTACAGGAGAGATGGCCTTTGAGAAAACTGAGAGGTCAAGGGATTGGAAGTCACAGCATGGACAAAGGGCACGGTTTGGTAGGAGAAGGCAGAGGGAGAGGTGGGAAGGCAATAGATTATGGTCAGATAAGGGGATTTTTTAAATTCTCGAATATGGAGGTGGTACATTTGTGAGGGATGGCAAGATCAAGGTTGTGACCACCTTTATGTGTAGCTAAGATGGAATGGATGGGGTGCATCATGGGAAGTGAGGAACTGAGTGGTTAGAATATTTGTGGGAGAGACTTGTTGAAGTCTCCTAGTATGAGGTCAGGAGTTGGGGGCAAGAGAAAAAATTATGAGCCATATGAACTCATTGAGGAAGGAAGGGGAGTAACCTGAAGATCTGTAGACAACAGCTATCAGGATTTTAACTAGGGAGTAGAGATGAACCTCGTGAACTTCAAAGGGGGAGAGGTTACTGGGTGGAGAACCTGGAAGTGACAATGGAGAGCAAGTATTCCAACTCCCCTGCCTCAACCAGTGAGTCCAAGGAAATGCATGAAGATGCAGCTAGTACTGGAAGGTGTGGCTAGGGAGACTTGTCACCTAGGGGAGCCACATTTCAATAGTATCTAGAAGATAAGAGAGGGAGAAGAAAAGATTTAGGATGAAGGGAATAGCAAAGTGGAAGAGGTGGTCATTGTTTGGTTGGAACTTTGGGGTATGAGGTTTGAGGGAGATGGGAATAAGGAATTGGGTGGTGGAGGATGGGGAATGGGATCTGGACAATGACCTGTAAGGATTCAAAATCACTGCGATGTGTAAGGTATGACTGATGTAGAGTATAAATGTTCATTGTTGAGTGGAAGGGGTGTTTCCACAATCCGGCTAGCAGCTTCTGTGGGGGTGTAAGATCCACTCACAGCCAGCACCCAGAAAGCTGCCAGCACGCTGGGAAAGCACAGGTTCTTTTGATCTGCTTTAATAAGGAAAGCAAGGTTAAAGGGGTTGACAAGTTTACTTTAATCCAGCATACAGACAGCATTCACTTAGTTCAGGGGAAAAAGCCAGCACCCTGAACTTCAGAATAAAATACAAACAAATTACAAATATCAACAGACAGACCCAATACAATTCATAGTTACCAACATCTAGGTTCAGCCCGGGAGCTCAGAACAAGGGCTGGCCCAGAGTCACTCGTCACCACTGCTGCGGCAAAGAGCTCCCAGGAACAGACAGCCATCCCCTGGTTTTTATATCTTTTTCAATGTCAGGGGTGAGTCACACATGCGACTCACCCACGTGACCTAGAATCGTCACAAAGAGGCGGACTTAAACCCATGTGGTCTAAAAGCCTTTGCTCTCCCAGACATTCAAACTAGGCCCTCCTTGGAGCTAGCTCCACCTTGGGCCCCACCTTAGTTGCCAATCCACACCCACTAAGGTTTTATACCTAATAGGGGTTTGGGCCCTGGGGCTTAGCACTTAGTAAGACTCAATGAAATACACTGAATTAATCAAAGCAAACAAAAGCCAAACTCTTCAAGGGCACTTGTTGAACTAAGTGCTAAGGAGCCCATTTTTCTTACCAACACAAGGGGTTACTTTTCTTCCCAAAGAGAAGATCAGGCTAGAGACCAGTGTAGCATGAGATGGAAGGCATGTAATCAGATGGTGGGATTTCGCTGAGATGTGAGGGAAATCAGGGAAGTCAGTAGGTGCGGATGAGGAAGAAGATTATTCTAGGAATGGGGGACAGCATTGTGAAAATGCTTAAAGCTCAGGTTGGGGAGGATTATGCTTGAGGATCAAAGACCCAGGAGGCCAGAACACAAAGCACAGGAGTGAGGGGGTGAGGGAATAAGGTGTAAGAAGATTGTAAAGATAGGAGGAGGCTGGGGTATGAAGGGCTTTAAAAGCCAAATAGAAGGTTTTGTATTTGATCCTTGAGGTAATGGGGAGCCATTGTGGGGATTTTCAAAATTGTGCAGTCTGCAAGAAAACCCACTGATGCAAAGCTCTGAGCCAATGGCACTTTATTAAAGGGATCATGGTCCCCCCAATGAGGTAGACCTCAGATCTTCCTCACAATGCCACCTTCCTCCAGGGCCTTAGTTTTATAGTGCTTGATACCTGGACAATATAGAGCAGACCAGAAATACAGAGTCTTATTGGCAGATAGATTTCGCCCTTGACCCTCCAGGAAGGTCTACACAAAATACAGAATCCCATTGGTTGACAAACAGACTAGTGAATAAACTTTAACAGACCTATCTTGACCTTTCAGGAGGTCCTACTAAGCTCATGAATGCACCCATGGGCTGGCAAAAAGGCAGACTGCAGGCCAGCAACCAAGGTCACTCATTGGCTACATGCTCATGGTCACCCCACCATGTTTACCAATAGGTGGATGACAGGGGATGGAGGGACAACAAAAATAGCTGGGGGCTTTCTGTGTAATTGAGTCACCTCGGCCACACTGGGCTTGGTCACCATAACAAGGAAAACAAGGGTGGAGGCCCTCTAGTTAGCTTCCTATAATTAAGCAAGTGAACTCACAGATCTGTAGTTCACAGCTCGAAGGACTAATATCAGAAAATCACTACCCTTATGGAGTCCTATCAAACCGATTAACACTAATTGAAATAAAATAGGGGTCCAATTAATCATCTGTCACACATTGGGATTTATTGAATAGGAAGGTGGCCTGGTAAGACTTGTGAGACCTGTGTGATCACTTTGACAGCTGAGTGGACATTAGGCTAAAGAGTCCAGGCATGAGGTGATCAGTCAATCCAGCTGCATTGGACCCTACCCCCTCTTTCCAGATACCCTCTCTTTGTCTTACACTATGGTGTCTGCTCTGTTGACTTCCTCTTTCGACTGCTCGTCAGTTTTCCTCTGTTAGTTCCTTTTCCATAATTACGGGATTTATTACTTCCACAAATATTTAGTGGGCACCTACTATGTGAAAGTCACTGTCCTAGGGCAATGGGGGACAAACAGGTGCATAAGGCATTCTCACCCTCTAGAAGCTTACAATCCATCAGAGGAATTAAGAGCATCTGTTGTTCTCTCTCGGCTGTTATCATCAGTTCATAACATTTTATCTAGAACCTGCTGGGGGTCAGGAGATACCAAAGAAATGGTAGATATTATCCTCATCTCCAAGAAACTTACACATTAGTTGGGAAATGTAGATATAGAGGACAGCTAGGTGGCGCCATAGTGCATAATGTAGCTGGCTTGGAGTCAGGAAGACTCATTCTCTTGAGTTCAAATGTGACCTCAGACACATACTAGCTGTGTGACCATGAGCAAGTTACTTAACCCTGCCTCAGTTTCCTCATCTGTAGCAAGAGAAGGAAATGGCAAAAATACACTAGTTATTTCTGCCAAGAAAACCCCAAACGGGCCCATGAAGAGTTGGACATGACTGAAGAGCAACATGCAGATACAGAACATAGGAAAAAGCTAAAAACTGTTTACTTTGAACAGCTGCAGGTACATATTAGCATAGCTTGAGAGGCAGCAAGATTCAGTGGCCAGATAATTATCTCTGAAGTCAGCCAAACCTGTATTGTTTACGGCTGGCTTCTCTCATCAGATATGGGACCTTGGGTAATTCATGCAGTCTCTGTGAGTGCAAGCCAGGCAGTTATCTAAGAAAACAAACAGCCCCCAAGTTGTTGATTTGCATGGATGGAATTCTACATCTGGCATTCCCCAGAACAAGGGACAGCCATCGGAGGACACAAGCAAGAGCCAATAAACAGAAGCTTTTGTGTAGTCGGCACCAAGCCACTCTCTAGTTGTAGAGAGATAAGAAGAGAGGGTCAGACCTCCCGAGAGAGGAGCAAAATTTGAGCCGGGTTTTGACAGAGGCAAGGGCGCCGGATGGGCAGGGAGGAGTGGCATGGATAGAATAAGGAGGTCAGCGGTCAGCAGACAAGGCACCACAAATACTTTACAGAGTGAAGATCCCAGGGGATGGCGCTGGAAATTGCAACGGCAAGGGAGCATTGGCCAGAACCACTGAAGGAATTTAGACCGGATATGATAGACTGGCAAGAGTGAAGGCTCTCAGGCTAAAGCCTTGAAAAGAGGTGACTCCAGAAAGTAGTCCAGATAAGAATAATGATAATAATGCTCTGCATTTATATAAAGCTACAGTTTTCAAAGTGCCTTACACACTTTTTCCTCATCCGAACCTTACAACAACCCTGTGGGGTAAGTTCAAAAGATATTCCCGTTTTACAGATAAGGAGACTGAGGCTGGCCTAGAGTTAAAAAATAAAAAGCATTTATGCATTTATTATGTGGCTGGCTGGAGATATAAAGAAAGGCCTTGCCCTCAAGGAGTTCACTTTTCTAAAGGAGAAAAGGTGATATCTTTTGGTGGGAAAAAAAAAAAGGTACCCACAAGATATACACAGAGCAGGTGGAAGGTGAGCTCTGAGGGGAAGGCACTAGCAGCTGGGAGAACCAGGGAAGCCTTTATGTAGGAGGTGGAATCTAAGGTCAATCTTGAAGAAGGCCAAGGAAACTGAGGCAGAGTTGAGGAAGAACAGCCTGTGCAAAGGGAAGGGGGAAATGGAGTGTTGCGTTTGAGGAAGCCTGCTGGTGTAGCCAATAAGCATTGGAGGAAAGATTTGAACCATGGTCTTCCTGACTCTGAGTCCAGCATCCTGTCCATTATGCCGCAATGTAGTGTCCCCATTTGGCTGTACAGAGTCTATCTGTTGTCTTTGTTCATTTGGTTCAGCTGTGTCTGACTGTTGGTGACCTCCTCTGGGGTTTTCTTGGGAAAAATACTGACATAGTCTGCTATTTCCTTCTCCAGGTCATTTTACAGATGAGGAAACTGAGGCAAACATGGTTAAGTGACTTACCCAGGGTCACAGTGTCTGAGGTCAAATTTGAACTCAGGTCCAGGCCCAGCACTCTATCTACTGCACCATCTAGCTGCCTCAGTCTACCTGCAGGTAGGGATTATATGAAGCAGCCAGGTGGTGTGGTGGATATAATGAGAGACCTGGATTTGGGACAGACCTGAGTTCAAATTCTGCCTCAGACATTCACCAGCTGTGTGACCCTGGACGTCACTTAATTTTTGTCTGCCTTAGTTTCCTCAACTGTAGAATGGGGGTAATGATAATGCCTATCTGCCAGGGTTGTTGTAAGGACCAAATGAGTTAATTTTTGTAAAAATGCTTTGCAAGCTTTGAAGCACTGTATAAGTGATAGCTATATATCTCTTAGAGGCAATTTTAAAAAATGTTATATCTGGGAGGTCTTAGAAACATATATGGAATCAAAGCCAACCATTTTTTTGTTCTAGTCAGATATTCTGACTTAAAAATGACCAGAATTATTTTCTTGGTCCAATTTAATTCAGCAAGCGTTGAGTCCTGTAGGCAGTAAGCACCTACCTCCCAGCCTTGTTATGAGGACCGAATGAGATAATAATGGTGAAGTGCTTAGCACATTGTGCCTGGCATGAAAGTCAGCTCTATAGAAATGTTAGTTGTTGTTGTTGTTGTTGTTGAATATGTGTCAAGCACAGTGGTGTGTGCTGGAGAAAGCAAAGAGAAAAACTGAAAGCCACCATCCTTGTCCTCGGGGGAGCTTGCATTCTCCTGGGGAGATAGATACAATAGTCACACAAATGAATAAATATAAACTATGTTCAAATGAGTGAAAAGTCTTTCCAAGTGGGAGAGAATGGTGATGGCTCAGGGTCGGTTGGGATAAGTCTCACACAAAAGATGGCGCTTTGAGCTTTGAAGGAAGCTAGAAACTCTGAGAAGGAAAGTAAAGGAGGAATGCATTCCAGGTCTGGGGTCACTGCTTGTGCAAAGGTGCAGAGGTGAGAGATTCTTGGAAACTCAATTTTGGAATTACAGGATCGTAAACCTAGAGCTGGAAGGGCCCTTCGGGAATCATATCATCCAACCTCCTCCTTTTACAGATGGACAAAGTGAGGCTCAGGGAGTTTAAACTTTCAACAAGCTCAAAATTTAACCCCACCCCCTTGGGTGACTGACCTCTGCTCTCCTCCAGCCTGGGAGTAAAAGGGAAGAGATTTCTTATGCTTTCAATTTCTTTTTCTTCTTTTATTGCATTTCCAGTTCCATATTAAATAACAGTAGTGATAATGGACATCCTCGTTTCACCCCCAACCTTATTGGAGATGCATCTAGCTTATCCCTATTACATATAATGCTTGCTGATGGGTTTAGGTAGATGCTACTTTTCATTTTAAGGAAGGCTTCATTTATTCCTACTCTCTCAAGTGTTTTTTAAATAGGAATGGAAAAGGAAAAGAGTTCCTATTTCTCTTTCTTGTTAGCATAGTTACCTTCCTCCCTTCCTCAGTGCCCCTTTCCCTTTCAAAATGGGAACTCATCTTTTGTTGAAATGCCTTATTTTATTTCTAGTTTCACAGTAAAAAGCAAGCACGGGGTATGTGGGAGAAGTGCCCAGCGAGGAAACAGCCACAAATGATAAACCCTAAAGGGGAAATAGGATGGATATGAGAATATGATAAACTTTCTCTTTTAGGTAAAAGGGTATAAGGGGGCAGGGGGTAGAGAGAAGAAGTGGGGAGGACAGGGAGGATCCTCTTCCTGACTCAGCCCTTAGAACCTGTTCACTGGGCAAAAATCTGGGACAGCTGCCCATAGCTGACTTGATTTAAGCCAAGTTATTCTGACACAGCCTGCCCTTTTTCCTCGGCAGCTGATTGGATCTAATTGTAAACGCCCAGAGAGCTGGGTCCTGAACTTTAAAAAGGACTGAATTCTTCTGGAATCAGCCCGGACGTTTCACTTTTCACTCATGGCACTCACGGTCTCCATTGTCCAGCTGGCCATCTCCGTCATCGCGTTTCCCATCTTTCTACTCCACTTCTTGGGTCTGTGGGATCGGACATGCAAAAAGCTCTTTCCTTACTTCATGGAACAGGTCACCAAAAGCTACAACAGAGAGATGTCTGCCAAGAAGCAGGAGCTCTTCAGCAACCTGCAGGACTTTGCAGGATCCTCAGGGAAGGTGACCTTGATGGAGATTGGCTGTGGCACCGGGGCCAACTTTAAGTTCTACCCCCCTGGCTGCAGGATCACCTGTGTTGACCCCAATCCTAACTTTGAGAAGTTCCTGATCAAGAGCATTGCTGAAAACCAACACTTGCAGTTTGAACGCTTCATAGTGGCTCCAGGGGAAGACATGCCTCAAATAGCAGACAACTCCATGGATGTGGTGGTCTGCACCCTGGTCCTGTGCTCTGTAGAGCAGCAAGAGAAATTCATCAAAGAGATGTACCGAGTGCTGAGGCCGGTGAGTCTTAGAGAGATTAGAGGGAGGGGCCCTTGTCAACACAGCCTAGTATGTTTCTATAAATCCAGGATAAAAATTAGTACACTAGGTCCTAGCAATGCCTCTTTCTTCCACCCACTCACAGTTACTTATGTAGTATTAGTTATGTAACTGTGGCTGCGTCAGAGCATCGTGGGTGACTCCTAGCTCCCCTTTTAGACTACACCAGGGTCTTTGCAGGAGAACAGAAAGCTTCCTCGATTTTTTTTTTCAGAGCTGGAAGAGATTGTTAACAAGTAAAATCGCTTGCCTAAAGTCACAAAGGTCGCTGGTGGCAAAGTGAGGGTGCAAGACTAATGTCACCTGACTCCCACACCCACATTCTGCTTCCTTTATAATGTGAGAATGGTGTTTGGCTTGAATTATCTGAATAACTGCCTGGGTAGTCTTGCCCTGGGAAATGAAAAGCTGATTATTTTCTGATGAAATTACAGTATTATAATTCTGGTACAGTAGCTCTGAAATGCCAGAAAATGATTCTAGCACAACTGTTTTTATCAGAAGCCTCCTGGTAGGTGGGAATCTGCATGTGAAATGTGTGCTGAAAAGTCACTTTGTGATTTCAGTCTTATTTTCTTCTCTGAAGCAATACAACCTTTGCTTTAAGAAAAATGTTTGAACATGATTAGAGTGTTTCCATTCCTGTCATCACTAATTGTCTACCATTTTATGATATCCCCAGAACTTAACTCTAACGTTAGCACCAAAGAAGAGAGAAATTCAGGCATGGATTTACTGAAACAACACAGACCATTCAGATGGCATCTCCTCAGCCATAGCTAAGAAAACAGGATACATATTGGATAATTCAGGTCAGATAAGTAAGGCATCAAAGTTATTTTTGCCTCAACTGTCTCCCTGTAAAGTTGAGAAATCTTTTAGAAATAGAGTTAGAATCTTCCTCATAAATCTTTATGGAAGATATTTCAGGAGAATTATTAGTACATAGCAGAGTCATACGTAAGGTATATATACCTAAGGGCTTTGCCACAGGATGCCTGACTTGAAGCATGCTAAATTGAAAGTATGCTGACAGCGCTGGTAGTCTTCTATTAGTAAGAAGAACTATTAAAATTGGAAGTTTCCCTGGTGGCTGCCTAAGGTGAGCTCCTCCCTTGCCATACCCTCCTCTGTCGTCTTCACCCCAACTAAGGTCTGCCTCAAGACGCTTATCCTGCATGTAATTTATGATACCTATGCCACAAACAGAAATGTAATGATACCTGAAAAATTACATTCAGTAAATTGTCATTGCCTGTGGCTACTTTAGAGCAAGGATTCTAGGGAGCAGACCCGGAATCAGGTCTGGTCCCCTTTCCTGTCCTTCAGACCTAGAATAGAATGGCAAGGGTTCTTAATTTGGAGGGATCTGTGAACTTTTTTTAAATTTTGAAAGCTATATTTAATTAGAATTGATTTCCTTTATAATCCTGTAATAATAATATTATAATACATAATATTAAGTAATAAATATATAAATATAATATAAAGTACAAAATTAATATAGTGATATATATCACATATAATAAGGTCATATAATATTATATCAAATGTAAGATAATAAATATTAATAATATAATCCTATAATAAGACATTCTTAGAAAGGGTCCATGGGCTGCACCAGAAGACAAAGGGGTCTACAGTAACACCAGCAAGGTTAACAACCCAAAGACTACTCCACTGAGCCAGATGCCCACCCTAATTCTTTGTAACTGCCGTCTTAGATGATGGGGCAGGGATTGCACCTTCTTCCCAAAGGTGAAAACCACATGTCCTAAAAGGTGAAGTAGAAGAGAATCTAGAATATATCCATCTTCCTCAAATATGAAAACATCCACACTGCATTTACACCAAACGTTCTTCAAATTTTCACTTGGGCCCTTGGAGTCACCCACGGTTGTTTGCAGTTCTGCTGCTCAGTGAATTTCCATTCCTTTCCTGGCAGCTCCAGGGTGAATCCTTGGGGGAAGGGGACTGTTTGGGGGGGGGGAGGTTGAAAGAATCGACTGAAAGCTTCTCATGGGTACAATTTATCCAAGACTCCCCTGCCTCCCTCCTTATCAGCAAATAATTCATTACAAGTTGATTTGTGGATGAAGGAAAGCTGAAGAAGATGCATTAACTTTAGGACTTTGCATGGTCTAAAATACCTGAAATTATTTCATTTCTTAGGGAGGTGCTTTTTATTTCATGGAACATGTGGCGGCTGAACCGTCCAGCTGGAATTTCTTCTGGCAACAAGCCCTTAAGCCAACATGGCAGCTAATGTTTGATGGTTGCGACTTGACCAGAGAGACCTGGAAAGCCCTGGAGAGGGGCAGCTTCTCCAAATTGAACCTCCAGCACCTGCAGGCACCCCTGTCCTGGAAGATAATCCGGCCTCACATTGTTGGATATGCCACAAAATAATGGAGTGGGAGAGAGGAGAAGGGGGTGTGGGAGGAATTTCCTGTTCTCCTTTTAAAACTAAATATGAAAATGTTGTGGGTAAGGGGAAGAAGGGAGACTATTCTCTTTCACACACTGAAAGGAGGGGAGAGCAGAATGGGAAGAGATGCCCTATTATACTTTCCTAGTTCCTGACATTCTCCTGGAAAAACATGAAAAAAAAAAAACAACCCAGCTGTCAACTATGCAGGATGACTGGGAAATATTTATTGTGGAATACCCATATAATCTCAAAATCAAATTCTATTCAGCACCTTCAGCTTTTCCAACAATATAACATCTTACCCCAGTTGTTAACAAAGGGCTAGGTTGAAATGGACTTGGCACCTTGCCCCCCACTCCCTTGTTGTTAATAAGAAGAAGCTAACTTGGTAATCTACAGAGCCAAACATGGAGGTCCTTAATAATTGAGTCTGTGATACACAACAAATTCCCAAAAAGAGATTAGCAGGATTCAGTTCCAGGAAGAGGACTTTTTGAGCCTGGTTCTCCTGGGTGCCATGATTCATTCTGTTCAGAGAGGTTTTTTCCACCTCTCAAGTTCTATTGTCTATACATGTCTAACACTGGCCTCAGCTTATTCAGAGCATACATAAACACGAAGCTATATTGTTTCATGTGGGACAAAGTGCCCTATGTTTAAATAGTTATTCATAATAATAATAATGCCCTAAGCACCAGATCACAAATGCTTAAGTAATTAAAGCACACAGGAGACAGCATCACACAGTAGAAAGAGCACTGGCTTTGGGATCGGTGGACCTGCATTTAAATCCTGACTCTGCATGACCCTGGCAAATCCCTTAGCCTCTCTGGGACTTATTTTCCTTATTTGCAAAATGAGTAGATTGAACTATTCTAAGGCCCCTTCTAGCTTTAAATCCTAGAACCTAAAAGATTATAAAATGTTTGACAGATATAATTTTGTTTGATCTCATAAAGAACTCTGGGAGGTATATTATTATCCTCATTTTACAAGTGAGGCTCATAAAAACCATTCCAGTGACTTGCCCAAGTTATATAACTTATCCAACATACACACACACATATGGATATATTGGATAGACTCATATAACTTAAATGTAAACTTTATATAGACATATACCATGTATTTATGGGTATATGGACTGTATGTCATATATACATGTATACATGTGTATGTGTATATATGCTTAATATATACATACGTGCTTAATATATACATGCTTTATATATACATATATAAAGTTTACATCCAAGTTATGTAAGTTTATCCAACTGATAAAGAGCAGAGTCGGTATGTGATCTTAGGTCCTCAGACTCCGTCCAACTCAACTGTTCTTCCTTAGAAGGGCAGACATTTTTCTATTCGAGCCATAGCCAAGTGCATTTATTAGGATTATCCATACCCAAGTCATCCTAGTTACTACGGAAACAAGAAAACCTAACTCATAATTATTCACATGTGATTAGATTATTCTTTGGTGTGTTTTGGCTCATTAGCTTTCATATCTATCTGCCATTCAGTCGCAATAGCTTTGCACAGAATAGAGAGGGGTCCCTTGGGAATCAAGAAAGTTGTAGGTGCTGTAGTCTGGGGAAGTTCAATTGACAAGTGAACTAGGCAGCTCCATCTGGATCTTTGTTCTGAGTGGCTAGCTCAATAACAGTTATGGGAAGCCAGTTGGGTTGCCTGAGTGCTTTGGAAGTAGGTGTAAGTTGTTCTATCTTTAGAAGATTTCATGGGTTTGGTATTATGGCAAGTCTATTTTCTTACATGTTGTACGGTAATAAGTTTGCTATTTGTCTTGAGGGGCTTTACAAAGGGAACTGTTTTTTAACAAATCAAATCAATAAAGAAATTCCTGTTCTTTTTTTTTTGGAAATCAAATTAAATGTTATATCTTAATTGTTGGACTTTTTTGTTGTCCTTTTTCTTCATATTTCTAGGAAGTCATCTCATTTTGGAAGATTATGCTATTCGTGTCTGAGCTTACAGTCCAAGTCAGATCTTGAAAAAATCCTAAAGATGCCCTCCTTTCAAAATTTGTAATTATCAATTTAACATGCAAATATGGACTGGACCTGTAATTTAGTCAGAATGGTATAATACCAATCACAGCAGCACACCTGAGGACTGTTCCTGTGAATAATTTCAAGGGTATACTTGCACGGTATAATGAACTCTCTATTCAGCAATAAACTAAGCATTGTTCAATAAGCCAAAACATAATATTCATAGCAACATCCTTAAGCAAAACATGGCATCTAATACATATATTTTCATATCACTCAGTATGTCATATGGCGCATATCATTGCACTCAGTAGCATTCCCCAAAATCTTGTTTACATAGCAGGGGGTCCTGGGCTCACATCTTCCCTAGCGCAACACATCCTTAAGGGGTAGCAGAAAATACCACACCATCCACTCCTAGATCACAGTAAGAACACCACACTACATAGTATATATCATTGCATCCTCCAAACCAGGGAGTCCCAGGCCAGGGTCTTCCCTAGCATGATGCATCCTTAAAGGGTAGCAGAAAATACCATACCATCCACCCCTAGATCACAGTAAGAACAATCTCCTTAATCATTACCAAGTGCCCAAGAAAAGTCCTCTTTCATGTTGACCCAAGGTTGACCTCCAAGTCTCATGGCTCTTCCTCTGTAGGCTGACTGCTCCCGACTCTCACCTGGATTCACACATAGTCTGCTCTCCAGCTCTCCAGCTCTCCACTCCTGCTCCAGGTCTCAGCTCATGGGGACTGCTCCACTCCAAGCTCCTGCCCAACAGCAGTCTCCAGGGGTTTCTGCCCACAGCTTCTCTTTCTAGGAAAAAGCTTAATAGGGCAGCAACACACACCACTAGCACCACCATCTCAATTTACCTCCAAAGTTCAGAGGTTCTGTGTTAACAACTCAGTTCATAGTCCAGAGGCTCTGTGGTAACAGCTCTATTTGCTTTTATAGCTCAGAAACTCCTTCAGCAAGTCTTGGTCATCAAACATCTTCTCTTCACTTCCGAAGTCTCCTCTTTGCTCTCAGAGGTCTCCTCTCCACTCTGAGGTTCTCTCTCCACTCTCAGAGGTCTCCTCTTCACTCTCAGAGGTCTCCTCCCAGCTCAGAGGTCTCCTCTTTGCTCTCGGAGGTCTCCTCTTGGCTCTCAGAGGTTTCCTCTCACCGGCTCTTTTAGGTTTCCTTTCAGCTCAATGTTCACAGCTCATTCTTCTCTTCTTCTCAACTCTGGCGGCTCTTGATGCTGGCTCTCAATGTCTGCTCTCTTACACTCTGGGCTCTCTTTATGTATAGTTCTACTTGGCATCTGACTAGCTAAAACTCATGCACATCTGACTGGCCAGTACTCAATGCACATACAAGTCTCTGATTGACCAGAATTCAATCCAGCAAAAATCCCACTTTGCTTACTGTTACAAATGGGCATACTCCTGGTATGGAAACTCCCTCTCTCAAACAGATTATGACCAATTTACAACTTAGAACATAAGTCCTAGGAAGGGAGCTGTTCAAAATACATAGAGATTAAATGATTTGCCCATTTGCAATATGGCTAATATGAAAATGTTTTACATGAGTACACTATATATGATCTAATTGCTTGTCTTCTCTAGGAGTGGGGAGAGCAAGGAGGGAGGTAAAGAATTTGGAACTCAAAAATTTTTTTAAATGAATCTTAAAAATTTTTGTTGACATGTAATTGAGAAAAAATAAAATAAAAATTAAATTAAAAAAATTATTTCCCCAGAATCTCACAGCTAGTAATTGCCAGAGGCAGATTTGAAACTAGATCTAATTCCAAGTGAGTTTCTCAAGCCCTGATACTGGGCTACTTCTGTTACAAATTTAATAAAAATCAACAAAACCAACTAAACATACAAAACAAGGAATAAAATCTTACATAAACCTTTAGCGATGGAGCACTAAGTAGACCAAAAATGTTTGCTGTCTGTCCTCTTCCAAGTTCAAAAGAAATTCTACTGTCTTTGAGGTGTGTGTGTGTGTGTGTGTGTGTGTGTGTGTGTGTGTGTGTGTGATAGGTACCAAGGTGTAGAGGATAGAGGGCTAGCCTTAGAATGTGTGTGTTTAGGATAGGTACCAAGGTGAAGTGGATAGAGGGCTAGCCCTAGAATAAAAAGCACCTAGGCTCAAATCCTACCTCTGATACCTACTCAAGTCACAACTTCTCTTTATAACTCAGGTAACTAAGACTGCAGATTTTAGATGAGTTGCTAATGTGCATTGGTAAATAGAGTTTCTGTAGAGGGAGTTCGTCACATTGATGAAATCACCGACCAGGTCACTAAATCATACATATCTAGTTACTGTAGTTAATGTACATAAAGTGCTAAATCTGATGATCTCACTTTGCATCACTTTATAAAGTTCTTTCCATATTTCTTATACTTTTCATCTTCACCATTTTTATAGTATCATAATACTTAATTACATTAATTACCATGATTTATTCAGCCATTCTCCAATTGGACATTTAGGTTGTTTCCACATTTTTTCACCATTACAAATAAAACAGCTATGTATACTTTTGTGCAGATATGCCTTTTTTTCGGTTTTCATGATATTTGGGTCAAATGGAATAATCGGTTTTGTGACTCTAATTGTTGCATTGTTCTCCAAAGAGAACAGCAGGCTACGGTCCCAATAACAAAGTAACAAAATGCTTGTTTCTCCACAGTCCTCCCACCCTTGAATTTTATCTTTTAGCTCCCAATTTTTATTTCTAGTAGTATTTTAAAGTTGTCTTGATTAACATTCCTCTAATCATTGAGACAACCTAAACAACTCAGATACAGCATTTCATGGATCAAGCTCTTCATTTTACAGATGAGGTGAAGACACTGAGAAACCAAAGAGATGAGATAACTTTTGTCCCAGGTCCTATGGTAAATTACAGGCTCTGGTGCCACGTTTTCCCACCCATAAATCTCCCTAAATCCCTTTAACTCCATATAGGCTCCTTATAAATGGTCCCTCCTATTTTCCATTTGATCCTGACTGAATCCAGGTGAGCAGCTCTGTCTTTGCTTTGGAAAAGTAGCTATAGATAGACCTTTTCCTGGGTCACAGACCCAATGGTGTGGGGTCTGACAGTAGAGAGAGTGACAAGGACACCAGGAGTTTCCAAAAGGAGAAACTGCGCTTTTTGAATTTTTTTTTTTACCTACAATAAACTCTTCATCTAGTCAATGATTTTTTTTGGAGAAAAATTAAATCATTTTATATTATCAGAGTAAGAATAGACTTTTATTAAAAGGGTGGAGTCCGCAACAATAGAGCAATTATAGGACCTCAGTTTTTATAAAGCAAGGAGGAAAGGGGACATTACTAGTCTTTCTAACCCCTTCTGTTGAACATGAGTCTTTGCTACAGCTGTTACATTCTGATATAGGGCTGGGAGGTTCATTCTGGGCTTCCTCCTCCATTTCCAGAGCACAGTTCTTAAAGTTCTCACAAGATTGTACAAGAGGAGTGAGGCAAGTGTTTCTGTGTCCATCCTCTTACCCCGTACTCCCTCCTCCTAAAGCCTGGAATTTTAAACACTTACCTTACCACCCTGTACTATCTGGTAAGTTTAGTCTAGTGAGTGAGAACTGATTCATAGACTTGAAGGACAAATACTATTAAAGTTCAGAGTTCTGTGTTCTTCTGCTACTATGACATATAACAACCATGTGCAGTAAGTAGTAATGAGAAAGTATTATTATCCCCATTTTTATTTTTTTTTTTAGAATAACAAAAAATATTTTACTAAAACATAAGATTTACAGAAGTTTCCAGACAAGCCATACAAAATGGTCACAAGCTTTTCTTGAGGGGAGATTTCTACACTTGACAGCAGAACCACGATATTAATGAGGGCTGTGATGTTTAATGTTCCCATTTTTGTTCAAACAACCAAGCTTGTCCATCTACAGCTTCTAAGGAGTTAGACTTGGCTAGAGGGCATATTCTAAAGTACAACTGGTTAGCTGCTTTAACCAATGCAATTAGCATCACCATAAAAAGGGAAAAGGAGCCCACAAAACTTGAAGGAAAAAAGACACACCCCTGCAGCTAACCGACAACTACTTTCATTCACAGTGCTGATACTTAAACCATGATGGGAGAAATGAATAAAAGCAGAGCTGGGCCACTGCTTTTAAACAATTTCACAACAATCCAGATGATACTTCTAGCCTCTGCTCATGCGTTACAACAGTGAATCAGGACAAGACAGAGATTTGCTATGTGCATTTAATCACCAAAGGACTAAAGATGGTCTGGGTTTTTATTCTGTAATGTTTCTAAGACTGTGTCCATTAAATGCAAACAAAAAAGGAAGAGGTCTTCGCAGAACAGGAGAAGTGATGCACACTTGATGTTGAGATTGAATTTAAATATTATTCATAGCATATAGCCTAGTCCATGCTCTGGCTGTTTCTATGGCTTGGGCTTCATTGGTCTTCCACTGCTCGGCTCCATCATTTGCTAATGGATCGTCTGGATTGGGAGCACTTAACAAAGCTTGGATTGAGAGCAGCACTGTACGGATCTGCAACGCTGGAGACCATTTATCTTTCAAAATATCTAAACATATTCTTCCCAACTTGTCTACATTAGGGTGATAAATTTTGGTCATGAAACGTACTTTAGGAGCTGCCATTGGGTATTCTTCTGGAAGAAATAGTTCAAGTTTAAAAGTCCCTCCCTCAAAGGGGGAATCCTGTGGGCCTGCAATGACCACATGAAAATAACGTGCGTTGCTTTCATCTGGTTCTGCTTTTATACCTGGAACTGGTTCTGCCAGCAAACGGGGCAGCCCGGCCATCTTGTCTGATCCGGAATTCAGCCTCGATATCCCCATTTTTAAAATGAAGAAATGAGTCCCTTAGAGTTGTGACTTATCCATAACCACATAGCTCAGTCACATAGTGTTTAGCTTCAGGTCCCTTTTGTTCTTCCAGATGAATTTTGTTATATTTTTTCTTGCTCCATAAAATAATTTTTGGTAGTTTAACTGTATGGCACTGAATAAATTAATTTAGATGTAATAATAATTTTTATTATATGGGTTCAGACTACCTATGAGTAATTAATATTTCTCTAATTGTTTAGATCTGACTTTATCTGTGTGAAAAGTGTTTTGTAATTATGTCATATAGTTCCTGGCTTTGTCTTGGCAGAGAGACTCCCAAGTATTTTATATTATCTGCAGTTATTTTAAATGGGATTTCTCTTTCTATTTCTTCCTGCTGGCCTTTGTTGGTAATATATAGAAATGCTGATGATTTATGTGAGTTTATTCTATATCCTGGAACTTTGCTGAAGTTGTTAACTATTTCAACTAGTTATTTAGTTGATTCTCTAGAATTCTCTAAGTATACCATCATATCATCTGCAAAGAGTGATACCGGCACACCTCAGAGATTTTGTGGCTTCAGTTCCCAACTATTGTAATAAAGCAAATATTGCAATAAAGCAAGTCACAGGAATTTTTTGGTTTGCTAGCACAGTTAAAAGTAATCCTTCCTATAATGTAGTCTATCAAGTGTGCAATAGTATTATGACTAAAAAAAGGTACATATCTTAATTTAAAATACTTTATTGCTAAAAAATGTTAACCATCATCTGAGCCTTCAGCAAGTCATAAACTTTTCGCTTTGTCTTGCCTCTATGTTGATGGCTACTGACTGATCTGAGTGGTGGTTGCTGAAGATTGGGGTGGCTGTGGCAGTTTCTTAAAATAACGTAGCAATTAGGTTTGCCATATTGATTAATTCTTCCTTTCATGAAAGATTTCTCTGTAGCATGTGATGCTGTTTGATAACATTTTACCCACAGTAGAACTTCTTACAAAATTGGAGTTAATCCTCTCAAACTCTGTCACTGCTTTGTTGACTAAGTTTATGTAATATTCGTCAATATTATTGCGTCTCAGGGAATAGGACTGAGGACAGGGAGATAGATGGGGGAATAACTGTGGAGCAGTCAGAATATGCACAATATTTATTGATTAAGTTCACTGTCTTATATAAGCATGACTTGTAGTACCCCAAAATAATTATAATAGTAGCATCAAAGATCACAGATCATAGATCACCATAAAAGATATAATAATAATGAAAAAGTTTTAAATATTGCAAGAATTAGCAAACTGTGACACAGAGACATAATGTGAGCATATGCCATTGAAAAAAATGGCACTGATAGATTTCCTTGACACAGGGTTGCCACAAGCCTACAATTTGTAATAACAAAAACAAAAAAACCCCAAACTGCAATATCTGCTGAGTACAACAAAATGAAGTGCAGTAAAATGAGTTATGTCCGTAGTTCTGTTTCCTCCTTGCCTATTCTAATTCCTTCAATTTCTTTTTCTTCTCTTATTGCTATAGTTAGCATTTCTAGTACAATATTGAACAATAGTCATTCTAATGGGCATCCCTGCTTCACTCCTGATCTTATTGGGAAAGCTTCTAGCTTATTCCCATTACAGATAATGCTTGCTGATGATTTTAGATAGAGACTGCTTATTATTTCAAGGAAATCTCCATTTATTCCTATGCCCTCTCGTGTTTTTAACAGGAATGGGTGTTGCATTTTGTCAAAGACCTTTCTTTTTTTCTTCTATTGAAATAATCATATGATTTCTGTGGGCTTTGTTTTTTATATAGTCAACTATATTGATAGTTTTCCTGATATTGAATCAGCCCTGCATTCCTGGTGTGACTCCCACCTTCTCATAGGGTGATCTTTGTGATCATACACTATAATCTCCTTGCTAGTATTTTATTTTAAAAATTTTGCATCAATATTTATTAGGAAAATTGACCTATACTTTTCTTTCTCTTCTTGTTGATTTAAGTATCACTACCATATTTATGTTGTAAAAGGAATTTGATAAGACTCTTTTACCTATTTTTCCAAATGGTTTCTACAGTATTGAAATTCATCGTTCTTTAAATGTTTGGTAGAATTCACTTGTGAATCCAATTGTCCCTGAGGATTTTTTCTCAAGGAGCTCATTGATGGCTTGTTCAATTTCTTTTTCTACAGTTTGGTTATTTAAATATTTTATTTCATCTTCTATTAATCTGGGCAATTTATTTTGGTAAATATTCATCCATTTCACTTAGACTATTGGATTTATTGGCATATAATTGGGCATTGATGGTGAATTCACCCTTTTCATTTTTGATACTGGTAATTTGATTTTCTTTTTAAAAAAAAACCTAATTAATCAATGGTTTATCTATTTTAATGCTTTTTTTCCCATAAAATCAATTCCTAGTTTTATTTATTAATTCAATGGTTTTCTTGTTTTCAGTTTTATTAATCTCTTCTTTGATTTTCAGGATTTCCAACTTGGTGTTTAATTGGGGATTTTGAATTTGTTCTTTTTCTAGTTTTTTTTTTAGTTATATTCCCAATTCATTGATCTGTCCTTTCTCTGTTTTACTGATGTAAACATTTAGAGATATAAATTTTCCTCTAAGTACTGCTTTGGCTATGTGTTGTCTCATTATTGTCATTTTCTTTAATGAAATTATTGATTATTTCCATGATTTGTTCTTCAACCCACTCATTCTTTAGGATTAGATTATTTAGTTTACAACCAATTTTTAATCTATGTTTCCATGGCCGTTTATTGAACAAAATTTTTTATTGTATTATGATCTAAAAAGGATGCATTTAGTATTTCTGCTTTTTTGCATTGGTTGTGAAGTTTTTATGATCTAATACGCGGTCAATTTTTGTGAAGGTGCCATGAACAGCTGAAGAAAAGGTATACTTCTTTCTATTCCCATTCAGTTTTCTCCAGAGGGCTATCATATCTAATTTTTCCAAAATTCCATTCATCTTCTTAACTTTTTTCTTGTTTATTTTGTGGGTAGACTTATCTAGCTCTGAGAGGGTGTAGCAACAATCTTGCTAGCAGCTACTGTGGCTGTGTAAAACCAACAACAACCAGCACACAGAAGGCCACTAACACAGATTCTTTGATCCGCTCTTCTAAGGAAAACAACTTTAAGAGTTTAACAATTTCAGTTTAATTAAACATACATATATCATTCACTTAGTTCTGGGGGAAAAGATCAGCCCCCTGAACTTCAGATCAAATACAAACAGAAATTACAAACATCAACCGACAGACTTTGTCTGATTCAAATCACAATTCGCAGTTACCAGAGAAGCACCAATATCTGTCTAGGTTATGGAAGCCTGGGAGCAGCTGCAACAGCTTGCCCAGAGTCTCAACACTCCTTCCATGAGTGAGCCCCCAAAAGTCAAACACAAGATCCCCTCAATTATATCCTGTTCGGAGACCTGAGGACTCTGAACTCACACAGGCTAGGTGTGTGAAAGTTCCCCATCCCCAGTATCATCTCATATACAAGTCAATGACTTCTTATTGCCTCAGTGCTGAGAATAGCTGAGAAATATTCCAAAACAAAGACAGCAAAAGGTTTCCCACCAATTCAGACAAAGGGGAGACTGATTGCCTTAACAGAGGGGAAAGTTGATGTCTCCCATTAGTATAATTTTACTATCTGTTTCCTCCTGTCATTTAACTTTTCCTTTAAGAATTTGGATGCTATGCCATTTGATACATATATGTTTAGTATTGATATTACTTTATTGCTTTTGATACCTTTTAGCAAAATGTAGTTTCCCAGCTTATCTCTTTAAATTAGATCTATTTTTGTTTTTGCTTTGTCTGAGATCATGATTGCTACCTCTGCTTTTTTTTTTTTTACATCAGCTAAATCATAATACATTCTGCTGTAGTCCCTTATTTCTACCCTCTGTGTCTCTCTCAGGTGTGCTTCTTGTAAACAAGATATTGTCAGATCCTAGTTTTTAATCAATTTTGCTATCAGCTTCCATTTTATGGGTGAGTTCATCCCATTCACATTCATAGTTATGATTAATGTGTATTTTCCTCCATTCAGTTTTTCCCCCTGTTTACCCTTTTCTCTCTCTTTTTAAGCTGTCCCTCCTCAAAAGTCTATTTTCTTTCTGACCACTGCCTCCCTCAAACCACTCTCCCTCCTATTAACTCCTGAGCCAACGAGTATGAGAAAAGGGAGCCCTCCTCCCACTAGAGGCCAGACATCCTAGGATTGAACCGGGGCTAAATCACATAGCTGAGTACAAGACAGGGAAGGGCAAGTACTCCAGCTCTGTGGGTCTAGATAAGCAGGTTCTCAATGTTAGACCTAAAAAAATCACATTGGAAGAGGGGGGATATAAGAGGGAGAGAATTTGGACGCAAAAATAAAATAAAATTGGATGTAAATTTTTAAAAATCCACATTGAAATGGCAAAGGAAGTCAACAGTGTATAATTCCTTTTGTACTCTTGGTGTCTACTGTGAGCTTTTCTCTCTGTATTTCTCTGAAAGCACAAACCCAAATGTAAACTCTGTTTAAGGTTAGACAACTAGCAGTGTAATAGTATCTCCTGAATTCTAGTAACTCTAGTTATTAATGTTCTCTCCTACCTCAAATTTACTTTTATTTACTTTTCTTTATACATGTTATAGAAGGTAAGGTTCTTGAGGGCAGAAACAATTTCTGACCTCAAGAACCTTACCTTCTATAACATGTTTATATTTATCATTTATATTATATTAACATATTTATATATATATATATAGTATGTATATGTATATATATTTGTTGAATTGAATTGAACGTTACCTTAATGCTTATATATGCAAACAAGAAAGAAAATGTTCACTTAGTAAGTATCACTTTAATAGTGTCATAAGAATCAAATCTAGAAACCAACAGCATTCTGGTAACATGCTAGGTTTAACCAGGAGAGCTGAAACAGCAAGAAGCTAGTTTATAAGACTATGATGAGAAGAATCGGAGGAATCCCTAATAGTAAGAGAAATGCAAATTATAACAACCCTGAGATTTCACCTCAAACTCAGCATATTGACTCATGAGGTAGGGTGAAGGCCAGTTACAAAATGGAGTTGGTTTGGTGCGGAAATCAAAAGAACGAATTGGATTTTATCTCATGAACACTAGCTCTATCTTGTGCTGCCACATATAGTCTCTTCCATCTTGTTGGGTTGTTTTTTTGTTTTTTGGGGTTTTTTTTTTTTGCAAATCATCCATGGGATACTAGATGGTAAAAGCCATCTATTGTTTCATAAATGCAGGTGGATGTAACTAATCAGTATCTCTAAATTCTGGGAATAGAAAGACTCTGAAAGTTACTCATCCCCTTCCCAAAACTCACTCTTTCCCCCTCCCAACTTGGAAAGCTCCTAATTTTTCCTCCAATTAGAAATCAGATTACTTTTTTTTTTTTACTGGAAAACTTTTTATTGTAGGTGGAGTAGGATACCTGGACACAGTTTAGATGATTCCAGTTTTGTTGGTAATATCTAAAGCATCGTAGTCAGGCCTTCTCTCCATTGGGCCAGATCAGCGTGTTGACCTTGACCACGTCGATGTCATACAGCTTCTTTACCACGTGCTTGATCTGACGCTTGTTGGCCTTGACGTCCACAGTGAAGACTAGGGTGTTGTTGTCCTCAATCTTCTTCATAGCAGACTCAAGTGGAACTTAATTATGGCATAGTGATCCAGCTTCAAAAAAAGGGGGCTGCCTTCAGAGTCTTAGTGTCTTGGGTCACTGAAAGGTGGGGGATGTTCAGATCTTCTTCTTTTTGTGGCTGTGGACACCCTTCAACACTGCCTTCTTGACCTTCAAGGCCTTAGACTTGGCTTCTGTCCTGGGGGCTTCCTTCTTTGCCTTGAGTGCTATCTTGGGGGAAAGGCTATTTTTTTAATTAATTGTTTTTAATACATAAAAATCTGTCTTGCCCTGAATACAAGGTCTTCAGACTGGCTCAGGAGTACACTGACCCATTTATTATGCCTCACTTGCTAATAAATCATATTGCTCAGACTGTTTCCTCAATTATTAATTAGCCACCACATGACAAAGATGAAAAAAGTCAAATAGCCAATGACAGATGGACTGTAGGAAGACATGAGCACTAACATAATGTTTGTGGAATTATGAAATAATTCAGCTATCCTGGAAAACAATTTGGGATCATGCCAGAAAACTAGAGAAACTGTTTATACCTTTTAACTCAGAAATACCTGAACTGGGCCTATACCCCAATGAGCTCAAAGACAGAAAGACAGATCCTACATACTAAAACGTTTCAGCCAGTGCTGAACTGGCTGAACTGGAAACAAAGGGGGTCCCCATTGATGAAGAATATCTGAACAAACTGTGGCATGAGAATTTCTTTTGAACGTTATCATTTTTATTTAATATTTTAGTTTTCAACATTGATTTCCACAAGATTTTGAGTCACAAATTTTCTCTCCATTTCTACCCTCCCCCCATTCCAAGATGGCATATATTCTGATTGCCCCATTCCCTAAATATCTTGTTTCCGAGCTGTATGCAAAAACAACTTTTTTTTTGAGCATCTGCCTTTAAAACTTTGAGCTCTAAATTCTCTCCCCTCTTCCCTTCCCACCCACCCTCCCTAGGAAGGCAAGCAATTCAACATAGGTCACACATGTATCATTATGTAAAACACTTCCACAATCCTCATGTTGTGAAAGGCTAACTATATTTCCTTCCATCCTATCCTGTCTCCCTTTATTCAGTTTTCTCCCTTGACCCTGTTCCTTTTCAAAAGTGTTTGCTTTTGGTTATCTCCTCCTCCTATCTGCCCTCCCTTCTATCATCCCCACTTTTTTATCCCCTTCCCCTTACTTTCCTGTGGAGTAAAATACCCAATTGAGTGTGTATGTTATTTCCTCCTCAAGTCAAATCTGATGAGAGCAAGATTCATTCATTCCCCTTCACCTGCCCCCTCTTCCCTTCCAACAGAACTGCTTTTTCTTGCCACTTTTATGTGAGATAATTTACCTCATTCTATCTCTCCCTTTCTCCCTCTCTCAATATATTCCTCTCTCACCCCTTAATTTTATTTTATTTTTTAGATATTATCCCTTCATATTCCACTCATCCTGTGCCCTCTATCCATATAGATATATGTATATTCCCCTCAACTGCCCTAATACTGAGAAAGGTCTCATGAATTACACACATCATCTTTCCATGTAGGAACGTAAACAAAACAGTTCAACTTTAGTAAGTCGCTTATGAATTTTCTTTCTTGTTTGCCTTTTCATGCTTCTCTTGATTCTTGTATTTGAAAATCAAATTTTCTATTCAGCTCTGGTCTTGTCATTGAGAAAGCTTGACAATCCTCTATTTTATTGAAAGTCCGTATTTTGCCCTGGAGTATTATACTCAGTTTTGCTGGGTAGGTGATTCTTGGTTTTAATCCTAGCTCCTTTAATCTACGCCCTTTGATCCCTTAACGTAGAAGCTGCTAGATCTTGTATTATCCTCATTGTGTTTCCACAATATTCAAATTGTTTCTTTCTGGCTGCTTGCAGTATTTTCTCCTTGACCTGGAAACTCTGGAATTTGGTGACAATATTCCTAGGAGTTTTCTTTTTGGGATCTTTTTCAAGAGGTGATCAGTGAATTCTTTCAATTTCTATTTTACCCTCTGGTTCTAGAATATCAGGACAGTTTTCCTTGATAATTTCTTGAAAAATGATATCTAGGCTCTTTTTCTGATCATGGCTTTCAGGAAGTCCAATAATTTTTAAATTACCTCTCCTGGATCTATTCTCCAGGACAGTGGTTTTTCCAATGAGATATTTCACATTGTCTTCCATTTTTTTCATTCCTTTGGTTCTGTTTTATAATATCTTGGTTTCTCATAAAGTCAGTGGCTTTCACTTGCTCCAATCTAATTTTTAAAGTGGTATTTTCTTCAGTGATCTTTTGTACCTCCTTTTCCATTTGGCTAATTCTGCCTTTCAAGGCATTCTTCTTCTCATTGGCTTTTTGGAGCTCTTTTGACATTTGGGTTAGTCTATTCTTTAAGGTGTTATTTTCTTCAGTATTTTTGGGGTCTCCTTTAGCAAGTCATTGACTTGTTTTTCATGGTTTTCTTGCATAACTCTCATTTCTCTTCCCAATTTTTCTTCTACTGCTCTTACTTGCTTTTCCAAATCTTTTTTGAGCTCTTCTATGGCCTGAGACCAATCCATATTTTTCTTGGAGGCTTTTGATGTAGGCTGTTTGACTTTGTTGACTTTTTCTGGCTGCATGTTTTGATCTTCTTTGTCACCAGAAAAAGAATCTAGACTTTGAGTTTGAGTTTGAGTTCATTTTCGCTGCCTGTTCATGTTCCCAGCCAACTACTTGACCCTTGAGCTTTTTGTCAGGGTATGAGTACTTGTAGAGTAGAGAGTACTTTGTCCCAAGCTTTAGGGTCCAAGCACTGCTGTTTTCTGAGCTACTTCTAGTCCACCATCACCACAGGCTCTGTCACAGCAGCGCTGCTCCTCCCCCAAGAACTGCCAACCAGGACCGCAGTCCAGATCCAAGCAGGGCACAGCAAGAGAAACTGCCTCTGTGCCCACAAAGTGCTCATTGCACTCCCGCTCTGATCCGCTGCTAGATTCCTCCCACCCTGTGAGCCAGGGACTTGGGAAATGGCTGATGCTGGAGCTCTGGAAGCAGCCTCAGGAGCTTCCTGCTGCTGCCACAGCCGCTACTGCACCACCTCTGCCACCCCCAGGGATGGGGCTGGACCACTGTTACCTCAATCCTGCAGTTTCCCACTAACCTGCTGTTTGGCTTTTGTGGGTTGAGAAGTCTGGTAACTGCCACAGCTCAATGATTCATGGCCCTAAGGCCCATTCTGGCCAGCTGACTCCTGGTCTGGTCTGTCCTGGCATGACCCATGCTGGGCTGCACTCCACTCCCAGCACAGTGCAATAGACTCTTCCCAGTGACCATCCAGGCTCTCCTTGGCTGGAGACCTGTTTCCCTCTGCTATTTCATGGGTTCTGCAGCTGTAGAATTTGTTCAGAGCCCTTTTTTACAGGTGGTTGGAGGGATTTGGGGGAGATCTTAAGGAAGTCCCTGCTTTCCAGCCGCCACCTTGGCTCTGCCTGTCATGAGAATTTAATGGAATGTTACTGCACTATGAGAAACACCAAACATGAAGAAATCAGAGAAACTTGGAGACTTTTATGAATTAATGCAGACTGAAATAAGCAGAACCACAAGAATAATATACACAGTGGCTGCACTGATTGAAAGGAAAACAACACTAAAATATATCAGAATTCAAATCAGTGGAATAAGCCACCTTGACTACACAGATTACTGATGATGAGACATATTTTGTTCCTCTTCATAGATTGGTGGCAAATTACAGATACACAATAAAACATGATGTTGTCAGAAATGGTTAATATGCCAGTTTGTTTTATTTCACTGAACATCTTTATTATAATTTAGAGTTCTATTTGGGGGAGCAGTTATTGGGAAACGATAGTGGTACAAAAGCATCAGTAAAGGATTTTTTGAAAAAAGAATCATAAGTAAAGAAGATGTCAGTGAACTTAGAAAGGACTAAGCTAAGAGCTTGGCATAATTATAAGCGTGGTATCTGAGATCTAATTCCATTGAAAAACTGTAAATTATATCAAAATAGATGTTGAAAGAATAAGCATGAATTTCAATTTCCAGAGGAAAAGGTGTCATCATGTTATAAACTCTATAGTATCTGTTGAATGGATTTTATGGCATAGAGAAGGTAAAATTAGAAATTTGTGAGATAAAGAGAGAGAGAGCAAGAGAGAGAGAAAGGAGGAAGGGATGGATGGAGGGAGGGAGGAATGAAGGAAGGAAGAAGGAAGGAAGGAAAAAAAGAATGAAAGAAAAAAGGAAGAATGAAGGCAGGAAGAAAAAAGACCTTATCACATTTGACTAGTTTATTTTTTTTTCAGTTATCTTTTTAAATATTTCCCACATCTCTGACATAACTTACCTAGCAATGTATATGCTCTTATATAAATCTCATTTCTTGGATTCTATGATATTGTGTCATCATGGTTCTTCTGAGTTTTTTTTGTTAGTTCCTTTCAATCCTCCTCCTATGATTTAATTGATATTACACATTAGGGCTCTGTCCTTAGCTCTAGATTTTTCTCCATCCACACTCGGTCCTTTGGGTAGCTCGTGTAGTTTAACTATCACTAGGACAAAAACGACTCCCAAATTGATATCTATAGCCCCTGAATGGCAGAACCTCAGAACTGTAAGGAAACTCACAGGCTCCCTAGTCCCAAACATACATGACTAGCAAAATAAACATTCAGGCAAAGATCGTATTGGCTCTCTTGTGAAAGAGTCTGTCCCTTTATGGGGTCTTTAGATTCTGGGAATTGTAGTTCTTCCCAGAGCTGGGAAAGACAAAGCAGAGTTTTTCTGCTGCAGCAACAGTTTTTAAATATTTTAAAAGTTTTAAAAGATTTCTCTGGAGAGAGTGAGCATGAGAGACAGAAAGCAGTAACTGCAGCAGCAGCTAGCCACCACAATGAAGAGCAGCAGCTGCTGATGGTGAATGCTTTCCAAGAGATTGACTCCAAGACTTATACCGGCTAGAGACTTTTCCTTTCTCTGGCTTAACACTCAGTTTATTAAGAGAAACTGACAGAGAGTGACTTGAATTATATGTACTCAGATAAACTTCTGGAACAATGATTAATTGTCTTCACTCTTTTTCCCTTATGGCTTTATACAATAGGCATCATGGTTAACTACAAAATGGTTTCTCTGCTATTTAAATTTTGCTTACTGGTTATTTGTATTTCTAAACAATGGTTTTCTAACGTAGCAAGAATGGACTCACTCTCCCCAGATAAGACTGGCTACTTGCCCCTCTCAGAGTTCTAGGTGTAACCATGAGGGACTGAGGAGGGCTTTCTCTAATACTGTTGACTCAAACCCCCACTCCAGTATTTCTTCCTCTCTCCAACTGGTAGATGTCAGTGATGAGCACCCCAGTTCCCTTTAATTAATCAATATCAATGAACAATAATTAACAAAGAGATTTGTATTACAAATGAATACCAAGAACAGAAGTACAAACATTTCCTCTGAACACTTGGGGACATATTCTCACCTACTTGGTCCTTGGGAAGAGTGGGTTCAAACTTAAGCAGTTTCCAAAATGTGGCCTAGCCACTGGATGAGTACCTATCTCAGTTACCACTGGGCTCAGTCAAGCAAGTTTAATGGACACCATTCCTCCCCTCCTGGCTTCCAGCAAATCCTGGTATGAATTTCAGCTTCCAGACTTCTGGTGGGTTGCTTTCCTGATATTTCGAAGTTCCCAAGGTCATACATAACCACCTTTAGTCTCCTTCACCTAAAGGAAGAAAGAATGGACTTACTGTAATGGCAAGCAAAGTGGGATTTTTTGCTGTTTTTTTTTTCTTTTGTAGAGCTTCCCAGCACTAAGGTAATGTAGTGCCTTTGATTGAGCCTTGCCTTTGTTTGAATCAAGAGTCTTTGATTGAATCAAAGTGTCTTTGATGACCTGCTTAAGTCACAAGAAAGCCTAAGTCACATGAGTTTGAGTCATATGGTTGTGACGCCCTCTGTGGGCTGATCCTGAAGAAGTGTATATATATTCTGAGGTTAGCATTTTGCTTTGGGGGCTCACTCATCGGAAGAGTGTTCCTGTGACTTGGCCAGACGAGACTCTGAGTAGCCATCAAGGAGTCCCACTGGCTTTGAAAACCCAGATGTTGGTGCTTCTTGCTCTGGTAACTGTGTATGTATTGCTATGGACAAATGGTTAGAAACCCTGTCTGCTGATTTGTGGTATTTGCTCTGTTTATGTAATTTCTGTTTGTGTCTTCTCTGAAGTTCAGGGTGCTGATGTTTTCCCCTGAACTAAGTGATTTTAAAGCCCTTAAAATTGCTTTCCTCAGAAAAGCAGATCAAAGACCCTGTGCTAGCAGCCCTCCTGTGTGCTGGTGTTATTGGCCTTACACCTCCACAGCAGCTGCAAGCAGCATTGTTGTTACACTCACATGGACTGCGAAACCAAGTTTAGCCATTTTATGGAAGGCAAAGTCTCAGTTCAATACAAGAAAGCTAAACGTTATGTTGAATGAATGTTACACAGGTCAGTATCAATGCAGATCAAGGTCTTTTCTTGTGGACAGTATCTCTTGTCTCAACAACAGGATTTCCTTTTGGTATCTCTGCTTATGTTGACTGTGTTACAATACATTTTTAACAATTTTGCATGCATTGAAAAGACCAATGATTTCCAACTTTTCTCTAATGTATCTGAGGAGATTAAGAAAGAGTAGTATTTTTTTTTAATCAAACAGGAATACTTTGGAGCCTCATCTCTGAATATTCCACAAAATAAATGGCAATGAAACTACTTAAATAGAATGTAAATTTTAAATTGGATTGGCTTGGGGTTTGTTTGTTTGGTTTTTTTAAAGATGTAATTAATGCAAGGATTTGGAAGAAAACTAATGTGTTTTCAGGAAAGGAAAAGGCAGTTATGGTTTAAGAATAAATGTCTAAGGAGAATAAAAAATGGTCCCCTTTTCACAACTGCAAATTTGTCTTCCAGGCAGGAATTGTTTTTCTCCATGAAATTTATCAAGTCTTCATATCTTTATATTTGGACTTTTGTTTCCTGAACCACCATGTGTACAATTCTGATTTTAAAACATGTCTTCCTTTTAATTTGGCTGGGACTAGGACAAAGGAAGCCACTTCTTTATTTTAAGTTACATATTTTTGTTTCTGTTATGCTGAAATCCTACTTTTGTATTTTTGGGAATTGGTGTGAATTTTTCAAAGCTAGATGAATCTATTACAATAGGGTTTGATTCTTTGTACAGCATTTGTTTTTTTTTCTTCAGTGTTTGAAGCTGCTTATTTATAATGCTTCTGAAGGCACATTGTTGGCTAGACAAGTTTGGCCACACTTGTTCTCGCATTAACAAATTAAAGTTATCACTTTCAAAAAAAAAGACAAAAAAACAGACACAATCAAGACAAAAGCAACAATGGGGCTGTGTATCCACAAGCCCTATATACTGTGGGGGTCTTGGTGGGGAGATTTCTGAAGTCCTAAAGCTTCTCTCCCCACTTAAGGCTTTCAAAAGTTCTTTCCTTTTCACTGGAACACAGTGAAGGATAAACAACAACAACAACCCAGGCAGGAATAAAAACCAATCTCTCTTTTGCAGTTGGTGCCTTTTGAATGCATCTTGCATTTGGCTTCGTGGCTCCTCTCTTCACCAAAGGGTTAACAGACTGGAATTAGTTACAGAATGTCTTCAAGGGTACAAACTGGGGAGTAGGACATTTCAATGACATATTTTGACTTTCAGGAAGTGGACTTCCTGACCTCTTCCATGTGGGAATAGTATCAACCAAGCATGCTGCACGTGTTATACTTAATGAATGTAACCCTCATTGGTGGAGATTGATTTCTTGGTGCTTGCTCCATGTCTGTTGTGAGGGGCAAAACTGGAGGGGAGAGATCCTAGTTTTCCAGCTTCCAGGTTTGAGAGAGAAATCATGCTTTTCCAGTCTCTCTTCAGCTCCCTGAAGGGAGAAAGACTTTAGGGAGAAGTCAGGATGTACATAAAAATAATTTTAATAAAATGTTTTTTATTTGAGTTTCTTTTGTTTTTTAAACTAATATTTTATTTCTGTTATTTATTCTAATATTTATTAAGCTTAAAAAAGCACTTCTACATACACAACAGAACACAAAAAAGATTCTATGTGAAATCACATATTTCCGTTTCAAATTGTTCACTTTTTTAAAAAGTTTACAATAAATTTCATATTACTTTCAAAACTGTCCTGCTTGTCTATTATTGTATCTGAATTTCCTTGTATTTTCTTCTATGCATTAAAAAAAATTTACACTGTTTGTTTTTTTAAAATAGTGTATAGTAAATGCCACAAGTTACTTTCAAACCTGTCCTGTTTATCTGGGCTTCCATCTGAATTTTCTTCTGTTCTCTTCTGTGCATTAAATAAATGTTTCTACAGTACTCTTTCTTTTAGCTTTTAGCATCACTGCTATTAATGCTCCCTCTCCCCTCAGCCCTTAGCCCAGTGAAAAGCAAAGGGGGGAAAACCCCTTCTTAGCAAATAAGCGTAGTCACACAAACTGAATTTACACAGTGGCCACATCCAAAAATGTATGTCTCTATACCTTGAGTTCATGGACATTACTTTTCTTACTGTAGGGCCTCTGGTGACATGGTTGGTCATTCCATTTATCAGAGTCTTTAAGTCTGTTAAAGTTACCTTTCCCTTGTGATGTCGTGCTTATATAAATTAGTTCTCCTTAGCTCTTCTCGTTTCATTCTGCATCAGTTCATGCTACCCAGGCTTTCTGACTTTGTCTCTTTTGTCATTTCTTACATCACAATATTATTCCATCATGTTCATGTACCACTATTTGTTCAGCCATTCCCTGATTGATGAGCACTCTCTCAAATTCTAGTTCTGTTTTTCTTTTGTCTTTTCCTTTTAGTCTCCCACCTTTAGTATCAGTAAGTTTGTTTTGCTTTCGATTATTTTCTCCGCCTTATTGATCACCCTTCAATTCATACTTGTTTCCCTGTCAACTTTGATGTTAACAAAGTGTGTTTTTTTTATTTTTAAAGTTTTATTTTTTAATCACTTTTTTTTTGTTTTTTTGGGGGGGCAGGGCAATTGGGGTTAAGTGACTTGCCCAAGGTCACACAGTTAGTACATGTGTCAAGTGTCTGAGGCCGGATTTGAACTCAGGTCTTCCCGACTCCAGGGCTGGTGCTCTACTCACTGTGCCACCTAGCTGCTCCCAACAAAGTGTATGTTAATAAACCCTCTGTTTCTGATAAGTTAGGTTCATCTGGTGCCAACTCCCCCTACCTTTCCCATCATGTTTGTAAACTCTTTTCACACACTCCGATTATAAGAAATAGCCTGCCTTCTTTCTCCTTTCTACACTAATGTATTCCTCCTTTTAGAGCCATCTCCAGTCATCCTGGTGGATATCAGGTCACTGGACCCAGAAGGCTCTGGAGGAGAAAGTGAGGCTGGTGACCTTGTACAGCCCTTCTTCACTCAAATCCAAGCCAACTGCAAATCATGTCATCCTTTCCTTGATGTCATGGTCCTCTTCAAGAATGAAGGACAAACACAAAACATAACCAACAACAATTCCTCCTTTTACCCTTGCTTCTCTTTCTTCTCTTCTGACCCACAGAACTGAATCAATCCATCCCTCAGGACCTCTGTTTTCCTTATTTAACTCTCCCAGTACTCTTTGAAGACCTTAAAGTTCTGAAGTAACACTTGTTTCTTCTCCCCTTTTCAGAATGTTAAGGCTATATTGGTAAATATTTAACAACTAGCTTTTGGGGTGAGGGGGGAACTGTAACTATGACTCACTTTTGAGTTTAATCTCAGAGGTTCCCAAACTTATTTGGCCTACCACCCCCATTAAAAAAATTACTTAGCACTGTCCTGGATATCTACTTTCTTTACCCTTTAACAGTTTTTTTTTTTGATTTGCATCATTTCAAAAAATATAAAAGTTTTTTTTAAAAGATGCATCTTAAATTTAATAATTTATTGTAAATTTGTGTGGTTTTTCCTGCATTGAAATTTTGATGACACAATACATCATGTAACTGTATAGTATTATATTGTAAACAAGTCATTACATGCACGCATTCCTGCATACCGGACTTCCCAACAATGAGAGGCGCACTTGCCTGCCAACATTTCCTTTTTAAGAGCTGTTGGCAAACTTGACCACTGATTTGGTTACAACTTGCATTTTGTGTGATTATTTGGAAAATAATGTAATCACTATGATTTAAACTCTGTTACACAACAGACGAAACATGTACGAACGGTTTTTCAAAATTTTCTTCTCTTCTTTCTTTATGCTTCCACTGCCCTCTTATTTTTATTCATTGGCCCTCCAATTGCACCTGAGGCTACTACCAACCCCCTTGGATCGTTCCAGGGCCCTCAGGGGGAAGTATGGCCCACTTTGGGAACCTCTATATTATTAACCTTTTCTCCCCCGCTTAAGTTTTGACAATCTACAAAACAATAAATCAAGCCCAGAATTGTGAAAATTTAACAATTGGCTGTCTGAACCCACTCCAGCTCTCTGCTGAGTTATCACTTTACAGGCCCTTCCAATTGCTGTCAAGGGTACCACAGTTATCTCAAGCTCACAACCCAGGTATCATCTTCTACTCCTCACTTTCTACATCCAGTTAGTTGCCAAATCTCTACCTTCATAACATTTCTCACACGGCTCCTTCCACCCTTCTCTACTCTGACACTGTGTGCCGCTCTGCTATAAGCCCTCATCAGTTCATGCCTAGACCACTACAATAGCTTTCTGGTTTGATCCTGGGTTGCAGTTTCAGCTGACCCTTGTCAACACTCTTATCTTATTGTATTTACAAATCTATTCCATTAAGGAAAATCCTCTTCTTGTATCATGGTTAAACATACATGGGGATCATAAAAGTGAGGTAACACAGACTTCTGAGTCTGCTAAAAATAATGTATATAAGCTTTCTCATTCCTTTGTTCAGACAGCCAGAGCTTATGCTCTGACTCCTTGTACATACAAGTAAGCTAGCTTAGCTATGCTTTAAGGGAAAATAATAAACAACATGGATTTTTCTATCACCTAGCTTGTTTGCCTTCTTCAACCAAACTTTCAGGTTTAACAGTTATGGTGCCGTGAACTTCAGATGGAAATGATGGAAATGGGACAAAGCAGCCCAATCTTGCCAATGCTTCAGGTGCCACAGGATTTATTTTTCCTGGAACTTTGGCCTTGACAAGGTGGGGGTAAGTTGTCCCTATTCCTAGCTTCCAAAAAGGACTCCCGCAAAATTGGTTGAAGTCCAAAAATTCCCTTTAAGCTAGCTCTGGGGGCAGGGATCAAATCTGTGGTAAAATGCAGATCTGTGGTCAAATGCACATAGATCCCCTGGAAACACTGATTGATCTAGAAAATTAGCTATGGATCAATCAAAAACTAGAATTAGAAGTCCAACCTTTCCTCCACTCCCTCCACCCTATTCCTCATCCCCTCCCTGCCTTCCTTCCCTTGGAGGCCCGGATCCGGGGGAGAAAAACTGCACTTTGCCATTACCCCCTCCCCCTCCACCTCCCAGTACCTACTCTAACCAGAGAGGGATAATTCTGTTCTGCTACCATTGCCTCCTCTCTCTCCTCCCCCCACCTTCCCCTTCCCTTAAAGGCTCTGTTTTTGCCTTCTGCCCTATTCCTGCTTCCTTCCCCTTAAAGGCTCTGATTATGGGGAGGATAAATGCATTTTATCCTTACTCCTAGCTTTCCCTTACCTGCCCTAGTCCTCCTCCATTTCCCCTTTCCCCCTTCCTAAGGGATAGGATATGGTGAGTCAGAAAATCAGGAACACCAAGGCTTCCCCAAAGACCATAGGGGTGCTAATAGCCAATTCATGAAAGCTTCTAATTCCCTCTCTCTGTTGTTTAAACTCTAAGCTCAGTCTGTACTTGTTTTGTTAATTGTCTGTTATGTGTGTGAGAGAGTGTGCTGTGAAATGTCTATACTTTGTAAAATCTGAAATGCAGGCAGCCAGAGATCTCTAAGGCTGCAGCTAGGGAAACAGAGACTCTTTTTTGATGTAATGTCTGGTCTGGCCAACTGGATTTACAGAAAGAAATAGAGCTGAAACATTGTAGCAGATTCTGGAAGTAACCATTAAAAAAATTTGGAAACTGATTAGTTGGATTTTGGAAGAGAGAACTCCTGAGACTGTAAAATCACTCCAGGAGCTCACTCTTGCTGAAACACCTCCTCCCAATGCTGATCACTTTTCATTCCCCACTCCCTCCCCAGAGTTAAGAAGGAATCTTTTCTCTTAGATTTAAGTGCAAAAAGGTTTTTAAGGAGTGAGCAAAAGGTGAAGTTTACTTGAGTTACAATCATTGAGATCTTTTACCATTGTTGTCCTGTCTCTGACTGAGCCAGGGCTGCAATAAAAGTTAGAGCAGCTAAAACAAACTCCTTTCATCCCAGATCAGATTAGGAGAAGAGAATGCAGGAGAACTGTGGGGAAAACTTAAATCACCCTTCCCTACCTGGCAAAAGGAGGAGAAGGGCAGAAATTCACAGACTGACAGTAACCTGACAGTCCTGTGCCCCTGGGTACCTTTGTAGCCCATCCTTTTTGGCAAAGCTTGGAAATGTCACCCAGGTCCTATGCGTTCTGCCCACTCTGTCCCCAGCAGCTGCAAAACTGCCCTAGGCTCAGTAATTTCTGCAGTTGTGGGGGAAGGGCGAGGTAGATGGATTTGGACTTTGGTTAGCATCCTCTAAATTCTGCCTCCCAGAATTGTCACCACTGGGATACCAGCTTCTGCTCTAGGTAACTTCACACTTCTCTGTTCCAATTGCAAAACTGTATTTTAATCTCTGTTTGACCTGTTTCTTGATTTGTAAAGGGAAAATAATAATGATGGTTGTTATGGGATCAAAATGATAATGATTGTAAAATGCTTAATATAACATCTGGTATATTTTAGACACAACATTATTATTCTTATCTCTCTCTTATTTAATGTAATTGTTAACTTTTAAAGTGGTTTTTGAACACCGAAAGTACTAAGTTGAAAATTTTTCTATATGTGATAATCTGGAAACGCAATTGATGTCATCTGAAAATTACTGTTTCTATATTTCTAAAATTGCATTGTATTTCTAAAATTCTCTTAGATTGTGAAATTTGAGAAGATGATTGTATGGTAAGAAATGATATTATAGCAATTTTAATCTGATTTTGATATATGTGAATTGGGTTTTTAAAGGGATGTGATAAAATTTGACAATTTGGAACTGTTATATTTGGTTATAATAAGTAAATAATTAATAATATTGATATTTACTATGAGAACAGATTTTCCATGTGAAAAACTTTTCTACTACGAGAATATATTTGGTGGCTAAAAAGTTATAGTTTCAAATGATGAGATGAAAGATTCTCTGTGCAAGGAGATTTAGAAATGTGTTCACCTAAATTGATAAATGGGTTGTTTCAAGTTTGAATACATAATAATATTTTGGGCATTGTTACATTTCTAAATTGTGTAATTTGGCAAGCAAGAATTTGACAAGAAGAAAAAATGTGATTTTATAGATAATAATCTTTTCCTTTACAATGCTAAGAGTATTGGGCCTTAGAAATTAAAATGTTACCACTAGTGATTATGAATCCAGATTTGATTTGCTCATCCAACTCAGTTATAGTCACCTGATTGTTAATTAATAGATTCTGTTTCAAGTTTTAAATACATGATAATTGCTTGTGGTGTACCTATGTAGTAAATTTGTTATATTATGCAAATTGGTTGGCATTGCATTACCTATACTGTTAGAAAAACAAGTCCTCTTATAATCTAGATGTTACTAGATTAAGAATTGTACTTAATTAAGAAGTTGAGATTGTTAACTGAAACAAGGACTTTTGGAACCATCAAGCATGAATTCTTATCAATGTTGTATAAAGTCTCTGTGTAGAGGAATTCCTGTGGAGAAAGTTTTTAAAGTCCTGGTAAACTTTGTTATTGTGATAAGGCTAATTTAATCAGGTGTGTTCTTTTTTAACTTATAGAAACTAAGTGTCCTCTATATTACAACACATGTTTAACTAAAGAACTTTGAAATATCCAGGAATTCTGTATAATATTTGAGAATGAGGACATTTTCCACCAACTTAGTTAATGCATTCAAGTGTTTAAGGGTTAATTTGCTTTAAGGAGAAAGAAGGAGATGTCTATCATTTTAAAACCTTCTAAATAATTTTCTTCAGAAAAGTTTAGTGAGTATTCCTTTTAACATCAGGATACATTTTAAACTGTTTATAAAGAAGGGAAATAATTCTAGAAATGTTTTGAAAAATGTTTTTGTGATTTTAAGCGAGAGTCAGAACTTATCAATGTGTGTAAGATTTAATTCCTAAAGTGTCCCTTTCCTCCAGAATGAGTAAGCAGGGACATAAATCCATCAACCTATGAGTTTGGTCATTAACTTCTTTGCTTTGTTTAAGCTGGAATGAATTCCAGTACAGACAGTTATGTCAGTAAAAATTATTAATTTATGAACTGTCTTGTCTTATGGTTGAAATGTAAAGGAAGACTGAATAATGGGTTTGAGAAATTTGGAAAGGTAAATAAAGGTTTGATGGGAAATATGAAAGGCAGATAAGAAGGTTTGGAGACAAATGGGAGTTAGCTAAGCCTCTCCTGTCCTGAGAGAATACTAGTTTCAGATGATTTAAGTAAGTTGAGAGAGTGTGAGAAAGTATTTTAGAAGACAGAAAAGTTATGTAGCTTAATTTGATAATTATTAGCTCAATGAAATTTGGGACAGTCCTATCTGAAGGATATTTATTTGCTATTTAAGATTTTATGGGACTACAATTTAATATTGTTTTAAGCTAGGGCAGCTAGGTGGCACAGTGAGTAGAGCACTGGCCCTGGAGTCAGGGCGACCTGAGTTCAAATCCGGCCTCAGATACTTGACAGGTGTACTAGCTCTGTGACCTTGGGCAAGTCACTTAACCCCAACTGCCCTGCCAAAAAAAAAAAACTCTAAAAAAAAATATTGTTTTAAGCTCTGATTACAGGGATAGGTCTCATGAAGCCAGTAGTAGAATGACAGGCATTACAGGCTGAGAACTTTTTTTTTTTTTAAATATCTTTATTTATTTTTAGTTTACCACACACGGTTCTACATAGTTTTGAGTTCCAGTTTTTCTCCCCTCCCTCCCCCCTCCCTCCCCAAGACGGCATGAAGTCCCATATAACTGTCATGTATAACTTCGCATTGAATTAATTTATGCTCTAGTCAGGTCGTGGAGAAGAATTTTGACCAATGGAATGAATCATGAGAAAGAAGAAACAGAACCAAAAAAAAAAAAAAAACCCAAAAACAAAAGAGAAGCAGAAAAGGCGAGCATGTAGTGTGCCTCAGTCTGTATTCAAACTTTGCAGTTCTTTCTCTGAATGAAGATAGCATTCTCCATCGTGAGTCCCCTGGAGTTGTCCTTGCCCTTTAGGTTGCTGAGAAAAGCGCAGTATGTCAGGGTTGGTCCTCACGGAATCCACATATCTGTGGCTGTGCACAACGTTCTCCTGGCTCTGCTCCGCTCACTCAGCATTATGTCGTGTAGGTTTTTCAGGGTTGTTATGTAGTCTGCATCATCCCCATTTCTTATGGCACAATAGTATTCCATCACCTTCATATACCACAGCTTGTTCAGCCATTCCCCAATTGATGGGCATCCCTTTGCTTTCCAATTCTTGGCTACCACAAAGAGAGCTGCTATAAATATTCTTGTACATATGGGTCCTTTTCCCGCTTGCGTGATTTCTTTGGGATACAACCCTAGAAGTGGTATTACTGGGTCAAAGGGTATGAACATTTGTATAGCCCTTTGGGCATAGTTCCACACCGCCCTCCAAAATGGCTGGATCAGCTCACAACTCCACCAGCAATGCAACAATGTTCCAATTTCCCCACATCCTTTCCAGCATTTATCATTCTCCTGATTTGTTATTTTAGCCAATCTGACAGGAGAGATGTGGTATCTAAGAGTTGTTTTGATTTGCATTTCTCTAATCAGCAGCGATCCAGAGCATTTTTCCATATGCCTGTAGATAGCTTTAATTTCTTCCTCTGAAAACTGCCTGTTCATATCCTTTGACCATTTCTCAATTGGGGAATGGCTTGTATTCCTATATATTTGGCTTAGCTCCCTGTATATTTTAGAGATGTGGCCTTTATCAGAGATACTAGTTGCAAAGATTTTCTCCCAATTTTCTGCTTCCCTCCTAATTCTTGTTGCATTGGCTTTTTTTGTACAAAAACATTTCAATTTGACATAATCAAAATTATCCATTTTGCATTTTGTAATGCTCTCTATCTCTTGTTGGGTCATGAATTCTTTACTTTTCCACAAATCTGATAAGTAAACTATTCCTTGCTTTCCCAAATTACTTAGAGTATCAACTTTTACTCCTAAATCATGAACCCATTTTGACTTTATTTTGGTATATGGTGTAAGATATTGGTCTATGCCCAGTTTTTGCCCTACCATTTTCCAATTTTCCCAACAGTTTTTGTGAAATAGTGAATTATTAGCCCAGAAACTGGCTTCTTTGGGTTTATCAAAGAGTAGATTGCTAAACTTGTTGATTTCACCTGCTTGTGTACCTATCCTATTCCACTGATCCACACCCCTGTTTCTTAACCAGTACCAGGCAGTTTTGATGACTGCTGCTGTGTAGTACAGTTTAATATCTGGTGTGGCTAAACCACCATCTCTAGCATGTCTTTTCATTAACATCCTAGATACTCTAGACCTCTTGTTTTTCCAAATGAATTTTGTTATTATTTTGTCCAGCTCAGTAAAAAAATTTTTTGGTAGTTCGATTGGTATGGCACTGAATAGATAGATTAATTTAGGTAGAATTGTCATTTTTATTATATTAGCTCGGCCTAACCATGAGCAACTGATATTTTTCCATTTATTTAGATCTGATTTTATTCGCGTGAAAAGTGTTTCATAGTTATGTTCATATAGGCCCTGGGTTTGTCTTGGCAAATAGATTCCCAAATATTTTATAGTGCCTTCAGTAACTTTGAATGGAATTTCTCTTTCTATCTCTTGCTGTTGGGCTTTGTCAGTAGTGTATAGGAATGCTGAGGATTTATGTGGGTTTATTTTATATCCTGCAACTTTGCTAAAGTTGTTTATTATTTCAAGTAGTTTTTTACTTGATTCTCCAGGATTCTCTAGATAAATCATCATATCATCTGCAAAAAGTGATAATTTAGTTTCTTCTTTTCCTATTCTAATTCCTTCAATTTCTTTTTCTTCTCTTATTGCTACAGCTAATGTTTCTAGTACCAAATTGAATAATAGGGGTGATAATGGACATCCTTGTTTCACCCCTGATCTTATTGGGAATGCATCTAATTTATCCCCATTACATATAATGCTTGTTGATGGTTTTAGGTAGATGCTATTTATAATTTTGAGGAAGGTTCCCCTTATTCCTATGCTTTCTAGTGTTTTTAATAGGAATGGGTGTTGTACTTTGTCAAAGGCTTTTTCTGCGTCTATTGAGATGATCATATGGTTTCTGCTAGTTTTGTTGTTGATATGGTCAATTATGCTAATAGTTTTCCTAATATTGAACCAGGCTGAGAACTTTTAAAGGTGGATGTCTGTGCCTGGGAAAAAAGTTTTGAAGATGACCTTGGACACAGCCTAGATAAGATCTTCTTGACTCTATTTCTCAATTCTGCTATTTCCTGTCTGAAAAGGAAAATCCCCACCTGATTAATCCTAAGCCCTGCTTTCAACATCTAATAGCTATATGATTGGCTATCAGATATGACTCATGCCTGGAATCAAATAGAGCTAAGGAAGTTCTTTCCTTCTGTTAAGAGATATGACATTGTCCCTCTTTTCTTTCATAGCAAATTTATATTATCAAGAAGTTTTGTAAGCACAATGCTAAATCTATTAGGTAATAGATGAATATTCGAATATCTCTGAGTTATTATAATAGGGTGCAGGAATGAATAGCTTACAATTTTGAACAATTTTAACCTATTCTCATGGCCAAATAAAAATTAAAAAATAACAGAGATAACATCCTCCAAAAGGAGGAAATGATTACTCAAAGTAATAAGGCAAAGATGCAATGTGATAAATGTTTAATAAAAAAGAAAGAGGATAGCAAATTTTGAGGAAAAGCCATAGGATCAGATTGATTCCCCTAAGAATTATATACAGATGTGTCTGATTGGCTCCAAAATTTATCAATCATGGAAATTCAAGCTAATAAGTGTGTTTTGGTAATAAGATCTTAAATTTGGATTTTTGCACAAAAAAATTGTATAAGATACTAGTACAAGTGAAATTATATCTCCTTTATAAAGTTTCTGTCTGATAATTTTAAAAGGAAGATGAATTCAATTTATGGTTGGACCTTCACATTTTAAAGGCTTCTTATACCAGGTACAAGATTTAGGTAAAGGATAGAAACAGCAAATAACACATAAACTGAAATTTTCTGAAGTTTCAAAAATGGAGAACCAAATTTAAGTGATTGTACTAAGTTATATTAAGTAAGAATTATCTGAGAATTTCTAGATCTGAGCCAGAGAAGCAGAACTCTCTTTTATTATCTAGGGACCAGATAACTACAATCAGGCATCTGGGGAAAAAAGTGCTACTTTAAATGGACATTGGGAATATGTAACTGGGATTTAAAGTTACTTTGTGTACAAATTGTGCAATTAGGTCCTGGAATTAAATCAGAAACATCATGCAAGCTATTTAAAGCTAGCCTTAAGGATGTTCCTTAAGCAATGTGAGATTATAATCGCATCTTAAACTGATCATTGGAACTTGCCATTCAAAGACTTAATGGAACTGTTAACTGACTATTTTTTCTGAGTCTAACTCCAGGTGTGAATATCAAGGAAGGCTGACCCAAGATGCCAGCAGCCCTTTAAGGGGAAGGCAGGTGTGAACTGCGGGTATGATTTAAACCTGGCAGCCTGGCTCAATGCAGCTCGCAATTTGACACAACTTCTGCCTGGAGTTGACAGGAAACTGGGGAAAATATCATCCCTTTACTCTAAGTCCCTAATCTCTTAGTGGCAAATTTCTATAATCAGAAAGTTTTGTAAGTACAGTAACAAATCTTTTAAATAATTGATTATGGAACATCTTAGAACATCTTAGGACTGGAACTAGTGTTCCTGTATAAGTTAGAGTCTTTAATTCTTGGTAATGGTATGAAGACATTAGGTCAAGGGCTTGTGAGAATATTGTTTTGTTAATACCATGCCTGTCTAAAGCTTTGTTAAGAATGGCCTGTGGTTTATTTTGTAAATGCCATCAAAGAGACATGGCATGGCTAAAGATTTATGATATTCAACATTGTTAATGATTGCATTACTTTGTACAATTCATGTTTAAGTTTTCTTGGTTATCTAACGTGTAAATGTAAAACACGTGACATGTAAATTTCCCCCTTCTCAATACCAGTCTATTGTGAACCATCTAAGTGGTTTGGTCTGTACCTGACTTAATGTAATTATACAATTTTGTGAATTGTGAGAAAAACTTTATTGTAATTGTTTCAACTCAGCCCTGTGTGGCTGGGATACTGAACCATTTATTGCACTGTTTGAACTTAGCCCTGCATGGCTGGGAACCTATGTTGTGCTGTTTTTCTCTCAATTATCAAATCATATGCGTGTTCTGGGAGCTCCTGTTAGGTCTGACTACTCCTATAGCTGCCAACTTGTGGATTCGGACTCCTTGATCCTTCTGTCACATCTGAGGACTGCCCCTGCTCCCAAGTGGATATCTGAGCCCATAGGACACCTTGCCTTCTGGTTTCAAAGGAGCCTGAAGGGGACAGCATCAGATGCAGGCAGCCCCTCCCAAAAGTCCAGACCAGAACCTGAACAAAGAACTGCTCTTTCCCTTTCTGAGTCCCTTGTGTTCCCAAGACTGTTTGCCTATGTCTTTGGTATCCTTAGCCATTATGCTCCCTACCCTGATCCCCCTTGCAACTTGCTCCCTCTGCTTGTTTACAATTAGTTTACAATTACTGTCCATCTCTGGGAATGTCCAACAACAGAAAGAAGAAAAAAACTTGAATCCACCTAGATAAGGATTTTTAGAACTTCACCCCTGAGGAAGATAAAGGTTTTTCCATATCTTATTGGTCTACAGGCGAAACTTCCAGTTTGCCTTTGACCAAAAGGAGGAAATGTGGAACATTTTATACAATTTTATATCATTTTTGTAATTTCAATCAAGGGCCAGGACCTGAATTAATGATCAGCTGGAAAAAGAGCCTGGACCTGGGCTTCTTTGTTCTCTAAAGTTTGCTCAGAGAATACCTTTACTCTGTCAACAAGGCCAGATCCGGCTGACCTAAGAATATTCTTTCCCCTGTTAACCATTAAGGGATGAGACCCTAATCCCAAGAGACTACCCCACTTAATATTGTATGGGTGTATACTATGCTATGGAATGTTAATTAAACACAGAAACACTGGGTTGTAGTTATCAACACTCTTATCTTATTGTATTTACAAATCTATTCCATTAAGGAAAATCCTCTTCTTGTATCATGCTTAAACATACATGGGGATCATAAAAGTGAGGTAACACAGCCTTGCTGGGTCTGCTAAAATAATGTATATAAGTTTTCTCACTCCTTTGTTCAGACAGCGAGAGCTTATGCTCTGACTCCTTGTACATACAAGTAAGCTAGCTTAGCTATGCTTTAAGGGAAAATAATAACAACATGGATTTTTCTATTACCTAGCTTGTTTGCCTCCTTCAACCAAAACCTTCAACCAAACTTTCAGGTTTAACAATCCCCTGCCTCCAGTCCTTCCCACTCCAGTTTGTCTTCTGCTCAACTGTCAAATTAATTTTCCTAAGCCCTCTATTCAATAAACAACAATGCGCCCCATTACCTCCAGGATCATACATAAAATCCTCTGTGTGGCTTTTGAAGGGCTTCACAACCTGGCCTATTCCCACTTTTCTTGCTTCCTTACACTTACTACCTACCCTACATGTACTCACTGATCCAGTGACACTGGCTTCCTCTGCTGTTATTTGACTCTGGACATCTTTTCCAGCCTCTGTCCCATGCCTTGAACTCTCTTCCTCTTCATCTCTGCCTTGTGGCTTCCCCGGCTTCCTTCAAGTCTAAGCTATTGTCTTATTTTCTGTAAGGAACCTTTACCAGTCCCTATTCTTAGTGGCTTCCAATTTATCCTGTGTTTAACTCAGTTGTACATAGTTGCTTACTTGTCATCTCTCTCATTAGACTATGAGCTCTTGGAAAGCAGGGGTTGTTTGTTTGTTTGTTTGTTGTTTGCTTGGCTTTCTTTGTGTCCCTGACCCTTAACACACAATACCTGGCCTTCAGTAGGCTCTTACTTCTCAATTTGGCTGGACTTGTCCTTTAGGTGTTTCTATTGACCCCTGTGTTTGTACTTCAAAATTTTCTTCAGGAATGCTTCAAAGTCCTCCAATCCATTAAAAATCAATTTTTTCTCATGCAGAATTATACTCAACTTTACAGGATAAGGTATTCTTAGGTATTAACCTACCTCTCTCTCTTTTTTTAAATTGGAATGCCATCTTCTAAGACATCTTGTTTTAAGTAAAAGCTGCCAGGTTTTGTGTGATCCTGAATGTGGTTCCATGATACTTGAATTCTTTCTTCAATACCTACAATATTTTTTTCTTTGCATCCAGGGCAGGAGTTCTGGATTTTGGCCCTGACTTTCCTGGAACTTTTCCTTTTGGGGTCTCTTTAAGGAGGTAATCAGTTCTTAATCGTGATTTTCTTTAAATCATGGTTTTCAGGGAGTCCAAGGAGTCTTAAATGATCTCTCTTTGACATGTTTTCCAGGTCATTTGTTTTTCTCATATTCTCCATTTTTTTCAGTATTTTGATTTTATTCTAACATTTTTTGCTGGCTCATGGAATCATTGATTTCTCTTTAGTATGTTCTAGTTTTGGGGGATTCCATTTCTTGGATAATGGTTCTTACCTTTTGTTCTAAATTATTCATTCTACTTCTAATTCTTTCCCATACCTCACCATATTAATGGTTGTTGTCCTTCATTCTAGAAGAGGACAAAATGACATCACTATGATAGAGTCAAGTTACAGTGTGTCTGACTGTGGCATAGGGAACTTAGTAAGGTCACTGCAATGCCAAGCAAAGTGGGATTTTTGCTGGATCAAATGTGCATTGAGTTTTAGCCAATCAGAGACTTGTATGTGCGTTGAGTTCTAGCCAATCAGATGTGCATGAATTCAGCCAATCAGAGACCTGAGTTCTAGCCAATCAGAGGCTGACTAGAACTGTATATAAGGACAGCCTAGAGTGGGGGAGAAGCAGACATCCCAAGGGCGTTGAAGAGAAGACACTGAGAGAGCTGCCAGCGTTGAGAAGACTGAGAAAGAACCAGAGTCAAGAGACCTGCCAACACTGAGGAGATCATTTTTACTGTGACCTAGGAGTGGATGGTGTGATATTTTCTGCTACCTTTTAAGGACGTGTTGCGCTGGGGAAGACCTGAGCCCAGGACCTTCTGCTGGGTGAACAAGTATTTTGAGGAATGCTACTGAATGCAATGATATGTGCCATATGACATGCTGAGTGATATGAGACATATGAGATAAATTATATACTTTGCTTAAGATAGTTATGTTATGAGATATATGAATAAATAGGGAGTTTGTTATACTGTGCGATTGGACCCCTGAAATTGATCACAGCAGTGATCCTCGGATGTGCTATCCTGATTGGCAGACAGCTAATTGGCTTATTGATGAACTACTATAAGTGATGTTTTAAAGATGATTGAAAATGGGAGACATCCCACAAGATTGGAGAAGAAAAAGTGTCCCAATATTCAAAAAAGGAAGAGGACAGAGACTGTAAACAGAGGCCAGTGAGCTTGACTTTAATTCCAGCAAAAATTCTAGCAAGAATCATTACAGTGATGGTTGGAGAGTATTTAGAAAGAGAAATAGTCAATAAAAAGAGCCAACATAGTTTCATCAACAGGTCATACCAAACTAATCCTATTTCTTTTCTTTTTTTTTTAAACAGCGTTGTTAAACTAGTATAAGCTGGAAATGTCATGGATATAGTCTACCCAGATTTTATCAAAAATTTTGATAAAGCACTCTTATGGAGAAGATGGAGATATGATTTAGATGTTAATATATAACCCTATTGATTGGTTAGATGGCTGGACTCAATGAGTCATTATTAATGGTTCAATTTCAACGTGGCAGGAGGCCTGCAGTAGAGATGTACCATATCAGTATATGCTTGGCTCTGTACTACTTCATATTCTTACCTGCAATTTAGATAAAGACACATATAGAATGATGCTCATCAGATCTGCAGATAACACAAAACTGGGAAATAACACAGCTGTGACAGTAGATGGGAGAGAGGATCTCGACAGGCTGGGAGGAATGTAATGAAATGAAACTCATTAAGGGCAAATGTCAACTCTTGGGTGCAAAAACCATCAATTTCACAAGTGTAAGTTGGAGGAGGTGTGGATAAAGAGTAGTTCTTATAAAGACCTGGGGATTTGAGTGGACTACAATAATAGCTAACATTTATTAAGCATCTACTATGTGTACTGAGCTAAGTGCTTTATAAATATTGCCTCGTGTGATCCTCACAATAACCATGGAAGGTGGGTGTTATTATTTTATAGTTGAGTAAACTGAGGCAAAATTTAAATGACTTGCCCAGGGTCATACAGCTAGTAAGTGTTTCAGGCAGGATTTGAACTCAGATCTTTTTGACTCCAGCCTCAGTATTCTAGCCACTGCACTCCCTCCCTGCCTCAATAAGCTCAACATGAGTCAACAACGTGAAATAGAAGCCACCGAAGAAAATGTGATCTTGGGCGCCATTAAGAGGGGTGCAGATTCCAGGAATAGGGGAGCAATAGTCCCATTGTTCTCTGCCTTTTTCAGACTTCATTTGGAGTATTATGTTCATATATGGGTACTACAGTTAAAAAAAGGTATCAATAAGTTGGAAAGAGTCCAGAGAAGGACAACCGGGATGCTAAAGGGCCCTGATCCTGGGCATATTAGGATTGGCTGAAGGAAATGCTCCTGTTTAATCTGGAGAAGAGAAGACTCGGGGGACATGAGAGCTGTCTTTGAGTATTTGAAGGGATGTCATACAAGTTCCGTTTGGGAGCAGAGGACAGAACTAAGCATTTTTGGTGGAAGTCACAAAATTGAGGCTCAATGTCTGGATTAACTTCCTAATAATTAGAGTTATCTGAAAATAGAACAGCCTGTTTCCAAGTGTCGTGGATTTCCCCTCCATGGAGGGGGCTGAAGAACCATTTGTTTGGTATATTAGAGCACTTATACCTTTCGTGTATGGGTAGGACTGTTAAGATCCCTTCCACATGTCAGATTCTGTGATAGCATGGTCCTCCCAACAGTAATAGGGAAGTGCAGAGACTGGTGGAACAATGACTTCCATTTTGAGCATGTTGAGCTTGACTGGGACATCTGGTTTTATGAGGCAGCTAAGTGGTACAGTCAATAGAGTGTTGGGCTTAAAGTCAAGTACAACTCAGTTCAAATTCTGCTTCATCCACTAACTAACTGTGTGAATCTGGGGAAGTCACTTAACCACAGTTTACTCACTGTAAAATGGGGATAAATATAGCATGCTACCTCCCAGTGTTGTTGTGAGACTCAAATGAGATAATATTTATAAAGTATTGAGTAAGTGCCTGGCATATAGTAGACACTATATTTAATTAAATGTTCAATACACAATTTTTGATGTGGGAATAGATCTCAAGAGAGAGACCAGGGTTGGATGTATAGATCTGGAAACCCTCCATGTAGAGGAGATAATTGAATCCACAGTGATACAATTACCAAGTGAGAGAGTATAAAGAGAAAAGAGGAGTGGGCTGAGAAGTGAGCCTTGGAGTATACCCAAAGTCTGGCATAGATGAATATCCAGCAAAAGAAATTGAGAAGGAGTGATTAGACAAGTAAGAGGAGAACCAAAAGAGAGAGCAAGTATCACTAAAAAGAGAGAGAGGAGAGAATATCCATGATAATATAATGGTCAAAACTGTCAAATACTATGGTGAGCTCCTCACTGAGAGAGCCATGGAGACATGCCCCATCCAGGAACAATGACTGTTGATTTGTAATTCATAATTCAAGAACTTAGAGGCATGGGGGGATAGGATAGGCTCCTATGTGGCAGCAAGGTTGATGGTGAAGAAAAGATGACTAGATAGCATAGAGCTAGGTGAAATATTGTGGCTGGGGCATTCCTGAAAGAGTGGGTGGGGAGGGGCAGTTACCATTAGGACAGCAAGGCTCTAGGGTGGAAGTTTCTCCAGACTGGCCAGGGAATAGGTGGGTAAGTAGGATATTCAAGACAAATCTATTGATTGTTTAATTCATTACCCAGCTATGGTAATTATTTTATAAGACATCTCAGGTTTACCCTCTCCTCTTCATTTCCACTGCCATTACTTTAGTCTAGGATCTAATACCTGGATTATTATTTGAGAAAGTGAATGTCATTTGAGGAAGGCAATTAGTACAGCAGCAAGAATTTCTATTACTGTAATAGGAATAGGTTTTCATTCTCTCCCCATTCAGGCTAACCTACAAATGGTTGCCAAAATAGAGATAATCTTTCTTAAATGCCATCTGAAACACATTACTTTCTCTTTACTCCTGCCCCCAATTGAAGCATTAGTAATGGCTTTCTCTTGACAACTGGGTCACATTTTACTCGTTCAGCTTTATTTCGAAGATTCTGTTTTTCCCAACTTGTTGATCATTGGTTTCCTTTGCACACTTTACATTCCAGCCAAACTGGTTGATTTGTTCTCCTATATACGACATTCTACCTCCTGTCTCCATTTCTAGAATACGTCCTTCCTCACTTCTACCTTGTGAAATTCTCACTTCCCTGGGAGGCTCAGCTCTGATGTCTCCTCTGTATGAGTCCTTTCCTGATCCCTTTAGTTGTATAGTACTATAGAGAGAACTAGTCTCAGAGCCAGAAATACCTGGATTCAAGTCCCGTTTTTGATCATAACTGACTTTATAACTTCCCAGTGCTCTAAACAACTCCCTAAGACTTTCAGTTGCAGATCAGATTCTGTCCTGCATCAGTGGAGAGAGTTTCCTCATTTGGGAATTCCCTTTATCCCTGAAATCATAGATCCAATCCCTAGCCTGTATCGTATCTTTATTTATTTGTGTACATATGGTATCACCCCAGTAAAATGTATTTATTTCTCTGGGTTTATTTGTATTTCCCTAGTAGAATGTAAATTCCTTGAGGGCAGGGACTTTTGTTTTTTCTTTCTTTATTTTTTTGCCTCTTATCCCTAGTCTCTAGCATATAGTGGGCATTTAACAAATTGAATCTGGTCCATTTAGTCCTTGACTTTTAAAATTAGAAATAGGCAATTTGAGGAAGAGGTGGGATGGATGTTAGTGGAAAGGTGGCTTGGCTGCATATTTCCTTTCCTTACATTTCCTGTATGATGAAGAGGATTCTGGCAGATGGATGTCACATTATATGTTTAGAATTTAATGTTTTCTAGTGTAACTGGAACACAGGAGAGGAAGAAACCTGCCCCCAAGTCAGGAAGACCACATACTGGCTATGTGACTTTGGGTGAATCATTTATTCTCAGTGTTCTGGGCAAATCATTTAATCTCAGTGCTTGTTAGGGCAAGCAAAGTAGAACTTTTATTGTTTTTTCTTTTGGAGTGCTTCTCAGAACTAAGGCAATTAAGTGCCTTTGATTGAGTCTTGCCTTTGTAGGAAGGCCCAAACCCTTTTGCTAATTAGGTCGTGACAGGTGTGAAACCCCTGAGAGGTGTGAAGCACTCCAGTCCTGATAAAGGGTATATATATCCAGAGGATAGCCATTGAACTCAGAATCAAGAATTGAGAATTCTCAGAACTGTGGGAGGAGAGGTTTTGCTTTAAGGGCTCACTCACTGGAAGAGTGTCGTGTGATTTGACCAGACGAGACTCTGGGTAGCCATTGGAGCCACCCCTGGCTTTGAAAAACCCAGATGTTGGTTCTTCTCTCTCTCTGATAACTATGTATGTATTGCTATGGTCAGACAGATAGAAGCCTGTCTGTTGATTTGTGTTATTTTGCTCTGTTTATAATTTCTGTTTGTAATTTCTGTTTGTGTTTTCTCTGAAGTTCAGGGTACTGACTTTTCCCCCTGAACTAAGTGAATGATATATGTATGTTTGATGAAATTGAGATTGTAAACCCCTTAAAGTTGCTTTCCTTAGGAAAGCAGATCAAAGAACCTGTGCTAGCAGCCCTCCTGTGTGCTGGTGTTATTGGCCTTACACAGTCACAGTTGTAGCAAGTAGCATTGTTGCTACAATGTCGTGGGCAACTCTACAAAATAATAAATTGCTGGAGAGAATTGCAGATCTCAGGTGGTAGAGGGAGCTTCCTCACCTGGAAGTTACCTCAACCAACAGGCATTAGGAATCATAGGTCCAGGCTTCTGTATCCCCACCCAGCAAAATGTGTCATCTGCCTCTCATATAGAAGGCTTTTTAAAAATAATTGAAAAGAATTGAGTTCCATCTATTGGTTTGCCCATGTGTATCCAATTTTAACTAGCTTTCTTCCCATCTCCTGCACCATGGAGGGATAAGGTGGGGTGGGGTGGGGATCTTGGTTGTTTGTCCTTCTTTCCTGAAGAGGACCATGATATCAGGGAGGTGACGCCATGACATGCAAGTAAATTGGATTTAAGTGAGGGAAGGCTGTGCAAAATCACCAGTCTCACTTTCTCCTCCAGAGTCATCTGGGTCCAGTGGCAACATATAAATCAGGATGACTGGAGATGGCCCAAAATGCAGTGGGAGACCTTGGCCTTTTTAAGCTAAAGTCTTTAACAGGTCTCAGTTTGACTGAGGTAACGCCTCTTCAGTGATTAAGGTTTGGTAAGAAATGAGGCAGAGAATGGTTTCTTTATCCAGTCTAAAAAAAAAAAAAGTCAGGGAGGGGAAGACTCTCCCTGGGTTTCTGGACAAAACAGAAACAATTGCTATTTACATTCACTCTGAGCCAGTCAGGGCCCAAACAATGACCAAGTAGGGTTTGGCATGGGACCTATTGTTGGGCAATCAATGAGAGCCAGAGTGATTTGGGTTTAAGGCATGGTCCTTAGGAAAAAAATCTAGCCCAAGATGGTTTCAGTGATAAAAATTTATATTCCTTTGGGCTGAGCACCAGCAGGTAAGGGTATGATACTCTATGTGGACAGACGGTATGGAAGGGAAGAGGAAGGGGAGGAGCAAGGGAGGGAGGGAGAGAGGGAGGAAGGGAAGAAGAGAAGAAAAAAGGAAGGACAGGACAGATGAGCTATGTTGCTCAATTGGCCAGTTCCAAGAACACAGACTTCCAAGGGTCTAGGTCTCGTCTAAATCCTGTATTAACTTGCCTTGTGACACTGAGCAAGGTGTAACTGCTGTTATAACATCTATTAAATAAAAGAATTAGAGCAGGTCATTAAACAATGAACATGAACAGATTCACGGATCCGTAATTCCCAGCTCTAAGAGCTTTTGTTTGTTCCCACACCCATGAATTATTCGTTCCCATATTTCTTCTGCTTGGAATGCCTTCCAACTCTCCTATTTAACAATATGTGGTTTATGTTTTTACATGTAATTAGGAAAAAATAAAATTTTTAAAAATTGTTTAAAAATCAAGTAAAAAAATGCGACATAGTTTAGGAGTCGCCTCGAAGCAGCAGACCAGAGGCCAACAGAGTGGAAACCAGAGGAGGGGTGGGGTCAGGCAGCCAAGGGTGAGAAGCAAGGAGCAGCAGCCCTGCTCTCACTTTCCCCATTCATACCCCACATTGGGAATGACTGCTAAGTGAAATCTCCCCCAAAGCATCCTGAGCAGGCAGACTAAGCTATAAGAATGCCCCTAAGCACCAGGGCTGAGCTGCCCAAGAAACATTAGGTGATGTACAATCAATGTTTGGGGTGCAGTCAATGGTTGGGGACTATGAGGCAGAGGTAGGTGGGGAGTAGGCACACTGGCTGTAACACTGGAAGACAGCAGAGCAGAGAAGGCCACTACAGCTTCAGCTCACCCAGCCCAGAAAAATCTGCAGATACCTATTGTCCAAGGGGAAGAGATGATTTCTGTGCCTTCTCCAAATGAAGAATTTGGATTTACCACTTTTTTTTTTTAGCCTGCACCAATGCTAGGAAAAACTGTCCCATGCCAACCCAGACTAGGGGCTGCTAGGGTCACCAGGAAAGGCTTGAGAGAGCCATCTGCTGGACAGATAAGGGGATCATCATAGTCTAGGCATCCTTGAAGTGCTGTAGGTTTGAAGTCACCATATCTTGAATAACCTACAGGCAAACGTCATAAGTGTGCAGAGTTAGTCCTGACCAGTGCATAAGCAAAGGAGACATCTGAAGGTGATTGAAGGATGGTTTGGCTTCCACCTTACTTAGTGCTTCTGTTTCTTTTCAATGGGGAGAGGTCTTCATTTGGTAAAATCCTGCCTTAGCTTAAAAACCTAAATGCACATGTTTGGCTCTTAATCCAATTTAAGAATGATCTTTCCTAATAATCACATTTTATTCCTTTATTCTGTGTTGCCTCAGTACATACATGCATGTACACATACCAATATGGGTCACATGTATATGCATATATATATAAATATTTGTATTATATATATGTATATATGAGGCCATAGGGAGAAAAGGGAGAAAAAAATAAAAGTAATTTAGCAAACCTAACATATCCAAGGAGTTCAAGAGTGTCCCACACCTGTGGCTATATATATATATATACACACACACACATATATATACATATATAAAATATTCATGCCCTTATCCATCTCTTATTGATTCTAAATTGCTTTCTATATCTTATTTCACAGAGATTATAAACTCTAACAGAAGGAATGCTCTGGTCCTTCTTTTGAATCCCCCAAAATGGAATGAAAGAAATGTATGAGTTCTAATCTAATCATGCATATGAAAACACGATCCAAATCATAAATATTTAAAGAGCTAAAAATAACAATTCTGAGGTTCTACCTCGTTATACATCAGATTAGAGAACACAACAAGGGAAAAAGGCAAGCGTTGGAAGGGCTACGGGGAAAAGAATCACGCTAAGGCAAGGTTTGTGACCTTGTAGGTTGTTCCCATGATTTTGGACAGTGTATGCAATAATAACAATTATTTTAAAAAAAACTTTAAAAAGCTTCAAAACTCTGATCAATTTAATGACCAATCATAATTCTCGAGGACCAATAATGAAGCAGGCTTCTCACTTCCTGTTGGTCAGTGAGTATTTATTGAGCACCTTACTGTGTACAAGGCACTGTGCTAAGCACTGGGGACATTAAAAAAGGCAGAAAACAGTCCCTGCCCTAGAGGTGGTACACTCAAGATGTAGAATAAAAATATGTTTTCGGATATAACCAATGTTGGAATTTGTTTTGCTTCTTTTTCTTATTTTTTGCAAAGGTTTTGTTTTTGTTTTCTTTTTCTTCTTTTTTGTGGGGGGAGGGTTGAAGTGGAGGGAGAGAATATAGATATATAGAATAGACGAAAAGGATAAGGAAAAGGAAAGAGGTTGATTGAAGCATTTCTTAAATGTACAGAAGAGAATGGGTGGAAGGTTGGAAAGAATCATAGACAAGCAGGGCATCTTTGAAAGCTATATGTTGAATTTATTATATATTTTAAAAGAAAAGCAAGTTATATTTAACAAATACAGTTTTATGTACAATCCTATTTTTCAGTTATACTTTGTGTATGAAAATGCTCATTTTAGTTGGTGTTCGTTAAATTCAGTATTTTTATTTATTAAAGTAAAAAACAACATCCTTCTTGATTTGTTATTTACGGCATATCTTAAATGACTCATACAGTTCACTATACAGTTACTTATTAGGAAGAAGGGATAAGGACTAACTGTGTGATTTCACTGATACAGAGAACTCCCAAGTGAGGACACTTAGTCTATCAGTGCAGGTGGCCACCTCCTCTGCTACTCAATATTGGAATGTTGCCCAGAGCAGTGAGAGATTTAATAACTTGCCCAGTATATGCCAGAGATGGGAGCTGAATGCATAGCTTCCTGGATCTGAAGGCAGATCTCAATCCACTGGGGAATTCTACCTCTTTGGGAACTGGTGGGGGGAGCTATAGTTAAGAAGGTAGCACCTAATCTGCAATTTAGCATCTCAGAGAGTTGCTCAGAGCACAGAGAGGTTAATGAGTTGCCCAGGGTCACAAATCCGGTTGGTGTCCCAGGTGGGAGCAGAACCTACAACTTTCTGATTCTGAAGCCAGCTTTCCATCCACACAGAAATTCTTCCTCATTGGGGGAGGGGAGGAGGAAGCTTTAGATAAGAAGATATTTAACAAGTAGAGGAATAAAATCCCAACTCAGCCAATAAGAATAAATAATAAGTAAATTGGATGATTTTGACAGGGAATATGTTCCTCATGTACCTTTTTCCCTCCACCAGGAAGAACATTTTATTAAAAACACCCAACACAATTTTTTGGTTTTGTATCACCTTTCTTTTCCATTACATCCTGACAATCCTTTCAGATTATTTGAACCCCAATAATATCCAAAGCACCCAAACTGCTTTTGCTCTACTCTAAAAATGCCCCTTTCTGTATCAGCAACTTCAAAGACCAGATAAGGTTGACAAGGGCTTTCTTTCCTGTTGGTGACAGGATGTCTGCAACCAGAACAGTGGGCTAGAGACATTTGCATCTTGGGATCATAAATTCGAAGTGATACTACCTTGTCTTGTTCAACTAAGAATTTCCTTTCTTTGACATGGAGATCATAAACTGGAGTTGGGATTGTTACTTAAACCTTGTCTTTCTTCTTCCAGTCAATCAGAAATTTGCTTCTGATTCCATGATCATGTATCTGCTAGCTTGAAGGGAATAAACTATATGAATTTATATATCACCTAGCCTGTTTGCCTCCTTCAACCAAACTTTCAGGTCGACAGTCCCCTCTTCTTCCCAACTAGAAAGACATCTCTTATAACAAACACTTTTTAAATTTTAATATTTTCCCCAGTTACATGTAAAAACAATTCTAACATTCTTTTTTTCAAATTTTGAGTTCTGAATTCTCTCCCGCTGTCCACTCCCCCCCTCATTGAGAAGGCAAGCAATTTGACATTTGTTATATACGTGTAGTCATGCCAAACACATTTCCGTGTAAGTCTGCAAGGACTTTTTTTAAAAGGGAGAAAAAAAATAAAAGTAATTTAGCAAACCCAACCAATATATCCATGGAGTTCAACAGTGTCCCATACCTGCGGCCTCCCACCTCAGCAAAGAAGATAAGGGGATGTGCATTCTCATATTCCTTCTTTGGGACCAACCTTGGTCATTATAATTACGTGGCATTCAGTTTCAATTTTTCAGAAAGAATATTTTCCTTCTGTTACCATCCTAAATCCAGATTTTAAATCACATTTAGATTGTTTCACACCTGAGAAGTTTTTTTAGGCCTCTTTTTTTTGTAATTACAAAGAAAACCAACAAACCAGACATTTTAGAGGCTTTGGGTTTTTTTTCCCTCTTACTCATGTACTTAACAGTGAGCAGAGATCAAACTCCTGAGAAATGCTGTCTTCACTTGTGTTAAATCACCCAAAGGGTATTAGGCAATGTAGAGCTGATTTTTTTTAATACCTTTAATCTTTGTTTCTGTCTTACCTCTAAATCTGAAGATATGGTATCAGGATTACAAAAGCAAAGCAACAAATATACATTATCTTTCCCTACTCAGCTTGTGGGAATAGATGATTACATATAATCCCCCCAGAGCAATCCTTTCTACCTCATAAGGAAGCTTGGGAAACAAGAGAACATGGAAAGAGACCAGGAAACCATTTTGTACCATTTTTTTGGTTCTTATTTAGTTTGCTCTGCCTACCAACTGATTGTGCGGTAGATTTGTTAACTTAAAGTATCTGTCAAACCATCTAACCTTATCTATGATGTAGCCCAAATAAACTCTGATGATTCTGTCAGTCCCACTGACTATTCTGGTCCCCAGAGCTCAGGTACATTTCCTCCTTGTTCTTGTGGTTGTTTTAAAGTGTTTGTTGCTGTCTTTTGTTTTTACATCACTTTTATTTCTCAGTATCTTCTCCCTCTCAGAAAGATGTCTTTTAAAAACAAGAATAAAGAGAAAAATAATACTTCATCAGAACTAAACACATTAACCAAGTCCAACATGGTATGTGCTCAAAGTCCCCGACCTCTGCAAAGGAGCTAGAGAGAACCATATTTTCCTGTCTCTTCTTTGAGGTGAAATTTGATAATTAGAATTTCACAGCATTCAATTTCAGGTGTTTTGTTGTCGTTTTTGTTGGTGGTGTTGTTTTCAAATTTTGCTTTGTAGTTACTACGCATGTTGTTTCCCTGGTTTTGTTTACTTTGCCTTGTATCAGTTCACTTCTCATGTTTTTCTGTATTCTTCACAGTTATTTCTATTTTTTAAAAATTTGTTTTTTTTTTCAATTGTTAAGTATTGATTTCATTTTTGGATGTAACCATTATGCTTATGTAATACAGAGGTTCTGTATCTTTCCTTTTCTTTACAGTGGGTGGGGAAAAGTGGGAGAGGAAAAAATAAATACTACATTTCCTTCCCAGGATTCTAGGGCTACTGATGAGGAGTTGGGGATGATTCTTTAATGTCCTAAGCTCAAGCCCCCACTGATGTGCTTATTCCAGATTGAGATGATTTCACCAACTTGTTTTAAGTAGCTTTTAGAAAGAAGTATTTACGAATGAAGAGTAAGTATTGTAAAACATCCCCTCCAGAAGTCTATGATACATTCTCCCATGAGTATATACAGAATCCAGAGGAAAGTGACACTCAAGCTTAGAGACAGTATCTAGCAAAGGGATAACTCACAGTTGCTGAAAAAGCTTTTCTCCCATTCATGGGATGTTCAGATGTTCAGATGAATCTACAACTGTTCTATCCTCGGCTTTCAATGCAGATACTGCTGTCAGATAATCCAAGGATAGCCCTAGGACATTGATGTGAGGACGGGAAGACCAAAACTCTCTGGACTCTGAAACATGCAAGGTTATCCTCTGGCCATGTTAGGGGAGAGGGAGAGAAAAGATCTGGCCATGGCCAAAGACTTCTCCTTTCTTCCCATCAGCTCCTCCATAGGAGTTTTACTGGAAATCCATGCTTGTTCTAATATCTGGAACGACCTGCCACTTGATAGAACTCCCTGATTCCAGCTAATTTGATGCTTTTGTACAGGACCCAGATGAAATCCCTCAGTCAATTAGAACAGATTTTCTGTCTGTCATTAAATGGCTTCCAAAGACTTTTCTTACTTAGTCTAAGGCCTAAAATGGAGATTGATTGACTAAGCATTTTTAAAACCCCAGCATGATAGCCCAGATTCAAAAGAGGAGAGATAACATACAAGCAAAGAAATTACAAATTCTTAAAAGTCTTTACAACCTATAAATCTCTAACCATATCATACCTTACCCATAGAGGTTGCCTAGCTGAGATTAGATAAACATAAATTCATAGCCTATACAGTTGACATGGTCAACTGTATGATCCAGCAATATGTGAGCAGGGATAGAGAACATGGATGGTGAGATTCACTCAGGTTTGGGATTCATCTTGGGGTGAGCGATAATCGGTACTCAGAGCAAGAGGTTCAAAAGTTCATTATGGAGAGGAGCTGGTTAACTATACAGTCAAGGCTGGGAAGGGAAGGAAATAAAGCCAGAGTAGGGGGTAATGCCCTAGCAAAGTAGAGAAGGATGAAGTCATTAGAGGCTGGGAAATAAGAATAGGTGTGGAAGGAACGAGGCATAAAAAGAGATGGGAAAAGGACACACTGCATTCTTAGAGGATTGTGGTCACAGATGGGATGTAGCACCCGGTCCAGTCTACTTCCCCAGCTTGATATTCCACATACCTGGGGCATTTCTGATTCAGCCACTTACTGGATGTTCGCTGAGAAGTAACAAATGCCATCATCTGCTGTCCATGGCCTTATAGGCCTCTCAAGTTGATTAAGGAATTCCCCATATTGTTGTGGGGTTGTAGGAAAACTTATTTTTATGACAGATCTTATTCAGCTTATTTCCTAAGATTTTGTTATTATAACTTAAGGTAGCTAGGTGGCACAGTGGATAGAGTGCCAGGCTTGGGGTCAGGAAGACTCCTTTTTCTCAGTTCAAATCCAGCCTCAGATTAGCTGTGCGACCCTGAGCAAGTCACTTAGCCCTGTTTGCCTCGGTTTCCTCATCAGTAAAATGAGCTGGAGAAGGAAATGGCAAAGCACTCTTTGTCAAGAAAACCCCAAATGGGGTCATGAAGAATTGGAAACAACTGAAAAATAATGACAAATGTTTTCATTGGTATGAGGAAGTCCCAAGAAGGAAATTTCCTCTACTGAGGCAGATTAGCAAGCTCTTTATTGTTTTAGAAAGCTGTTTTAGCCTCCATTGGGTGTTTGAGTTGCCTAGGATTACTCAACCAGATTGTCAAAGGCAGTACTTGAACCCAGGGTTTCCTTACTCTGAAACTGAAGGCTGACTGAGAGTCACTACTCCAGCTGTCTCTGTACTGGTTATTGTTATTAAAACAAGCACTTCATAAATCATGCAGAGCAGTATAAAGTACAAAATCATAATTTCCAAAGTGATGGATTTTTAAGTTTGCTGATTTCAAGAGTTAACAGGTCATTTTAACCAATTTAACACAAAATATTTTGTTTTTTATCTACAACCTTGAGCTGCAAAGGTCAAGAAGTGGGGGCTAGAGGAGTCAGGTAGAACTGGAATGTATTTCCTTCCTCCTCACCTAAGAGTGATAGACATTGAAATGGTAACAGCTATGCACTTGAGTTGATGAGCCATTATAGCAGCTTATGGTGATAGATTATGACTGTGCTCTTCCCCCATATCTACTAATACCACCACCACCCCTACCCCTCCACCACCACCACCATTATCACCATCACCATCATTACCATCATTAATATCATCATCACCACCACCACTACCATTACACCCACAACCACCACCACCACCATCACTACCATGACCATCAAAATTACCACAACCACCATTATTACTATCATTATCATCACCAACACTGCTACCACCACCACCACCATCATTATCATCATCATCACCACCATCACTGCCACCACTACCACCACTACAACCACCACTACCACCATTACAACCACCACCACCATCACTACCACTACCACCACCACCACCATCACTACCACCACTATCATCGCCACCACCACCATTACTATATTTATCATCGCCACCACCACCATTACTGTATTTATCATCACAACCACTATCACCATGGAGTAGCAGAATGGTTAATGCTGAAACTTAATTGAACTGGTATGTTGGGAAACTGACCTGAGAGTTTATGATAAGATATAGAGTGGAGTTTGAGTCTGCAGAGGTTAAAGAATTACTATTTTATTTGAGTAACTGTGTGGAAGCAGAGGAAATGATTAATGAATGACACAACTGTACGAAAGAGATCATTAGGTTTAAACTGAGTGATTAGTGGTAAGAGAGGCAGAGACACAGAGAGACTGAGATCCATGGGCTGAATGTTAGTCTTTAGACAATGTGAAGTCCTCCTTTTAATTCTGTTTTCACAGGGACTGAATGCATCTGGAGCTGTAGTTTCCTGGGGAGAGTGTTTTAGAGTAGAGCTAGAGAAAGAAGTTACAGGTCTCTGGGTCCTGGTGCCAATCCCCAAAAAGTGATCTAAATATTCAGGGAACCATGAAGATAAGCCCTAGAACAGAGATCCTTAGGGGTTTTTGTTTGTTCGCTTGTATGATGACTCCCTTTTGGCCATCTGAGGAAGCCTATGGATCCCTTCTCAGAATAATGGTCTTAATGAGTAGGAAACCAATTATATCCAAATACAATCGTCAAAAAATTTTTTTTAATTCACGGACCCTAAGTTGAGAACTTCTGCTAGGTCTTAGATCGCCATAATCCTAGCACCCCAGTAGTTTCTTTTTTTTCCTTCACATTTATATTATTTTATTTTTAAAATATGGAATGAAACAAGCAGTTTCACAACATAGTATACTAAAAAAAAAAGATGATTGCATATGAAACTGCAAACCTATTATATACAACTTGCTATTCCTTTCAAATATAAAAAGTTATTGTGTAAATTTTTTCTTTTTTTCTTCCCTCTTCCCCTTACCCCTCCTAGATATGGCTACCTACCATTAAAAACAAATAGGTATATATATGTAAAATTATTCCATACATACTTTCTATTCTATACATGTTTATTTATCAGTTCTTTCTCTGGATGCAGATAGTGATGCGTCCTTTATAGATAATTTGGATATTTACAATAGTCAAAATGACTTATTCACTCAAAATTGTTCTTAAAACAATATTGCTGTTACTGTATACAATGTTCTCTTGGTTGTGCTAATGGGAAAAATAGTATTGGGGAGAAGGGCACAGCAGCATCAGCAGACCCGGAGTCAGAATGTGTGAATGGGTCTTCATCAACAAGAGCTATAGATTGGTATGTCTTTTGGCCCTATATCATTCCAGTGCAGAGGAGGCAGTGAGCTATAAAATCTGATATTCATACATCATTTTATTTTACTTTGTAAAAGGTGCTTCGTAGGCTCATAAACCTAGAAACAGAAAGGACTTCAGAACTTGTTCTAAAATAAATGTTAGAACAAAACTCTTCCCACTGGTGCAGCTCTTAACTCATTTACTCCTTCACATTCAGAGCAATCCCTGTCCACATCCTTCCATAAAGCCCGTGAGAAGCATCTACCCAGGGCACCCCAGGCGGTCCTCTGGTATCCTGGATATGCTGTGGCTACTGTACAAGATGCCATACTTGGGATTTTGGGGATACCATGCAAAGAAAAATGGAAAAGTCTTTGCCTTCCAGGAGCATGCATTCTAACACCTGTTGTCCCTCATTCATCTCTTACTCTATATAAACTTCACCTCCATGCCTTCCTTTTCTGTTCATGAAGGTGGAAAAGATATTGAGCAAAGGCAGTGAGAATCTGGTCTATCCATTCATGCGCAATGATAAGTTGGTCAGGAAGACACCCAAGTTCAAATCCTCCATCAGGCTCTAACTGTGTGACCCTGGACGAGTCATTCTCCTAGTCTCAGCCTCAATTTCCTTGTCAGTTAAACAAGAGGCACTTATTGCACAGGGTTGTTATGGGTGGGGGGGGGCAGGAGGCAAATGGGATAATGTGTGAAATGCTTTGCAAATCTTAAAGTGATGTTTACATTTTATTCTTAGCAGGTGATTCAATGAAATCACAGTAATTTTTTTTTTTAAGAATTAAAACACAGAAACCATTTCTGGCAGAAAATACCATGTCCCTTAATCTCTCTAGGTCTCAGTAAAATCTGTAAAATGACCGTATTGGACAAAGTCTCAGTTCTAAATGTAATAATAACAATGATGGCATTTCTATAGTACTTTTAAGGTTTGCAAAGTGCTTCACAGATATCACCTCATCTTACCCTCATGACAACCCTGAGAGGTAGGTGTTATTATTACCCCCCATTTAACAGATGAGGAAACTGAGGCAGAGTTAAATGACTTGCCCAGGGTCGCATAGCTAGAATCTGAGGCCAGATTTGAACCCAGGTCTTCTTGACTCCAAGCCAGGCACTGTATCCACTATGCCACCTATATCTCATTCTAATGCCATAGAACATCTGGGTATTCTTGAAGCCTCAGCAGTTGTTCAGCATTTGTGCTGGCCCAAGACACGCACCCCAACTCTCTCCCCAGAGATCCCCAAGCAGCCATCTCTCGTTACCACCCTCCATTCTTCTCCGTCAAAAGGCACAGAATGAGTGTGTATGAGTGCCGCTTGCTCTGGGAAATCAATCACAGAACACACGCAGCCAGAGTTTATTGTATGTTACACAAGAAGCCATGGTCTCCGGCCTCAAGGAAATCCTAGATCTGGCCCAGGGGCTCTAACCCATCTATGGCCTAATCCCCTTTGGCAGTCTGGTAAAGCCTATGGACCTCTTCTCAGACTCACATTTTGTTGCCTACATTCATCACATGACGTAATGCTAAATTTCAGTTAGAGGTTCTTGAAAATACAGATATAATTGTTTTCCACACCTGTTCACAGACCTCCTGAAATATCTCCATGGACCCCAGGGTAAGAATCCCTGATTTAGGACTAGAAGAGACTTAAATTAGTAGGATAAGGGACCTCAGAGTTAACCTCAGACCCCCACATGCCGGAGACCAAGTCAGCTATGGGGATCTGCTCCACTGACTCCCTCCCTCCCTCCAGTGAAAACGGTATGGATTTCTAGTGCCTTGTCTCTAACCCTTTAATAGCCACAGAAATCCTCCGTGTGCCCCTGCTCCCACTGAAAGCTGCACTAGCTAGGAATGAGGGAAGCACTGGAAAGAATCACATTGAAAAAACAGTCAATCCCAGGGGCATAGCTGAAAATGAGAGACCTCTCCCCATCCTAAAATTTTTCCCCTGCTCTGGGGCCTGCACATATATTTTGTTTTCTTGTTTTCTTTTAAATAGCATTTTATTTTTTCCAATTACATATAAAGACAATTTTAACATTCATTCTTTAATAAAATTTTGAGCTCCAAATTTTTTCCCTCCCTCCTCCCTAAGATGATAAGCAATTTGATATAGGTCATATATTGCATAAATACTTTGTACAACTATTCTACCCTCCTGATAGCTGGTACCTGCCCCCTCTTAAATCTTAAGGGTTCAACTCCACTTGAAATTGTGCCCCCCAAAATATAATGATATAGTTATGGCATATAATTAAAATGACCAAAGGAGAAAGATAAGAATGCACCTCCTTCACTTCATTATGGAAGTAGGGAATGATGGTGTAACAACAATGCTGCTAGAAGCTGCTGTGGAGGTAAAAGACCAACACAGGACCAACAATACCAACACACAGGAGGGCTGCTGGCACAGGTTCTTTGATCTGCTTTTCTAAGGAAAGCAACTTTAAGGGGTTAACAATCTCACTTTAATTAAATATACATATACCATTCACTTGGTTCAGGGGGAAAATCCAGCACTCAGAGAATAGAAACAGAAATTACAAGCATACATTATATAAACAGAGCAAATAAACACAAATCAGCAGACAGGTTTCTAGCTCTCTGGCCAAGCAATACACAAACAGTTACCAGAGAGAGAGGCACCAACATCTGGGTTTTCAAAGTTGGGGGGCAGGGGTGCTCCTATGGCTACCCACAGTCTCATCTGGCCAAATCAACAACACTCTGAGTGTGCCCTCCCAAACGCAAAACACTGAGTATACATATACTTCTTCAGGGTCAAGAAGGGTCACAACCATGCCACTCAAACCCATATGAACTAGGCTTTCCCTTGATGTAAGCGGGTCATCAAAGACTCCTGATTCAAAGATTCCTTAGTGCTGAGAAGCACTCCAAAACAAAGACAACAAAAGGTCCCACTTTACCTGCCCTATTCAAACAAAGGCAAGACTTATTAAAGGCACTTGACTGCCTTAGCACTCCAAAAGAGAAGACAACAAAAAAAGTGCCACCCTAATTACCATAACAGATGGGTGTCCCCCACTGCATATGACATTGAACTTGGTGGGTGTGCTGCTTAGTTTTGCTCAATTAAAAAAAATTCTTTGTAATGAAGAATAACCCTCTGGGAGGGAAGGCCTAGGTTCAACCACAGTGACTTTGGGTATGCCCACCCAAGTGTGTGAACAATTAGACTCTTTGAATCTCATCTATAACAGGAGGTTAGACTGGACCTCCAAGGCCCAATCTATGGTCCTACTTAGTACTAACCACAGCTTTTAATTTTCTATAACACTATCAGGCTTACATAGGCTTATCCCCTATGATGACTTTGCCCCTGTTCCCAATCTTAATAAATTTGAATTCTTTCCATCAGAAAAAAAAAAGTACTTTTCACGTGTTTCCACTCTACAGTGAGCACAAGTCTTACTTCCATGCCCACTTTACAGATGAGGAAGTGGTGCAATGACTAACTTAAGATCACACAGTTGATAAGGGTCAGACCTGACATTCTAGCCTAGCTTTTCCCACTATACCAAACTGCTGTGCCACAAGGCTAGGTTAACTTCATACAAGACAGCACTGAGGAAGGTGAGTTCAAATCCAGCCTCAGACATTTAATAGCTGTGTGACCCTAGGCAAGTCATTTAACCCTATTTGCCTCAGTTGCTCATCTGTAAAATGAGTCGAGGAAGAACATGGCAAACCACTCGAGTATCTTTGCCAAGAAAAGCCCAAATAGAGTCACAAGGAATCGGACACAATTGAAACAATTGAAGAAACAAACAAATATGACAAAGGTGTATGTTCAGGATGTGTTGGAGAGGAGACTGGAAGCCAGAAGACCTGTTTAGAAGACTATCGTAGTAGTCCAAGCCAGAGGAGAAAAAGGCCTGAACTATAGTGGTACAAATGGAAAAGATGGAAGAAGAAATACTGGGATAGAAGAATTGAAAAGATTGGGTAACTGGCTTGGCCCAAGAAGTTTGAAGTCCACATTAGCCAGGAATCCCTCCTCTGAGTAGAGGAGGCTTGGTCTAGGAGCCCTTTCTTTGTTCTTCTTGTACTGCTCCATCCCTGCCTGCTTGTGTTCATGTAGCTCCTGGTTTGGCCCCCTGGCTTCCACCTCTATTTCCTGCTTTCTCTGGAGCCATGTGGACCTCTCCTCTCTTGGAGGCCTTGTGGCTCCTAGATTGACACGGCTCCCTCGAGAGGCTTCAGGGCTGAGGTAGACCTTCAGGAAAAACATATGGGCCCCAGAAGAAGAGCTGCACCAAAGTCATCCTGGAAACACCTTATACACACTCATAAGCATGTAAACTATTGTAGACATTTAAATTAGAGTTTAAGTTAAAATATATATATATATATATATATGTATATATATATATATATATACATATATATATATATATATTTGATTAACACAAAAAAGAAATGAAGAATAATAAATCTGCAAATTTACTGATAAATAAAGCATTTAAGACAATTGAGGAACAATTAAAAAATAAGAGGAAGTGGGAAGATCTGGTAATCTTGAAGGCAAAATCTCTACCTATGACAAAAAGGGAATTAAACCTCAGAGAGTTATAAGAATAAATTGCCTAAACAGAAAAATAACCTATTTTGTTAACTAGTTTTTAGTAGTTGAAATGGTTTATTGGACATTCAAATAGATTTCACTCTCTTCAGACAACATCTACAACAATAAAAAGAAAAGTCACCCATCTCCAAAATGGAATTAAATACTTCAATAAATATAAGTGGTTGAAATTCCCCTGTTGAAAAGAATTAAAATAATTTTCATATCTAAGATAATACCAATAAAATAACAAGAACTAAGTAAAATCATATTAAGGTTTTAATACGAAAAATAAATTTGGCAAAGATATTAAAAAGTATACTAAAAAAAAAGGAATTGAAGAAAGTGATGATGGTATAGTGAATAGAGTGCTGGGCTTCCAGAGTCAGGAAAACCTCAGTTTGAATACTGCTTCAGACGCTTACTAGCTTCGTGACCCAAGCCAAGTCAATTAACCTCTTTGTTGATCTTCACCTATAAAAGAAAGGGCTGGACTTGAAAACCTCTAAGGTTTATTTTAGCTCTAAGGCTATAATCCTATAACATTAAGGCATGCTACAAAATAATTGCCACCAAAATTATCTGGTGTTGGACCAGATATCTCAGATCTGGGTCTGGTATCCAAGCTATATAAGTAACTGCCAGAAATATAGAAGAACAAAAGCCATTCCCTGATGGATGAGTAATGAGGACTTGAGATGTTAACATGAAAGCCTGTAAAGGAGCCCAGCTCTCCCACACAAACCCTAGCAAATTTTTGGAAAGGATCCCACATGCAGCAATCATAAAGAAAACAGAAGAGAAATAGAAGTCAGCTGCTCCATTCAGACCAGAACCACACAAAGAGATGGCCAGAAGCCAGGGGAGGATAGAAACTGAATTGCAGCAGGTAGGCAGTGAAAGCCACTATAAACATATCTGAAGCCTGTGAGTGATGGGAGAAGATTTATGCTGGGGCCACCAAAACTTCAGGAAACAGGATCAAAGCCAGCAAGTTTTCTGAACAAAGATGCTCCAGACTGGTCACAAGCGAGCCCAAGCTCTGGAAATCAGGAAATGAAATCAGATCCCAACCATAGCTTATCAGAATAGAAGCAGGGAGCAGAGCCCACCTCCCAAAGGCCATGGGACAAGGAAATGGCTTGCTTGTATATTCCCCAGGGCACTGAAAGTCACAGCAGTAGAGAGGGACAACTTGGCTTCTAAACGCCCCAACTAGAGAACCTTGCAATTGGCCTAAGACCAGCATAATCCCCAGCATTTGACTGGGACCTGTGAAGAATACAGCAGGAAATGGAACTAAGTCCTGATTTGTTCCGAAAAGAAGAGTCAGACCTGGGCCATGGCCAATGCCAATGGTGGATCGATCACCAGGAAACTGCGATAGAAGTCAAGGGATTAAGACAAACTATAGGGTCTAGTACCAACTACATCATCTAGCAGGGCAGCAGCATCCTGCCTATAAAGGGAACATGCAAAAAGGGCCTAGCCAACCCACCCAAGAGCACCAGACAGGACAGAGCCTAGCTTTGGCATAATGTCCCCCTTCAAGAACTGAGGCTATAAATATTAATAAAGAGAACAATACACAAAAACACAGTGAAGAAATATTGTGGGTTAAGAGAAGTTCAAGAGCTAAACCCAAAGGAAGAGAGAAACTCTACAATTTGGACAAGTAGAATCTCAAAGAAAATAATGGCTTCGGCCACAAGGACTCTAAGAGTTGCTGGAAGAAATGAAGTAAGTGATAAAAAACGAAACTATAATTTAAGACATCTAGAGCCAAAAAAAAAAAAAATTGAAAAGGGAATAAATAGCTTAGAAAAGGAAGAAAACCTTGCTGAAGTAGTGGACTCTGAAAAATAGAATGGAACAATCAGAACTCCAGGACTCCGTGAGACAAGAAATAGTAGAACAGAGAAGGTATCGGAACAAAAAACATCAGAACTACTTAGAACTTATTAGCTATTTAGAAATTTCTTCTAACATTAGAAAAGTTAGCATAAAATTAATGAAAATGAGATGAACATGTAATGTATCTACTATCAAAAATGACTGAGCTAAACATATAGAGGAGAGATAATTTAAGAATCATTCGACTTCCTTAAAGCAACAACTAGGCAGAACCTTTGATATCATATTTAATGAAACATTAAAAGAAAACTGGGCAAATCTATTAGTCAAAGGGCAAACTGAAAATAGGAAAAGTCCATTGGTCACCTCCTGAAAGTTGTTGCTGTTGCTTGTCCTTCGTTCTTGATGTGGAATGACATGAGGAAAATGATGCCATGACATGCAAGTGAATTGGATTTAAGTGAGGGAGGGCTGTGCAGTCACCAGCCTCACTTTCTCCTTCGGAGCCATCTGGGTCCAGTGGCAAGATATAGAATAGAATGACTGGAGATGGCCCTCCCTCTTAAAAGAAACTTAAAGTGAAAACACCCAGGAATGTCATAGCCAAAATTCAAAGCTTCCATGTCAAATAAAAAAGTACTCTAAATGCTCAGAAAGAAAGAATTCAAATATCAAAGAACCACAATCAATATCACAAAAGACTCTGCTGGAACTATGATAAAGGAGATGAAGTCTAGAATATGATATTCCAAAAGGCAGAAGACAAAAACTTACAACCAAAAATAATTCACCTTGCGAAGCTGAGTATACTTCAGGGGGAAATAATTAATAATTAAGTGAACAAAGGACATTCAAGAATTCCTGATAAAAAGACCAGAACTGAATAGAAACTTTGAAATGCAAACATGAGTAAAGAAAAAACTAGCAAGAAAGGTAAGTACTTTTGAGTAGTTGGAAGGGACTAAATGATGATAAAGGTTTTAAATTTGTAATAGGTAGGGAAGAAACAAGTTCGCTGTCTTCCTAGGACACAGAGGGAGTTATGAAGAAAAAAAAACAAGGCCTGATTATGGCTTTGCTTTGTTTTGTTTTGTTGGTTTAAGAAATTAAATAAAAGGGTGAGAGTAGAAGGAATAAACTAGAGGGAAAATGAGGAATAAGAAGAAGAATTTACTATTTCACATAACTGCGGTTCATGAGAAGAGTTTACAAATAATGAAGAAGAGGTTTATTCAGCTTATGAACCTCACTGTAATCTGAACTAGAAAAAAAAGAAGTTTGAACACACACTTACATACACACAAAAGGGGTTTAAGTAAACTCTTAAAGAAGAATTCAATTAAGTATTAAACTCGAAAGGTAAACAGATAGGTGAAGGGGGAGGGTTTTAGAACAGTCACAACTCAGCATGTCTGTGTTACTCAATTTTATGATCTCCATATATGTTTAACCATGATACAAGAAAAGTACTTTCCTAAATTGAATAGGTTGTAAATACAATAAGTCAAGACAGTGTCTCTGGTTAAGGGTCTCATCCTTAATGGCCAGAGGAAAAAATGTTCTTAAGTCAGCCCGACCTGGCCTTGTTAACATAGGAAGAGGTATTCTCTGAGTTTACTTAGAGAACAAAGAGGTTGTTAGGTTCAGACTCTTCCTCTGGTTAATCAGTTCAGGCTCTGGACCTTACTGAAGTTACTAAATTGATATTAAATGATTATCAAGGGAAATTTAAAAGAGAGAAAGAACTATAGGAACCAAAGATTAAGGGCTAGAAAAGGTGACGAGAGGAGTAGGAAGAAACTGTTTTAAATATAGATCATTGGGGTTGTTAAGATTCCTTCTTTTTCTCTACTTCCTTCTTATTTTCAAAGAGGAGAAGGAGGGAAAGAGAGGAAGAAGTATAAGTGGAAATGATACAGGGCAAGAAATAATTAATCATACCCATGAACATGAATAGAATAAATTTACCCATAAAAGAGAAGAGAAGAGCAGAATGGATTAAAAAGTGACATTAAACAATATATCGTTTACTTGAAACATATTTGAAACATAAAAATCCAAACTTCCATTAAAGATGACTACATGAGTGGAGACAGAATACACAGCTCCCAATTCCTATTCCAGTAAAAACCTGAAGTTCATACAAGTCCAAATAATGATAAAGAAATCCAATTAAAAACTACAGTGACTTTTCCACCTCAGAACTGCACAAAAAGTCATCTAGAAGCCCATGGGAAATAGGAAGCTTGGCTGCCAGCAAAGCTAGTATCAGTCTCCTGGGGCAGGCAGACAAGCTTGGTTCTCTTGGCAGGACCAGAGATAGGACAATATGGTCTTAAAGGCACTGTGTCCAGAGGTAGCAAGAATGGTGGACTCGGGTAGCCAAAGAATAAATCATAGAAACAATAGGTCATTTCATCAAAGAGACATCACAATGAGACAGCCAAAGTAATCTTAAGGAATTCTCTTGTTGATGAAAATATTTTGAAAGATAAAGAAACAAAAGATTGATAAAACAGACATACTACTAAAACAAATAGGAAAAGAAAAGAACAATCAAAAAAGCCCAACTAAGCTCAAAGATAAAAATTCTGAAAACCAAAAAAGAAATAAAACAAAAAAATGTTGAATTGATAAATCAAGCTTGGGAGCTAATTTTTAGAACTAGCAAAATAGATAAAACTTTACGTAATCTTTTTTTACGGGAGAAAAACAAATTACCAATATTAAAAATGAAGAATTCACAATAAATGAAGAAGAAATAAAGGAAACGATTAGAAATAATTAGGCCCAATACACGCCAACCAAATGAGTAACTTAAGTGAAATCTATTAATATTTATAAAACTTAAAATGTTCCACATTATCGGAAGAGGAAATAGAGAATATAAATAACGCAACTTAAAGGGGTGGTAGTGATAGGGAGTTAACAAGCCATGAAGGAACCTTCAAAGGGAAAAAGTTCCAGGACCAGATAGATTTACAAGATAATTACAGCAAAAAAATTAAGAACAACTGTTTCCAATATCACACATATTCTTTATCACATTATGCAAAGAAGGGATTAAATTTTTTTAACATGAGATATATATGGTCCTGATACTTAAACCAGAGAGAAATAAAGCAGTGAAAGAAAACTACAGATGAATATCCTTAATGGATATCAATGCAAAAATATTGAATAAAACATTAGCAAAGAGATTACAACACTGTACTTAAAAAGATTACATATCATGACTAGATTGGCTTTATGCCAGAAATGTAGGTTTGGTTCAATAACAAAAGAATACTCACATTATTATCAATAGATACAGAAAAGGCCTTTCCGATAAGATGCTATAGCTAACATGTATATAGCTTTATCAGATAACAGCAGTGATAATAGATATCTTTGCTTTATCCCTCATCTTATTCCTTCATGGCTTGTTAATTCCCCATCACCACCACCACTTTAGGTTGGGTTAGTTATAATCTCTTTTTCTTCTTCTGTTTTCAGAAAAAAAATATTAATTGAAATAATAGCTTTAGTAGAGTAGCAAGAAATAAAACATAACTAAAAATCATTGGCTTTTCTGTAGGTTACCAATAAAACATGGCAGGAAGAGTTAGAGAAATTTCTTTCAAACTAACTACAGACTATTCTGGAACACCCAAGATGAAATGTACTGTCCACCTCTTGTCAGAGAGGTGATGAACTCAGGATACAGATTGAGACATAGTTTTTAGACATGACCAATTTGGAAATTTGTTTTGCTTGGCTGCATATTGGTTACAAGGATTTTGTTTTTCTTTTTTCTCTTTCCAATGGAAGGGAGAGGTGCAAGAGAAAAAAATTGATTTTAGTTAGATGAAAGGACCAAGAGGAGAGGGCAATGTAGAACTGAACTGGCTTTACAAAGGGGGCAAGACAGGGAAGGGAGGAGAAGTGCAGCTATTGCAAGAGCCTAAGACAGAATAAGAGGTTGAGGGATTGGAGGTCATGATGTGGACAAAGAACAGGATTTGGTATTGCAAAGCAAGAAGAGATGTGGCATGACAATTGTGATCAGACTAAGGAATTTCAGAATTCATGAACATAGAAGTAGGGTATTTGTATCTGATAACAAGATGAAAGGCATGATCATCTTTGTGTGTGGCTGAGTTTCACAGGGAGGAGTAGGTCGTATAAAATGAGTAAGTTAAGGAACTAGGTTGTTTTAGTATTTTTTATATTTATATTTATGTTGAAGTCCCCGAGTGTGAGGGTAGAAGTTGAGGAGGAGAGAAAGACTGTGAAGCAGGCGCTGAACTCACTCAGAAAAGAAAAGAAGTGTCCTTAAGGGCAGTAGAGAATAGCTACCAAAATTTTGATTGAGTGATAGATATGGATGGAGTAAGTTTCAAAAGAAAAAGAGGTTACTGGTAATGATGGTGCTGAGGATACAAACAGTGCTCTAAGGGTTAAGAGTTGCTTTTCCCTAGTTCATTCTCTAACCTGAAGGCATCCTAAAGTCTCTTCCCCTTATCTTGAAATACCGTAAAACTTCCCTCTTATCCTGGACCATAAAATTCCTTGTCTCCCCCCATCCTGGGTAATAAAATTTTCCCTGTTTCCCTTATCTTGTATCTCCTATCCTGTCATCCATTTTCCTCATCCTGTCCCTAATCTCTAAACCCCCCACAAAACCTTTAAAACTACATCATCATTCTGAAACCTCTATACAAGCGTAACTCCCCCAAATATCTGAGTCTCACTTAGCTTTCTTGCTAGGAGATTCGTACTGCTTTTGCATCAATAAAGCTCACAATGGCTACAAAGAAGGTCTAAGGCAATTCTTTCACACAGGAACCAGCTTTACCAACTCTAAACTTCAACAATAGTAGAGGGACAATGTGGCAGTGGCAAGGAGGAGTGTGGAGTATTCCAACTGCCCCATCTCAAATACTAAGTCAGGGGAAAATGAATGAAAGTGCAGCCAGCGCTGGAAAGGAGGCTGTCTCATAAGGAGGAAGCCAGGTTTCTGTGAATGCCAGAAAATAGATAGAAGTGGGAAAAGAAAAGATTTAAGATGAAAGCAAGTTTGTGGCTTATGAAACAGGCATTCCAGAGAGTATGGTAGAAGGGGTAGATAGCTTTAAAGTGGGATATTGTGGGGGTGGAGGGAAGTGGGAAGAAGAGGTTGGGCAGTTGGGATATGGAAAATGGGGAATGGGCTTTGAATGAAGGGGCTCAGAATCACTGGGATGGGGAGGGTGTGGCTGCAAGGAGGGTTTTGTTAGTCATCGAAGAATGAATTTAGGGACATTTTCTTTGTCCGTAGGAGTTTGGCCTCAGGGTGGAGTCCACTTTGGTCCTTAGGGAGTTCAGGTGTGGAAATAGGTGCTTGGAGCTGAAGGAGTGTTTCTACTCCCTTTCACCCCAAGGCAGGAGACTAGGATGAAGACTCGATGGAATGACCTTTCTCTTCTTCTCTGGAAGAGAGGAGTCTGGTGCTCAAATAGAAAGGTGTTTCTTCTCTTCCAGCAGGACTTAATGGTATTTTCTTCCCTGACCACAAAAGCAAGAGATCAGTTCCATTTGTTCTTTCCACAAGAGGCTAGACACTGTAGAAAATATTATACTATTTTATATCATTTTTAATTTCAACTAGACCCAGAGCCTGAATTAATGAGTAACTGGATGAAGATCCAGGACCTGGGCTCCTTTGTTCTCTCTAAAAATTTGCTTAGAAATACCCTTACCACTGTCAACAAAGCTTACCCCTGTTAGCCATTAAAGGATGAGACCCTAACCCAAGAGAGACTACCTCGCTTAATATTAACTGACCTTTGTCAACATTCTTTCCATTAAGGAAAATCCTCTTCTTGTATCATGGTTAAACATACATGGGGGCCATAAACGTGAGGTAATACAGGCTTGCTAAGTCTGCTAAAATAACGTATATAAGTTTTCTCATTCCTTTGTTCAGAGAGCCAGAGCCTATGCTCTGACTCCTTGTACGTACAAGTAAGCTAGCTTAGCTATGCTTTAAGGGAAAATAATAAACAACATGGATTTTTCTATCACCTAGCTTGTTTGTTTCCTTCAACCAAATTTTCAGGTTTAACAACACACAGCATGAGGTAAGGGAGATTGATAATTTAATACCAATTTAACACTACTGGGAGTAAAACTCATTGTTTGATGAAGATTGCTGGAAAAACCAGGAATCAGTTTGAGGAAATTAGGGTTAGAACAGTATCTCATACCAGAAGTCGCAATAAGCCCCAAATAGATATATTAGATAGATATAAAAAGTCATATTATCAGAGGAACAATATGAAAGGAGGAAGAGATTTTGACAAAACAAGGAACTGAGAGAATCACAGGAGATAAATTGGACAATTTTGATAACATAAAATTAAAATTTTTTGACACAAAGTCAATACAGTCGGAAATAGAAGTGAAACAGTGAACTGGTAGAGAAAATCTGCATCAGATTTCTCTGATAAAAGTCTGATATCCAAGATATATAGGGAATTGATAAAAACATATACAAACAAGAGCCTTTCTTCAATAGTCAAAAGACAGAAACAAGCAGTTTTCTTTTTTTTTTTTGAGTTTTAAATGATTTATTTGATTTCTTCACATGATTACAGTTATAGTTTTACACTGATAGAGTTTGTTACTACTTACAGACAGAATGCATATTAAAACAAAAGCACTACTTCCCTCCGCAGAGTTACACAGTCAATGAATGGGTACTGGGCCTCACTAGAGCAGAAGCTTCTTCTCAGCAGGATGGTCTTGGAAGTCTTTAAACAGTCTTTAAACAAGATCTAGCTCTAACAATTTTTAATACAGTTCCAAGGCAACTTATGGTTCTTAAGAGGAAATAGGTACTGTATATAACCTCAAAGTGAATGAATGCAGACTTAAGAGTAATAATAATTTACACACTATATACAAGTTGAGAGAATTATCTATTCCTCCTACTTGGTGCCATTTTCACCACCCCATTTCACTCAAAGTAATCTTACAATTGGTTCCTTTGCTATTGTTATTAATATATGTACAATTACTCATTTTTCAGGCAGGAAGGGTGATGGTTTTTACAATGAAAACAGCATGCTTAACTGTAGAAAACACAGCTTCCTATGGAATGGCAAGTCAACATGTAGAGGGTCATTGTCTAAATATTTGCCGACTGTCTTTTTAGCTCATTTTAATGAGAAATAAGAGGCTTCTGTTGCATGCAGTTGATGGAGGAAAAAAAAAACCACTGGAAACTACACTGGAAATCTGATTACTTTTTAGCAAGATGTACATTATATTAGCACAGACTTTATTTTTTATGTTGTTGTACATTTCGTTCATAAACTTAAAAAAGTACAAATACATTATCTGGTTGTTGTCCCAGAAAAGATGAAACAAGCAGTTTTCAAAAGAGAAAAGACAATTTATGAACAAAAATATGAAAAACTGTTCCAAATAACTCATCATATGAGGAGTACAAACTAAAACCACTCAGAGGTTCCACCTCACACCCATAAAATTGGCAAAGATGACAAAAAAAGAATAATGACGCTTGCTGGAGGGGCAAGTAAGTTATGAATTAATCTAGCTATTCTGGAAAGCAATTTGGAACCGCACCCCCAAAGTCACTAAACTGAGTATGTCCTTTGAGCCAGTGACATCACTAGTAGGTATGTCCTTAATATATAAACTAAAGAGGAAAGGATCCATAAATACAAAAATATTTATTGTAGCACTTTTGTGTGTGTGTGTGTGTGTGTGTGTGTGTGTGTGTGGCAAAGAAGTGGAAATGAAGTGTGTATGAATTCCTTTAGAGGATAATTAAACAATTTGTGATATATGAATGAGTGTAAATAAAATATTCCATTTATTCTCATTTTTTAGTGATATGATTTTTTGTATTTAGCTTGTTTATCCTTTGGAACTTATTGTGATATATAGTGTAAGTTGCTGGTCTAAATCTGTCTTCTGTTCAACTTCTATACAGTTTTCCCAGCAGGGCTTATTGAATAGAAGACTCTCTTAATACTCTGTATTCCAAGCTTATCGAAGAATATGGCTAATCTTCTAAGGCAGTGGTGTCAAACTCAAGTAGAAATGTTTCATGCTCAATTCATTGATCTGTTCTTTATCTCTTTTGTTGATAAAAGTATTTAGACATATACATTTTCCTCTAAGGACTGCTTTGACTGTATCTCTTAAGTTTTGGTATGTTGTCTTATTGTTGTCATTTTCTTTGATGAAATTATCTAATGTTTCTGTGATTTTTTCTTTGACCCCCCCCCCCAATTCTTTGATTAAGTTTTTTAGTATCCATTAAGTTTGAATCTTTTTTAAAGGTCTTTTATTAATAATGATTTTTTATTATGTTGTGCCACTAAAGTATGTATTTAGTGTTTCTGCTTTTCTTTATTTGTTCAAAGTCTTTATGCAAAAGTGCATGGTCAATTTTTACAAAAGTGTCAGACACAGCTGAAAAATACACATGTTCCTTTCTATTCCTATTCATTAATCTCCAGAAATATGTCATGTCAAACTGTGCTAAAGTTCTATTCAGGTCTTTAGTGTCTTTCTTGCTTATCTTTTTGTTTGATTTATCTAGGTCTGAAAGGGATCACTAACCATTATGGTTTGCTCTGGAAGACATAAAGTAAATCATCTAGCAGTCTTTTCCCCAGTGCCTTTTTGACCCTGTGGGGCTCATATTTTTAGAGGCCTTAGTGGAGCTTTTTGGAAACACCTAGGAGTAGCCAGATCAAATAGCCACTAGGTTTATGTAGCTTCAAGCTTCCCAAAGTGAACACTCACTTTTATACTTTTATAAAAAAAAAAAGGTTACTCTCCTGATTCTAGCCTCTAATTATTACAGATGATGCAAAATTATACCATCACCCTTCATCTGGAGTTGCCTGTTATAAGATGGGTGATGTAACAAGATGGGAGGTCAGTACTGTTAAATAAAATGGTATATTCAAGATGGTGCTCAATCTGGTGCTTTGGGTGTTAGTGCCCTTAACAAAGGGCTCTAATTCTGCCAGAAACTGTCCTCCTGTCAAAGTGCCAACACCCCTGTGTTCACTAGCCCAAAGAGCTCCTGCTTATGAGGACCTGGCTCCTGAGAAATGCTGTTTTGCCTGGTTCGGTGATAATTCTGTTCATTGCTAGGGAGGCACATGTAACTTGACTTCCAAAGGCATTAATCTGGCACGAGGGCATACTCTGAGAGATGACAGTCCTGCCAAGTCTTCTCTGTGGACTGAGCTGAAGACTGTGACAGACCGACCCTCAAGGGACAGGGCAGATAGCTTCATTTACACTGATTCCTGGGTGGTGGGCATGGCTCTAGCCAAGTAGTTTGGGGATGGATAGTCAAATCGAAATAGATAGTCAAAGCTCTTCCTTTTTAGTCAGGTAGGATTTGGCTGATGGATCACCTATACACAATTGTTCATGGAATATGCCAGTATCTCTCAGAGGTATCATATACCCTCTACTGAAGTGAACAACCGAAGTGACACCCTAACATACTATACAATTACAAGGACAGATTGCTTTTAGGCATATTGCCCATATTACCTTCTGGCCCTTCCTTATTCTATCCTCTGTAGGATAGAGGGGGCTCTGCCCTGGGGAAATGACTCAGGTCATTTCTTCAGGTAAACTTCTGTTGATTATCCCCAGCTTCTCCTGTCAATATCTTGTTTGCACGTAGTTGTTTCATTCTTGTCTCCTCCTTTAGTCTGTGAGCTTCTTGAAAGTCTGCGCTGTTTTTTTGTTTCTGTTTTTTGCCTTTCTTTGTATCTCTAGTACTTATCACAGTGACTGTCACGTGGATGTTTAATAAATGTTGTTGACTTGACTTTTTAATGTTTAAATAAATGTTAAAATTATGGAATATTGATTAAAAAATTGTCTAAAGACGATGCAGAAGGTGGCCTCAGAAACCAAAATGCTACCTTGGGGTTGAGGCTTCTTTTTTCCACCTACATATTCATGGTATTGTTGATTTTTAAAAAATGTAAATAGTTCCAGGGAATGTTTCCTTCATTTAAAGATTTTTTTTGTTCTGCAAGCTATAAAATATGTTGACATCTCCCTCTTCTTGTGTGGAGGTATGGAAATTTCAGTGTGTAATTTACTCTTTGGGGAGAAAATTCTCAATTTCAGCCTCTTGGTCTCTCTACTCTGAAGTTGCAGTAAAATGTTTTGCTCTTAAGTATAATTAACTGTGCTGTTGGATTATGCCTTAACAGTTTGGTGTCAGAAGTAGGATAATGATATTTGGCCAAGGACCCCAAAGAAGTAGAATAATGGTGAGTACAATTCCAGTTGATTCCCCCAGTCTTGATTCTTTCCTATGGCTGCAGTTCATTTCTCTGTGTATGTAGTGCATGCTTTGGGGCTACTCACCCAACCCCTATTCCCACAGGCTGGTTGAGTCCCCATAGTTCTGCCCCTACTGGTCTCCTAATCTAGTGGTGGCTCTGAGGGATTGGAGGGTGGATATCCAATGCCATCGCTTAAGAGCCCCAACCAGGGTGCTTCCCCTATGACTGTCCAATGATATCAATTAGCCAGACTTAATTAGCTTGTAGAAACTGGTATTTATTACCAGTACCTTGGTACAAAACAACCTCCCCAAAAGTCTGTGACACGTTTCCCATGGGTATCTATAAATTCCAGAGGAAAGTAGGCTCAAACTCAGAGTGCACATGTGGTAAAGGGGTGATTAACAGTTCATAGAAGTCTTTTTTCTGGGGTCCTCAAGTTGTTCTTTTTAAGTGTGGGGGGCTTTTCTGCTGAGCTCTTTGCAGAACCTTGAATCTGCTCTCCTCACTTCTCCAGTCTGTCCTTGGCTCCTAATGCAGACACTGCTGCCAGTTGCTGCTCTCCCTGGGACACTACTAGAATGCCAATGAAAAAATCCAAATCCTTCAGTTCTCCCATTTTCACAAGATCCTCCCTCCAACAGAAGGGAGAGGAAAGGACCAGACGAAGACAGAGGCACTCTCTCACTCTCTTTCCTTTCTGCCTCTCTTCTCCCAATGGTTCTTTCTTGAAAGCTTGGTTGGCAGGCTTCCACTTGGCTTGCCATTCTTCCAAAAGACAACATTTTAGCTGCTGGGTCTGATTTATTGCTAGGCTGTATCCCACAGATTGCTCCTTATTGGGTTCAGATGCCAAAAAAACTCTCCGGCAGCTCACCCTTCTGATCATTTGAAACTCACAAGGTTACAGGTATCTCAATACTCCTTCACCTATTAGAGAAGGGGAAAAAATGCAAAGATGCGAATGACTCCATGTTGGCCAGAGAAGATAGGCAGCTGGCAAGCAGGAGGTACCATCATGGCTACCACCTCTCCCCACCTGAAGCCTTAGAGGAATCCTTGCTTGAGTTTCTGCAAGGAAATAGGGCTCTGCTGACTTCCTTGCAAAAACATGGGAGAATACTCAAGGTGTCTCCCCCCAGCCAAAGGCCCAAAGCAGCTCATTCTCCTCAGTCAAATGCATTGGGAGGAAAGGTCTTTTGTATACCATGTGATGAGTGAATGGGAGATAGTCAGGAATTCCTACGCATTCTCTGAAATCCGTGATGGAGACAGAGTCTACCAAACATATGCATAAGGACTGGGCTTTCATTGGCCATTCCACCTGTTTGAATCTATTAGGCCAGACTCTGTCCTTTTCATTTTGGTAGGGCTCTTTACCATTAGAGCCTATGGCAAACTATTGAATTTGTTGGGGACAATCCTGGAGTCCCACCTTTTGTTCCCTCTGTTTTGGGGTAAAGAAGGAATTAGCTCCAGAATCTCCTGACTGTCTTTTTGGTGTGTGGAAAGTGTGTCTGTGTAATAATTATGGGCCCAATTTTCATACAATTTTTGAAAAAGTGGAACTTTTTAAAAACTTAAGATAGTATCCAACTGCAGTTTCTCTAAGGAAGATCTTTTGATCATGAAATTTTCAAACACTGTTGGCCAAATTTGAAGGATTCCCTTCCTTAACAGATGCCATGGTTCCTATGGGAGGCAGAATCATAAAATCAAAGGCAGGGTGGAGCCAAGATGGCAGCTGGAAAGCAGGGACTTGTGTGAGCTCCCTGCCAGGTCCCTCCAAAAACCTATAAAAAATGGCTCTGAACAAATTCTAGAACTGCAGAACCCACAAAATAGCAGAGGGAAGCAGAGATCCAGCCCAGGACAGCCTGGATGGTCACTCGATGAGGTCTATTGCACACGGAGCGGAGGGGAGCCGAGCAGAGCCCAGTGTGGGTGGCGGCAGGACCAACCAGACCAGGAGCCAGGCAGAACAGGCCCTAGCACTCTGAATCAGTGAGCTGTGGCAGTTACCAGACTTCTCAACCCACAAACACCAAAGACAACAGAGAAGGTTAGTGGGAAAAGCTGCGAGGAACAGAGTGAAAAGAGTTCCTGGTTGGGCCCCCACCCCAGGGGCAGCAGGGGTGGTGCAGCTACAGAACTACAGCTGCAGTTACTTCTGGCCCCAGGACCACCTGGTGGGAGGAATTAAGTGGCAGATTAGAGCAGGAGTACAGAGCCTGCTTAAGATTTGAGTCAAGTCCAGGTTGGCAGGTCTTGGGGAAGGAGGAGTGCTGGTGTGGCAGAACTGGCTATATAGAAATAGCTCTGAAATCAATGGTGCATCCCCTCAAGCTTGGAACAAAGTACTCTTTGCTCTATAAGCAGTCGTACCCCAACGAAAAACTCAAGGGTCAAGTAAGTTGGCTGGGAACATGGCCAGGCAGCGAAAACACATTCAGATTCAGTCTCAGACTTTGGAATCTTTCTTTGGTGACAAAGAAGACCAAAACATACAGCCAGAACAAGTCAACAAAGTCAAAGAGCCTACATCAAAAGCCTCCAAGAAAAACATGAACTGGTCTCAGGCCATGGAAGAGCTCAAAAAGGATTTGGAAAAGCAAGTTAGAGAAGTAGAGGAAAAATTGGGACAAGAAATGAGAATGATGCGAGAAAACCATGAAAAACAAGTCAATGACTTGCTAAAGGAGACCCAAAAACATACCGAAAAATAATATAGAAGAAAACAACACCTTAAAAAAATAGACTAACTCAAATGGCAAAAGAGCTCCAAAAAGCCAATGAGGAGAAGAATGCCTTGAAAGACAGAATTAGTCAAATGGAAAAGGAGGCTCAAAAGACCACTGAAGAAAATACTACCTTAAAAATGAGATTGGAGCAAGTGGAAGCTAGTGACTTTATGAGAAATCAAGATATTATAAAACAGAACCAAAGGAATGAAAAAGTGGAAGAAAATGTGAACTATCTCATTGGAAAAACCACTGACCTGGAAAATAGATCCAGGAGAGATAATTTAAAAATTATTGGACTACCTGAAAGCCATGATCAAAAAAAGAGCCTAGATATCATCTTTCATGAAATTATCAAGGAGAACTGCCCTGATATTCTAGAGCCAGAGGGTAAAATAGAAATTGAAAGAATCCAGAAAATCAAAGGCAACAAAGCATTGTTCCTAGCCTCCACGGTAATGAAGAAAAATTGAAATCAAAATTGAAACCAGAACAGAAGGTTCACCTTCCTCCTACAGTCCACTTCTTCCATCTTCCCCTCCAGCTTTAGCTACTCCTGCTACAGGCCCTGTGGAATTCTTATCCCCAGCAACGCTGGCTCCTCCAGCAGCTGCCTAGCCAGACTCTTAGAGTGAATTCTTTACTACTGTCTAAATCCTAAAGGGTCAAAGTAAGATGGGGAGGTAGAGGATTTGGAAGTGGTCAGAAGTGACTATGACCCTCTATGAAAACCCCTCAACGTTAATTCTGAGGAAACAAATTGAACCCCTAGGGGTTGAAATTGTAAGGTCCAACCAGGATCAATCTCACAAATTCAGATGCCTCTCTGGCAATATCCCAGTCCCCGAAGAGATGGTGGAATCTAATCCATGTGCCCTGTGCACCTTACAATATGATCACCTGGTCAAAAATCTTTTACTTTGTGCAATAAGAAATGATGAACAGGCAGATTTCAGAAAAACCTGGAAAAACTTAAATGAACTGATGCAAAGTGAAATGAGCAGAACCAGGAAAACATTGTATACAGTATCAGCAACATTGTGTGATGATCAACTGTGAACAACTCAGCTCTTCTCAGCAACACAACGATCCAAGACAAGTACAAAGGACTCACAAAAGAAGATGCTCTCCATATCCAGATAAAGAACTGATGGACTCTGAATGCTGATCGAAGCATATCTTTTACTTACTTTTTTCTTTCTCATAGTTCCCCCCCCCCCCATTTGATCTGTTTCTTCTTCAACAACTGTGATGAATAAGGAAATATGTTTTACAAACATGATAGTACACATAAAACTGTATCAAACTGCCCACCATTTTCAGAAGAGGGGCAAGGAGGGTGGTAAGGAGAAAAATTTAGAACTTAAAATCCCATAAAAATGAATGCTAAAAATGTTCTTTGTAATTGGGAAAAAAAATAAAATATTATTTTAAAAATGTTTTACTCTCTTGTATGAAAGCCCAGGTGAGTTTAGAAACAAATTGGAGGAGAGGCTTCTTAACATGTGTGAGTGTGTGAAACCTATGGACTCCTTCTCAGAATAATGTTAATAAATGCATAAAATGAAATATATAGGATTATAAAGGACAATCAATTATATTGAAATAGTTATCAATTTTTTTTAAAGCAAGTTTACACACCCCAGGTTAAGAACCCCTGGGCTAGAGCAAATTTTTGCAGTATATTAATCCACCTGGGCCACAAATCGGCCACTATCAGGCCAGCTGCCAGCAAACAATGACTGCGAATTGTTCAAAAAATACAGCCCACATGGATCTGAACCTCCAGGACAGCTGCAGTCCCTTCTGTGTAGTCTTATGGGCAAGCTCTCCCCATCCGATTGAAGCTAGATAGTAGCCTCCAGACAAACACCTGGTTAAAGCATTGTTTTGGCAATTACAGGAGATTACAGCCTATGTAGAGATTTTTTAAATAAGCATTCTGTCAGCCCAGACCTGGAAAATTTATCGCAACCAATCATGTTACTTTGTTGCTCCCTGCCCTGAAAGATTATCTCCCAGGTATTCAGATTACTGTTATGGATTGGGAAGCAAAATCTACAACTGAAACCATTGCAGCAACAATACACTTTTTTAAAAGATTAATTTTATATTTTCAGTTGACAAAAATCTATTTTCTCCACTTCCCATCTACCCTATCCCTGCCCCTGCCTTGAAAAGGAAAAAGTAGCAAATATGTATAATTAAGCAAAACAAATTACATTAGCCATGTCCAAAAAATATGCCCCATTGTGTATCATGAGCCAGCACATCTGCCAGGTGGGTGGCATGCTTTATCATAAGTCCTCTGTAACTATGGCTGGTCATTACACTGATCATAGATCTTAAGTCTTTCAAAGTTGTCTGTCTTTGCAGTGTTGTTCTTACTGGTATCTTGGTGAGGCTCACTTCACTCTGCATCAGTTTGCATAATTGTTCCCAGGTTTCCCTAAAGCAATAATCCATTTCTCATCATTCCTCATGGCACAATAATATTCCATTACATTCATATATTACAATTTGTCCAGCCATTCCTAAATTGATGGGCACTCTCAGTTTCCAGCTCTTTGCCAGCAGGAGAAAAAACAGTGAACAGTACAACGCTCAGGCCAGCAAACAAGAAATTCCTGCTCCAGCCAAACTTAGGGTTCTGCAAATTCATCAGTCAAGCAATAGACACTTATTAAACTCCAACTGTGTGCTAGTCACTATGCTATGTGCTGGGGATACAAAAAGAGGCAAAAGACAGTCCCTGCGCTCAAAGAGTTTACAATCTAATGGGAGAGATGATGTGACGTGCAAACATATATATGCAAATCAAGCTATATATATAGGATTAATAGGAGATAATTAAGTTAGGGAAGGTACCAACTTTCCAAAGAAGTTGGGATTTTAGTTGGGACTTAAAGGATTCCAGGAAGGCCAGTAGTTGGAGGGGAGGGCATTCCAGGAACGGAGCACAGCCATAGAAAGTACTCAGAGCTGAGAAATGGAATGGTTAGCTCCCACAATAGTCAGGAGGCCAGTGTCACTGGATGGAAGAGTGCATGTTGGTGAGTAAGGTATAAGAAGACTGGAAAGGTAGGAGAGGGCTAGGTTATGAAGGGCTTTGAATGCCAAACAGAACATTTTGTATTGGCTCCTAGAGACAATAGGAAGCCACAGGAAGAATTTATTGAGTAAGGAGGTGATGTGATCAGACTTATGCTTTAGGAAAATTCATCATGAAAAGATTACACAAGGAATGTTTTCTCACTCAGCCATAACTTCCAGAGACTGCCATCAATTCTCGATGAACGTGCGATCTGTGGATGGTTGTGAAAGAAAAATTTTTCAGTCTCCCTGAGCAAAGTTCACCCTTCTCCCAGTTTCAGAGCTTGGGAAAAAAAGAGAACCCAAGGTTGCAGGGGGGAAAAAATCTTTCTCAGTTTCTTTAAAACAGAGTCAACACTTTCTACACCAGGAATAACTTAAATAACCTGAAAATTACTGCTCAGAGACTGCTGAGGTCAAAATTGGAATGCTGAAACAACAGAAGAGAGAACACCTCCTTCTCCCTTTCCTCTCTTCTTACTGAAGGAGCTATATATAGGATTAATAGGAGATAATTAAGTTAGGGAAGGTACCAACTTTCCAAAGAAGTTGGGATTTTAGTTGGGACTTAAAGGATTCCAGGAAGGCCAGTAGTTGGAGGGGAGGGCATTCCAGGAACGGAGGACAGCCATAGAAAGTACTCAGAGCTGAGAAATGGAATGGTTAGCTCCCACAATAGTCAGGAGGCCAGTGTCACTGGATGGAGAGAATGAGACCCAGCTATTTTACTTGTGCTTATTTGTTGTGTAGACTGAATGAATATCGTCCTAAACTCTGTATTTGGGATTTTTAGATATATTAATATATAGACCTGCTCAGTAAAGCAATAGCCCCATAAAACTGTGTGTACTCTTTGATCCAGCAATACCACTTCTAGGTCTGTTTCCCAAAGAGACCACAAAAAGGGAAAAAGGACCCACATGTACAAAAATATTTTATAGCAGCTTTTTTTGTGGTAGCAAAGAATTGGAAATACCCATCAATTGTGGAATGGCTTAACAAGTTGTGGTATATGAATGTAATGGAATACTATTTGCTATGAGAAATGATGAGCAGGCAGATTTCAGAAAAACCTTGAAAAACTTACATGAACTGATGCTGAGTGAAGTGAGCAGAACCAGGAGAACATCATACACAGTAACAGCAACATTGTGTGATGATCAACTATGATTGACTTAGCTCTTCTCAGCAATGCAATGATCAAAGACAATTCTAAGGGACTCATGTTGGAAAATGCTATCCACATCCAGAGAAAGAATTATGGAGTCTGAATGCAGATCAAAGCATACTATTTTCTCTCTGTCTCTCTTTTTTCTTTCTCATGGTTTTTCCCTTTGGTTCTGATTCTTCTTTTACAACATGACTAATGTGGAAATACGTTTAATATGATTGTACAAATATAGCGTGTATCAGATTGCATGCTGTCTCGGGGCAGGAGGAAGGGATAGAGGGCGAAAATTTGGAACTCAAAATTTTATAAAAGTGAATGTTAAAAACTCAAAGTAAATTTTAAAATTAAAAAAAAAAGAAAAGCAATAGTCCCTGATTAATTGGAATCATTTAAAGAAATAATGGGACTTTGCATAGTGGTACATCCCTGGTTGTTTGAGACTGGTGGATCTCTTGAGCTGGGGAGTTCTGGGTTGCAGTAGGGCTAAAGCTGATTCATCAGATGTCTGCATTAAGTCAAGTCCCAAAATGGTGAGTGCTCAGGACAAGGCTTAAGGAGAGGCAAAGCAGGCCAGATACAGGTCAGGTCAAAGCTCAGTTCCAGAGTGGAACTGATTGGGAGTAGCCCCTATACTCCCAGACTGAGTCTTTAAAAAAATAATAAAAATTTAAAAATTATTTTTAAGTAATGAGTTTTTTCAGCTATGAATTTTAAAATTTATCCGATTGATTACTGATCAAAGTTCTTTTTTTTTTTAACTCCCTAATCTGGCTAATGATTAGGGAAAGAAAAAACTGGAAAAGTATAATGTAGAAATACTAAGAAAAAAATCTCTCTCATTCCTGTAATTTGTTGCATTCAAGATAAAAAGGGACTAAATTTATGGCTCAAAAGTAACTCAAATATGATTCTTTTTAATGTGGATTTTCAAATTGTGACAGAAATGATTTTTAACTGTTTTTATACATTGAAATACCCAATGCTGAACCCTGGGGACTTGCTTCATCCTTTACCTTTCATTTCCACCCTTCTCAGAATTCTGTGTCTGTTATTGTGACACTAGGAAACTTCCCAATTGACTCTCAAGCTGTTCATTCTATACTTTTATCTGATTTCTGACCCTGAATCTCCAGCAGAGCAGACAAAGCATGGGTACTGAAGGAATGACTTCAAGCTGTCCTTTTCTTCTTTTCAGTACAAATGGGATCCCTTATGCTTTTCTTTCTGAAAATTCAGGTTTGGTTTTATTGGAAAGGGACCCCTTGGGCAAAAGTGAATGCTACAATAACATGAAATTCTAGTTTTCCTTGCTTGATGACCGCATTTCTCCTGTTACCAGACTACTGCTCTGTCTTATTATAGGTATAGTAAGTTTCAGGATACTAAAGTTCTGTGCAATGAAACATAGAACACGTAAGACAGAAACAGTAAAATAAGCTGGCTTTACTGAGCTCAGGGACATAGTCACAATAAAGAAGCACCATAAGAGAAGATGGAAATGGGCAGCTAGGGACCTAGTGGATAGCGCAGTGGTTCTGGAATCAGGAGGAGACAGACAGACAGAGAGAGAGAGAGAGAGAGAGAGAGAGAGAGAGAGAGATGCGAACAGGTTAAGATCCACAGGTACCCTGTGGAAGGGGGCACAAAACTGGTAAAGTCTGGTGGGTTTTCATAGGGTTATTATCTGGGTTGAGCTAGACCTGGGGGACTAGTGCTTCACTGGGGCAAGGGGAAGGGAGGAGACAGAAAATGGGGAAGGAGGTGATGAACTCCTGGGGAACTGGCAGCTAGTTCCCAACCAGTGGGAAAGGGGCTTTCATGAATTTTTGTTGTTCTTCCAGTCACTTCAGCCATGTCCGATTCTTCCTGACCCCATTTTCTTGGCAAAGATGCTGGAGTGATTTACCATTTCCTTCTCCAGCTCATTTTATAGATGAGGAGCTAAGGCAAACAGAATTAAGCGATTTGCCCAGGGTCACACTAGCTGCCATGAATTAATGCTGGCCTTGCTTTAACAGGATGGGAGGACTCCTTTCAGTAGGGTGGGGAGGCTACTGAATTCCTAATGTTCTTCTTGTAACCAGAACAGCTGAGTCAGGCCCTGAAGTTTTTCTTGGTCAAAAGGACCTGCAGATTCATGCCCTTCAGAGGAAAAAAATGGCAAACTCTTGTGTCTTTCAGGGTAAAAACTTGGCTAAACGCAACACCACGTGTTGTTGCCCAGCTCCCTCTCTCATAACAAGTAGTGGGAAGCATCAAACCAGTTACTAATGATGTTAGAGCTCAAAGCCTCCTCACACCAACTAAATCTCTATGTAACACTCCAATTTGCTAGTAGTAAAACTGGAGAAAGCAAGTGACTGATGTCCTGAATTTGTGCACTTCAGTAACTGTGTTTGGGGGAGCTGGTTTGTTTGTTTGTGGTCATCCTGCTGTGCCTGATCTGACCTCTATTCGTTCTAATATTCATTCCTTCAGCTCTGAAATATCTTGTTTATCTGGATCTCACCAATGCCTTCCACCCCACACCCCATCCCTGTTCAGCCCACCCATTTCTATTTGCTTTCCAGTCTGATGTCCTCCTTATCTCTGAAGTCTTGCCTAAAATTCCACCTTCTGAAAAAAGCTTTTAACAGTCTCTCTTAATGTACCTCGGTGGTGCAGCAGATAGAACATTGGGCTTGGAATCAGGAAGACCCACCTCCCCGAGTTCAAATCTGGCTTCCAATACTAGCTGCATATACTAGCTGCATGACCCTGGGCAAGTCACTTCATCCTATTTGCCTCAGTTTCCTCATCTGTAAAGTGAGCTGGAGAAGGCAATGGCAAACCACTCCAGAATCTTTGCCAAGAAAACCCCAAATGGGGTCACGGAGAGTCAACATTGCTACAGCCTTCTCTCTGTGATTATCTCTAATTTGTTCTGCCTGTATCTTTTTTGTACATAGTTGTTTGCATATTGTCTCCTCCATTAGATTATGAGTTCCTCGAGAAATAACCATTAATGTAGTTCCTGCTATGAGACAGACACTGCCCTAAGTCCTTTACAATGACCTCATTTGATCTTCGCAACAACCCTTCTAGGAAAGTGCTGTTATTATCTTTATTTTATAGATGAGAAAACAGAGGTTTAATTGACTTGCCCAAGGTCATACAGCTAATAAGTAAGTGTCTGAGGCCAGGTTTGAACTCAGGTCTTCCTGATTCCAGGCCCAGCACTCTGTCTCCTGTGCCATCAGCTGCCTCTTCTCTTGAGGGACTGAAGGGTCTGTTTCTACCTTTCATTGTACCCCCATGTTTAGCATGGTACCTGAACGTAGTAGGTGCTTAGTAAATGCTTATTAATGACCTGAACTGGGCCAGACTTCCAAAGTCATCTTTACTCAGACGAGGCTTTTTTTTTATTTTTTATTTTTAGTTTACAACACTCAGTTCCACAAGTTTTTGAGTTCCATATTTTCTTCCCCTCCCTCTCCTCCCCCTCCTCCCCCCCAAGATAGCACATAATCCGATATAGGATCTACACATAACTTCACATAAAATTTATTTACACAATAGTCAAGTTATAAAGAAGAATTATAACCAATGGAATGAACCATGAGAAAGAAGAAACAAAACCAAAAAAGAAAAAAAAGAGAGAGAGCAAATTGTTTGCCTCAATCTGCATTCAGACTCCATAATTCTTTCTCTGGATGTGGAAAGCTTTTTCCATCCTGAGACTTCTGGAGTTGTCTTTGAACCTTGTATTGCTGAGAAGAGCCAAGTCTGTCAAAGTTAATCAACACAGCACAGACAAGGGTTTTTGCATCAGGATATAAAAAACTTTTTTTTTTTTATTAATCTAGAGAAGTCTGTCATTTTGTAGCATGTAGGTGATGTCCTCATAGCTAATGTGTGTCAAAGATTGTCCTAGGGTCTTTGTTTCTGTACGTTATTTTCTTGCCTGTTTGGGATATAAAGCTTCAGAATCCAAACTATAACTATGCCAAACTCTGATCATGCTGCCTCTGAACCACAAAAGACCTTTGGCACTGAGAGACCATTGATCAATCTCCTTGTCCCCAACCAGAAAAAAAAACCCCAACAATCTGGGAGAGTCATCTGCATTGTTAATTAGTTGACTAATTAGTCCCCTCAGGTGATGGCTTATTTTGGTGTTTCCTAGAATTAATTGCTCTAGAATTCTACCTTGCCTCCTGAGGGCTATAAGCTGCCTCAGCCCTCTCTCTCCTTTCTACCATCCCTTTCCTTTTCCTCCTTATCCCCACCTCAGCTGAACCTGTGGGAGAGAAGAAGCCATGATCCTCCACAGGCTTATCCAGCACCACCATCCCTCTTGCTGCGTCTCACACATGATCCCCCACCTACTGACTCTTTGCCCTGTGACTGGCTATCCCCCATGCCTACAATGCTCTCCCTCCTAACCTCCCCTTCTTGGTTTCCTTCCAGACTCAACTGAAATCTCACCTTCTGCAGGAGAGCTTTCCAGGTCTCCCCCAAACAGGGCTTTCCCTTGGAGAGCACTTCCTATGTACACTGTTCTCTTCATCCATAATGATGTCATTAGTTGTTTGCCTGTTGGCTCCTCCATTAGAACATGAGCTTCTATTCTGACCTCTCATTGTATCCCCAGCGCCTAGCAGCACATAAGAGCTTGATGAAACGCTTGCTGACTGATTGACTATCCTGGGGTTTGATAGCATAAGCCATCTAGACTGACTATAATCAGTGCTTTTCTGGTTTTGAGTAAACTACCAGGCATTTGAATTCTACGTTAGGTTCCAGAATGTAAACATTGTATTAATTTGTAATGATTGATGTTTGCATCAGACTGCATTAAAGTAGGAAAGAAAAAACAAGTTGGACTTTGGACATCTTGTTTGAACTTAATGGGTCCAAAAAAATGGATGTTTTCAATGATTCAGTTTCAATGATTCAGTGATTTCAGTGATCCATGTACTGTGCCATAACTGTGAACTTGCTGGTATTCACATTAACTTGAGAAACAAGTTTTAAGATAGTTACAAGTGAAACATTACCAACATCACTCACCAAATGGAAGACTGGAGATTCAGTTCTTACAAAGGTGGGGAGGCTAAGCCTGGGATTTCCGGTCTTCATTCTCCTCCATATTTATGCCATGGTTCTACAATTCTTCAGGGAACCATAATATTGAATCCTTTTTCTTATTTGCACTGAGATCTTTCTCCATTCCCATCCTCTGCCAGGCCTCTTGCATCCCTGAAGTTACTGCTGTCTAATTATGGCCCTAAGGACATTTACACGGTAAAAGATCCTCTGGAAGACTTTTACCACCTTGCTAGCTAGGGGCAGGGTTTGGTAGGATCATTACCTAGTAGAGTTGATGCCTCATAGGTTGTGCTAGGATTTCCTTCAAAAAATAGGGAAGCTTTTTTTTTAATTGGTTTTTCAATGGGGGAGGGGGAGTGGAAGGGAGAAATGGTGGATTTTTGTCGAGATCTTTTTTAACAAAAATGTTTAAAATTAAATTAAAAATAAAAAGCAAGTTGTCCCCAAGACTTGATTGCTACAAGGGAAAACTCAAACTTGATGAACATTCCAGCACTGTGCAAGTGAGCTCACTACTAGTCTGACTTTGCATATCCTTTACATTTAGAGAGGCATCTGGAGGCCAGGAGTCACTGCATCTACTTAGACCGCTGTGTTGGGTCAGAAGAATGTGCTGACTTCCACAGCAGTGGGTCATGCTACCTACTTTCTGAGCATCCTTTTCGTATGATTGTTAAGTAAACTTATTTTTATTAAATGTTGGATGGTTTCTAAGTGTCTTGTTTTATTCCAATCCCAATCCTGAATCATTAGATCCCAGCCCGAATCAGGCCTGGCCCATAATCACTCACAAAACCAAAATAAGCTGAAAAGATTGAAGCAAGTTGAATGAGTGACCTAAATTTTTTTTTAAATGTTGCTTGTACACAAAATGTTTCAAAAAGTGGAGTTAGCCAATTGGGCATCTTACCCTACAGGAAAGTAGGGGGGAAGGGGACAAGAAGGGAGGACAACAGAAGGGAGGGCAGATTGGGGGAGGAGGTAGTCAAAAGCAAATACTTTTGAAAAGGGACAGGGTCAAAGGAGAGAATGGAATAAATAGGGGATGGGATAGGATGGCGGGAAATATAGTTAGTCTTTCACAACATGACTATTATGGAAGTGTTTTGCACGATGATACATGTGTAATCTATATTGAATTGCCTGCTTTCTCAATGAGGGTGGATGGGGAGGGAAGAAGGGACACAATTTGGAACTCAAAGTTTTAAAAACAAATGTTAAAAATTGTTTTTACATACAACCGGGAAATAATATATACAGGCAATGGGGTATAGAAATCTATCTTGCCCCACAAGAAAGTAGTGGGGAAAAGGATGGGGTGGGTGATAGAAGGGAGGGCAGACTGGGGAAGGGGTAATCAGAATGCATGCCATCTTAGGGTAGGAGGTAGGGGAGAGATGGGGAGAAAATTTGGAACTCAAAATTTTGTGGAAATGAATGTTGAAAACAAAGAGTAAATAATTAACTTTTTTAAAAAAGTAGAATTAGCTGCACCTTACAAGGTAATTAATCCAACAATCCTTCCTTCCCCCACTAAGTGTGGTACCTCCTCTCCATTCTTGGTCCTCTTTCTCTGGTTCAAGAATCACTTTGATGCAAATAACTCCTGCATCTGCATATACATCCTGAATTTCTTTCCTAAATACCAAGCTGTAATGACAAGCAGGGTGGGACTTTTTGTTGTCTTCTGTTTTGGAGTGCTTCTCAGCACTACTGGTAATCAAGTGCCTTTGAGTCTTGCCTTTGTTTGAATCAAGCAAGTAAAGTGGGACTTTTTGTTGTCTTTTGTTTTGGAGTGCTTCTCAGCACTAAGGCAATTAAGTGCCTTTGATGAGTCTTTCCCCTGTCTGAATTAAGAGTCATTGATTGGAAACAACATATATGATGTGGTGCTAGAGATTAAAGATCTTTCTCACACCCTCTTGCTAAGTAGATGCTAATAAGCCTTAGGCCTACACCTTTTAGCTAAGTAGGTGCTAAGCCACAGAGCCCTAAACAGGGTATACATGCTCTGAGGCTGGCATTTTGCTTTGGGGGCACACTCACTAGAAGAGTGTTGGTGTGGAGACTCTGGGTAGCCATCAAGGAGCTGCTCCCCCGCTTTGAAAACCCAGATATTGGTGCTTCTCTCTGTGGTAACGATGTGTATATTGCTATGGTCAGACAGAGAAGCGCCTATCTGTCAATTGGTGTTTATTTGCTCTGCTTATATAATTTCTGCTTGTAATTTCTGTTTGTATATGCTCTGAAGTTTAGGGTGCTGACTTTTTCCCCTGAACTAAGTGAATGATATATATATGTTTAATTAAAGTGAGATTGTTAACCCCTTAAAGTTGCTTTCCTTAGAAAAGCAGATCAAAGAACTTATGCTAGCAGCCCTCCTGTATGCTGGTGTTATTGGTCTTACACCTCCACAGGAGCTGCTAGGAACATTATTGTTACATAGGCTCACATCTTCAACCTTCAGCTAGATAGTTGTGCTTGAGTATCCTGTGGGCATCTCCCAACTTAGTGTGTCCAAAATACAATGCATTCTATTTCCCATTCCTTCTCCAAATGGAACCACCATTTTCTAAATCTTGGGGTCATTCTTTACTTTTTTCTTTCAGTTAACCTCTGGGTCCAATCTGTTGCCAAGATTATTAATCTTACCTCCACAATATCTCTTACATTGTATGCTCCTCCCCACTTGTACAGACTCTATCTTAGTCCAGGCCCTCATCACCCCTTACCTGCACTAGTTCAATAGCCTAATAGGCTCCTAATTGGTTTTCCTTCTCTAATCTCTTCCTTTTCCTCTGCCACACAGCCACCAAATTCATATTCCTAAAACATCATTCTAACTGTCACCTTCCTCAAAAAGCTTTGATCTTCACCTATTTCAACCACCTCTACTAGTGGGAACTGTTGCTCAGTTTCCTACTTCTGTTTAGTAATAAGGATCACAAATCACAATCATACCTGTGACCCAGTGGTAACGAACTCCACCCAAAACCACAGGAAAAATTGTCCAGTTTGATTTGCTTAAATGCAGAGACATCCACTCTGAATTGGCATCTTGGTGTCTCTAACTGTGCTATTAGGTGTTAATAGTACCCGGAATGGTTTCCACGGCAGGTTTGACGAGAGATTTCTTTGACCACTTAACAGGTTCCAAATAGCTTGTGGAGATTCCCTATGATGGAATCCTAATAAAGCTGCCTCCAGCCCCAATATTCTAACTTCCTTATAGGCCCCACTGCCCCTGCCTACCCACTCCCCCCTCACACACACTCACACTCACACACACACACACACACTCAATATCCTAACTTCCTCATACATCCCTCACTGCTCCCTAGAACAACAGGTGTGTCCATGAACTCCTATTTCTCACAGAACAGCAGGCGTGTCCATGTGATGGGATCTCAGCCACTGCCCCCACACCCATTCCTCATATTTCCCACAGAAACAGCAGGTGTGTCCATGCACTCAACCATAAGCACATCCATCTAGCGTTAGACAGGACCACAATGGTCAGCCATTGAGAAAGCAGCACCACCAGGATACAAACCCCAGAACAATAGAGGGAACTTTCCCTAAGTAGGCACTTGCGTAGTAATAGCAAAAGCAGTCCTTTAGGTGAACTCGTGATGTAGAGAGGCTTATTATAATATCATTATCCCCTGTAACAGCAATTTAGATTTGAAGATCTTTCCCACCCATTAATATGCTTACGTCACAGGAAGCCTAAGTTACATGTGGTGGGGGGAGCTTCCTGCAGGAAGAGGAAGTTATGTCACAGGAAATGCAGAGAGAGAGAGAGAGAGAGAGAGAGAGAGAGAGAGAGAGAGTGAGTGCAGTTATGGCTGCTAATGGCCGCCATATTGATAGTTAGAACTGAACAGGCTGACTTAGCTGTACCGAGTTTGTTTTTGGGGAAGACCCGAGCACCAGGGGTCGGAGAGGTTTTGGGATGCCAAGGCTCCATGTTGTGATATTATGTATTAAATGCCTCGCTGCTGTGATGGATATGGCTCTCTGGTGTCTGAATAAATAGTTTACCTCTTCTACCTTCTATGTGGAGAGTCTCGTATACTTTGCGATGCAGAACTACACAGGCATTTTGACAATTATCATCTACATTGCTTTTATTGCCTCGCTGACACCGCCCCCGCATGCATTTTTCTGTGTGCATTGTGGGTAATTGCACGCTCAGTTCCATTGTGGCTGGGACTCCTCCCCCATTACCTAATCCCTTAACAAACCCCTCTTGCCTTTTTTAATATTCGTAATTTCTGTTAGGCAATTGCATCTTTACCCTATAAAAATCCATCTTGCTTTCTCCGAAGTTGCTGGTTCCTCTTGGAACTTAGCCTACTTCAGGAGAGGCGTCAATCTCAATAAACGCCTATACTTGGATTAGAGGTGGTCTGACTCTGAATTCTTGGAGACAGTTCCACCACAACACATCATGAAACTGCAACGCCTAGACTGCTAGTTATAAGACTCAATATCATTTACTAATGCCTGATGAACCATCTTTTACATTTGTGGCCTTCAATAGTTCATCTGATAAGAGCAGTACAAGTCTTATGGAGTTAACCTTATCAGGTTATATCAGGGCTATAGGAAAACATCAGACTAGGTCACCTGTAACTCATCTTAAAGTTTAGAGAGCTTTTAATATGCACATACTATTTGTTCTTTCTACCTTGCCTGAACCCTGTATGTGGTGTGGATAATGTGATTTATACGCTATAAGAAATTTTTTGAAAAGGTTCCTTGAGGTTCTGACTTGTAAGAAGATACTTCTTAATGTTATAGGAGAGAGACTTCAAACAGAAAAAAAAAACCATGATTTAAAAGTTTCAAGTATTAAAGCAATTTTATATGTAAACTTTGATTATTGTTCAGTTGTTTCAGTTGTATCTGACTCTTCGTGGCTCCATTTGGGGTTTTCTTGGCAAAGATACTGGAGTGGTTTGCCATTTCCTTCTCCAGCTCATTTTACAGATGAGGAAACTGAGGCAAACAGGGTGAAGTGACTTGACCTGGGTCACAAAGCTAGTAAGTTTCTGAGACTGGATTTGAACTCAGGAGGATGAGTCTTCCTGACTTCAGACCCACCACTCTATCCATGTGCCGCCTGGGCGCCCCCATATATAAAATACTTAATCCAATTTGGGAATTCATAGACAGCTACTAAAACATAATCGAAGCGTGTATATTTTAGGCAATTGAAAACAAATTAAAATCCATCCGTGTATATTCAAATGGACCTGAAAGAAACTCAATACTTCGCCCTACATCTTTTTTAGTCTTGTTCTTTATTATCTCTATGATAAAATTTTTAAGATATCGTCCAGGACCATCATGTTTACTTGATCTTTCCTATCTTATTAGAAAATATTTGGAAGCCAATTACATATATTCTAGTTCTCAAGTAGAAATAACCTAATCTGGTTGCTTTTCTCAAATAACGATTACTACTTCACTGAAAATTAAACCTTTTCCATCTTCAGCACATGTGTCACATCCCACATCATTCCCCCTTTAGAGATACAGGATATTCTCATATCATTCAGAAAGAATGAGACGCTTTAAGGGCATGATTTTATACACGAATATATAACTGTTAAATCAATGAGCAAGGAGATGTCAGGTCTAAGAAGCAATTTGTCCTAGTTGCTTAAGTTAGGAAATCAAAACAAGTAGTGGCCACAACTTCAGAAGAGTGAAAATAAAAGTAATAGGGTCCTTTATGCTTGTGTCCAATGATAGTAGCTTAGAGATGTTTGAGTACTGTAGCAACAAGATTCACCAAAATAAAAAACAAAACCAAAAAACCTTTACAATTCACCTGTTATGAGAGGAAGATTGAGGGACATGATTGTACCAATACCGAGGCTATTACTTCAGGACCAAGATTAAAGGCATAGACTGACCTAACACAGGTATAACAGACTAAAGCTTCCTTGGCTCTGTTTGATTCCAGGTAAGGGTCAAAGTTAACTTTTTGGAACAACCAATCACATAGCAACATTCCAAATTATCATCCCCAGGCTCAGGATTAACCAAATGGGAACCTTTCCTGTTCAGAAAGGAAATAGCACAAAGGGGAAACTGAGTCAAAAGCCTCCAGCTATTACCATCCCAGGTACTTACGTCTACCTGCATCATTTTTCTGATCATTTTCCCTTTGAGCAGCTCATAGTATCTCCCTTGAATGATGGATTACTGACTTAACAGTAATTCAAACAGCTATATCTGAATTCAAACCTCAGAGTAAATTAAATTACAGTTCCAAGAAATTCCAGCTCACACAGCAAATTTCATAACCACAGCTTAGGGCAGGCTACAATTTTTTCTTTTGTTGTTGTAACATTCAGTTAAAGTAAACCATAATTAATAAAAATAATTATCCTTAGTACTTTCCAAGTACATAAAAGGTCTTCCTAAAAGGAAAAAAAGCATTCATTCATTCACACACGCGCGCGTGCACACACACACACGCGCGCGCACACACACACGCACACACACAGTTTGATGTAGAAATAACATCAAACTCAGTAGGGTAATAAGAGGAGACAGGGAGGAGTGAGTTAAGAGGGAAGGAAGCCAAATAAACTTCCTGATCCTAAAGAGGGGGATTAAAAGGAAAAAGAGAAAAACAAAGACACTGGATCTAAGGGAGCGCCCATCGATGGGGAATGGTTGAACAAACAGTATTATGTGACTGATGCAGAAGGAAGTAATGAATGACAAGAACCAGGAAAACAATTTCTATAATAACAACAGTATGGTAAAGAAAAACCTAAGAACTTTGATCAAAGGCAGCTAGGTGGACCGATGGACATGGTGCCTTGGTTCTGCTGGGCCTTGGTTCAGGAAAAGCTGAGTTTAAATTGGGCCTCATATACTTACCAGCTGTGTGACCCTGGGAAAGTCACTTAACCTGATTGCCTCAATTCATTCAACTGTAGAGTGGGGATATCAATAGTACCTCCCTCCCAGGGTTGTTGTGAGGATCCATATTTGTAAAGCGCTTAGCACAGTAGCCTGCCACATAGCTGGGGCTTAATACATGCTTGTTTCCTTTCCTTCACGTCTCCAGCAGACTAATGATGAAATCCATAACATACCTCCTGACAGAGAGTCACAGACACAGAGACACACATTTAAAATTTTTGGACATAGCCAGTATGTGAATTAGTTTTGTTTGACTATGTAAATTTGTTACCAAAGTTTTGGTTTTTTTTTTTTTTGTTTCAGATTTTTAATTGTAGAAGGAGAGCTTTAATGAAGGGAGAAGAGAGGTTGGCAACAAGTGATGCTTAAATAAAAAAGGATCCTCAAAGCATTCTTTTAAAATACACAAGGGGCAGGTAGGTGGAACAGTGGATAGCACACTAGCCCTAGAGTTGGGAGGACCTGAGTTCAAATCTGGCCTCACACATTTACTAACTGTGTGACCCTGGGTAAGTCATTTAACCCCAATTGCCTCAGAAAAAAAAAGCACAAAAGTAAAAGATATTCAAAAGAAAGCACAGATAATTGAGACAGTTTTGAATATAATGTGTGGAACTTAACTTTTTTTTAAAGCAAGAGGTATAAAATGTAGATTTCATGGTTTCAAAATACAATCTTTTTGTGCTCTTTGTATGGAAATGCACCTTTTGGAGGTATTTAAGAATAAAAAATTAAAATAGAAATTGTAAATATCCCATTGATGATACAAATAAGCCACTGATTACTTTACTCTAGTCCTCAAACACAACTCATCTCTAGGCCTACTTCTGCCCCAAGGTCTTTTCACAATAACTGCAGGAAAAGGAACTAGCCACCTCCAGACTGAACAGTCCTGTGTATTTTCTTTTCTCTGTGTTCTTGTCAACATCTTGGCAAATGCATTCCATCTAACTTTCCCACATTCCATCATTCCCTGCCCAACTTCCTCCTCGTGTTAACAGCAACACATACCAACCACTCAGCCTGGCATATGATGTCCTTCACAATCTAGCTCCCACCCACTTTTTCCACTCTTATTTCATATTCCCCTTCCTGCTCCCTCTGATCCAGTCAAAGTGGCCTGCCATTTCTTCCATGTGACATTCCACCTCTTATCTCTATCTCCATACCTTGGCACAAATGGTCCTCCCTGTTTGAAACACACTCCTTCCTGATCTTCCCCTCAGAAAACCCCTAGCTTCTGTCAAGGCACAGCTCAGGTGCCCCTTCCTCCACATGACCTTACCTGATCCCCTCCACACCCACTCAGTTCTAAGTACCACTTTCCTTAAAATTATTTTGTATATACTTTAAATTTGCTTACTTGTGTCCCTTCCAGCTGCTATCTTGCGTTATCTCTAGTCCCCAACTCCTTCCCTCACTCCCAACATCCAAAATGTAAGCTTCCTGGGACCAGACTGTTTACTTTTTGTCTTTGTGTTCCCAGGGCCAAGCACAGCGCATAAGAGACACTTAAAAATACTGAATTTCATTTAATTCATGGCCTCCTCACCAGCCTTCAGTTTGTCAAGCCAAATTTAAGCTCCCCAGTTGTTTTCTTCCCAGACCTTTGATATGCTACCAGGCAAAGAGTGGTTGCTGAACCCTGGGTGCCCCACCTAACTCTGGACTCCTGTACATGCACTAGTTTCAATCCTGGAGGAGCTTGGTCTTTACAGAGCCTTTTTGCTCAGACTCTCTAGCTGTTTACCCAGGCTTAAGAGAATTTTTAGATTTGTCTGATATGTCTAAGGTCTTCCTACAGAAAGGAAGGGTGAGTAGAAAGGTATTCAATGTACAAATGTACATCAGATATAGGGCAGAAATTTAGAGATAGCCTGTAATAAACTATTTGTCCACCTTGCAACTCCCCGCCCCTCACTGGAAAAAAAAAAGCTTGTTGGACTCTTCAGGCTCCCAGGAGAGCATTGTGATGGCCCTCCCCGCCCCCCATCAACAATCCAGCTAGCAACTTCTGTAGGGGTGTATGATCCACCAACAACCAGCACCCAGAACACTGCCAACACAGGTCCTTTTGATCTGCTTTACTTAAGGAAAGCAACATGGCCACACAAGGGATGTTATATTCGCTGCAGGGTGTCGGGTCTTATGAAAGGCACTGACATTGCACCATTCACCTTTCAGCAAGCTGTATTTATATGTTATATGAAAGAGAGAAAAAGAAAGATGGCTGTTCATTCAAATACAGGTGGCCATACACAGAAAAACAGACTACTTGTTAAAAGAAAATGTGTATCATTTGCTATTGGAGATAGATACAGGGGTTTATCTTCTTAGTAAAACTGTTTGAGTTGTTTTTCAGTTGTGGGGTTTTCTTGTAAGAGATACTAGGGTAGTTTGCCATTTCCTTCTTCAGCTCATTTTACAGATGAGAAAACCAAGGTAAACAGAGTTAAGTGACTTGGCCAGGGTCACACTGCTAGTAAGTGTCTGAGGCTGGACTTGAACTCAGGTCTTTCTGACTCTAAGGCCAATGCTCTACCCAGCTGCCCTTGTAAAGCTAGTTTAAATAAATCAAAAAGAACAAACAACCTATCAGGCTGGACAATTTAATTCAATCCAATAAATATTTACTAAGTACCTACTATGTGCTAAGCACTGTGCTAAACACAGCTGGGTATGCAATTAATAAATAAACTAATTAATTAATTAATTAATCAGTTGATTAATAAAAAAGACAATTCCTGTCCTCAAGAAGCTTACAATATGAGGTGGGGGGGTGGGGAAGCGGGGGGGGGGGGGGGGGGGGGGGGCGGTGCGGAAGACAACTCACAAGAAGAGGCAGGAATTCAATCAGAGGGGAAAAGAAGCTGAGGGAGGTGGTGTCAGTCAAGGTTTGAGTTAGCAGCATGGTGATATTAGTCATGATGAGCTTAACCTGGGGAGATGAGGGCCTGCACACTAGAGTGGTGGCAGTGTCAGAGGAGGGAAGGACAAGTATTTGAGAGATGTAAAGGTAAAATCAGCAGTCTTTGGCAACAGCTTGGAAATGACTCATGAGAGATAGTGAGGAACCTAGTATGATTCCTACATTGCGAACCTGAAAGATAGGATGGTGTTGCCCTCTACAGTAATAGGAAGGATAGAAGGTAGGGAAGGTTTAGAGGGAAATATGTTTTGGACATAACTGAGTTTAAACTGTCTGCTGCAGCTGGGTGGTACAGTGGATAGGGCACTGACCCTGGGATACGGAGAATCTGAGTTCAAATCCGGCCTCAGCCACTTACTAGCTGTGTGACCGTGGGCAAGTCACTTAACCCCAATTGCCTCCCAAAAAAAAAAATGTCTACTGGAGACCCAGGTCAGTTAGAGATCCACAGAGAGGCTAGAGCAGGAAAGGTAGATTTGAGAATTGTCAGCAGAGAAACGAAAATGTTAGCTGATGAGATTACCAAGTAGCATAGAGGAAGATGAGAGCCCAGGACAGACTTCTGCCTGTCTATCTGGAAGATACAGCAAGGGAGATGGAGAAGGAGTGGGTCAGATTGGTAGGAGGAGAACCAGGAAAGAGTAGTATCCCAAAAACCTAGAGAGAAGAGAGTATCAATTAGGATAGAGTGATCAACAGTGTCAAGGGCTGAAGACAGGTCAAGGAGATTGAGGACTTAGAAAAGGCCTCTGTTTGGGCAACTAAGACATCATTAGTGATTTTGGAGAGAGCAATTTTGGTAAAATGATAAGGTCGGAAGCCAGATTGTAAGGGGTCAAGAAGAGACTGAGAAGAGAAAGAGCAGAGGCACCTATTATAAATGGCCTTTTTGAGGAGTTTCACTACAAAGGGCAGAAAAGATACAGGATGATAGTGGGGATGGAAGGGTCAAGTGAAGGTTTTTTCAGGATGGGGAAGACATGGGCATATTTCTAGGTAGTAGGAAATGAGTAAGGGGAGAGAAAGAAAGAGAGAGAGATTGAAAACAAGTGAAAAGGGTAGGGATGGCAGCGGATAGTACAGGGAAGATGGCCTGGAAGAGAATTGAGAGGCTCAAGGTGTGATACCTGAGTAGCCAGCTATTGCTAAAAACCCTGCCCCCAGCCCCTAATCGCAAACTCCAGAGTGCTATAAAAGAACAGGCTGAGTTCCTGCCTTTGGCGAGTTCCCACGGCCCCTGAGATATTCCCATGGAATGTAAGCTAGTTACCAGGAAAGCCTAACGATCTTCCTTTACCTAACTAAGTTGACTGAATTACAACTTTATCTCTTGTCTCAACAAAACCCAGCTGGACTATTTGTCCCGGTCTGCCTATGGCCTTGAAGGATGAAAGCCTCAGCCCCGGATATTCCTTTTCTTATGTGATTGCTCCTAGCTCTTATCTCATGCTCCCGTGGGATGTATGGCAGATTGGACGAAGAGATACTGGGTTGTAATTCAGTCAACGCTTAAGTCAGCTATCTGATATATTGTATTTACAATCTATTTAGGGGGTTCCTTTCTTTCTGTAAAGTTAACAAAGGCTTATTGAGCCTGCTAAAAATAACATGTGAGTTTCAAGAGATAACTAACATCTGTACTTAGATTTTTGTATAAATACTGCTTCTTCACTGGCATCGTGGCCGTTTGATTTGGGAGACTCTATTTCCCCGAACGGTCGCCGGCTAATAAACTTCTCCATTTAAAACTTAAACTCTTGTCGTGTGTCTCACTCGCTTCTGGTATAACAAAGGGATTGGAGGTCATGGTGTCAATAAAGAGTCCTTACGCATGTAAGAGAAGGCAGAGGAAGAGGTAGAGCCAGTAGATTATGGTCGGATAAAGGGATTTCAGAATTCGTGAACATGGCGGGTGGTGTATTTGTGAGTGACAGCAAGACCAAAGGTGTGACCATAAAAGGTAAGTAGGTTGAGAAACTGAGTGCTTAGGGTATTTGAGGGAGAATCAATGTGTATGTTGAAGTCTTCTAGTAGGAGGGGAAGAGCTGGGGAGGAGAGTGAAGTTGTCAGTCAGCTAACAAACTCATTGAGGAAAGATGGGAATGATCCGGGGGTCTGTAGACAACCACTACCAGGACTTTGGTTGGTCGGTTGGTAATAGGGAGGAAAGGGGAGAACCTGGAAGTGGCAATGGGGAGTAAGGAGTATTCCAGTTCCCCCACTCCAACCAGTAAGGTGAGGAGAATAAATGGAGGTTGCAGCCGGTACTGGAAAGAGTGGTCAGGGAGGCTGTGTCATCCGGGGGAGACCAGGTTTCAGTGAGAGTTAGCAGATGGAAGAAGTAGGAGAGGAACAGAGAAAAGGTAAGTTTGTTGCCTATAGAGCAGGCAAGTAAACAGAGACTGCAAAAATAAGATTACAATCTGATTTAACTTAATGAAAAAGCAACACCTGGGAATTCAGTGAATTCAAAGTTGCCCTTTCCCCCTGTATACCTGTTTGTTTCTTCTAGGTGTTCTCTACTCAATGTCTAAGAGTTGTTAAAACTCATTTCTTCAGTGTGACCAAAAAAGGACACACGTTGGAGTAAGAAAGACTTTTAGAAAATTTTTACTACGAAGAATGAATATCAAACATGTACTGATGTTAATTCCCATAAAGGAAAGTCTTAGGGAGGTGACAGGAGGAGCCCACACATATCATATCTGCAGTCTCAGTAGGACATGAGATAAGAGAGAAATCTCTAAAGAGAAGTATTATAGCTACAAATACTATTAGACAGACATTGTCAACAGGATGGTAAGAAATCAACCAAAAGAATGCTATCTTTGCTAGTTGCCTCTGACCACTTCCTCATCCCACCCCACATACTCATTCCTTCCCAGGGAGACTAACCAACAACCTGCTCTTTCCACTGGTAGACTTCTCCCCCCTCCCCCCATGCCCTGTGAACAAAGAGGAAATTTACTGATACTATACAAATTAGAGCAGAAACTAGAACTTGATAAAACAACAGTGACAAGCGATGAGGGCCCAGCTCTGGGAGCCCCCTTGAACTGTCCTTGAATCTTCCAACTGGATCTGGCCTTCCCCTCAGGCCACAAGCCTCACATTATCATTAGGCCCAAATCTCTACCTAGCTTCGCCCTTTATTGCCCAGCTACTTCCCCACCCTTGATACTATCAATATCCATGCCTTCAGCTACTTCCCACCCTTAATCCCATTCTCTTGGTCCCTGGAGTCTGACCTCATCCTAGTCCCTGGGGTCCCCTTAGACTCCTCCTCAAGACCCTCCCTAAAGCCCTCCTCTAGTCACCCCAGACCACCCCTCAATCCCTCCCACAGTCTTTCTGTATATAATCTCCATCTTGCCTCCATGAAGGTGCTCAGATTCAATCTAGCTCAGCTTAGATTGAATCTGGCCCGCTTGTGAAAACAGGAGTCACAAAGGGTGGGATTTCTTAAGACAACCCATTATGGTGAATCCTTAATAAACTTTGTCTTTTCCCTTGGCTGAGAAGGCTTGAGTCGAATTCTTTGGGCAGGACCCAGCATGTAGGTATTTTGGGGTCTCGAGCACCCCTAGAAACCTGTGATTCCCTACTATCATTTTTTAACCTCTTCAATAAGTAATAATATAACAAAAGTTCTAAATAACAATAAAACCATAGTGGTCCTTTGTAGTCAACCTATAAATCTGTGAATAAACATAAAAATACAAAGTTGTGTTATATTGTTTATACTCATTAGAATACTAAACAAGGTTATATATTATCCATATTAATCTATTATCTACATTATAATATACAATAATGTATTAATATATTATATCATATCTATTAATGTCTTAATGTATACAGACAAGGTATTTTCCTTCCATTTGTCTGAGCCTACTGTAACCACCTTCTGCCATTTGGTATTAAGTTAAGGTAGCATAGTTTGTCTGCAGCCTTTTATAGTATTTCCTCTAACATCTCTTAACACAACTAAATCTCTACTTCCTCCAACCAGAATTGAGCATGTACTGTTAGCAGAGCTGTGAAGTGGTCTGAATTTCAAGTTCGAATTATACAAGAAAAGTGATTCAACAGTCCATATGCCTTTGACCCAGCAATCCCATTATTGTGCATGGACCCTGATGAAGTCAGGCAGAAACAAATAGATTAAAATATCCACAGCAGCACTGTCTGTGGTAGCAGATAACTGGAAACAAACAGGGTGCCCCATCATTTGACGAAGAGCTGAAAAAGCTATGGCCGACCACTCTGTAATAACCTGCTGGTAGGTCTGCCTGCCGCAAATCTCTCCCCACCATAACCTTCTCCATTCAGCCACTAAAGTGGTTTTCCCAAATCAAGTCACCCTTTACTCAATCTGCTCTTCCAGCGGCTTCCTATGCTCTGTTTGGCACTCAAAGCCCTTCTTAGCCTAGCCCTCTGCTACCTTTCCAGTCTTTCCACATTGTATTCCTCAATACATACTCTTTGATTCAGTGACTCGGCCTTCTGGCTACTCCATGAACAAGACACTCCCAATCTCTCTGCTCCAGGCATTTTCTCTGGCTGTTCCCTGTTCCTGGAACACTCTCCCTCCTCTGTTCTGACTACTGACCTCCCTGGTTTTTCTACAGGACGCCTTCTTCAACCCCCCTTAAGTCCAGTGCCTTTCTGTTGTTAATTATTTCTTATTTATCCTGTACATAGCTTACTTTGTATATACTTGTCTGCATGTTATTTCCCCTTTAGATTGTAAGCTCCTTGAGGGCAGGGGCTGTCTTTTGCCTCTTCGGGTATCCTCAGCATTTAGCACAGTCCTAGCCACAAAACAGGTATTCAATGAGTGTTTATTAATTAATTGATTTTGTATGGGAGTAAAACATTTAATTAGGCTTCACTTTGTTTTGGCATAGTAAGGCCCTATGTTGTAGTAGGTAGAATATTAGACTTAAATCAGGAAGATGTGAGTTCAAATCCCACTTCAGACATTTGTGTGTTGTGAAACACTGAGCCAGTAACTTCCCTGTCTTCCCCCAGCAAAATGGGGATAATAATCCCGACCTCAGTTACTGGGAAGATGAAACGGGATGATGCACATATTCTGAAAACCCATAGGGATGAGCTATTATAGAATCGAAGTTGAGCAATTAGCTTCCAAATTAATCACTGAAAATGGCCAGCCTGTCATAGCTTCCATTGATAGAACTTACATTGATAAAGCTTCACTCGGGACCCAGCTTTGCAACTAAAGCAGAGTTTTCTTTTAGAATAAACACTTAGAGAATATTAACTAGTAGCACCAGCATCTCTCTTGTCCCTACACTCCCCGACTCCAAGGATCACAAGACCTTTCCATCTGACTGGAAGCTGGAACCTGTGTGGTCCCCCTCCTAGAATGTGAGTTCCTTAGCAGCACGGACTGGTTCTTTCTTTCTTTCCTTTCTTTCTTTTTTTGGTATCCCAGTACCCAGTGGAGTGCTCTGCACACAGGAATTGCTTAATAAATGTTTTTTTCCACCAATTCATCATTCTTCTTTCAGATGGCAGCATTGATTAGAAGAAACAAGAAGGATAAGTACCAGGGGAGGGAAGGAAAGGGAATCAGATGATAGATAGAATCTAGTCTGAAAGGGACAAAAAAGGATCACCCCTCTGTGTCTCAGTTTTCACATCTATGAAATGGAAAGCACCTACGTCACAGAGTTGTTATGAGGATCAAATGAGTTAACTCTGCAAACCTTAAAGGGCTTTATAAATGCTACATATAAGGCCTGGGGAAGGAAGGAAGGAAGGAAGGAAGGAAGGAAAGGCTAAATGAGGGTTAATATAATATCTGGTGTTCTGCATTCCAAAGTCACATCTATTGTTTTGGTCCATATTGTAATGTTCCTTTCCCCCATTATTCCAGGTAATTAAGAGTTAACTGCACTAACACAGCTATGACATCACCAGAGAACACTCTGGGCAGCAATTGTGGAATGTAACCAATCCCTTCAAGTCCCTAAGAGTAAACACACCTACACCCATCTCTAACAGCTAGGGATATAACAAGCCACTTGATTTCCCTAAGAGTAAACAGACTAAGCCCCAGCTCATGTTTGCAAGAGAAGTGTGTGAGCCTAAGGGGCATTCAGAAATAAATTGTTCCTTTGAGAACACCCGAGAAAAAACAAGGTACAATTAATAAAAGATGAGGAATCACAAGCAACTCTCTCTCATTAGGAGCTCAATGTCTTAAAGATAAGATAGCTATAGATAGATAGATAGATAGATAGATAGCTAGATAGATAGATAGATAGATAGATGGGTGGATGGCTGGATTGCTAAGATTTTGTAAATGTTTTTGGCACAGTAAGTTCAATAAGATACCAGAATTTTTCTAAGTCTAAAATAAAATATATTGGATTACAAAGGAAACCAATTATATTGAAAGGCAATCAAAATATTTTTAAAAATATATTTTAAAAATAAGTCTATGCAGGGCAGCCAGGTGGTGCAGTGAGTAGAGTACCAGCCCTGGAGTCAGGAGGACCTGAGTTCAAATCCGGCCTCAGACACTTGACACACTTACTAGCTGTGTGACCCTGGGCAAGTCACTTAACCCCAATTACCTTGCCAAAAAACAAAAAAATAATAACAATAAAGTCTATGGACCCCAGGAAAAACCCCATGTTTTATGAGGAGCAACCATAATTTCTTTCTGGATTTTTTTTTTTGGTAATTTAAAGCAGAGTAAGTTGTTTCAGTATGCTGCTAGGTGATGCGGTGGATAGAGTACTGGGCTTGGAATCAGGAAGACTCATCTTGCTGAGTTCAAATCTCACCTCAGACACCTACAAGCTGTATGACCCACGGCAAGTCACTTAGCCCTGTTTTCCTCAGTTTCCTTATCTGTAAAATGAGCTGGAAAAGGAAATGACAAACCACTGCCGCATCTTTGCCAAGAAAACCCCAAATGGGGTCATGAAGAGTTAGACACGACCGAAGAGCAGCAGCACATTGTTTCAACAGATATTGGATGTATGGGAGAATTAGCAAACTGTGTTAAACGTCAGCTGTAAAATCATACTTGGAAAAAGTCAGGCAGTTGGCAGGACACTTCTTCTTCAAGGTCAATTCCTCCACCGGTTCAAGGGGAAGGGTCAGTGCAAAGGAACCTGGAGAACTGGCAATACTTCCGAAACTGAAAAATACTTCCTGATCCCAGTTTCGTTGCTTGGCTGACTTTTTCTTTCTGCATAGTTTTTGAGAGCCAAAAATATCTGAAAAACCCTTTTACACTTGGTAAAGTACCCCAGTATTGCCTTTTTTCTTTATTAAATTATTTCCTGCGTGTGAATTAGACTTTGGCTATGAGTTACTGGAGAGACTTTAACACACAGGCACAACTCACTCAGCACCATTGATTGTTTAATCACATTCTACTGTGCTCTCCATTGATCCGGACAAGTCCTGAGAAAGGATTCGAATGATGCCCACTGCCCCATAATGCACTGTGAGCATGTCCTGGCTACTGACCCAGTGTGAACATCGGATGCAGTCTGTACCCTGCTTTAAGAAAAGCTGGCATAGTCATATTGACATGAATCGTAAATTGGGGAATGGGTGTTATTAAATCCCTGGTCTGATCCCGGCCATCCTCAACAAATTCCAGCGACTCCCTTTGGCCTTGAGGAGCCCACATGAACTCCTCTGATATTTCAAGGTCCTTCTTTGCCTTCCGGTCTTCTTCCACTTTTCTCACACTTGCACCCTGGCCACAGTGGCCTACCAACATTCTGCACTCAATGAATGTTGCTGTTGCCTGCACTAGACCCCCCATCACCCAACTCTGGGCGTTTTCACTGGCTATCCCCCATGCCTGGAACTCTCTCCCTCTGCATCTTTGCCTCCTGGCTTCCCAGGCTGCTAAAATCTCACCATCTGCAAAGAAGCTTTTTAATCCCACTTTAATTCTAGTACTGCCTCTCTGTTGTTTTATCCTATAAATATCTTGTTTGTTGCTTGCCTGTTGTGACCTCCTTGAGGGCAGCGATTGTCTTTTCCCTGTTTTTGGTATCCTCGGTGCATAGCATGGTACCTGGCGCGTAGTAGCGATTTGAGAAATTACTTGTTGACTGACAAACACACGATATACTCCATTTTCCATAGCCATACTTCTGCACTGGCTTTCTACCGCAAGTAAAATGCATTCCCTCATCTCTAGCTCTTGGAATCCCAGGTGATTCAGTTCAAGAGGAACCTTCTTCACGAAGCCTTTCCTGGTCCTATCAGCCATTACAGTACCCCCTCCCATCAGGGAGCTGATGACTTGACCTTCAGTTGACTTTGATTTGAGTGAGGAAGGGCTGCGCAAGGTCACCAGCCTCACTTTCTCCTCCAGAGCCATCTGGGTTCAGTGGCCCAGGATGCAATGGGAGACCCTGGCCCTTTCAGGCTAAGGTCTTTCCAGGTGCTCACTGTGAGTGAGGTTAACGCCCATTCAGTGAACAGGACTCTTTAAGAAGTTAATCAAGGGATGGCCCCTTTAATCAAAACTCAAAAAAAAACCCAAAAAACTGGAACGAGGGGACCCTCAGAGTTCCTGACCAAAAGAGAAACAGTTACTATTTAGTATTTACACTGGACCCAGATGGCTCTGGAGGAGAAAGTGAAGCTGGTGACCTTGCACAGCCCTCCCTCACTCAAATCAAAGTCAACTTACAAGTCACGTTGTCATCATTTCTCTGATGTCACAGTCCTCCTCAAGAATGAAGGACAAATACAATAACAACCCCCTCCCAAAATTAGCTTGTGTCCATTTTACATATATTCTGCATGTACAGAATAGGATCAGGGTTGTTGTTAGGGTCACGGTTAGAATTGGAATTAGGGTTAGAATATATGTGCATGTTTTATCACCCATTAGAACTTAAGCTCCTGGAGGGCTGTGGCCCTTCCCCTTTTGTCTATGAGATTGTATCTATGCGAAGGTAAACACTTGATTCGAGGTCCCAGGTGTATTTAAAAGAAGAATAAGATTTACCTCCAGTGGGCAGGGAAGCAGTTTTCAGTTTAAAATAAAGGAGACCTTCACAATTAAGGCTGTCCAAAAATGAAACAAGATGCCTTTGGAAGTAGTAAATTTATTGCAGGATGCCAGTCACGGACATTGTAGAAATTCAGCAAGGGGTGGAAGGCCCTTCTGATTTCCCAACTCCAGAGCATGTGAAATGATTTGGCTTACAAAAATGCCCTAACAAGGAATCCAGTCATTATATAGTGAGGGGTATCCCACTGAAACATACTTATTCTTAATTATCTTCTCCTGCAGAGGAAACTGGCAGAACTCCTTAAGCCTTATTTTGGAAAACCAATTATAAGAGCCACAAATAGGAAGCCTGGTTGTTTTGATATGCCCCTTCTCATACTCCTTTCTGAATAACCTAGAGACCATCTTAACGAAGGAAGCATGAGCATTTATAAAAATGAACAACCTGGAACAAAGCTTGTTGAAAGTTAACAGAAGTACTTAAATTGTTATAAAGGAACTCTGAGTTCAAACAGACCAATTCAGAGTCAATTTTACATTATGACTGGAAACTCCTTGAGGGCAGAGACCCCATCTTATGCCTCACCCCCAGACTTAATGGCTTGCAATGGAAACAACAGGCATTTAAAACATATTTTACAAAATGAAAGAAGACTTCTGGACTTAAGTGGTTCAAACACTTAATAAATTTCAACCTCATTCCCCCACCCCCACCCCACTTCTAAGGTTGAAAAACAACACTCAAGAATTTCTGGAATTCCTAATGTGTAAAGGAATGTTAAAATAAGGCTCAAGCTACAATCCGGACAAGGAGAGCCCAGGCTCCTAGTTAGGTTAACAAAGTAAACTTTGAATAAATTTAGACAATGCTTTAAAAACTTGATGACTTGAAATGTAGTAAATTTTTGCATGTGGCTTGGGTCAGATAAGATATCAAGTCTTCTCTAGTGTGAAGAGGTAGCAGGTTGACCTGGAGTTTCAAGTGGCTGGAGTGATAATCAGAGAATGTGAGAGCTGGGAGGAGCCTTAAAGATTATCTCATTCAAGTCTTTCATTTCACAGATGAAGAAACTGAGTCAGAGGGCTAAAGGTCACAAAAATAAGTGAGTTGTGGCTAAAACCTAGTGTTCTGATTTCCAGGTCCCAGTCACGTCCAATATGCCACAATACCCTATCACAGGAAGCAGACCTTTGGGCCTGTATGGAGTGTTTACATGAAGAAGTTAAAATATCTCAAATGGTAGACAGGTCCAAAGAACAGCAGAAACTTCCTTTGCAAGTTAAAAAGTTTAAGGCTTTTGCCTTTTGACCAGAAACTTGAAAAAAGACTGATGGTGAGCTGATGGATGTGACGTTTGGAAGTAGTGAATTCAAAACCTCAGCAAACATTATGCTATCTTCCAGTTTAAAGCCTCAATTTCATGGGCAAGAAGTAGCAGACATTCTTTGGAAAAAAGAAATGCTGGCTATTAGGCAACATTTTTTTTCAAACACCAAATATATTATCTGGTCTTTAACCAGTCAATTTAAATATAACTTTGACTTCTTACATGAAGCATAAAGGAGATTTGGTTTGACCAATTCAGCTTTAAAAAGCCCCATTAATCCTCCTTTCTCATCTTCAATCCAGAGATTTCAGCGTAATCTGACTTCTCTGAGCTCTAATAAGGTTTTTAAAACTAAAGTCATCAATTTATATAAAACTTGAAAAATCCTACCCAAATATTTCTATCTTTATATATAATTATATAAATTACAACTTCAAAAAAATTTCCAGAAATTACAACACAAGCCCATAGGGCGTGGGGCCAAAATCAGCCAGTCATTTGACTCTGGCTCTCCCCAAACTGTTTACACCTTTACAAGGTGGGTGGTTCTCTGCCCTCCACTTATAGCGGTCAGCTTTTAATAGCCTTCCCATAAGGAAATCTCTGATTTTTGTTCAAGTTCTTTGAACAAAACTCACCTCTGAACTAACAAAGTTATTACATCACTTGGCATAAGGGTTTTTGAAAACAGTATTTCAACAGTCTCTTGAGGCCATCATCTGGAGAGGATGGAATCCGTGTCAACATTGTTCAGAAGGAAGAGTTCAGGATGAGAAGTCAGTCCCAGGTGGTACTAAAAGCAAAGAGACAAAAGATGGGTCAGAGACATTTTCCAGTGCCAGACGTCACCCCAAATGTGAAACTTACTGAAATTACTGTAATCAGTGAATTAGCCTAGTCCTTCCTTTTCTAGGACTGCCTCACCCAGTCTGTCCCTAGTATCTCGGGAGAAAAAAAATGCGTTTTGGAGATAGGAAAGTTTCCCGATGTGTGAACATATAGGTAACAACAGAAATGAATGAAAGGTGACAGAACGTATTTATTTAGAGGTGAAAGAGATTTCAGAGGTCAAGTCCAACCCTTCCCATTTTACAGATCAGGAAGGTGACTTGCCTAGGGTCATACAGCTACTGTCGGAAGCAAGACGAAGGAGACTTGGGTCTTTCTGACTTTAAACGTAGCCTTTCCTGAGAGCAACATCCCACTGCCCCACAAAAGTGATAGCTGGGTTAGAAATGCTATTGGCAGAATGAATGTCTGAAGCGCTCTCATGATGCCCTGTGGCTCTAGTGCTGTTACTGTGCAGATTGTATTCAAAGGATCCTGCAAAGGCTAAATCTTGAAGCCTGGCTATTGCTGGTCTCACCCATCTTTCTTTTTAAGGCAGAGCCTCAATGGATCTTTTGGGTAACCCACAGGGAGGCCAAGCATGAGAGAGCTCACAGTCACACAGAAAGGTAACCATTGGCTTGGGTATGTTCTTTTTACCCTCTGCCAAATTCTTCCCTCTTCTACCTCCCCCTTTCTCTTTACTTTTCTTTTTCCCATCCTTGTTGACAGTTGATGGTACCAGAGATATTGCCAGAGATGCAAAGGCCTATAGAAAAGTTGGTGGTCTATACTAGGATATTCATATATATACCAGCCTGATCATGTCAATGTAAGATGGTAGAAACACGTTGTAAGTTCAATGTGAATTAATGTTGCATATGGAATGAACAGTCTATTTCACAAGAATATGCTAGCAGAATTCATGGTGAATGGTCTCTTTCACAGGAATATGCTAGAGTACTTTCATGGGAACTGAGTGGTCTTCATAGGGATATGCTGCTAAATACGGTAGGTAGGATGGCTCAGTGAGTGTTAGGGGTAGGACACTTTGTCAGGCACCAACATGCTCATTTAACTACACTGACACAATCCCCTATCCTTGATATCGTCAAGGCGGACATTTGGCCCATGGACTCCTTCATTATTGGACATCAAGCTACCCTAATATCAGGTAGTGCCTGAGAGAATGGGTGAGACTCGTTCTTTATAATGCTTTCACATTTGCAAAGCCATTCCACACATCTCCATTCCTCTTCACACTTAGGAGGGAGCTGTATCATTTCCCCACTTTATTAGTGAGGAATCCAGAGCTCAGAAGAGCTCGGCGTTGTTGTGTTGGAGGCAGCATTTGAACTGAGGTCTTTCTAACACCGCATCCGGCTCTACCACCAGGTGCTTCCCATTAGCCACAACATAAAGCAGCTAGTCCAGCATGTGATAACTGAGGCCACAGGGTGATGTAATGGAACAAGTTCTGATTTGGATTGAGAGCCAGGATCAACACCCGGTTCAGCCGAACCATGCCACTGCATGATCTAGATTACTTTATTTTGGAGTCTCAACTATGAAATGGGAATATCATACACACTGCCTACCTCCAAGTATAAGGAAATGCTTCGTAAAGCACTTTCAAAATTGGGGTTATTGCTCGACCTGCTCCAAATCGGTTTATACCTTTGAACAGCTGAGTGTTCTGAAATTAAGGCATTCACCTGTACTTCATTGATGTTGCTGCATTCACAGGTGAAGACGGGGTTGAACACTCACCAACTTTGTCCTCTAACCCTTTTGAGCAGCTGAGGAACAAGGGGTAGAGGGCGTTCTATTGGGAACCACCCCAGAAAATGTTTTAAGCCTTAAATTCTTGTTAATTTGAGTTTTTATGGAATGTTTGCTTAGGAGACTTACTCAAACCACAAGTCAATCAGGTGGAGAGAGGGGAATGCATTTTCCTGAGGGTTTCTCCTATAGGGTAATTTGTAACACTCAGCTTTTATAAGAAAAGCAGGATATATCAGTGGGCCACAGATACAAAGGAAAAAATGGAGCTTCCACTGATGACCTAAAGGAGTTTTAAATTTCCTGTTAGGGCAACTATGTTTGTATCTTTCTGATAGTGTAATCACAGAATTAGAATTAGCAGAAATGGACCTTTGAGCAGGGCAATGCTCTTTATTGAGTGAGGCCCACAGTGTCCAAGGTCACATAGGTTAAAGGCACATGAGGCAAAGGACTGGGTCCTGTGACTTAAGATCCTGGGCTCTTTCCCAGAACATTGTACTCATCAAGCACTTTCCCCACAACCACCTTGTGTTGGGTAAGGATTATCCCAGTCCTTCAGCAAAGGAAGTGAGACCCCCACCAGGTGCGGGTGAAGGGAACCATGACCAGATCACACACAGCTAGTTAATAATTAGGGCTGGGATCTGAACTCTCATGTCTGAATTTCACCATCAGTGTTTTCTCCAACACTTCACACTGACTCCAAAGTAGAAATAGTGAATTCTATTTGTGTCAGATTTCTTTAAGAGCTCACATTTAAGAAATCAGACTCTTAAAATACATTTGTAAAAATTCTTTGCTATTTTCATTGACAGCTTTTGAAGGATTAAAACACCTGCTAATCTTAATGTAGTTCTTCATGTTGATGCGGAAAAGAGGACACAGTGTATGGCAGGGAAAATCTCCACTTTATGCAGAACCGCACATCTGAGTGTTTTAACACAACTAGCCAATGATCTGCATAGTTCGACCTGGCTGGTCAGGTGCTAACTGCAAACAGCTCATTCTCTGGATTCAATGGGCCAGGTTTCTCTACCAGTTCTAAATAAAGATGATAGCTTTATTTTGGATAATAAATAGTTGAAGTTAGAGCATGTCGACTGCTGTGGAGTCACTAAGGCTTCTTAATAAACTATAAATTATCATGGTGGAAAAAGAAACACCCAAGAAACCAAATTGGAAAAAAAATTTAATTACAAATCAAATTTACATAGTCTTTCATGGTCAATAAAATTACTGAAAGTTTCACAAAGAAAACTAACTACCAGGGACCTCCTAACTACCCACAAGAAATCCCACAGAACTGTTCTTGGACAGTCTCCCTCATCATGGACCACAGGACAAGGATGTTCAGAAACACTGGAGGGGATCATCATTGAATACAAGAGCATTTATTATCTACTATGGGCCAAGCACCATACAAGGTGCTGGGGGTACAAAGACAAAAATCACACAGTCTTGGTCTTCAAAAGGCTTATACAATGGTTCAAATACATACATTGCAACTGTTCCACCCCTAAATATGCATTAATTCAAATGTGATTTGTATAGTGATTTTGGAAGATTTGACTTAACGGTTTATAGTTTGGGAATGAGAGTTTTTCTCATTAAGTTGGGGGTGAGTTTTTATAAAAGAGTTTGTTTGTTTTGTTTCATTATCAGCAGCTTTGATTTGGGCTCCTGAAAGTCTGTGACTAGAACTGCAGATTCAAGGAGCTGAGGCAGGAGAGTGATGGCTCACTACCATCCCAAGAAAACAACTCCTTCCCAACAAGCACCAACCACAGCCTTGTAGTCTGTGCTCCCAGATCTGCAGAGAGTAGAGCCAGTTTGGGAGGATGGGGGGTGACATGCTACATGACTGGAAAGCCTGGACTATGCTCAGAGGCTTGTACACAGCATCAATGACCCGTACTAGGCTCTCCTTAGTGTTCTAACCGTGTGAGCATCACATGAGCAACAACCCATCTAATCTGTACCTGGTGCTGTGTGCAAAATATCAGAATGACGCTGTCTGGACTCAAACAATGGCAGATCATAAACCAAGTGAGGCTCCGAGAGAAAACTCCAAGAATGCAAGTCTCACAAATTGTCAATCAGACAGCATTGGCCTCTAACCTGTGATCAGATCTTTTCTAATCACTAAAAAGGATGCTAGAGACAGACCTCCCATGAGAGGATGATGCTAGAGACAGACCTCTCAAGGGAAGAAAATTAGCAAAAGTGCCTGATTGGGGAGCATGTAACTATATGAGACATTAGTACTCCTTCTTCCCTCTTTGTGCCTTACAGCAATACATTTGGTGAAGGGAGGAGATGGTCAGGCCAGTCTTTCAAAGTCACAGTCCTAACCACTGCAAAGGTCTAAGGCTGATGGCAGGACTTGTGCTTTTTCAAGAATCTCCTTCTAACTCAGAGAGCAGAAGGAAATATTTATTCTTTGGAATAGCCAATGTGGGAATTTATCTTGACTGTATATGCATTACGAGGATTTTTTTTGTGGGGGGAGACATTTTTGGGGAGGAGGTAAGGGAAAAGTCGATTTTTATTCACTGAAAAACTTCACATATATTTTTAAAAGAACCTCCTCAATCTGCCAAGTTGATGAGACCATCGCTAACACCCATCATCACCACACCATCAACAGCTGTGAATACTGTCAGTCAGACTCTGCTCCAACCCCCACCCCCTGCCAAAAAGTATGAATGAACTGTCTTGTAACAACCCTCGTTTCATGTGAAAGGTATTAAATCAGAATTCTCCCAAAATGGAAAGCCATCTAAAGCTTATAAATACAAAGAAATGTGCAAATGTTTCCTCATTCCTACCTATCATCTACTAAGAGAGTTAAGGTGATGACAGAATGAGAAGTCTAATCCTGCTTAGCCTTGCTCTATGTGTACAAGTGTGAGGCACATTTTTCTGACCTTCACATCCAGTAAGTATGGAGTAGCTCTAAGCAGCTCTGCCCATGGTTTCTATTTTTTTTTTTAATTAAAAATCAGAAAACAAAAGGGTTTCACAGTAAAGGGACACCTAAATATAGACCCTGAGAGGGAAGTCAAGGGGATCTGGCTCTACTCAAAGTGACTACTCTGTAGCTTAATGTTGGGATAGTAGTTGAGTATTTCTATAATAGCAGCAAAAGTCAGCATTTGAAAGCCCATGACTAAACTCCCACCCAGATGACACCCATAATTCAAAAGGTGAAGGTCACAAGGTAAACAGAAGATTCTGTACTTTTAACACTTCTGCAGGACAACCACCCCCCAAATACACAGTGGACCTTAGGAAAAAAAAAAAAGGAGACCCCGGAGCTTTGTGCAATGGCACATACATGTGGCTAAGTTCACACAGTAAACCATAGAAACGCACTGGCTCTGATGGCTACCTGCGAAGGACAGATAGGCTAACCCAGTGTTTAGCTGGTGTGGCCGCCAGCGGAATCTTCAGTCAGCAGGGCTTTATTGATGCTTACCGTCTGTCCACAGTCCAAGAAGGACAGGCCCAAAGCAATCAAACACTGCCAACTCTGAAAGAGAAGACACAACTGTCACTCACTCCTGCCCAGCCAACATTGTTGTTTTCCACTGGTTTCTAGCTCCAAGTCAAACCTATGCATACCACCCCCTGCTAGCACAAGCCTCTCTCTCCTTCCCTCCCAATACAGTCACCCCCCCACCTTAACAGCCATCCAGTCCTACAAAGTCTGCCAGGCACAGCTTCTACTTTTCGGGGCAGTGACTAACAAAGTGTGTGTCTAGTCTCCCCCATCAGACTAGAGCCTTCACATACCGAGGTGCCTAGGATTGAGGGGAGAGTGTAGGGGGGCTGAAAAGCTGACTTCTGCAGCTGCTTCCAGCTAGAGATAAAGATGAACAGCAGGCCACTAGCCAGTTAAAGATAATGGCCCAGGCTTTATGGGAAAGCTATTTGGGATCTGGATTGTTCCTACCTAGAACTGCTGGTTCCTTTGGGTGGGGTGGAGCCAGGAGAGAAGAGAAGTGTTCAGGAAGGGCAATTTCATCAAAAGCCTGGACACTCTTCTGGATCTAAGCTCTAACCCCAAGCATGGGCTCTTCTGCCACCTCCAACAGGCAACCACCCAGTTTGGGATGGAGAGATGACACTGAACTGCTTTCCTGGCCTAGTCTGAAGCCTATGGCCTTGGTGAATGGATCAGTCCAGGGACTGAACTTATTTCTGGCTGTAATAAGAAGTCAGGCCCAGCCAGGAGTCCAGAGGAGCATTTTATGCAGTGCAGCAGTTGTGAGAGCATTAGGGCAACTCTTTGAAAGGGGTGGGCCCTGGAGGGCACAGCAGGATGGAATGTTGGGCAGGGTCCTAACCCTCTCTGGGCCATGGAGTGCCGAAGCCTATGGAACCCTTCTTAGAATAATGTATATTGTTTATGTTCATAATTGAAGAAAATGCTAAATTTCAATTACAAGTCAGTGAAAATAAAGATATTCCAAGGTCATGGGCCTCTTGAGTTCTATCCAGGGATGGCCGCAGATAAAGTACCCTTGCCTTGGAGGATTCGTTATGGGACAAAGGGAATGGGCAGGGAGGCTGTGCTCTTCCTGCCAAGACTCCAGGTAAACCAGGGGAGATAATAGACTAGAAGGTTGAATCCTGAAGAAAAGTGTCCAGAAGACCCTGTCTGTGGCTTTTCTTTGTGACCCATAGGATGGATTTCCATAAAACTTTCTGGGGCTCTTGTGCCTTCGGGGCTGTTAGTCTTTGATGGGAGCCAGAAAGAAAACCACAAGGGAGAGGCTGGAAGGGACAGGTCTTAGGAACCAAGATAAATTTTAGAGAAAAATATTTTTTACAGATGGTTGATCTTCAAACAGCTTCCTGTAAATCTTGCTAAGGGATTGGGAGATTGAGCAACATATGCAACACTGTGTCATTCTGTCTGTTATAAAACTTCAGATACATCCACCAACACCCAATGAGAACCTCCATGACCCTGGTATCTATGGCTCTTCCCCAAACACTCCTTAGAAATCACTCACCAGGTAAAACACAAAACAAAGATAGGCCACAGAGATTATAGCAGCCACCACATACAGTGCCATGCTGGCCAGGTCTTGAACATAGACAACCACAAAGTACATGTTGATGCCACAGATAAGAAGAACGAGGAGCCCACCTGCGATCCTCCAGCCCCTGCAAAAAAAGAGTTGGTAAACATCACTGAAGAAATGGTTGTCTCATCCTAGCCAATGATTTGCAAGTTTCCAAAACTGAGGTAACATTTTAATTACAAATCAAATTTACATAGTATTTCACGGTCAACAAAATCACTGAAAGCTTGACAGGGAAAAGATTTTTCACATTCAAAACTAGATATGGCGAGAGAGGAGGGCCACTGGCTGCTCTGCGTGGTGGATGATGATGAGGGCTCATCGTAGAGAATAAAAGGGTGACAGGAATTACAAAACAAGTTGTAATTATTCTTAATGTGTCCTAAATCACCCAGAGATTGTGGTATGTGGGGGAAAGACTCTCCAATATCTAAGTGCCAGTCTCAGCAGTATGTGATTAAACTAAAAAAGTCTAAATTATAACTCCAAATTATCTGGGTGGACATTACTTTCGGTATTTAGTCTAGGATGAGTTTCCTTTCACTGCCCAGAATGACCCTGAACAAACCAATCACCATACAAGCGCTCCATCCAAAGGCACAGTCAGGAAACGTTAACTCAATCTGTTCTAAGCCTGAATTAGAGGTGCCTCTGGCATGAAGACCTCACATGACAAAACCAAATAAAAATGGCCTTGCTCTGGACTCTTGTAACAGGATTCCAATTGCTCGCCCTGCCCCAAAGTCTCACACTGCAGCCCATCCCCCACACAGCTCCAAGTGATTTTCCTAAATTCAGGTGTGACCTGTCACTCCCACTTAGCAAACTCCAGTGGTTCCCTAGTACCTCCGGGATCAAATACAAAGCTCTTCAAGACCCAGTCCCAATTCACCTTTCCAGTTTTACTACATATTACTCCACCAAAGCTAGGGCCCAGCCAGAACAGCACACTCCACGTCCTCCTTCTGCCTCTGAGAATCCTTTGGTCCCCCCTCCAGACTCAGCTCAGCTCCGCTCCACATTCTCCATGAGGCTTTGGTCTTCCCAACTCCCTTCCCATTATCTTGTATCCATTTTCTATAGACCTCTATATGTACAGTAAAATATAAGCTTCTTGAGGGCAGGAATTGTTTTGCACCCATGGCACCCACCGAGCCAGGGCCTGACCCACAGCAGACACTTACCAGATGCTTGTCCAGATGCCTAAGTTTGAATAATTCATGCTATCACCTTCCACCATGACCAAGTACAGAGAGCTAACTACAGTAAGAGTGCTGAGACTCTCAGTACAATTCTCCACTCTCCTATGGATAGACTGAGAGACCTCTTGAGCTGAGAAACGCATCCCTTCCACCTGATAGCCCTTTGGCTATTGGAGATCACATCCTAGTCTGGGTTCGTCACCTCACCTTTTGGGGCATCACTCTCTGTTCCTTCAAATCATCCAGTAATTGACCACTACTCTGTAGAACAAGCTGAAGGTGTTCACCTAGTGCCTTTCCCCCAAGAGCCCAGGCTCCCTTCTTCCCCAGGCCTCTCTCAGACAATACCTACTCCAAGTGACCTCAGGGTACTCATTCCACCACTGGCCTGAGAGGTCCTTTATACCCAACGGGCAAGCATGGGTCAAACTAGAGGCAGGAAGGAAGAGATTATCTATGAAGGCACAGAAACGGGGACCAGCCTCTAGAAGGACTAAGACATCAAACTTTCACCAAACTAATTCCATTGCAGACAATTCAAGAACAAATCTGCAATCTTAGGCCAGATGGAGCTCTAGGCTGATGAAAGAGAATGATGAAAGAGCATGGCCTAATTCCTGGAAGGCGTAGATGGAGAACTAGGAGTCCTGAAAAACTGCATCAATTTCGTCCTTTCCTCCTTTGACATTGTACACTTTTGCACACTTCCCTGGAGTGCAGCAGAATTCTTAAGAAACCTAAACATGGGCTGTGTGCTCTTTTCAGGGAGCAAAGAAGGACCCTTCCCACTGGCCAAGCCTGTGCTGAGGCTCCTCGGGTTGGGAAAGAAATGATAATAAAACCAGAAAGAAGCCATGGTAACCAAATCCTGGGGTTCAATCAATGGGCAGCTATGGCAGAAAAAGCACTGGACTTGGGAGTCAGAAATCTAGTTGCCAGCCTGGCTCTCTCTGCCACTAACTCACTGGACAGGTCCCTTCCCCTCTTGGTTTCCTCCACTGAATCTGATGCTGTCTAGGGACCTTCCCAGCTCCAACATTCTGTGAGTCTGCTCTCATAAATGAGAAAGCCTGATGCCTGCAAAGCAGTCACAGAGTTTAATGGAAGCAATAACTGAAGAAAATGGGCATGCATAGTGTGCAGAAAAGAGGAGGGGCAGGAGAACTCTTTTCAAGTACCTGAAATAGAACTAGGAACAATGTGTGGAAGATGCAATGAGGCCAGTGTAGGCTTGACGTCAAGGAAAACTTCCTAACTGGAGCTGTCCAAAAATGGAATGGGAGGGGACAGTGTCTTCTCGAAGAAGCCAGACAATCTCTTGTTATGGGGCTAAAGGGAGAGGGAGGTCCTTTTACAAATGCATTAGACTAGATTGGCCCAAGGCCCCTTCTCAAGCTCCAATTCTGTGATTGTGTCATTTTACTCTGAAAATGTAGCAAAGCTCTTCATTATACCCTGGCACAGGCTTCCCATGGAGACTTAAGTGCTTCAAAGCCAACAGGACTAAAACAAAAAGGAGCTTTCCTCCCATTGCTACAGCCTCTGAATGCAGAGCCAGGAGGATTCTTGACTCCTAGCACTGAGGTGAGCAAGAAGCCCTTTAGACCAAGACAGATTTCTGTTGGGGAAAGGCAGAGAGAGAATGAGCGAGTTTAAGGGTTCCTGGGCAGAGACTGCAAAGGCTCTTTTGTCAGGACCCCATCCTCCCAAGTCAATTTTCTTTTCCATGATTGCTAATGACTTCCTCATCACTGAATCTAATAAATGACCTTCTTCCTGTCCCCATCTTCTTTGTTGGGAACTCTTGATCATCACCACCTTCCTGATCCTCCCAACTCCTGGCTTCCATGGCAGAGAATTCTCACGGTTTCCTTCTGACCGCTTTGACTCTTTTGTTGGTTCCATAACCTCCTTAAAGAAAGAGTAGTATTCCCCAGTTGTGTCCTCTTTTTGTTCCAGTCTCCTTTAATAAATCTCATCTTCTCCTCAAAGCTTCAATTTCACTGCTGTGAAGGCGACTTCCAATTTTATGTCTGTTCCCTATTACCAGAGCTCCAGCCCCATGTTTTCAACTGTTGACTACACCTGGGTATTCTGACAAGCTCCTCAAACTCAACATATCCAAAAAATGAACTTATCCTACTCCCCCAAACTTGCCCCTCCCAGTCACCCAGCGTGATAGCCTCTTCACACCCCCATCATCCAACCGATTACCAAGCTCTCAATTCCACCCTCACAGTACCTTTTGGATTTTTTTCCTCCATTCTACCTTTCCACTCCCATTGCAGCCATTCCAGTTCTAGCACTCATCTCTTCTCAACTAGATTGTCTAAACAGATGCCCTCCTGACTCTCCTACCTTTAATTCACCCTCTAGATCAGGGCTGTCCAACCTTAGATTTTTATTCAAACAACAGACAATATGTTTTGTTCTGCCATTTTAGTGAGAGCTCTGCAGTAGCTCAGCTTTGTTTACTAATGCATTTATGTAAATTTCTTTCTATGCTTGTAGGCAGGCTGCATAAGTCACACTGCATTTTGGAGAGCTCTGCTCTAGATCCATCAGATGTGGCTCCCCCCTGATGTTCCCAATGTACCACTAATCATGTAATTCTTCTACTATAAAAAAGAGTTCTGTGGCTCCTTCCACCAACTGAAGCAAGTAAAAAAAGTGGTTCTGCCCTAGCTCCCCATCTCCGGCTCCACTCCTAGTCTTTCACATATTTTCTATTCCAGTCAGGCCAGACTCTACCCTCTGGAGCCCCATCTTGTCCTATTTCCTCAAGCTTCTACACCTTGATCCAAGCCATTCTTTGTGCTGGGAATGGATGACCCCAGCCCCAACACTGCATGTTGAAGTCACTCCTTTTCTTCAAAGTGCAAATAAAGTCCCCTCCTCCTGCATGAAGCTTCCCCTGAACTTTCCAACTGAAAGCAATTTTCCTTCTCAAACTTCCTCAAATAGTCCTATGCCTGGCCATCTTGTTTGAACACAGAACTTTTTTCCCTTGTATCCTAATCACCTGTGGAGGTATCTCTTACCCCCACCCACACCCCAGCATACATGTAAACTCCTTGAGAACAAGATCTGAGTTATTTCTATCTTTTCCCCCCAGCACCCAGTACAGTGCTCTGTTCTGCACATAGGTGGTCTTTGAATTAAATTTCTCCACATCATCACTGAGTCAGGGCCACTACAATCAGGGCCCAGGGAGAAAAATATTCTCTACATTTTAAATGGTGGGTCTCCCCTCCCCCACAAAAAAACGGTCCCCAGAAGGATTCCTCCCCAAGGATACTGGTACTTCTGATAGGGAGCCAGAGGGAAATATCTATGGCATACTCACAGTGCATTGGCAAAGTCATTCATCACTGGACGCAAACTGGTAAATGTGAGGACCGGGATGAGGGCGAAGGGAAGCTGTAAGAGAGAACTCTCATGAGAGAGGGGCCTCCAAGGTCTGAATCACTCCAGAGAGACTGAAGCAGCAGGCACTGGTAGATGGGTAGCACGCTCAAATCATCCCTGGCTCCCTTTCCACTCCTCCAAGTCTTGCCCAATTACCACCACTTAACACTAATCACTCCTAGTGCTCTGACATACATCCTTGCTCCACTCCCCAGCACTGCCAGAACGTATGTATGTGTACAGCTCTGCATGACCACCATTAGCTTAACACTGATCTTCTAAAGAAATAGATTTTACTAACACACACCTTGTCTTTACACTGTCTTTACATCCCCACCTCCACACCACCCCTTTGCAGAATGAACATTCCCTTTAATTCAAGAAGAAAATTTATTAATTGCCTACTATGTGCCAAACATTGCGTTAGAGCTGAAAACAAAACAGTCTGCCCACAAGGAAAATAGGTGCGGGCTATAACATGTCCAAAGAAAACTTCATACAAAATAATTTTACCAGAAGGATGTGAGCAATTGGAAGGAGCAGGCTAAGTCTCCTGTAGGCAGCAGCACTTATGGGAAGCTGGGAAACTCAGGGGAGTTGGGAGAAGAAATCCAAGCCCTCAGGAGCAAAGAGAAGGCTGGGGACCAGTAATAGCCAGCATGGAGTAAGGGACAGAGATGGGCAACAAGCCTAGAGAAGCAGGTGGGAGTTGGGAGTGTGAGGGGCTGGCCCTAAAAGCCAAACAAGAGACTGTACTGATCCCAGAGGGAAGAAGGAGCCCCTGGAGAAGAAGACAAAGAAAAATAATGAACAAAACAGAGATTGTGTCTGACAGGAGGTATGCAACATCCTCCCCTTAGGAGAGCATATCTGTCACAAAAGATGAGGCAAGGTCGGCAGCTCTTTTGAGCCCCAGTGTCCTTATTCATATTTACTATGCCAGTCCCCATTAAGCACACAGCAAATGCTCAATAAATATTGGTTAGTAAGGTCATCTCTACTAAAAAAAATTACACATTGATTTTTTTACGTGTTCGATTGCTTTTTCCTATGTTTCTGCCAGGTTGTCCTCCAGACTATGTTAATAGTCACACTTGATTATTTTCCTTGAACAAGCCCACAGAGATGTAGGAGTGTGGAACACAGTCAGACTGCTTTGATTATCTGCTAAGCTAATCTTTGTTTTTCTCTGTTACAAGGAATGGCTTTTGGGGGAGGAGATGGAGAGGATGTAAAAAACAAAAGGTCTCAAGACATTTTTAAAACAACCCTATGCGGCAGCACGTACACAAGTATCATCATGTCCATTTAAGAGATGAAGAAACTGAAGCCCAGAGGAGAGCGACACTCAAGAGGACTGAAAGCCTACACACAAGCAGAGAGCCAGCTGAGGGGCTTTATTCTTTTTCGGTTGCAGAACTGCCTGCCAATATAGGGACCTGGTCTCTTCTGCCTCAATCATCCCTCAACAGCCCAGACAGGGTCCCAGTTATACCCAGGGGTGGCTCTCCCCTAAGTGCCTTGCCCATAGTGCTGCCTTGGGGGAGTCTAAGCACAAGCCAAAGCCACCTGCGGCTGCCTCCTCACCTGTAAGCTCTGCAGCACATTCAGGAAGTCATTCATCCCTGTCAGATGCTCCACATCCTGGAAGACTGAGACCAACAGCGTTGGAATGATAGCAATAGAACGTGTCAAGATCACCCGGGCAAACCGTGACCACCTTAGGTTCAGGAATCCCTGGGGAGAAGAACAGGCCAAGCTAAAGATCTCCCCTCATAGCTACATCAGGAACAGATGGGAATTTGGGGGAGGAGAGAAGAATAAGTCAAAGTTGTGAGTCTATTCTGCCTTCCTCACCTCCCTCCCTCCTGATCCAGCAGGCATAGCACATACCTCCATGACAAACTGGCCAGAATAGGTCCCTGTCATGGTAGAGCTCTGTCCTGCAGCCAGGATGCCCACTGCCCAGATGTAGAGCGCTGCAGGCCCAAAGTAACATCCTAGTACCACTCCCTGGAGAAAGGGAAAACACAAAACAGTCAGTTGTACTTGAGTCCATGGCCCACTTCCACAACAACAAAAGAACCATTTTTCCTGGTTTCCCCTTATCTGTATGGTCATCACTATGTACCCCACCCACACAAAGTCTGAGGCTGGGTACTTTCAAAGAAATTTAAACAAAGAAGCCTTCCTCTCCCCAAGCTTTTGATTTGAAAACTAAAGTTCATTTTATGGTTCCTTCCACCTGCCCCTTTTTTTCATTTACTTATCAGCTGCTCCTTGAATCTCCCCAAACAATCAGAAGCCTGTCTGACACCTGTACTCTGGAACTCCAGAAGTGCACTTTGGCCAAGGGCATAGGCTCCTAAAGAGGCCCATACAGAAAGACCTTACGCAGATACTCACCCCCTTATAGAGGTCCACGGACAACACGGTGTCGTTCTGAGGGAAGAGGTCACTGTGAGGGCTGCTATTATTGACGCAGATTTCACGCTGGAATCCAAAAGATAAGAGAGCACATTTTCTTTTCAGAGGTGAAAAGAGAGAAGCAGGGCTGAAAGGGAAGACCCCTACTGTAGGCTGCACCAAGGTTATTACAGATAATGCAGGTAATAAAAGGATCTGCTTGGACAAAGATTGGCAACTAAGCCTGGATCAGCAGCCAGGTCACTGTATGTCCCTTCCAATGATGGCCTTGCTCCTCCAAGTTGGGAGGAGCATCATCAAAAAATATTTACTGAATGTCAATGTCCAATAAACTGACCCAGGTCCATCTTCAACAAAAAAAAAAAAGTCCCAGGCCTCCAAAATTGTTTTTGTTAAGGATCCCCATACCACTCCTTCTCCTCTGTGTCCGTCAGCACTTCAGATCCTATCTACTAAAATAAATGTCTCCCTTAATTTTCTTCTTGGCAAGACAGCAGACCTTTCAGGTATCAAAAAATAGCCTTCAGCTTTGTATTCAGAGTCTCAAAAATGTGCTTTGAGCTCCCAACTTCTCTGTGGGTCAGAACACCCTCTAGCCCAAAAGTCTTGTCCTATAATTACAGTACCAAATCCCAAGTATGCCAGTTAAACCAAAACTATAGCCCTGAGCCAAAATCTTTGGTTACTACTTGAAATCCAAGGGTCAAACATTGAGACCCTAGGGGTGGCCACTCATCACCTTCAACGCTGCCACCAACTTTATTCTCAACATTAGTATTTGCCTATCTTCCGCCCATATATTCCCTTTGGACAGACTTCAATAAATGCCTGGCTACATGTGATAAATGAGCTGTGCTAGAACTGAGGACAGACTGATGGAAACAACATGGTCTTATTTAAGAAGGTCACTTCTACAGGTGGAATAAAACATCTATGCAATGGATACAGGGTAAAATGCTGTAAGAGCAAAGGAGAGTCAGACAGAGTGCTCACTTTTAACTGGGTGGATCCTTTAAGGAGGAAAAGGATTTCAAAAGGTAGAGATGTGGAGTATGTTGCAGGCAAGGGACAGGGTGTGAGAAGACTGGAAAGCAAGCTATGGAGGGCTTTCAATGACAGGCTTAGAGACTCCTGTTTTATAGGATTTCCAAAGTGGAATCACTACAGGTTGGAGGTGGGGCTAGGAGAAAGGAGGTGTTAACATGCTCAGAATTGTGCATTTGGAAGATTATTTTGATATCTGTGTGAAGAATGGGTATGAGAAAGGAGACTCTGAAGGTTAAGGAAAATAATCCAAGTAAGAGGGAAAAGATCTAAGCTAGGACAGTGGAGATAAGGGGACAGATGCCAGACATAAACTGGAGATCAAATGGCCTTGGCAACTGCCTGGAGGAGAGGGGAGGTGAGGGAAAAGTCAAAGATGACCCGGAAATTCTGAGTTTGAGAAGAGGGGGGCATGATCAACAGAAACAGGGCCCAGGGACTGGTCTCTAAAAACCTCAGAATTGAGTTCTGGAGGCTGGGCCTGGCCTCTGTTCCACATGATCAAGGCACCTTTGCCCTTTCCCCTTGGTCCAAGGCCTCCCTCAGCACTTGGCCAGTTACCCCTGTGGCCCACAGGCACTCACCACTTCCTTGTTGGTTTGGTTATAAAAGGCCTCGGCAAAGACTGAGACGACAAAGACGTTGATGACGAAGGAGACGAAAAGAGCGATGCAGGACTCGATGAAGAAGTACTTGTTGGCTTCTCGAATCTCCCGCTTGCTGGTCCTGTTCACCTGCCTGGACTAGAGAGGACAGACAGGTGGCCATGAGCTCGGTCAGTGGAAGAGCCTTCAGTGACCAGCAGGCTAAAAGAGGGGCCTGGTGATACAGCAGATGAATGACCTGAGGCTGTTTCTCATTTATCAGATGAATAGCAACATATCCAACAACGAACAAGCAGCTATTAAGCACCTACTATGTGCTGGGCACTAGGGATACAGAGACAAAAATGAACAGATAGTTCCTGTCCTGGTTCCGTGTTATCACGAGAGAAACCACGTATCCAAATAAGTATAGATAAAACATGTATATATTTTTAAATATGTCAAGTAAATAAGACGTAATTATCAGTGGAGAAGGCACCAGAAGGCGGCTTCTTAACCTGGGGTCCATGAACTTTAAAAAATACTTTGATAACTGTATTTCAATGTAATGTTTCTAGCTATCATTTCTATAGGGCAGAGTGCTCCTTTGACCCCCTCAATAACCGAGTGAGGCAGGTACTATTATCAGCCCTCATTTTATAGATGAGGAAACAGAGAGGTCAAGTAACTTGTCCAGAGTCACACAGCCAATGATAGCCAAACTGAGGCCAAACATGAACTCAGGTCTTTCTGATAGCAGGTCTAACTCTCTCTACATCAGTGTCTATGTAACTGGTTTCCTTTGTAAGCTTATATATTTTACTTTCTGCATTTAAAATCATTCTTCCAAGAAGGGGTCCATAGGTTCCACCAAACCATCAAAGGAGTCAGTGACACAAAAGGTTAAGAACTGCCTGTACTAGAAACTAGGGGAGGTGGAAGATCAGGGGAGGCCTCCAGCAGACAGGGGCACCTGAGCTAAGCTCTGAAAGCAGCTGGGGATTCTCCGGGGCGGGGCGGAGGGAGGAGGGAGAGCATTCCAGGCCCAGAAATGAGAGACAGGACACTGTGCTATAGCACAAATGAACAAGATATCTAAACTCCAATGGGTGTGTGAAAATGAGAATGTGTAACAAGCCCAGAAAGAAGCGAGTCTGTGAAGGGTTTTAAATGCCCTTGTCAGGCTTATAAAGACCCAGGCAGCCACAAACCATATTAAAATGTAACTGGGAAATGTCTAACAAAATAAAAATATAATAAACACAGTGTTAAATTTGAAGTTTTCTAGTTTAATATTCAGCATTCCTATTTGAGTTTGACATTTCTGAGCTAAATCGACCAATAAAGTCAGAATGACTCTCCTCTGACAGAAGGAAGAGAGAAGGAAAGAAAAAGGAAGTAAGGAGAGAAAGACAGACAAGTCACTCCACTGCTCTGTAAATTCAAAGGACCTGCCCTTCAATCTACAGAAGAGGAGGAAGATATCTGCATTCCTACAGCTCCTGCTACATGCCAGCCATGGTGCTATGCACTTTACAATATGAGCTCATTTAATCCTCACAACAACCCTGAGAGGCAGGTGCTGTAACTATCCCCATTTTACAGTTAAGGAAAGTGAGGCTGACAGAAGTTAAGTGACTTGCCCAGGGTCATACAATTAGCAAGTGTCAGAGGCTGGATCTGAACTCAGGTCATCCTACCTTCAGGCCCAGCACTCTATCTACTGTACCTCAACAGTGAAGAATTGAAATAAATACCATTCTGAGGAAAAAAAAAACTTTAGTAGAATTATTATGGTGACATTCCTGTCTCATTTTTAATTTTTATAATGATACAGTTCTCTGCTTTCCAGCCGCTACGGAAACGTAAGGCCTTGAGGACCTAGAAAGGTAGTTGTTGCTGTAGAAAAGAAGCCTTCTCTGTTCCACTCTTTGGAACAGCCAATAGGCAGCCCAGCTCACTTTCTTTTCTACTAGAACCTGACTCCTGGCTTCTCACTTAAAATCTCCCATATCCCTCCTCCCTACCGCTCCACCAAACCTGTCCTCACCTCCAAGAGGAGGAAACATTTTCCTGGCCTGTTAACAAGGGTACCCAGAACCTTCACCTGATTTTGCTAGAGGGTACAGAGGCAAAAGAGGACTAGGAAATAGGTTAGTGACCTTGTTCTTGGGAGGATGGTAGGCACTCTGGACTGGTGCTGGGCATGAAGAGACATATGAGGGACATATGATCATCTTTTCCCCTGGGGCCACTCAGACTCAGGAGATAAAGAGAAAACCAGCTCAGTGTGCACTCAGCCTTTTTGCAAAGTCCTTGAATTTCAGTTTCCTTGAGGGCCTGGAAACCTCTAATCCTATTAATTGGTGCAATGGAGCAAGGTTTAATCGTGTAAAACAAACCTCCAGTACATAAAGGATACCCTGCTCTTTCAAAACTTCCAAGGTTGATCCTTTAAGAGGAAATGGGTAATTTGGTTTAAATTTGTTTCACTTGTTACCAGAGGGAAAGGACTCACAAAATGAGTCGCAGGACACTCAGGATCAGGATACACTTACCTTGACCAGTGCAGAGTGCAGATACATGTTGTGCGGCATGATAACAGCACCCACAATGCCCACGCCCTGCTCAATCTGTGCGGTGTGACAGTCTGAACAAGAGGGCACGAACATGCCCCTCAGCACCTGGGCCTGGTTGGGTTTCACTGTAACATACTGGACACCAACATCAGAGTGGTTAGCGTCTACTCCCCTTGGTCAGGACCAGGCGCCATAACGAAACAGGTACCCCAGTCCTGGGCTATAATGGAACTTACAGTCCCCACTACTCCTGACTACCCCGCTGTGATGATGTTCTGCTCCTCAGGGCAGCAGGCCTAGCAGACCTTCAGCCCCTGACACTGGCTACCATCCTGAAGGAGCACAGGGGTGGGAGACAGGACCTTAATCTTGTCAGCCTCACAGGGATTATGAATGGAGGCAAAAAGAATGAAAAATCCAAAAAAATAATTTAAATCTGACTCAAACAATTCCTTCAACATTTACTCTGGGTTGGAAATCTGAGGTGTCCACATGTAATTGAGAACTAACTACAACTAAAAAGTCAAGTTCACCCAGGCCAACCAACCAAAATCAATTTGTAACAAGGATTCAGAAGGAAGGAGCCATTTTGTTTTTCCCAACATATCCGTCCTTTCCCTGGCCACCCCATTCCAACAATGCCCTCTAAAGCTCCATGAGTCTTAAGTGTGGCACAAAAGTGATGGAGCCTCCCTACTCTTACAATATAAATCTGGGGCCCATTCTGTGAATGACAAGTTTCACCCAGAAAGCTAAAGGTCTGAATTCTGCTAGCCTGCTATCAGACCCTGGCAGCTGCCCTTCTGCAAGTAGCAGTGCAGTGCCAAAGCAGCCCTAGTTTTGCAAGGTAAACCCAAAGCAGGTTAGTTCTAAGGGATCTGGAACATCTGCAGGAAGTGTGCTCTAGTCCAGGCTCCTGACAGATGTGGGAAGGCACACACGTCAGGGATGGTGTGGCTTGGGTGCAGAAAATCTCTGTGACTGACCTTGTCTATTCAGGACTTACGTAGGTACAAAATGGCTTTTGTTATCCATGTGTGGTACTGAGTTATCTAAGGCTTACTTCCTGTTTCTATAAAGTAACTGGCTTTTAAAAGCTAATAAGCAATCTGTGAAACTTACTTCATATCCAAATGTAAAGGCCATGATGGTGATGAGCAAGCCAAAGAATGCTTCCAGTTTCCGTAAACCTAAGAAAAGAAACAAGGAAAGACGGTTTCCTTAATGAGACATACTGCTTCTAAGGCAAAAATGACCTTTTCTCCAATACTGTTTCCTCCCAGCACCATCCCTCCCCCCTCCTCCCCCACCTCTACCAGTAACTCCTCCTTACCATATTTGTCCAGAAAAAGAAATACGAAGGTATCTGCTATGGTAATGAGAACTCCACCCCACAGAGGAACCCTAGGCCAGAGATCAGAAATGAAGATGAGGGGAGGGAAGAGAACAGGAGGGTGGAAAAGCTCACCTCCCCAAATCCCAGGTAGGCCAAATTCTGGAGGTGGCAGGTGGCCAAGGCTTCCGACAGTGTGAAGAGCACAGTGCCTATTTACAAAAGAAGCCAACAGCCTCCCTTCACAGGAGATGCCACTACAAGGAGAGGATCAAAAGCCCTCTTCCACTCACTCAACGGCTACCCTGGCCCTGCTCACAACTATTTCACTGGTAAGAGGTTCTCAGTCACACTTCCCCATGGGACTCAATTTGTATCACATGCTTTCTTCACCCAGGGAGGCTCAGTGAAGGGCTGGGAATATTGGGGATGATGCGAAGTTTCTAGGGAAAAAAAAACTCACTTCCCAGAAGACAGGAGATTGATGGCAATAGCTGATCCTATGACTTCTTGCATATCGGAGCCTATGATGGCCAGCTCCACCATCAGCCACAGAATAATTCGGGGGACCTTAACACAAACAGTGGAGAAACCAAGTTCAAAATTAAGCTAACATTTCAGAGAACACTTCCTTGGAGGTGCTGGAATTTTTGCAAATATACATAGTTTATCCCCAAAACCTCAGTGCACTTTGAACCTATTAAGCTTAAAAGCTACACTAAGACTTTTGGTATACCCTGTATCTTAGCACAGGCCCATAAGCAAAGAGACAAATTACTCAGCTACATGTAGCCAAGTACCACATCCTTGCTCCACTGTCCCACCCTCAGACCTCTCTTAATCAGACTCAGCTACAGAGAAGCAAACATGCTTCCTTCCTTGTGGTATCAGGGGACAAGGAGATGGGGGTGGGGGTGTAATGGGGAAGCTGCTCATTCTCATTCCATTCAATGGCACCCTTTAGGAAAGGCAGGGGTCTGTCCTGCCCAACTGAAAATATCCTGAAAGTCTGAGGGATTAATATTTAACTGATGAAAATGAAAATGTATTAAGCACCTACTATGTGCACAAATAGTCAAAACGGGTAGAAGGGCGGTAAAGGAAAGGTCTAATTTGGAAGCTGAACACACCTAAATGTGGAAAAACCTGAAGGACAGTCAATGTAACAGAGGCCCATGGGCACACGAGAGGAGCAGCCTCAGACTAAGGAAACAGTCAGGTGAGTCAGGCTAAGGCAAGAACCAAGATCTGACTGTTAGGACAGACTAGCTCACAGGGGACAAAACAAAGACAGAAGAAAGGAAAGACATCTTCCAACTGTATCTACTGCTTGAAAATGCCAATGCTTTAGTCATTCGACAGATATTTAAGTGCCTACCATACACAAAAGCACTGTGCTAGTTACCAGCACAATGCTGAGGTAAAACAAGATCTCTATGCTCATGGACATTACTGTGCAGCTGGCACAGTGAACAGAACACCAGCCCTGGAGTCAGGAAGACCTGAGTTCAAATATGGCCTCAAGACACTTGACACACTTACCAGCTATGTGACCTTGGGCAAGTCACTTAAGCCCAATTGCCCTGCCTTCCCCCCCCCCCCCAAAAAAAAGATTCCAAAAAAAAAAAGACGTTTCTTCTTCCACATCCCAGAAATACAAGGAGAAAGTAGGTATTTAAAGGAAGGAAGGAAAGAAGGAAAGTGTGAGGCCCTGTTGAGGGGCCAGGAAAGTGGGGCCCCAGAAAGTGCAGGGGTAGTCTGTGGAGAAGAGGTGAGCACACCACTCAGCATTACAAAGGTGAAGCAAATACTGAGGGTCATCTCTGTACTGGGGCTTTGGAGAAGAGAAAAAAACACACCCAGCTATTGCTCTGCAAGCCTCCCGGTGTGATGGTGGGTGGTTAGGCCATGGCAGGCCGGGATAAGACATGGGTCTGAGGTCCTAGCTTTGGGGTTTAACAGAGGTATGACTTCTTCATGTTTCCTCTTCAGTAAAGTAAAGATAACAGTATTTGCACCCTCTATATCACAAGGATAGAAGCGATTAAGACAATCCAAAGAGTTCACCTTTGTAAACTATGAAGTACTATATGAATGTTAGCTATTATTATTCATTAAGAGAAATCTTCTTAGACTTTGAGTGAATAAGTTATTTTGACTATTATAAATACCCACATTAACCACAAAAGGACATTTGAAGATGTTATCTGCATCCAGAGAAAGAACTGATAAACAGAAGTATGCATAAAATAATTTTACACATATATATACCTACTTGAGTATAATGGTAGTCATCTCTAGGGTGGGGGCGGGGGGGGAGGAAAGGAAGAAAAAAAGAAATTTACATGGTAATTTTGTTGCCCATTTGAAAGGAATAGCAAGTTGTGCCTAATAGATCTGCAGTTTCATATGCAATCATCTTTTTTATTGTTCTGTGTTACAGAGATGCTTTTTTTAATTCCAAAAATTAAAAATAAAATTTAAAAAAGAGAACTCCTGAATCAATGAGATCACAGGTCCATTTAAGAGAAAATGTAACAAACCACAGACAACAGGGATGAAAAGGACCTTGGCAGGAATGAATGGACCAGAATACAGTCGGCATGGGGGATGTTCCTGGAATGAGCCTCAAGATTCTAAAGGAGGGGAGGAACAACTGTGGCTTGGCAGTCAGTCATGGCATTGGTTCTCGTGGGGCACCAGAGGGAGTCACTGACCTTAGGATACTGCCGGTTACACACTTCAGCAAGATGTAGGCCCGTGACCACACCCAGTCTGGCTGCCAGGCGCTGCAACAGGAGCCCCACGATGGTGGCCAGGAGGAGAACCCAGAGCAACTAGGAAAAATGAATTCCCCCAGTATAGAGGACACAGTCATTAGGCAAGTGCAAAAGACCTTCCTTTCAGGCACAAAGCTTCCTTGGAAATCTTGGGGTAGGAGCGATACATTCAAACTTGGACCCCAGAGGAGACAATCAGGAGACCTAGGCTCTATCTAGTCTTGGTCTACACCTGACCTGCCAGGACAGGCTAAGCAAATCCCTGTCACTCTGTGTGTTTCAGCTTTTCCAACTCTAACATAACCCCTTCCTTTTTTAGAGGAACAAAGGTAAAATAAAAGACCTGATAGGAAAAATGTTTTGCATTTCAAAGTAACAGATTTTTTCAGGCTCCCCTAAAATTCTGGATTCTGAAACACTAAAGCATCAGGCTAGGGTTAGGATTAGGGACTGCACCTGAGATTTCACTGGTACAAAGAACTCCTAAATGAGGAAATTACCCCCACCAATGTAGGCAGCACCTTCTCTGAAACTTCTAATCTTAGAGAGATGACCATTGAGAGGTTCACGGCCAGCACGTGTCAGAGACAGAACCCAAACCCAGGGCTTCCTGAGGTGGAGGCCAGTTTGCCAGTATCTGTACCTCACGCTGCTTCTCTAGTATCTGGTTAAAGAATGCCAATAGCCCTCAACCCCGAAACATCATGAGCAGAAAGTATGTGTGTATATATAGAGAATATAGTGTATATAGAGAGAAAGGGGAAAGGCTAGAGACTCACCTTAAACTGGGCCACAGCCCCAGACTGTAAGTCGGATTCTATGTTCCCTGGATCCAGATAAGCGATGCTCATGAGGAAGCCAGGCCCTGTAAACGCCCAGAGTTTGCGGAAGCTAAAACAAGAATACTACACAAGAAACAAGATGAGGACAAATTGAGCTTTGCTCCAAATTGAAAACTGCAAAATCATTATTCCAGAAGAGGCCTAAGGACTGTTAACTGTAACAAAAGTGAAGGGTCTTGGGTGGGTCCTCCCCTGGCCACTGCAGCAGCACCTCCCTTTGGGATGTGTAGGTCACACCCATGCCCAGAATACCCTCATCACTCTGATCACCGTTAACCTGTAACTAGACCAACAACACCCAAGTAAAATCCAAACAGCCCTGAAGAAGCCACCACAAGAAAGAAAACAGCTTTTGTTTTTGAGACAGAAAAAAAAACACGCCCACAGAAGAGAGCAACCTAGCTCCCCTCTCCCTCTCGGCCAGGTCACCCACAGCAGAATCCTAACAGCCAAAGTCCAGTCTTTAGAGACTGTTTGCCAAAGTTCAGAACCTTTGGATTTCACTGGGCAGGAGTGGTAAGAGCTGACCCTACAGGGGACCCAAGGCTAGGTGCTGAGAGCTGACTGACTCCCAAGGGATTCCAAAGGACACCTAAGCTCTTGGATCTTCCCTCTGTGTCCTCTCTACTAACCTCCTCCTCGGGAATGGGGATCTTCTCATCAAAGTAGGTGGTGAAGGGGTCATCCTGAGATGCAGAGGTCTGTGAAGGGAAATGACTACTGTAGACGGTGTTAACAGCGCCCAGGCTGGCAGTGTCCCCGTGGTCTCCAGAACCATCTTCTAAAGACATGTAAAAATGGAAAGAATCAGTTTGGGGAGAAATTCCCAACAAGCCCCACCTCCACCACCAAGAAAACCTTAGTATTCCATCATCTCGTCGTTATCAGCACAAAATTTCTATATGGAAAGAAATCTAAGACACAAAGAGAAAGCAATAGACGAGCCTTGGAACTCATCCAGGCCAATGTAAGTAAATAGCACTTCTCAGTAAGAACTTTCCCTAGTCCTCCTCTAGAGCCCAAAGTGAAAAATATATTACATTTGTTATAATGCAGTTTTCCTCTCAAACTCACTCTCCATCACACCCCTTGACCATTATGTGTCAGGTCCCAGGTGCTTGCCAGAAACTCGGACACTCAAGGCAAAATGCAGAAAGTCAATGAGTACAGAGTTTTCCATGTGCTCTGCCTCCTCCTTATTCCTGACTCAGTCACCATTAGCCAGGCACATGTTGATCAAGGCCTCACCAACAGGCCACTTATCTATATACTCCTTCCCCGCTGGTCAATTATCATAGAGAGAGGGGGCAAAGGCTAGAAGAGTGGGGGAGGAGGAAACCAGCTCCCTCCATTCATGAAGACCACGCTCCCAAAGCCACCACCATGCCCACATGTTTGCTCAGAGTGTACCGATCAAGTCTGTGACTCCATAACCTTGAGGGTTTTTTTTGATGGGGGGCTGGGTAAAGGTGGTAGAGGAGAAGCTCTCATTTTACAGGATGACCTCAGTGGCAGAATGGACAAAGCAATGAATGCACTGGCTGAGTCAAGAAGACCTCAGTTTGAACGCTTCCTCAGGAATTTACTAGCTATTCACTAGCTACAGGCAAGTTATTTGACTTCTCAGTCACAGTTTCCTCAGGGATAATCTCACCACACAGGTGAGATAATGAAAAGCACTCTGCAAATCTCAAGAGTGCTATATAAGCATTAGCTATTAGTATCATCGTCTTAGAGTGACTAAAACGCTAAGAGAATGGCCTCCAAACAGTAGATCTAGGATGATCTAGAATTCTGGCCTTCTTAAACTTTTTCCACTCACGACCCACAGTTTAAGAAGCACTGAAAGGGAGCAGAATTCTATTCTACTAGAATTCCGAGTTGAAAGTTTTCCAGCTCAGGACAGCTGAACCAAAGTACCTAAAGGAGGGGAGGGTACAAAGCAAGAGACACTCTCCTTACATATTCATAAACTCTCTTAGAACCTCCGAAGGCTCTCACTGTCCACAACAATAAGGAATGCAACTGCTCTGGCCAGAGAGAGCAAACAAGGTTTTCAGTTACATTCTGGTGACTTGGGTGCCAGGTCTAGAAGAGAAAATCGAAGATAACTATAACCAATCACAAACAGCAGCAATTGTTAACTAGCCTAACCAGGGCATTACAGCTCCAGAGTCAGCCTGTAACCTCATTTTTCCCTCCTCTGACATTTCGGATCAGGAATACAATATACCTGGCATGATGACAATCCATTTAACTTACTGCCTAAAAGTACAGCAAACTTGTGGACGTCACTTGTTATATCCAGAAGAAACAATTCAGGAAGCGGATAAGGGGGATGATTGACAAAGCTGTCTAGAACATCATCAATAAATAACACAAAGCTTCAAATTACCAGCAGGCATCTTCTGGTTAGAACTTAACGTCATGGTGGAAGCCGGGACATCCGAGGACTTAGAATAGGATTCTGGAAAGGGGAGAGAAAATTAACAAGAATAATCAGACCAGCAGAGGATCAGCACTTGCCAACATTACAGCTGTTACAAGTCAGTGTGACCCCTATGTCCCACTTCATGAACAGTGTCATAAACAAATGTGAAGAAGTTTGAAAAACTCTTTTTGGAGTCTGATCAATATCTAATCAAATGAGATGAGTTTCAGATGTGTAAGAAATATTTCTGCTGACAAGATTTCACAACCTGGAGAAGAGAGTAATTGCAAAGAGACAAATTTATCTTATATTAGTCACAGAATCATACAACTGCAGTGCTACAGAAAAGACCTTATTAAATACTCCATGTGTAAGAAAACATGCATCATGTATGAATTAGAAAGCTAAAAAAATTCTTAGAGTTTAACTAGTCCAGCTGCTATCTTTCCCTAAATCCAAACCATCTAAATATAGATGGCTACCTCGCCTGTTCTCCAGGGACAAAGATTCACACCCCACTTTGGCTGCCTCCTCCAGAATGTAAATCATTCTTAACAGTCAAGGCCTTTACATCTGTTCTCATTACAACTCAAGTTCCCTGCCTTCTGTTAGGGCTGTGGGGCCATGGGGAACTGCTAAGTTTTCTGCTTTGAGTACTACTCGACCTATTTTAGCCCCTTCTTTTTCAGACTGAATGTATTATTTTGACCTCTCACAGTTTCTGTCAACCTATCAACCTTGACACTCTGTAGCTCTTTTAGGGACAGTTTTCTAGTTTCTGATAGGCAAGTTCTTGAATTTGCCACAAGAAAAGCCTTTTGGCGCTATTTAAATTTTCTGTGACCTAGAGTTCAGCTATCATTCCAATATCATCAATGTAATCGATACATAGTGATGATCATACGAACAGTCATCTCTTAAAACATCTCTGGTTCTAGTGTCCGGTTGCTAAAATAGTCAAACTGACCTTAACTCTGAAAAGCTGTTGAGAATGACAAGATCCAATCCACGTCAAGTCTGTTAAAATTAATAGCTCACCTATCTTTAATTATCTGGCAATGTGACATATCTTAAATAGAGTCCAGAAGCAGGAAATAAATTTAAAAAAAGGAAAAGAGGCTCTGAGTAGTCAGAAGAGATGGGTCATAAAGTTCATGCACTTTATTCAGAAGGTGCTTTGAGTCCTCACTCAGACACAAATTAGCTATTTTTACTATAAAACTAGTTCTAATAAATTTCCTAATTTGGTTTCCAAGTTTAACACAGTTGAGAAACAGCAGAAAGTGTGGTTGCCATAAGCAAGAACGAAGAAAAAAGATGGGCGAATACATCAATATGAATATGTTCTTTTAAAAGGAAGTATGTAATACTTCCTTTTTAAAAAGATCTGTCTTCAAAAAAAAATTTAATATGGTATCTGGACTCATTATACCAGTTTCTGGATAGCAGAGGTTCTTGTTTTTCTATAATCTGGAAAACAAAAACAGCATCTGGGAAAAGCACATTAGTTTAGCAAGTAGCAATTTTAAAAATCTATGGCAAAAAGAAAACTCTGACCAGGGTAGGACAGAGTACAAAGAGACTGGCCTCCTCTCTTCAGCCTCAAGGCTGAATAGCTATTGCCTCCCTATATTCAAAGGGAAAGGAAGAAAGAGACAATAAAGTGGACTATAATTTATGATCTATACAACTAGAGTCATTAATCCCCCAACTACATCTTCTGCAGATTGTTTACTGGACATCATTTCCTTTGGGCTCTAAGTCTCCATCAAATTTGGGTTACAAGGAAATAGTAATTCAATACTGCATAGCTTTGTTCAGTGGGACAGTCCCAACTACCAACTCAAGATTCACTTCCTTGTATTAGCGAATACACATAAGATTTATATAAACAGACAGAAATTGGCACATAGCTGCATTTGCAGCAAAACTGTTAATGCATTTTTCTTTTTTTTAAAATTTATTATTTATTTGTAACATTCACTTAAAAAAAATTTGAGTTCCAAATTCTTCTCTTCCCTCCCCTATCCACTGAGACGGGAAGCAATGTAAAATTATGCAAAACATATTTCCATATTAGCCACATTGCAAAAATAAAAAAGGGAAAAGAAAAATGAAGAAAGTGAAAAAAGTATGCCTCAATCTGTACTCAGAGTTCTTTAGTTCATTCTCTCAAAGTGGATAGCATTTTTCATCATGACTTCTTCGGAACTGTCTAGGATCAGATCGTTCTATTGAGCAGAGGAGAGAAAAGACTTTCTATAGTTTATCATCATTACAATATTGCTGCTCACTATATACAATGTTCTCCTAGTCTTCCTTTTGCATCAATTAATATAAGTTGTCCCAGGTTTTTTTGTAACCACCCCCCTTTGTCATTTCTTACAACACAATAGGATTCCATCACAATCATATACCACAACCTGTTCGGCCATTCCCCAACTGATGGTATTGCCTCAGTTTTCGATTATCTGCTGCTATATTATTTACAATTATTACCTGCTATAAATATTTTTATACATATAGCTTCTTTTCCTTTTCCTTTGATCTCTTTGGGATACAGATATAGTAGTGGTATTGCTGGGTGTGTGCCCAGTTTTATAGCCCTTGGGGCATAGTTAGTTCAAAATTGTTCTCCAAAATGGTTGGACCAGCTCACAACTCCACCAACAGTTCATTAGTGTATCTATTTTTCCACATGCCCTTCAGCATTTGTCCCTTTCCTTTCCTATCATGTTAGTCAATGATAGGTGGTACCTTGAAGTTGTTTTAATTTGCATTTCTCTAATTAATAGTGAATTAGAACATTTCTTTAAATGACTATAGATAGCTTTGATAGTCATGCCTAACTCTTCACAAGCCTGTTTAGATTTCTTGGCAAGGACTGGAGTGATTCACGATTTCCTTCTCCAGCTCATTTTACAGATGAGAAACTAAGGCAAACAGGATTAAATGACTTGCCCAGGGTCACACAGCTATTTGAACTCAGGAAGAGGAGTCTTCCTGACCCTATGTCTGACACTTTATTCACTGTGCCACCTAATTGCCCTTTATATGTTTTGACCATTTATCAATTGGGAAATGGCTCTTATCTTTATAAATGACTCAGTTCTCTCTATGTGGAGCAACTTAGGTGGCGCAATGGATAGAGTGCCAGGCCTGGAGTCAGGAAGACTCATCTTCCTGAGTTCAAATCTGGCCTGAGACACTTATTAGCTGTGTGACCCTGGGCAAGTCACTTAACCTTGATTGTTTTTGTTTCAGTTTCCTCATCTATAAAATACACTGGTGAAGAAACTGGTAAACCTCTCCAGTATCTTTGCCAAGAAAACTCCAAAGGGGTTCATGAAGAGTCAGACACATCTGAAATGACTGAACAACCTCCTCCTGTATAAGTAGTAAGGCCTTTATCAAAAAAACTTGCTGTAAAACTCCCCCACACACTTTCCTGCTTTCCTTCAAAAATATGGGCTGCACTGGTTTTGTTTGTGCAAAACTTTTTAAATTTAATGTAATTAAAATTATCCATTTTGCCTTCCAATATCTTCTCTATCTTGTTTGGTCATAAATTTTTCCCCTTATCCATAAATCTGACAGGTAAAATATTCCATACTCCCTTAATCTGCTTAATAATATCATCCTTTACGCTTAAATCATGTACCCATTTTTACCTTATCTTGGTAGATGGTATGAGATGGTCAATACCTAGTTTCTGCCAAACTGCTTTCCAGTTTTCCAATCAATTTTTGGCAAATAGTGAGTTCTTGCCCCAAAAAGCTTCTCTCTTTGGGTGCCATCACTTACGCATTTTTAATCCTCACCCCTAAAAGAAAATATTACCCTGCAATCAGTAGCTCTAACTCAGCTATTTAAGGTTAGGTTTAAGGTGACTATTTTATCCCCATCTGTGTCCAAAAGTTAAATGGTGGTTTGTTCACTCTAGATAAAAAGGAAGTGGGGGAAAAGGGATCATTAAACTTTATTCCCAGGATTGCAAAAGGTTTGTTTTTATTGGTGGGTTGTTTTTTTTTTTAAACAAAAAGAACACATTAACAGTTTGTAGGCTAAGATCTGGAAAGGTCAGGTCAACTTTCTAATAAAGCTCTATGTAAATGATCATGGAAGCTCTTAAACTGTCTAAATGGAAGACATTTGTCTTGTTAAGCTTCAGTCAAAAGATTAGTCTGTGTGTACTCGATGGCAATAAATCCAGGGGCCATAATCTGAAGATATATAATTATGGAAATTCCATTTCCTCTAATTTTTACAGTGTTTTTTGCATATACTTAATAAATGTTCCTTGAAAATGAAGTCAATAACCCAGTGTTTAATAAACCCAAGAACATAAATTGCTTGGGAAAAGAGTCCTAATTAACATAAATCTCCAGGAATATTGGAATTTGGCAAAAATTATGTTTAAATAAGTATCTTACATCATGGCACTCAACTAAAATATATAAGGTCACATAACAAAAAAAAGAAAAATGGAGTTCCTCCCCCCACTCCCCCACCCCCCAAATCCCAGACCTAGAAAATACACCAACCTGATGAAGAAATCCAAGAAAAAAGTCCTGGGTTAGCACTGAGAGACAGGCTTGTGGACACTGGGGCCAGAAAGCCCAATACATGGGGCATTCTAGTGCCCTGGGACTGAAAGAGAATCAATCTAGACAGTGCACTGATGGTGAGACATGCACTGAGGTAGAATTCTGGAATAAGAAGTGTTCACAGGCCCTAGGGTTTCTACAGAGTAAGGATACAAATTCAGAAGCAAACAGCAGCTGTGTGGCTGACCCGAGGAATGGAAGGTCTAAGCTCCAACTTTAGTCCCGGCTGAAGCCTGTAGAGGAATCTCAGACCAAAGGGAAACCTGCGATTCTGTTATTCTGAACCAACAGAGCTTTACAGCTAGCTGAGTCCAACAGCAATCTACTGAAACTCCAAAGAAGGAAAGCCCACAGGCTTATGCCCAGACCCAAACCCAGGTCAGTAATTTGCAGAGCTCAGACCAGGCTGGGCAGCCGTCGTCAGACTTGCCCTGTATCGGGCCCCTCTGGGGACACTGAAAGCTTACAGATTCCCCAACCTGAGCTATCCCTGAGGTCCTGAAATAACACAACTCTCAAAATCCCAAGAAAGCAACAGCAGGAGAGAGAGCCATTCCCTCTAGAAGTATGGACAGCCTGGCCTAACAAAATCTGGAGTCAGCAAATAGGTTAGAAAAAAGACCAAAAAAGAATCTCATCATAAAGGCATGATAAAGGTGGTGTAGGAGACAGTTTGCTGGGCCTGGAATCGGGAAGACCTGAGTCCAAATAGGTTCTCAGACACTAGCTCTGTGACCCCTGGGCAAGCCACTTAAAGTTTTCTGTGGCCCAGTTTTTTCAACTGTAAAATGGGGATGATAACAGCACCTAGACCTCAGAGTTATGAGGTTCAACTGATATAACATTTGTAAAGCACATTGTCTGGCACACAGTGGGTGCTTAGTAAATGTTTATCCTTCTTCCATTGCCTTCTCTCCCCCCCACCAAAAAAAAGAGAGTCCCATCGTATGGTGGCAGGAATGCTCAGGACACAAACCCAGGAGAATAAAGAATCTATAAGCAGGGGCAGCTAGGTGGGACAGTGAGTAGAGCACAGGCCCTGGAGTCAGGAGGACCTGAGTTCAAATCCAGCCTCAGACACTTGTCGCACTTACTAGCTGTGTGACCTTGGGCAAGTCACTTAACCCCAATTACCCTGCCTTCCCCCCTCCAAAAAAAAAAAAGAAGTATGAGAAGACTCTATAAGCAAAGCTTTAGAGAAAAAAATGCATCTGTGAGAATTTGACTAAAATTCCAGGAAGAGACAAAGGAAGAATTTTTGAAAACTTTTTTAAAGACTCAAAATGTTTTTATAAATGAAAAATGAGAGCACTAAGGAAAAAAACTGAAAAGGAGGCCTATGGAAGAAAGAGGAAAGAGAATTAAGAGCTTGGAACAATAGGTACAAAACTCTGAAAATCAGAATGAACCAAACAGAAGATAATAACTCCATGAGACTAGAAATATAAAAAAAAAAAAGAATGAAAAACAAAATAAAATTTAAGGTATCTCAGCAAAAACAAATGGTCTGAAAAAAGATCAAGGAGAAAAATTTAAGTATCACTTGAAAGCTGCCCCCAAAAGAGCCTAGACATCATATTTAAAGAAATTACAAAAGAAAACTGTCCAGATCTCTTAGCAGCAGAGGGCACAGTAGAGAAAGAATCCGCTAGCCACTGGATTGGAACAGCCAAAATGCAGAACTTCTGGGTCAAAGAAAAAATACTGCAAGCAGCCAGAAAGATTTCAAGTAGCAAGGAGTCACAGTCAGGACCAGATGACTTAGCAGCCACCACTATTAAAGTAGAGAGCTTGATATACGATACTATATTCCAGTAGGCAAAGGAGATGAGTTAACAGACAAGAAAAACTTAACCCAGCAAAAGTGAATCTAATGGGGTGGGGGAGGTATTGATTTTTAATGAACTATATGCATTCATAATGAAAAGACCCAATTTATGTATAAACTCTGAAGTACAAACACATAAGTCAAGAGAAATATAGGTAAAGATGAATAAACAATCACAAGGAACTGAACAAGGATAAACTCCTTACATTCTAATATAGGGAAATAATACATGTGTCTACTCTGAATTCTATTATGATCAATGGTCATAGAGAAAAGTCCAATTAGAAGTACTGGGACTGATTCTGTTATAGCATAATGATCTCAAAAGAATGAAAAGGGAGAAGAAGAATTAGAGAAAATTATCTCATATAATCAAGGTAAGCAAGTAGACATCTATACAAATGAGGAGGAAGGGGTAGGGGGAGAGGCTGCCTTGAACTTCACAGATTCAACTAGTCAAAAGAGGGAAGAACATATGTGTGCACACAGCTATAGAAACACATTTTCTTCAGCAGAGAAAAGGAGAAGGGGGAATGAGAGGGAATAGATTAAGGGAGGGATTGATCTTAAGGAAAACAGACCCTAAAAATGTACAAAAATATCCATTCCCTTTTTTGTAGTGTCAAAGAATTGGTCAATTGAGAAATGGGTGAACAAGTTAAGGTACGTAAATGTGATAGAAAACTAATGTGCTACAAGAAATGACGGTTTCAGAGAAAACTGAGAAAATCTCTACAAACTGATGTAAAGTGACCAGAACCAGGATAACAATTTATACCAAGATAAAAGTATTACAGAATCAAATGACTGTGAAAGACTTAGGAATTCTAACCAGCATAAATGAATCATGATTCCTGAGGGCTGATGATGGAACCTGCTACCCATTTACTGACAGAGGTGACTCAGCAAAATGAGACACACAGAGACAGACACAGACATTCTTAACATGACCAACGTGGACATTTATTTTGTTTGACTACACATATTTGTAACAGGAGCTTTGTTTCTCTTGGGAGTAAAGGGAGTTTTCTGCTAACTGAAAAAAAATTGTTGTAAACTAAAAATAAAAAATCTTAATTAAAAAAAAAAGCAGAATGGAAAAAAGAAGAAAGCTAACTGATCACATGAAAGATTGCTTTAGATCACTAATAAAGAGAAATTGAAATTAAAATAATTCTAGAGTGGTGACTTCACATGCAAAGAGACAGAGATGACAAAAGATGGTAATGCAAGATCAGCACACTAATACTGCGCTGGTGATCCTATGAATTGGTCCAACCATTCTGAAAAACAATTTGGAATGAAGTTTTTTTTAAAAATAACTAAAAGTTTTGACCCAGAGAGCCTACAGCTAGAATTATCTCCCCACCTTCCCCCACCCCAAAGAGATAAAACCCAGGAAGGTACCATATACACCAAAATATTCATAGTAATACTTTAAGTGTTTGCAAAAGATTGGAAATAAAGTATGCAGGGACAGGACAATAGCTAAACAAAAGTTTATATTCACGTGAATGAATATGAATAAAGGGAAACATGGGAATACTGTGGTGTTCTCCCATGAGACTGTGAACTCCTCCATAGCAGGGGCTGTTTTTGCCATTCTCTGTACCCCCAGCACTTAGTCCAGACCATGGAACTTAACACAGTATGTACTTAATAAGTGCTTTTTAAACTTAAGGATAAACTAAGTAGAAGCAGGAAAAAAATTACACAAATCTGCCAGAAGATAAATGAAAAGAATAATACAACGATGTGTAATATATGTGTAATCATTATGACTAAGCTTGCCCCCAAAGAAAAATTGAGAAAATGAACCTCTTTCTTTACTGCTGGGGTTAAGTCCTAGTATGGAATATGGTATTACTCCATCAGACCCAGCCGCAATTAACATAAATTTGGAGCTGCCCGGGCTTTCTGACGCTGTCTGGCACAAAGCTCTCACTTCAGAGGAAATTGAGGCAGATGGAGGTAAAGTGACTTGCCCAAGGTCATACAGGTATTTTTCAATACCTGAAATAGCTGGACAGGATGTGAGCCCTGGCTTTTGGACTTCAAGGTCAGCTCTGTGCACCACATCATGGAACCACTGCCTCCCACTCCCAAAACTGTCTCTCTTTTTAAATGATTAGTACAATGAAAGGTCCTGGGTAGGGGAGGGGGGTTAAGGGTGGAATATGATATAATGCATGATGTAAAAACAAAAGGTATCATTAAGAGAGACAAAGAAAGAGAAACAGAGACAGAGACAGAGATACACACGAAGAGAAACTTTCCTCGAATTGAACTGTTAGGAATTTCAAGAACTGTTCATGGACTCCCCACTCATCTGCTGGTCAAAAAACTGGCTTATGTATCTGACTGCACAACAAGATTATGGCTGTAAATGAAACCCACTTCTCTTATCTGTAGCACAGAAGGGATGCATACTTAGGCACACCCAGGACTCTCAGGACATCAATGCTCCTGTCATTTATTAACTCATACAGTCTGTGAAAATTCTGAGGAAAATTTAGAATGCATTAAGAAAAATTCCACTTTCCCTGCTTTGTGACATTCTTAATAAAACTTGCCATCCAAACAATGGTATTTTGTCCACCATAAAGCGCTAGAGAAATGTGTAATTTATTACTATTTCCCAGAAAAGCAATTTTGCGATTGGTGATTTTGTAGTAAGTCTAAAATGTAACCAAAAATCTGTCATTCAAAATAAAGCTGGGCACAGAACTGAAAGCAAGTGGATGTCCATAGTCTGAGAAATAACTAAACAAATTATGGTACATGAATGTGATAAGAAATAACGAATATAATAAATACAGAAAAGCATGAAAAGACGTTCGAGATCTAATGCAAACTGAAGTAGGCAGAGCCATGAAAACAAGATACACAATGATGTAAAAGGCTACAGAAACAAAAGTGCAAAGAACCACAACCAAAAAGTCAAACTACAGGGAACAGGCATGGCTACATAGAAAAGGCAGACCCTCCCTGCCCCCACTCCTTTGCAGACATGAGAAGCCCACAGGAGTGCACACTGGTATACTTTCATACTTTTTCAATGCCTTGATTGGTTTTACCTTTTTTCCTTCCTTTTTACCTTTTATCCTTAAAAAAAATATATTTATTATATGGGATGGCTCTCTGGGAAGCTGAGGGGAACGTAATAGTGAAAGAAATTTTGCTGATACATATATAAAAAGCTGGTGCTCCGCCAATGGATATAAACAAACAGTTCTCAAAAGAACTGCAAAATATTAACCACCATGTAAAAATTACTTCAAACCACTAATAAGAGAAATACAAATTAAAATCAGTGGGGTTTGTTCTCATACCCAGCAAATTAGCAAAGACAATATAAGACAGGAATGGTCAATGACGAAGAGGTGGTACAAAGGCACACCAATGTACTCTTGGTGGAGCTCTGAATTGGTCCATACTTCCTGGAAAGCAAATTGGAATTGAATCATACCCTTTGACTCACATCCCACATCTCATGGAGGTAAAAAATAAAAAGTACTAAGTTCCACATACCTCAAGATATTTTAACTAGCAGAGAACCAGAAACAAAGTAGATGTCCCTCAACTGGGGAACAGCTAAAACCAACTGCAGCGATGACTATGAAGACTACAAATAACCACAGGAAAATCTATACGAAATGATGCAGAATGAAGGAAAATATACAAAATGACAACGATGTAAATGGAAAAACTTAGGCTCTGAATCTTTTTAAATGGGCAAAACTGATTTCCTAAGATACCCTCGTTTTTATAAAGTATGTTTTATAGCACATAAAAAAGAGAACTCCACTGTATCATAAATGTGACTGGTCTAAAATTAATATTCTAGTTACCATGAACATTAACTGACATACTTCTACTTGCTTTCTTAGAATTTAGAAAGGATTTGAGGGGCTAATTTGGATAGCTAATGTCCATTTCAAAAGCTGCCTGCAAGTCTAAACCAGTACCTTTCCTTTTCTCATGATAAATTTCTGTTTTACGCAAAGGCATTCAAAATCATCCCAAATCCCCACAGCTGTCAAAGTCCTGTTCAAAATTAGGCTTAACTCTTTTTAAATCTAGAGATTATGGCATCTAATTTTAAGATTTAACGAATTCAGCTGTGACAATGTGAATAAAAGTCACTTGGCTGTGGTCTTCCTGTGTATCTTTTTTTTGTTGTTCTTTCCTTGCTTATTTATCTTTCCTGAAACCTTAAAAAAAAAAAAATCCAAAGCCCCTTAAGGAGGGCTCCTTAGCCTTGGTGATCATTTGGAGCTTGGGGATAACGTACAGAAAGATCAGCTGGTTATTAGGATAGGAACTTGGGGACCTTTTAGAAGAGCCACCTAGCTGACATGTTTGTTACCACAGTGTAATTTATCTGAAGAGTCCATGAAGGCTCTAAGAAGCAAGGCACAGATCCATGCTAGGAACTGCCTGTAAAAGGATCCATGCCAGAAATTCATCTGACCTTGAAGAACACATTGTATTTTCTGCATTCCTCCTTTAAAATGTTATTCTCTGAGGAAAAATTAGATGCTATTCCTTCGTAAGCCTTTAGCAGCTTTTGAAGGATTTCTCATAAATGACTGAGTTTCTGGGACAGGGGTGGGGAACCTATGACCTCCAGGTCACATGTGACCCTCTAATTATCAAGGGAGGCCCTTTGACTGAATCTAAACTTGAAGCCACACTTGAGGCCCTAGAGGACCACATGTGACCTTGAGGCCACAGGCTCCCCACCCCTAGCCTAGGCTTCAGAGATACTTCAGTAGTCCAATGGTAGAAATTACTGGTTTTCTGTGCCCTGTATTGTTAATTAGGCATACTTAACTATTTTTGTTTTACTAGGAACAGTTAATTACTCCCTTTGATTCCGTCATAGATCTATAAAATACTCAGAGGAAGTAATTAGACTAAGATTTTCCAAAACTCAGTTGACCACTTGCAAAAACTGCTAAAAAAAAAGTCACATGAAATGTGCAGTTACAAAATCCGTTAAATTCTGCAAGTGTTCTACTTTCCTCCTCTTCAAGAAGCTTTGCTATAAAATAGCTAAATGAAATCAGAGGTTCCATAGTCTCATCTTACTGGGGGAGCAAGGGTAGATAGGACCCCTCTCGTTTATTCAAGCTAAGAATCACATTCTGAAAACGATCCAAAGCAGAAGCAGAGCAGGACTTTATTAATGGGCAAGATGAGCACTTCCCAGATCCACAAACACACCCTGTTCATCAGGTACAATCCAGCTATTGTACAACGTCCTTAAGGATGCCAGTGCCTCCCGCAGCAGCTGGAGCTAAGGTCACCCCCTTCTCTCCCACGATTGGTCATCAGGATACCAGTACAGCCAGTTTCTTTAGGTTTGCTAACTTGAGCTGTACCGGAATTCAATAACCACTTTTGTTATCAGGTAAGCACAACGTCTTTTCAACAGTAGGGCCAGTTTCTCACCTGAGCCAGATGTCTATCCTCTTGAACTTCGACAAGGAAACTGACTCAGTGAAGAGTCCAAGAATAAAAAAAAGTGAACTTAGGGGTGGGTGACAAGAGCAATGTGTCTGGAGAGGACAGCTGATAACGAAGATTCTAGCAGTATTCTGGGAAAGGGAGTGGAGACCACTTGCCAACTAGACTCTTCAAATTAAGAGGCCCATACCTCATAAAAATGCTACACCCGCTCTTTGTAGGACATTCCAGCCCTTCCCTACATCCCAACCTTCCTGATTCCTCCCTTTTCCAGTGCAATAGGCACGTTCTTATTGGCTAAAGCCCAGATCATCCTGCTTTCACAGCATGCATTTCCTCTTGTATTTCCATGTCAACCAGAACCATTTTCCTCCTTGATAATAGCCTGGTTTGCTTAACTATTGTAGCACAGAGGCAGTAAATCCAAATTTCAAGATCTTCACCTAAGGCTGATTGATTCAATAAGTGTCCCGAGGGAACCAGAAGTTCCTTAGATTACCAGTATATGCTAGACCAGATGTTCATGACCTGTAGTCCACAGACCTAAAAGGGGGTCAATGGATATATTTCAGGTGGGCCCATGAACTTGGATGGAGGGAAAATTACAATATAATTGGTTTCCTCTGCATTCCTATGTATCTTATTTTATACATATAAAAAAATTCAGGAATCCAGGATACCAAAAAGGCTAAAAAAACCCCAAAACCCTTGCCTTAGACCCTTGGCTTCAGAAACAAGTTGACCGTCTCATCATCAGCTCACCCACCACAACGATTTTGTCAATATCAAATATGATTAAGTAAAAATAGCTAAAATTGTGTAGCGCTCACCATGTGCCAGGCACTGCTCTAAGTTCTTTACAATACTTTATCTCACTCAGCTCAACAACGCCGCAACGTCGCTGCTATTACTATGTCCACTTTACAGATGAGGAAACTGAGGCAAAGGTTCACTGCTTAAGCTCAAGGTCACCCTGCTAGCAAGTGTTCTGAGACTGAATTTGAACTCAGGTCTTCCTGACTCCAGGTCTTACACTCTGTCCACTGAACCATCCAAATTGAGTTCCAAGAGACTGTCAGATTTAGCTGTTTCAAACAAATATGGTAAGTAACAATGTCCTCTCCCCCTGGTCATTGTTAATGACCTTAACGATGTTGCTTACATATTTTTCTCTTTATCATTTGAATAAATGGGGAAATAACATGTTTTTCAGGCAGAGAGAGCTTCTCTTAGGTCATGTTTCTCTGCCTCTCTAGATGCTGAGCTTCTCATCTGCAGCAAAAAATTCATCAGACACGCTACCTTCTCTCCCAGTACCCAGGCAGCTAAGTTGCACAGCAGATAAAATAATGGACCTGGAATCAGGAAGGCCCAAGTTCAAATCCTGCTTGAGATACTTCCTGTCTTTTTCTCTGACCCACTTTATCCCTTCTATTCCCTATTCCTCCTCTCACGTCCCCTTTTTTTCACATGCGTGTACATACACACATTTATTTATAAAGAAAATTCTTTACAGATGGCAGGAACATCTGGGTAGGATGTATATGTTACATTTTTGGATATGGTCAACACAGAATTTATTTTGTTTGACTATGCATGCTGGTTATAAGGGTTTTATAACTAGATTTTTATCATTCCCAGAAAAAAGGCCAGAAACCATTTCTATGTTCTGACGTGAGTTCCTACATTTTCCACTTCCACTCCAAATTAATTAAACTAAAAGGTTTACTTAGGTATGGAGCACTTTTATATTACAATATCCCAATTTACAGTTGGACAAATGGAAGCTTATTAGAGGTCTGACTTAAAACTGTGAGGGAGACGTCTTGTTTCTTGGCTTTGGCCCATCCCTATCCACTGACCACTTTTCCAAATGCCTTTATCAAACCACAAAGGTCTGAGGTGGGGAAAAAGAAAGTGCCTTAAAATAATTTCCACCAAACCTCAACTTTAAAGATCTTGACCCTTTTCTTTACCCATGTATTTCAGGGAGAGACTGCTCTGCAATCTCATCATACCATCAGCCTACTTTTAGTCATAAGAACTTAATTTGCCTGCATTATTCCAGAGTTAAGTAACTAAATGCCACATGGTTATGTGAATTTCACCAGAAACTGGGCAGCACGGTGCTGAACTAAGCAAAGCTTCCTCGTCTGCACATTCTAAGTTCCTCATTTAGGGATTAGTTACCGTCAGAGTTAACTCTATAAATAGCAACTTCCTGGGAAGAAGCAAAAATCAGGCAACAGAAGTCTTTCATTGTGGCCTCTCAAATAGTTTCCGGGGTCAGGAGAGGTTTTTCAACATCCCAGAAAGGATTACATGGTGGCGGGAGGGAGGCATGATAAGGGTCTCTTTGGGAAGAGAGCTCCTACCCCTTGGCTCTTAACTTTAAACCTCAAACCAACAGCCTCACTCCCCATGCCAGGCAGCACTAGTTCACCAGTCCCAAGCCCTTCAGTCCCATTTCTATGGCCTACCAGCTGTGTGCCCCTGGGCTCATCTCCCAGCTTCAGAGCTCCCTTACTTGGTGTAGTAGAAGCTGTAGACGTGAAATACAGAAAAACCTGGGTTCAAATCCTACTCCTGACACTTTGAGCCTATTTCTTCATTTATAAAATGAGCATAATGATTAATGCCCAGACCTATCTCATTGGATTTTTTGTAGGGATCAAATGAGATAATACACAAAAAGCAATTTACAACCCTGAACACACTACATAAATGGCTACGATTATTACAGACAGAAATGGTAATACCTGCTCCAAGGGTTTCTGTGAAAATCAAACAGATAACATGAACATCTTTTGAAAAATCCAAAGATGACACGAGTCAATGAACTCTTTAATCTGGAAAGCAGGACATAAGGGTGAAGTAATAACATTTCCACTGTGTGGATGCCATCCACTGACCTACTACGACCTTCAATCCTCTTGGGGCCTAGCTGCAAGTACTCCTGGGCCTCCCCCCTACAGAGCCTAAGAAATGTTGTCAGACTGCTCCAGGAAAGCCCCTCCTCAACTCCCTGCAGTAGTTCCTGGAACACAGGAGACAATCTACAATCCCGGCATTTCTTCTTCCTCCTAGATTCAAAATTACCTCAGGGTAGAACAGAACCAAATGGAGATGTTATCGGACAAAGAAACCAACAGCCTGAGAAAGGCTTTATTTAGGCCGGTTACCCAAAACAGATCCAGGGAGAACACAGAAACCTAGGGTGAGAGTAAGGATTTGGGATTTTCTGTCTATCCTAGGCCCAGCAAAGGGACTAAGACCTTGGAGGGTCTTTATTCCAACCCCTCCCCCACCTTTAGCAGGAACCCTCTCCTCCAGGAAGTCGTCCCGTCTCCCCTCCCCCCCCAAGCATCCACTTGAAGACTTTCAAAGAAGAGGAAACAACCATCCCTGGGGGCAACCCAAGCCATTCTTGGACGGCTATCAGTTATTCCTTTCATTGGGTGTAAATGTTCTTCCTTCAAACTTCCACCCATCCCCCAGGCTCTGTCTGCCCTCTTGGGCCAAAGAAAACTCTTCCACCAAGCCCTCGAATAGCCTTGCTACAAATCGGTAACTTTTCTTTTGTAATTTTCCTTAAAACAAACAAAAAAAAACCTTTCAAAGGGGCTTTCCTGTCCTCGAACACCCCATTTTACAGAAGGGGCAACTGAGGCACGGGGCCTCAGTTTGTGATGTTGCCAGCGACGATGAACCCAATCCACTCGATTTGGTGCCCCGCGTGCTTCCCGGCTCTAGGTGGCGCCGTGGAACACCTGAGTTCAAATCCGCTCTCAGGCCCGCTGCCGGCCTCAGTTTCCTCATCTGTAAAATGAGCCCCTGCTTCCCCGGCCTTCCTTTAGGAGGATAAAACGATCATTTTTTGCAGACTGTTTTGCAGACCTCAAAGCGTTACATAAATGACGGCTGCTATTATTACTATCATTATTCAGTGGGAAAGGGTAGGTTTTGCCCCCGCCCCGCGCACACCCCCCGCTCCCCGGCCCCGCGCACCTCCTCAAGGCGCGCGGGGTTCCCTCGTCAGCGCAGCTCGCCTGGACAAGGGGCTTCTGGGGCCGGCGGACTTTGCCCGGCGCTGAGATCCACTGCGGCGGCGCCAGGATACGGGTCACGGGGCACGGTCGGCGGTGGGGTGGGGGAGGGGAGCGGCGATGACCCTCTCCGTTACCTTCGCCCACCCTCTCCCCCCCGCCCCGTAAGGCTCAGAGAAAGCTCAAGAAACCGCGCCCCCCCCTCCGCCCCTGCCCTCACGAGCCGCAAGCGCCGCACGAAGGTTTCAGATAACTAGGGACGTGGGCCCAAATTAACCTAACCTGGACCTCGCGGTGGCCTAGGGGCCCGGAAGCTCACCTGCAGGGTTGTCCTTTCCAAACAGGTTTTCCCGGGCGGGGTGTCTCCATTACACCCGGCGCGCTCAAAGCCCGGGCACCCCCCCCCCCCACCTCCGCACCCCCCCTCCGCCATGCCAGTCCCGCCCAGCTTCATTGCGATTGGTCGGCGATACCCCGACCGCGCACTCTCATTGGCCGGATCTCCTAGCTGTGCCGCGTGGCGAAGCGAAAGAAACAACGGGCGCCTCCTCTGGAGCAGCGCCCCGCTGCGTCCGGAGGAAGGAGGCACAAGTGAAATGCAGTCCTGCTGTAAAAGCGGGTTTCGGAGCGCAGGAGGTCCGGGCAGTCTCTGGATTAGCATCCCCTCCGGTGATATCGAGGACGAAGGATAAACAGGAAGCAATGCAGCCTTCTGCAGGAGTTCTCCTTGGGAGTAAGGCGAGTCCTCCCTCTACTGGATCTGCTGGCCTTCGATTAGGGCAAGGATGTCTTCAAGATGCCACTTCTTGCTGCTCCATCCAAGGGAGAAAAAAAACACAAAACTCCCCGCCTACCCTAGTTCCCTGCGCTGCCACTTCATAGTGTCATCCTCCTCCACCCCAGAGAGGAATGCGTGTCATTGATTAGTACCTGTCACCTATACTTCGGCTCCCTCCGCTTGTTTTGCACCTCGCTCCTACATAACTCCCCCTTTTCTTGTTCGTTTCCAAAACTCAGTTCCACCGCATCGATAGCTGACCTCAGTTGAGAGCGAAAAGCCGGAGAAGTGAACCCAGAAGCACTGGGGGAAGAGCAGGGACCAGCTGGTTTCTGGGTCATCTTTTGGGAAAGGGAAATAAATAATCTAATAAAATACAATTACAACATGATCTCTTTTAAAATTGTTTTTTTTAAGGCATTATTTGTTGGGGATGGGGTCACTTAAGGAAAAAATAAAACTTAGAAGCATACCCGTTACAGGAAAATCGAACTGCCCCCTTGCTGGCTCATTGCTCGGAGAAAGATCATTAGTTAGGCGCGAATCTCAAAAAATGGGGGGCGGGGGGTTGGGAGCAGCAAGGCAGGAAAAAAAAAAAGGAACAGACCAGAAGCGTACACACACAGAGAAGCAAAATCCAATCACCCCGCAATTAGACTCCAAAATAATTTTCTCCTGGAGAGAAGAGGAAAAAGACGGAAATCAGAAAAGAAACTTGGGGGAATTTTTGCAGCCACCTGGGGTTCAGGAAGAGTTTGCCCCAATTTTCCTCAGGATAGGAGGCGTTTCTTCAGATACATCTAATTGAAGAAGAAAGGAGAACCCAAAGCCACCTGAAGATAACAGAGAAAAGACAGAGTATTTCTCCCCTCCACTCCTGCCTCCTCAGCTTAGGGTGGTATCTTTGGTCAGATCCCGGCTGCTTGGCTGTCTTATTGCTACTTACTTAGCTCGCAGCTGGGAGCAGCCTCACTCTTAGCCTGCTTCTTCCCCATGGTGCGGAACTGGTTTGCTCTCTCCTGAGTGTGTTCCTGCCCCTATATAAGACCTGAGCCGACTCCTTTGATAAGATAAAGGCACCTCCAATTCTAGCCCTGGGCAGAAAAGAGTAAGAAGCGAATTCATTCAGAAGCTGACCCCCACCCTCCTTGGCTCCCAAGGACCATCAAATTTCATCTTTGACCTGTTATAGAAAAGTAGGTAGCATATACCTGTCATCTCTAGATATTAATGGGCTATTAATTAGGTAGAGAAATCTTTATTCTTAAGTCATCTGCATCATTTGGTCAGAGTTGAAGTGGGGCGTGTACAGAAGTGCGTGATGGGGAGGGGGCCAGAAGCTAAGGGTCGCTTTCCTTCTGAAGCAACGCTATCATCACGGCAGTGGATTAGGAAAAAAAAAAAAAACCTCCCATTAGGTTCGCCAAAGAGTGACAGGTCTGTCATTCGTGTCAGGGGTTTCTATTAGACCTCTGTTCCCCAAGAGGGTTAGGTTGGGGACAATTAACCTCGGGTACTCCACTTGCATTTTCCATCAGATGCGTGGAACACTGATAAAATTATGACGTACACATGCCTCTGGATCTGAAGGACCCACAGAAATCAGTCTAGTTCATCTGTAAACATTCTCTCTGGCCATATAAAACCTAGAGCCTGGATTTCTAATAAGGAGAATGCCGAAAGAGGACATGGATGGGAGGCTGCCATTCCCTTGGCCAACCCAGTTTTATTTTTTCCCTGTTTCAAGAAGAGTGAAAGATAAATTTTTAAATTTAATTTAATATTTTATTTTTCCCCGGTTACATGTAAAAACAATTTTAACATTCTTTTTTTCGAATTTTGAGTTCCCAATTTTCTACTCCCCCCCTACCCTCACCCCCCTCTTTGAGAAGGCAAGTAATGCGACGCAGGTTACACATGCATAGTCACGCAAAACATACTTCCATATAAGTCATGCTGTGAAAGAAAACACAAACCAAAAAATAAAAACCAAACAACCAAATTCCCAAGAAAAATAAAGTAGTGAAAAAGTGTGCTTCAGTCTGTGTTCAGACTCCACCAGTTCTTTCTCAGGAAATGGACAACACCTTTCATTGTAAGTCAGAAGATAAAATTTGCTTCAAATGGGCCCAAGGAAAGTGAATTAGCTGGTCAAAAGAAAGGCATGAAGCCTTGGCCCCTTTTTAATTAGGCAGCCAATATTGATTGAAAACTTCTAGAACAGGGGTGGGGAACCTTTTGGCCTCAGGGCTACATGTGGTCCTCTAGGTCCTCAGGTGTGGCCCTTTGAGTCCAAATGAAACTTCACAGTTTGGATTCCATCAAAGGGCCACTCCCCTGCTCTAAAGCCATGCCCTGGCCCCTGGAGGAAGATCCAAAGCAAGGAGAATGAAGACCCAGCGTCCCTAGGCGTTCCTCTGGGAAATAAGAATGTAGGAAAGCCACACCTGATAAAGATCCTAAGATCATAGATACAGAGTTGGAAAAGAGACCTTGGAGGTCATTTGTTCAAACTCCCCATTTTACAGATTAGGGAACTGATACCCAGCCGACTTGCCTAAGGCACCACAGATCAGCGCTTTACAAATATCTCCTTTGATCCCTGCAACAACTCTTCAAGAATTTTACAGTAGAGAAACTGAGGCAAACAGAGGTTAAGTGAATTGCCTAGTTAGCATTTACGCTAAGGTCTGCCTGACTCCAGGACCAGCACTCCATCCATTATGCCATCTAGCTGCCTCAAGTACTGCACCCAACAATTGCAACAAAAACCAAGTTGCAATAAATTATAAATTAGTAATCCAACAGGTTATGTTAATCAGGAAGAGCTATTATTATTAGAAGGGCCGTCCAAGGCCCCTGGATTGAGTAGCGCTCTATAAATCATTAAACTGAGGAACCTACTCATTTCAACCACCCAGGTGGTCTTGCTCTGAACCCTTGTGGAACAGTTGCCATACCAAACAGGGAATGTTGTTTCCTTTAAATAGATATATGTGCAGTGTCGTTTGTAAAATGAGGACTCAAGAAGGAAAGGGCCTGTCTGAGTTTAGCAATAATGGAATGTAGTTGTCACACCCACTGCTCCCTTCTCTTACGTGTCTTTACTATCTTTGCAAGGGACACCTACATCCATCCTTTTTTCCTCTCCCGAGTCTCATTGTTTCATAACTTACAAGAACAACTCCCTTCATTATTCTGGTTACCTCTTTTTTTTTTTAAACCTGGCTCAAAGTTTGTTTCTACAAAGTCTTCTCTGGTTAAGAAATCCACCATCACCACCACCACCACCACCACCACCACCACTGCCACCACCACCTGCCAGCCACTTACCTTTCTCTGAATATAAGCCAATATGTTAGTACTGACATAAGTGTTCCATGTAAATTGGATCTGTGTTTTCTTCATCTATGTTTCTGCCAAGGATTATGTCTGGGATTCTAGTGAAGAATAATTATCAAATTCATTATTTTAAAACTGAAACAACTATTCTTAGCACTACTTGACTAAGACAGCAAAAGATTTCTAAAGCATTTATTTAGAGATTTAAAATTTTCTATGGTGTTTTCCTCAGAATAAGCTGGTGCTGCTTGGGCTAGTGCAAATATGATTGGACCTATTAACATATAAGGTAAGTAAGCCTCAGAGAGATTATGTGATGTGCCTCAGTCACACAACTAGTAAATAACTAAGGATTCAAATCCACATCTTAGGGACTCATGTTTAGGGCTTTCTGGACAACTGACTAATTTCTGCCTTACGCTTTCATTAAAACCTCTAATAAGCATGGGTGAATGAGTTGTTTATGTTCCAACAGACAAAAGGAAAAAAGCATTTATTATTAATTTGTTGTTATTATTTATTATGTGCCAAGCACCACGCAGGAGATACTAATATGAAAACAAAACGGTACTTGCTTTTAGAGAGCTTAATTCTAAGAGTGAGAGAAAATGTGCATGAATAAACAAATGAAGAAGCATTTATGAAGTGCTTACTAAGTGAAAAAGACTGTGCCAAGCACTGAAGATACAAAAGAAGAGCAAAACGGTCCTTGCTTTCAAGGAGCTTACATTCTAATAGGAAAGCTGACACATTTAGGAAGTCCCAGCTGCAAATCACATGGAAAAGTCAAGAACAGGCAAAGCAGAAACTAACAAATCTTTTTTTTTTTTTGGACTGGGGAAGGCAGGGCAATTGGGCTTAAGTGACTTGCCCAAGGTCACACAGCTAGTAGTGTGTCAAGTGTCTGAGGCTGGATTTGAACTCAGGTCCTCCTGACTCCAGCCAGGGCCGGTGCTCTACTCACTGTGCCACCTAGCTGCCTCACAAATCTTCTTATAAAACTTTTTCTGATATTTCCTGATGTTAAAACAAATTTGACCATGCCAGAGAGTTTTGGTCATGAGAACTTTCTTTCTGGGTCTTCAGTAGCTGGGGCTGCTGTACCTGTAAAGGAAGTTGCCAGGGTAGTATTTACATAAGGGTTGATAGACTACAGCTGTAGAGACTCTAGGGACCTGGAAGGTGATGCTGTTCTTGTCCTCTTTGGGCTTACCTGCCCTTTGATCAAGTCAGGGACTCCTGGTGAGAGTGGAGGGTGGTGACAAGGAAGGGTTTTGGTTCCATAAATTTGGATTTCCCACAAGTAATAATTTCACACTGGGGAAATCAAACTCAACTAACTTCTATATACCAACAGTTTAATGAGTTAATTAAATTTAAATCAATTAATTCTTAGCGGAATCTAAGGATGGGGAAGATCATCACCTATTGATCTGGAGATCCCTAAAATCATAGATCATGGGAAGCCTTATGGGACTTAGCATACAGTTTCCCCCATGAGTGTATCACCCAAGGGATAGTAGAGATATCTGGAGATAGTGGTTTGAAAAGTAAAGGTCCCTGAAAGAGTGTTCTGAAAGGCTAGATTTTCTTCCCTACTAGCACCAATCATCGGCTTTAACTCAGTGCCCACTAGAATCCTCTCTGGGTTCCTCTCATGAATTACTATTGTGCTCACCTTTAGTTTGAAACAAGAGTTGCAGTTCATTCACTTACTCATTCATTCACTCAATACAACAAACAGTTATTAAAATAGTTTAAGGCATCAGGTATAATTAATAAATAATTCACTTTACACCAATCAATAAGCATTTAAGTGCCTACTATGTGCCAGGAGCCAAGGATACAGAGACAAAAATGAAACAGTCCTTACCCTCTAGGAGCTTACTTTTAAAAAAATTTACATGATAAATTTTATTGTATAGTTAAAAGGAATAGCAAGTTGTACATAATAGATTTGCAGTTTCATGTGTAAATCATCTTTTTTATTATGCTATGTTATGGAAATGTTTGTTTTTTTCCATAAATTAAAAATAAAATAAATAAATGTGGAAAAAAAAGAATCTACCTGCCCTTACAACCAGATAGCCCTGCCTCCTGTCCTGCACCTCGCTGGAACCTAAGAAAAGACACCTAGAATAGACAGAATATACCATCTGGAACCCTTTGCTCCTATACCACATGGAAATCACAGACTTGAACTAGACCTGTTCTCCAGATTCCACGACTTCATCCAAGAATAAATCTGTATTCATTTGGTGCTTTCGACTCTCCTCATTGTCCCAAGCTTCCCCAAGTGGTGGACCAGAACTTGCTGTCATCCCATGTCTATTGTTACCATCTATCAGTTCCTTCTACTCCTGCTCTGGAACCCTCAGGGTTGCATCAGCTTTTACAGAGCTACTGAAGATAAAGAACATTAAGGGAAACTACAACTTCAAAATGGGGAGTCAGAAGGCAAGGAAGAAGGCACAGAGTATAGGGAGTCTCTCCCCTCTTTGAGGCGAGTAACTCTATCTTAGAAGTGGGCCTACATTCCAGTTAAAGTGAAGAGGCATGTTTTTTTGTTTTTTGTCTTAGTTCTCTTAAGTCTTCTCCACATACGACCTTGTTTCTAAGCTGATAAAACCTACAGGCTTATTTTTGGCTAATAATTATAAAATTCTACAAAGAAGGCTAAAAGGCAGATTAGTGCATTTGCAAAACTAATGCTAATGGAGGGTAGCTATTTTTCCTGAGGAATATGTAAGACTAGGTCATAGGACAGGGGTGGGGAATCTGTGGTCACATGTGGCCCTTTAGGTCCTCAAGTGCAGCCCTTTGACTGAATCCTAACTTCACAGAACAAATTTCCTTTAATAAAAGGATTTGTTCTGTAAAACTTGGACTCAAGGGCAGCTAGGTGGCGCAGTGAGTAGAGGACCAGCCCTGGAGTCAGGAGGACTTGAGCTCAAATTCGGCCTCAGACACTTGACACACTAGTTGTGTGACCTGGGGCAAGTCACTTAACCCCAACTACCCTGCCTTCCCCCTCAAAAAAAAAAGACATTAAAAATAAACTTGAACTCAGTCAAAAGGCTGCACCCAAGGACCTAGATAGGCCACAGGTTCCCCATCCATCAGCTAAAAGAGCTGATGACAGGTCTATAAGTACCCTGTGAAGAGCTACTGTCCCCACTCTCACTCACATTGGCATATTGTAGCTGGCTATCACTAGTCCACTCTGCATAGCTCTGAGAAGCCAGGTTTTTCTGGTAGTGTGGCTTAAAACTCCCATCAGTGAGCCTTCCATTGGTTATTAGTCAATTAACTTTTAGAAAAGGAATTTACTAAGTAAGGATAGTTGTTATAGAAACATCCTCCCCACCAAAAAAACAAAAACCCCAAAATATCCAGCATTCACACTCTACTTGAACACACTCAAGGTCACTGAGGAGAATGGGCTCAAATTTAAAGCCAAATTTATGTCCTTTACTGGAAGTCTTTTTTCATTTCACGCAGTCCTAATAAAGTTCTGCTTAGCTCTCTGGTAGGCCCCTTGGAGTCCTGACGTTACTTTTCCATGACTCTCTCCAATTTATTCTCAATGTGCTCCTCAGCTTCCAATACAGATGCTTCCAACAGCCTCTGCTGATTCTGGGATGCTGCTACTGGAGCCACTAGACATTGCTACTGATTTCAATGGAAACTCCAGATATTCCAACCTTCCAAAATTCACAATAATTTCACCTTGTCAGCTGGAGGGGGAGGAAGGAAAGAGAGAAAAGACACTTTTTCATTTATTCATTTTTTTGTTTTTATTGTCAACATTTACTTATAGCATAGATATATTTGCATGTGTCAATTATGTTTTGAATTCTGCAGAATCAGCAAGTTTTTTTCTGTTTTTATTGACAAATAAAACTTGATAAGTTATCAGCAATAACCAATGTTTCCTTATATAAAGAAGAGGGAATGCAGATCATGCATGACACCGTAAATCTTTATTTGAATAACTTTTGTGAAAAGTATATATTTAACTCAGAAGTTCTAGGACTCTCCCTCTTATCTATGTCCCCTTCTGAACTCCCTTCCGCTCTCCTTTGTTTATTTTTTACAAATGTTTTACAGATCTTTTTTCTTTCTTCTCTTCTCTCTCTTTTGGGGGAGGGGGTGAGGGCATCACTACCATTACTCTCACACTCCTCTTCATAACTCTCCCCCATCTCAGTGACAAAAAAAAAAGTGTAAAAGCCTTTCTTTGTAATAAATAAGTATAGTCCCACAAAGCAAATCTAAACATTGGCTGAGCCTGAAACTGTGATTCTCATTCTGTACTTCCTGGTCCATCGCCTCTCTGTCAAGAAGGTAGAATCAATCCATGCCATAAACATTTATTAATGTGCCAAGCGCCGTGCTAAACACCGGGGATACAAAGAGAGGCAAATGATGGTACCTGCCCTCAAGGAGCTTATGATCTAATAGGGGAGACACATAAAAACAAATTTATACGAAGCAAGTTATACACAGGATAAAGAGGGAATAATTAAAAGGAAGGCACTGTAATTAAAAGGGGTTGGGGAGACTTTCTTGTAAAAGGTGGGATTTTGTTGTTCAGTCATATCTGCATCTTCATGACCCCTTGGACCTTACTCTGTCGGTGGGGTTTTCTTGGCAAAGATACTAGAGTGGTTTGCATTTCTTTCTCTGGTGGATTAAAACAAACAGGGTTCAAGTGACTTGCTCAGGATCACACAGCTGGTAAGTGTCTGATGGCAGATTTGAACTGAGGTCTTTCTGACTCCAAACCCAGCGCTCTATCCACTGAACCACCTAGCTGCCTCCCAACAAGGTGGGATTTTAGTTGGGATTTGAAGGAAGCCAGAGAGGTCAGTAGTCAGATCCAAGGAGGGAGAGTATTCCAGACATGGGGGAACAGCTAGAGAAAATGCCCACAGCTAAGAGATGGTGTTTCTCCTTCACAGAATAGCCAGGAGGCCAGTGTCACAGGACTGAAGAGCTGAGGGAAGGGGAATAAGATGTAAGATGCTGGGAAAGTTAGGAGCAGGCTGCTAGCTCATGAAGAGCTTTGAGTGCTAAACAGACCTTGGAAGAATGATTCATCTTCCTCTTCTGAAGTCATGGTTGATCAATGGATTGACTATTGTTCATAAGTACTGGTTGTTTCTTTGTACATCAGGAAAGCTGCTGCATGATATAAGAAAAGAATTAAGACACGATTTCTTTGATGAATCCATGGTCTCATCAATACGGGTGCTTTCTTCCCTGGTGGAGACTGCAAACTCTCCATACCTTTTCATGATTCACATATAGCATCGTCACTAGGAGATCTGGTGGGATTTCAAGGCAAAGAGTAACTTGGGGTCACTGGAAACGATTTTCCAAATTTTCCACTTTCCAAATTCAATCCATACTAACATTATCACCTGTCCAACTGTGGGCCACACTCATTATCCCTCTGTCACATCTACCCAAGTATTCTGAAGGATTAACTGGATGGTTTTGTCTCAACAGGGGTCACAGGATCATGGCCTCAGAGGTCATCTAGTCCAAACTCTTCATTTTACAGACCAGGAAACTAAAGCTCAGGAAGGTTTTAATGATACGTCCGTAGTTATATCATCAAAAGATATCTGTGAAAGCAAAGAGAATTTTAATGCCAGAAAGAACCAGCAGATACTGGTGACACACCATTGAAGCTTTTGGGCAAGTGCTATAGTAAACAGCATAGGGGACCATTCCAATGGAGCCATAGCCAAGAGCAAAATATACAAACCATCTTCTGGGAATCACTAAGAACCACAGAAGGCGAAACTTCCTGCTGAGTCTGTGACTGGGAAGAGAAACGTGATTGAATCACCTTCAACACAGCAACTTGCACTAATTAGACCTTCAAGGGATAAGTTGCTGAATAAGTGCTCTGGGGACTCAGTAATGGAGTAGATGGACTTGGATGTGGTTGTCACCCTGGAGCATGGGGCTCTGTCCAGCTTCCTATTTACTTACCTATATTTACCTTAATTTCATACTGAGCAGATAGAGCAATGCTGTTTTAGACATGAGCTGTGTTTATATTATCATCTTACCTTGCCTTTGTGAAAACTCCAAAGAACCTTAACATTTAAGTGCATACGTACATACACGCATATTCAAATGTGTATGAATGTGTTTCAGCCCTTCCTTCACTCCTATATATTTCAGAAAAAAAAATCATTTTCTCTTTGTGGTATGCTAGATTATAATTGCCTCAAAGGTAGCCTGAGTTTACTTTGCTAATTTGCATATTTTTGTCTTTGCATTTGTATGGTTTATCTGGGTATATGTCCTTTCTTTTCCATTTGACTAGGTGCTTTTAAGAAACTACCATTCCATTCTTCTCTCTTCTCTTAAGCCATTTAGTACCAGACAGTGAGTCAAATAAATATTATTTAAAGGGTCAGCCAGCCACTGTACTAAGTGCTGGAGATACAAAGAAAGACAAAACACAGTCCCTGATGATTATGTACAATCTAGCTATATACAGGATAAATCTGAAATAATTGACAAAGGGAAGGGACTAGAATTAAGGGGGATTGAGAAAGTCTTCTTTTTTTTAGTTAATTTATTTATTTTTAGTTTTCAACATTTACTTCCATTAGTTTTAAATGTTTTCCCCCTCCCTTCCCCCTTCTTCCCCCAAGACAGCATGCAATCCGATATAAGCTCTACATATACATTCCTATTAAACATATTTTCACATTAGTCATGTTGTATAGAAGAATTATAACAAATGGGAGAAACCATGAGAAAGGAAAAAACAAAACAAAAAAAAAAAAAGAAAATCATCTGCTTCGCTCTGCGTTCAGACTCCATAGTTCTTTCTCTGGATGTGGATGGCATTTCCCTTCATGAGTCCTTTGGAATTGTTTTAGGTCCTTGCATTGCTGAGAAGGGCTAAGTCTTTCAAAATCAGTCATTGAAGACTGTGGCTGTTAAACTGTGTACAGTGTTGAGAAAGTCTTTTTGCAGAAGGTGGGATTTTAGCTGGAACCTGAAAGAAGTCAGGGAAACGAGAAGGTGGAGATGACAAGGGAAAGTATTCTGGGCTTGGGGGAGACAATAAGTGAAGATGCCTGGATTCTGGAGATGGAATATCTTGTCCAAGGAGCACAAAGGAGGCTAGTGTCACTGAATCACAGAATCCAGAACAGTAGAGTTTGGGGACATGAAGCATTTTTATGACCGAAAAAGGGAGGGGGCTTTGGGTCATGTTATTAAGGACTTCAAATGCCAAACGGGATTTTATGTGTGCTCCTGGAGGTGATAGGGAGCCTCTAGAATTCACTGGGTGGGGGCTTCAGACCTGTGCTTTAGGCAAATCACTTTGGTGGCTGAGTGGAGGATGGACTGAAGTAGGGAGAGACTCATCAAGGAGACAAACTTTTGAAATAGTTCAGGTGTGATATGACAAGGTCCCATGCCAGGGTTCTGTCACGATCAGAGAAGGGTAGGAGTTTAGGGGAGAGATGGTATAAAGGCGAAATTTGACAGGACTTGGAAGCAGGTTGGATATGGAGGAAGTGAAGAGTTGAGGGTGACACCTAGGTTGGGAGCCCGGGGGATTGGGAGGATTGTGCTATCCTGAACAGTAAAAGCAAAATTTGGAAGAAGGGAGGGTTTGAGGGGAAAGATAATTAGTTCAGATTTGCACATATTGATTTTAAGAAGTCTACAGGACATCCAGTTCAAGATGTCTAATAGGCAGTTGGATATGTAAGCCTGGAGGGCAGCAGAGAAGGTTAGGCCTGGATAAATAAATCTCAGAATCATCAGCATGAATAGAGATGATTGAATCCAGATGAGATCACCAAGTGAAATAGTATAGAGGGAGAAGGTGGCCTGGGATAGAACTCTATGGGATACCCATCGTTAGTAAACATCACCTACATGAAGATGCCACAAAAGAGACCGAGAAGGAGTGGTCAGATAGGATGAGAACCAAGAGAGAATAGAGTTATGAAAACCTAGACAGAAGACAATATCAGAAAGAAGACAGTGATCAACAGTGTCAAAGGCTTTAAAAAAGTCAAGAAAGATGAGAAAAGACCATTAGATTTGGCAATTAAGAGATTGATGGAATCCTAATAAAGCCGCCCCCAGCCCCAATATTCTAACTTCCTTATAGGCCCTAGTGCCCCTACGTAGTCACTCACTCACCCCACCACACACATTCAGTATCCTAACTTCTTCATATATGTCTCACTGCTCACTAGAGCAACAGGTGTGTCCATGAAGTCCTATTTCTCATAGCAACAGCAGGTGTGTCCATGTGTTGGGATCTCAGCCACTGCCCCCAGGCTCATTCCTCATATTTTCCACAGAAACAGCAGGTGTATCCATGCACTCAACCATAACCACATCCATCTAGCCTTAGACAGGACCACAATATTCAGCCAATCAGAAAGCAGCACCACCAGGATACCCAAGCAGAATGTGGGCCCAAAACAATAGAAGGGACTTTCCCTAAGTAGGCACTGTGCAGCAATAGCAAAAGCTGTCCTTTAGGTGAACTTGTGACATAGAGAGGCTTATTATAATATCATTATCATACATACATACCCCCACAACGGGTTTTTCTGTATGTATTGTGGGTAATTGCATGCATGGTTCCACTGTGGCTGGGACCCCTCCCCTATTACCTAATCCCTTAATAAACCCCTTTTACCTTTTTAATATTCATAATTTTTGTTATGTAATTGCATCTTTACCCTACAAAAAACCACCTTGCTTCCTCTGAAGTGTCTTGAAACTTAACTTACTTCATGAGAGGTGTTAATCTCAATAAATGCCTGTACTTGGGTTAGAGGTGGTCTGACTCTGAATTCTTTGAGAGGGTTCCACCACAACACATCATGAAACTGGAACAAGATCATTAATAACTTTAGACAGAGCAGTTTTGGTTGAATGATGAGGTTGATAACTAGACTACAGAGAGTTAAGAAAAGGGTAAAAGGAGAGGAAGGCTATTCTAGATAGCCTTCTCAAAGAGTTTAGTCACAAAAGAGAAGAGAGCTATGGAATGATAGCTAGTGGGAATAGAAAGGTGAAGTGAGGTTTTTTGAGGATGGGGGACACGTGGGCATGTTTATAGGCAGTAGGTAAGCAGCCAGGAGAGAGAGACAGACAGACAGAGACAGAGAGAGACAGAGAGAGACAGAGAGACAGACAGAGAAAGAGACAGAGACAGAGAGACAGAGAGAGACAGATATTGAAGATAAGTGAATGAGTGGGGATAATAGAAATGGTTGATATGGAGAACATGGAATAGAATAAAATAGGATCGCTTGTGCATATAGATGGTTTTACCTTAGGAAGAAGAAGAGCCACCTCGTTATTTGAGATGGGATGAAGGAGATAGTGGCAGAAGGCATTTGGATGATACAAGATGAAAAAGAGGGGAGAAAAGGGCATTCTCCGTAAGTGGCTTCAGTTTTTTTCAGTTAAATGTGGGGTAGGGTCCTCAGCTGAGAGGGTCGGTGGAAGGGGAGCCAGGGGAGGTTGGAAGAAAGATGAAAAGGTCTAGAAAGACAAGTGAGTTGAGTGGGATAGTGAATTAATTAGGAAGATGTAAAAGGGTTGCCCAGGAGAAGTGATCTTATTCAGCAGAATGAGTAGGGGAGTGAAGTTATGAAGGGAGGGATCCAAGGTTGAAGCTTTGAAGGGCAAGTTTTTTCATACCATAAAGGGTCAAGGTCAAAGAGATGAGGATAATGAAGAGTTGAACTGATTCATTAAGAGATCAAAATGGGGAAAGAAGAGTCACTCTAAAAATAATGTGCCTTGAACTATGCTGAATATTGATAATTCAGGCGGTAGAACCTAAGATGACTATAGCTGATACTAAAACAAACAAACCAACCCTGTGCCTTGTAGAATTTTTAAAACTCCATTCTTTTCACATAATTGCTGTGGACGTGCCAGCTTGCACATTGAATTGTAGTTGGACGTAGTCAGTTCTAGCCGATGCTGGGTAAAGGTCCAGATATTTAGAGCCAAGGGCTCATATAGAGAAAAAAAATTCCTCTGATCTCAGGCCTTGGCAAAAGTTATGAGACCTGGGTGAGGTCACTAATTGGGGTGGGGTAGTACCTTCGGTTTCAGGGGAGGAGTGGAGAGGAATGGTTAAAAGAAAGATTTGCGGATGGATCGATTGATGGAGAGAGGATTTCTCAGGTTCTGCCTGTGCTTAGAACACCCGTAACTGATTCCTACCAAAGGCTGATAAGGATAAATTTACCTTCACCCCAAATGGCATTCACTTCTGACAGGTGCTTGATGTTAATACTTCACTAACTACAGTAGTTAAGGTATAGGGCCTGAAGCTTTTATTAGCCTTCAATATACCCTTTGCTTATCTGTCCATGTTCTTAAATAGTACATTCCTAGAGGTTAGCAACTGTGTCTACTTACCCTTAATTCTGAATTCAGAATCCTGGAGTGCACAGATATGTAAATAAGTACTGAACAAATGTTCTTTTGATGGTTATTACATGAGTAGCCATACTGATGACAGGATAACATCCTTTGAAGCACTGTGGATTGTTCAGTAAGGTTAACTTTGAGTGTCTTACCCTCAGAAAACCTTTCTTTCCTTTCCAACATTCTCAAATTGAATGTTATTAGTCTCTGTTGGCCTGAATTGATTTTTTTTGACGTGGGAGATACAGGCACAAGATTCATCTGCATGGCATGCCTCTTCAAAGAAGGTGTTGTGTGTTATGAGCACAGCAGAATTGAAGTAGCTCAAAAAAAATTCTAGAAGAACAGATTTAGAGAATTCACCCCAAATATTCACATGGACTATTTGTGTCTGACCTGTGGTAGAACATTCCGAGCTTTTTATAGTTTTGTTCATATTTGTTTTATGTCACGTTTGCTTAAGTACAGCAAAACCATAGGAGTGGAGTACACGTTAATCACCATATGAAGAAAAAAACCAAAAATGAATAAATCCCTGATCGGGATTTAGGAGTTACTAAAAATCAAGGTACTTTATATGTTGAAAATAATTAAATATAAAGAGCTACTAAGCAAGTTTAGTTATATTGATGTCTGATATCTTTAAAAAAAATTAAAATGTGTGTGTGAGGCTGAGCAGGAAACTTCTCTCCCTGTCCCTCCCCAAGTTGATTAAATCACAGAAGGGGCACGTCGATGAGACATGTAGGTGATAATGAAGTAGAAAGATATGTCTAAAGACTGGCAGGATGAAGCTGCGACTTTTGGCAGTCTAGGGAAAGCCAGCTATGAAGAAAGAATTCTTGAGAAGGCATCCTTCTTTTCTTTTCCCCTTACCTCTCTACCAGAGGGCAGCTGGGGGAAGGGAAATCTCTCATTCCACCCTGCTAACCCTCTCAACCATTCCAAGGGTTGTGAAATCTTGGAGTGGTGCTACTCAACCCATAGGAGACACTATACCCAGCATCTTAAGAATCAGAGACATCTTCGATGGAGGCTGCTCAGAGGGACCACAGAAGGACACCTGAGTCAGCTATAAATTCAAGAGAACGTTAGCTCAGGCATTTGGGGGTCAAGCAGTGGAACAAGCTGAGGGAGTGCAGCTGAGCTGTACTAGGGGTGGGTGATTCCCCACAAGTGTAACCTTCACTACTGGGAGTATACACCGTATTTACCCACTCCCACAGTATTTGTGGGATAACGAGGCCCAGGTTTATGGGGAATATGTCTCCTTACTATTATTTTTGTGATGGCATTTGAGTAAATACTTTGCTTTCAGCTAATTGTGTCTATTGGCTGACTAAAGGTAAAGGTATATGTGTGTGTGAGCTGTAGTTTAGGAGTGAGAACCCAGGAAGTACCCAGAACCTGGGGTAGTTCTTCCCCACACACCTCCTGACTGAGGGTTTTTTTTGGGGGGGCAGGGTAGCCCTATTATGTTTGTTGTTGTCCAGTAATTTTTCGGTTATGTACAATTTTTTGTTGACCCATTTTGCTTGGCAAAAATACTGGAGTGGCTTGCCATTTACTCCTCCAGCTCATTTTAGACAGGGAAACTAAGGCAAACAGGTTGTGACTTGCCCAGGGTCACACAGCTAGTAAGGATCTGAGGCCAGTTTTGAACTCAGGAAGATGAGACTCCAGGCTTGATACTCTTATCCACTGCCCCCCTATTATGTTTAATAAAACACAATTTTAAAAATTATATATTATCCTTTGTTTCTTACATAAAATTTTCTGCCAACTGAACTCTCCATTTTGAACATTTAGCATGTCAAATCTAGGACCAGAGAGGTTATACACCAACCGTTAAACTCTGAAAAATCAAATCAAATCAAATCAAAGAGCTAACAGTGGTTATAAGAAAAAAGCATTCTTTATTCTGTTAGAGGAGAGAAGCCAGACACATGTGCCCACGGCAGCAAAGCTCGGCCTTGATACATATAGTATCTCATCTCCTAATTAGTAGTGGCTAGACAAAGAAATAGGCAGTGAGCTGTAGCCGTGGCAATGGCGGGGGTGGGGGAGGTGGGGTGACAGCAACAAAGAAGAAAATTTGATTCACAGAAGGGCTTCATGTCCCTCCAGGTTCTTGTCCCAGCTCAGGGAGCATCTAGGGCTGGTGTGAAACAATTCTGCGATTTTGAGGCGGCAGAGTTCATCCAGGGGCTGAGCTCAAAGGATTGTTGTTATACGAAGCTCAGGGAACAGCTTGCTTGCTGAGCCTCAAGCTCTATAAAACAGGGTGTCTCCTAATAGTAAAAAGAGAGGGGTGGTCTTGGAATGGGGACCCTGACAAGCAAAACCAATATATGTGGTTCACTCAGAAAACAGACACCACATTCTGCAAATATAGTCTTTCCTCCACCCCTAACTCTCTGGGGTAATGATGGGGTCCTTGATATTATATTTTTAGTAGAATATTTAGTTTTTAAGAGGCATATCACACAGGGTCAAGTGGAGAGAAAAAAAACACAGGGGCAAAAAAAGAGGAAGAACTGGATTGTGGGGGCAGCTAGGTGGTGCAGTGAATAGAGCACCAGCCCTGGAGTCAGGAGGACCTGAGTTCAAATGTGACCTCAGATACTTGACACACTAGCCGTGTGACCTTGGGCAAGTGACTTAACCCCAATTGCCCTGCCTTCCCTCCTCAAAAGAAAAAAGAAAAAAAAATGGTGTGGATCAATGTTAGGAGATCTGGGAATGTTCCAATGAATTATTTCCATAAAAAAAAAATTGGAGTTTGGGGGAAGAGGTAGATGGAAAACAAAACAACAACCTATTTTCCCCAGAGATTAGAAAGAAAAGATGCCACAGAATTCTGGGATTCCTTTGAGGGTTAGGTTGGAAAACATCCCCAAAGCAAGCCAATAGACTCACTTTACGCCCTGTGCTAAGCAGCCGCTGAAGGTGGCAAATCATTAACTCTCTTCCCATCTCATCGGAAGAGCGTAGGAAAGAATTTGCTATGTTGGGGCAAGTGTAAATACCTTTTATTATCTCAGTGGATAGTCTGACCTTGCTAAAGGAACTAAAATTCTTAAGTCTTTTTTACATAAATGATCACAAAATATAGTCTCCTCCATCCATCCTGTCTCTCCCCAGAGTTTTGATTTTATTTTTGCACCTAGGTGTAGGACCTTATTTATATTTTAATTACATCAAATTACATTTTAAATTTAAGGTTACATTTAATCTTATCACTTCTGGTTTACCATTTCAACCTGGCAAGACCTTTGGGGATCCTAATTACACTACCCTAGCTGGTGACACAGCAAGAATATGGATTTAGTCAGAGGTTTTGTATGTGTAGGAACAAGCCGGCTACTTGGCGGCTGTATGGCCTTAAAGAAGACACTTCACCTCTGGTTGGCTTCGGTTTCCTCCACCGTAAAGCAAAAGGGTTGAGCTAGATGATATCTTTTCGATTCTAATTAGAGGTCATCTGGCCATCTCCAGTCCTGATCCCTATCTTGCCATTGAACCTCCCCCTCCCCCTCTCCTCTTCCTCTGTCCACATAGGATATCATACCCTTACTTGTGAATGCTTGGCCCAAAGAAATGTAAATTTTGATGGCCGAAACCTAGCAAGATATTTTGGGGTTTACTGGCTAGATTTCTTTCTTAAAGCCCATTCCTTAAACCCAATTCACTCTAGCTTTCATAGGTCCCAAACCAAGCCCGTTCGGTAGTCCTCTATTGGGCCCTAATGGCTCAGAGTTAATAATGTAAGTAGTAATTGTTTTGCCAGAAACCCTGAGTCTTCCCCTGCCAGATTGATTTTATTTTTTTGATTAGGTAAAAAGGGCTCATTTCTTACCTAGCCTTAATCACTGAATGTATGTTGCCTTGGTCAAAGTGAGAACCCAGAAAGACCTAAGCTTAAAAAAATCCAATGTCTTCCACTGCACTGGGGGCCATCTCCAGTGTTCTGATCTATATCTTGCCACTAGACCCAGATGGCTCTGGAGGAGAAAGTGGGGCTGTTGACCTTGCACAGCACCCCCTCACTGAAATCCAATTCATTCGCAACTCACGGCATCACCTTCCTGATGTCCAGGTTCTCTTCGAGAAGGAAGGACAAAGAACAACAGGGATCATCTCCAAATTAGGGGTCATTCTCAAGCTCAGAGAGGCAAACTTGTCATAGTGTATAGAGAACCAGCCTCCAAGTCACTAACTTCTTGCCTTTGTTAGAGCCTGCCTATGTGAACCTGGGTTCCTCCCCTACTCCCCACCCCCTTAGCCTCTCAGGCTAAGAAGGTGATGATTTGTATTGGTAGAGGGAGTTACTATGCCAGTGAAATCACAGGTCCCTGCTGTGGGTGAGACAAAAAATAGATGCCCTGAAAAAACGAATTACAAAATGATAAGACTTAGAGGGAGACCTTGGAGGTCCTCTAGTTCTGGGGTTTGTTAACTTTGTTTGTGTCCTGGACTTTTTAGGTGTGCTTTCTTCCTCAGAAAGATGTGAAATGCATAAAATACATACATGTTTATTGGCTGACATAGGATCACAAAGGACACCAATTTTATTGAAATAATAATCAAAATATTAAAAAAAAAGTATGGTGCCGTGTGGGACAATAATCCCCCAAAATGAAATAACAATCAAAGGTTTCTCAAGGTAAAGACAGCGGTTTTATTTGCAAGTGTCCCTCGAGAATTGGGCATCGCCCACTCCAGAATGGTCTGGGGTGGGGAGGCAAGTTTCAGAAGGCAGACAGTCAGTTTATATACCCCTTAAAGGCCCCCCCCCCCAAATCCCCTTACAAAAACAATTCTAAGAAGCCCCCCAAACCCCCTAGATCTCTATCTCCATACGTGGCGGGGTGGGGGTGGGGGATAGTTGGCCTCACATTCTTGAAACAAGGAAAGATTCTTAATCTAACACCTTAACCTCAAGCTAAAGGACAGCAGTTACAAGCATGCTCACCCAATGTGTATGCAGGATGTGGATATATGTGGTGTGTGTGCAAGTTTAAGTGGGGGAAAGGGGGGGGGGTCTAATTCTTAAACTTAAAGATATAGTTCAGGTGTTATAGAAGCTAAAATACTAAGTATCCTTTTCCTTAAATGAGAGACTTTCATCCATCCCACTCAGGGCCGAGGTTAGCTGGTCTAATCTATCTTCTTCCTCTTCATTGTACAGTGGGGGAAACCAACGCCTGAAGTGAGGCAGGGACTTGTTCAAGGAAAGAAATATTTATAAAGCACCTACTATGTGCCAGGCACTTTGCTAAGTGCTTTAACAAATATTATCAAGTTTTGGCCTCACAACAACCCTGGTGATGAGGGCACAGTCTCTGGGAACCCCTTGAACCCTTGAACTCTCCTAGACTCTTCCCACTTGATCTGGCCTTGGCCTGAGGCTATAACCTTTAGGCCCAAAAGCCTACCTTGCTCAGTCTTCTATTGTCCAGCTGTTTCCCACCCTTAATCCTGTTTCCCATCCTTAATCCTGATCAAAATATCTATACCCTAGCTCTGTTTACCCTAGCCCTTTATGGTCTGTCATTTCCATCACCCCAGGCCACCCCTCCATCCCTCCCACAATCTTTGTGTATATAATCTCCATCTTGCCTCCATGAAGGCGCTCAGATCCAATCTAGCTCAGATGGGTCTGGCCCCCTTTCCTTACACAAGGGGTGGGATGTCTTGGGGCAGGCCTATTTGGCTAACTCCTAATAAACTGTATCTTTTCCCTTGGCTGAGAAAGCTTGAGTGGAATTCTTTCGGCAGGACCCGGTGTGTCGGTACTTTGGGGTGTCGAGCACCCCTCACCCCAAACCCTCTTCCCTGGGAAGTAGGTGCCCATTATCCCCATTTTAGAGATGGTGAAATCGAGGCAAACTGAGGTTTAAGGGGCTTGCCCAAGGTCCCACACCTAGGAAGTGTCAGAGGCTGCATTTGAACTCGCATCTTCCTGACTCCAAGCCCAGCTCTATCCAAGCTACATTTATCACAAGCCAGGGTCCGGGCCACCAGTTGAGGGTGAAGACGCCTCTAGCTCTTCATCTCCACGCAGAGTCTAGTGAGTCCGCTTGGGGCCGCCAGGGGGCGCTCCGGGCCCGAATTACTGGCAGCTGCCATATTGGAGCCTGGCAGCGTCCTAAGGCGCTGCCCTCTGGGAGACCTCAAGGTCGAGCATTGCGCCTGCGCTCCTGCCTGCGGAAACGCGGTAGCACTTCCGGAAGGCTCCCCCTTCGGGCGCCCCCAATGGGACCCAGCCCTGAGTTGCTCGAGGTTCCTGCTTTTCCGATCTCCCTCTTTGGACTAGAGCCAAGCGGGTTAAAGGAACAGCGCCTGGAGAGCTGGGGGCACCAATCCTCTTTCACGGGAGGCGCGTGCGCAAATGGACTCACGACCTCTCAGTGACCTTTGACCGCCGGCGGCCTCTTTCCCCCCTCCCGCTGTGTTAAGATGGCGCTGTCCAGGGTCTACTGGAGACGCGTCTCTCTGGGTGGTGCGGCCGTTCCCCTGGGACCCCTCTTCTCTTTGCGGCTGCACCCTGGGCGCCGGAGCCCGGCCTGGGGCCCTCCTAGGTGAGGGACTTGACGGGCGTCGAGTCCCGGGCCTGTCACCCCAGGCCCAGCTTCGGGCAGTGCCCGATCCCCAGCTCCATCCCCAGCGCCCCGAGGCCTTTCTCCTTCCCCGCCCCCCCCCGCCCCGGCTCTCAGTTTCTCCTCCCCAACCCTGCCAGTATCCTTCCCGGACCACCATTCGTTCCCGGGTGGTCAGCACCCTTCCCTCCCTAACAGTGGAGGGTCCTCTCTTAGCTCTCCGCTTGCACCCGGGGACCCCCCCCCCCCCGCCGCCACCGGGATCCGTCCTCCTTCCTTTTCCTTCGCTTCTCTCCTTCCCTCCCCACTCCGATGATGCGCTTCCCCCATCGCATCTGATGCTTCCCTGCCTCTTGCCTAGCTTTCAGCATCCTCTGGGGTCTAGCAGGGACCAGACATCCGAAGGGAAGCCCAATAAGGCCCGGCACCCGGGGGGGCTAAAAGGAGTCTGTGATCTCTCCTGCAGACCTTCCAGGCTCCACCTCTCCCCAAAGCTAGATGTGAAGAGCATTGTCTCTTCTCTCGTGGCCAAGACCAAGGTGGTCAATGAGAAATATAATCGCTTCTTGGAGCATCGCTTCCCCCGATTCTTTGTCGTGTATTCAGCCTTCACGAAAGGTAAAAACCAGGCCGGAATGGCAGTCCCCGGGGCCAGCTCTTAGGCTGGGGAGGAGGGTAAGAATGAATAAGACCAGCCGCAGGGTGAATCCTGGAAGTGAGAGCTGGGATGTAAGTCAGCTGAGCAAAATTCATTACCAACCCCCCCCCCCACACACACACAGAACATAAGCCGAGAAACCACCCCTAACTACAGAAGCTGGCCTGCGTCGTCCCACCTGTGACATTCCCTTTCTGGGCCACACAGCTGATTGTATCAGACTCCCTGTAATGTGTGGAATGGGATTCTAAAGCAACATAAAAAAGGCAGCTCTGTGACTTGTCTAGCTTCCTCCGGGTCCAAAGCTGGTCCACAAGTAATTTACTACTCAAGGTGCTCAGCACGTGCTTGGTAGAAAGTAATTATTAGGCCTGATCCCTTTAGTAAAGCGCAACGGGAAAGAATCAACAGAAATAACCGGCAGTCAACAGAAATACATGACTGCTGGAGACGGGAATCAGAGACTGTGATATTGAAAAAACAGTTCATTTATGAAGGCTTGGGAGTGGTGGTGGTCATGGAGCATGATTTAAGTTAAAACATGTGTAGTTTTTTAGACAAAAAGTAAGGAAGCTATCCCAAGATATGGTGCAAAAGTTGCAAGTCTAGTTTGACTGGAAAGTAGGGGATTTGCTGGTGGAAAGGCTTAGAGCAGAGAGTTAGAGTGGTCTTAAGAGAGGCTTCAGGGATACTTAATAAACACTTGTATTTTTGATATAGGATGAATAGAGTTATTAACGGTAAATATATATGTAAAGTAGGGGGCTGATAGGATTCCAACTTGGATATAACCTCATGCTTTGTGCTCTTCTTTAATGAGGCAGGATTTCGGATGCTTTTGGCTGATGCAAAAAAGACTAGAAGAATAAAAGCATTTATGTCCCAGAAAAAATTAATGTTTCATCAGCTCTCATACCGGGACATGGAACATTTGAGACAGGTAGGGGCCAAAGAATTGTACTACCTGGGGGAAATATATTCGACACAGTTTTCTTTAAAGAACAAATCAGATGATTTGTTTTCTTTTCTGTTTCAATCATGTTGCTGGCTATGAGACCAGAAGTTTGTCATTCCTGTTCAGATGAGGGTGTTCAACAAGCGTGGACTGAATCAGAGTCATTATTTTTTAGAGCAAATCTCCCTGGAGCTTTAGGAACCTTTCTTTATAGAAGGGACTTCGGTATTTAAAAAGTAAACATTAAAATCCAAATGGGTCGTTGAACATACAAAGCAAAGGAAGACACCCATAGGAGTAAACCAGTGACTAGCCTTGAAGCAAAAGATGAGGAAAGTCCACTGAGATGGTTTAAGAAGGCATCTCTGGTGCCTTCCTGGGAAGTTAGAGGAGCCCATTCTTCAATGGGATGGGGGAGATCCACTGTAGGAAGGCACATCCTAATCTGAAATAGCAGCTATGTTTACTTTCTGCTCAGTTTCGACGAGATGTCGCCAAGTGTCTTTTCCTGGGCATCATTTCCATCCCACCCTTTGCCAACTACCTGGTCTTCCTGCTGATGTGAGTATAGAATTTAGGTTTCTAAGCCTCAGAATTTTTAGAGAGATCATAGGATGATAGGTTTAGTACTGGAAGGGACCTTAGATACCATGTCTAGTACAAAACCTCCCCTCCTCCCATTGTACAGATGAAGTAACCGAGGCCCAAAGATTTCCCCAAGTTGATATGGGCAGTAAGTGGCAGAGCAGTATGGTATGTGAACCCACAGCCTGTGACTAAATCCAGTACTCTTTCCCTGCTGCTTCATATGTGATATAACATACTCCACAATTACTTAATGAAAAACTTTTAAAAGCATTTCATTTCTGAACCTTGGTGGATCTTATCCAAGCAGCCACTTCAACTCCTCAAACGGTCCCTGAAAGAGCAGGACAATCAGGGTTGGATGGGGTGGGGAGCTACACTTCTCTGTGGCAGCAGTTTGACTCTGTTCCGGAGGCAGTGGCCTAATCATAAAAAGGCAGAGCAATGTGGGGCCACCCCGCCCCCCCCCAAAAAAACACTGTGCTTTACATATTTTGGCAAATTTATTTATCATTGTCCTTTTTAATCAGATGCCATTGTTAACGATGAAGAACATACATATGGATGAATGACTGTCAAAACTGATGCACAGCCAGCTGTTCTTTCCCTGCTGTGTGCACAGTCGTGGTTCTGAAGGGTTGTCACCGTGGCTCCCATGTGCAGTATCAATCACCAATTCTAACTCTGACTCATGTTTTTCACTTTGGTTCCAAAAAATCCACTCCATTTGCTTGCTGCATGTCAGGCTAGTAGTCTACTACTCTTAAAAGTTTTATGTCAATGTATTTTTTATTCCTTAGTCAGAAACTCATGTAGAAGAGAACAGAGCAACGAAGAGAAATGAAGCATCTCCTCCCTTTTCCTAACATCAATGTCTTCTGAAAACTTTAGTTTCTGACAAGCTGATACTGACAGATACTTTTTCCTTTAGGTACTTGTACCCTCGGCAACTGCTGATCCACCATTTTTGGACCTCAAAGCAGCAGCTGGAATTCTTGGACATCTACCATGCTCGACGAAAGCAGTCCCATCAAGAGATCCTCAACTGCTTGGAAAAGGCCATCCCTTTGATCTCAAATACGGCTCTCCAAAGGCATTTTACACAGCTGTGCACCAAGGTACCCTCCAGGTTCACCTTTACTATGAACAAACTCCCAAAATTTCCCGAAACCAGCTGGCAAACAGAGCAGACATATAGTGGTGCCAGGTGGAGGGGTGTCACTGAGGGTCCCATTTCTCTCATCCCAGGTGCAAAGTTAGAATTTAACCATCATCAATCTCTCGCTTTTGCAAGGTTCAGAATGGTGCTCAGCCAGGTATAAATGATCTGCTGCTTTTGAAGAAGTGTTTTTCTGTCTATCCCCTGGACATAGCTCATCTTTCCGTTCCACACATTGTAAGTCCTTTGGGTCTTCTTCCCTCCCAGCCCCTACTGACCTCAAGCCTCCCTTCCCAATTGGTAGAATGATATGTGAACCCTGTCCTTGTGTGCTGCCATGTCACAGAAAGCCTTGAGCCGGGCCGTGCTTCTCACACCTCACCTACCGTCTGTTTTGCTGAGATACCGTCTGAATAAACACACCACTGTGCTTCACCACCTAGACAAAGCTTTGAAAAGACTTGGGACTGGCCAGCTGACTGCTCAGGAAGTAAAATCGGTGAGAGCTTGGTTTTAGTGATAACCCTAAGCTGTTGGGGAGCTCCTTGTTCTTCCCCCTCCTACAGGCCTTTTCTTGTTCATTCATAGTGGCTACATGTAGAAACTGGGCACAGTATTTTGAGTGCCTGTTTTTTTTTCCCCCTCTGGAACTTGAAACCTAAAGACAACATACTATTTATTAACAGCTCCAGGGTTCAGATTTTCCTTTGTTTTTCCCCTTACTGGTTTTCCCCTGCTCATTGGCTTCTCTACCAGCATGTGAGAAACTCAAACCAGACTAAATTGCTCTGGTAAAAGGTATGTTGTAGAGAAATCGTAACTTACTAAAAGGAGGTTCTTAGATTGATCACCTATTTCCTTTATCCAAGCTCTCTGACTACTGAGAAACTCTTTCTTGGGTATGTTTAGGCTTGTTATCTTCGTGGCCTGGATTCCACCCACCTTGCTGAAGACTGGTGCCGAATTTGGCTGGAAGAATGGCTACAGCTTTCCTGTAGCCTGAAAAGTAAGATCTGAGTCCCTATATTTACTCTGCTCTGAGTGCAGTGATCTCTACTTCTAGCTTGGGGTCTCCCGGGGACTCTGGAGCCCCGAACTGTCCCACAGGAGCTCAGGTCTGGTTACTTTCTTGGCCCTTGAGCATCAGGTGGCAAACCAAAGAATTTCCCTTGCTAGGTGAGAACTGTCCCTAGAGTCAGCTGCTGGATTCAGGAGCCAGCAGAATCTCAAGACATGAATGTTTAATAGCACGTTATTTTCACAGAAACTTTTACTTCTCATATTAAGAGACCGAGGGCTAAATGGAAAGACGTGTGCATAGGGGAAACTCTAGAATGAGAGTGGGTGGAACTCACTGATCTTTGGATGTCAAACCACTGGTACTTGTCACCCTATTTCCGGTCTCTGACATCAGTTTGTGTCCATCAACAGACCTCATACCTTTCCCCTCCACACCCTGAGAAGCTGTGGGTCTTGGGGCCAGGGCCTCTACTTTTTGCAGGACTAACACTGGTGTTTTCAGATGCTGAGACGTCCCTCTTGCTGCATGCTGTGGTCTTACTTTCCACCAACTACTCTGGGACAAGGCACTGAGGGAGCTGCTAGAAAGGATGAGACTGTCCTTTACCCTTTCTGGAGATGTAGCCTGGGACCACAGCACCCATCAGCCACAGACCCACATAGAGGAACGAATGCTGCAGGCCTGGCAGTGTGGTACCTGAAGGAGGAGGAAGTCCTGTTATTGCCCTTTCAGCTGGAGCTGAGAGTCTGTTCACATGGTCGAGTCCTGGTGGGGATTGGTCCCCACACAATCTGGCAGCAGCCCTGTGCATTGGAGCCCCATTTGTGATTGTAATCAAGTTCAGGTCCTATTTACTAAGGCCTTATCTGCTGCTATGTTCTTTCTGGCTGGTTTTCCACTGAACTAAATGCTTGGACAAGACGGGAAACAAAGCTTCCTAAGCTGAGCACTTAATGCCCCAGAATAGTCTTCTGTCCCTTTCTAAAGTTGCCAGAGAAGAACACTCTTTTTCTTCCTCCTTTCTAACTTTGTCCCTTTAGTAACTCCTGAAAAAGGGAAGTATTTTCCTTTCGTAGAGAATGTCTCCCCTATCCTGCCCTCCTCTCTCACACGTTTGCACTTTTACCTACCTTGTCTTAATTTCTGGGCCATAGCACCTGTGGATCTTAAGATTCCTGGTTCCTTCCACTGTGTTGTCAATACCCACCCTTCACTGTCACAGTGGCAGTGGTGTTTGGGCCACAGATAACACCAGGAAAATACCAGTTAGTGCCTGGCTCAGTGAATCCATCCATGGGAAGGTCTGTACCTAAGGTACTGTGAACTGGGTTTAGTTTTCTATGTGTACATGTCAGTGATTTGTAAGTTACTGTAAATGCATGAACCAACATGTTTCAAACACACGATTTAATTAAACTAATAGAGACTGCCTTGTCATAAGTTCTGTGACTTAAAATGTAAATTATGGAAAAAGAGCTAGACTAAAATTGTTTTCTTTTTTTAAATAAAATACTCTTCAGGGTCCTGATGGTAGATAGAGGGGTTTCCTGGATAAATCTGTAGAACTGGGTATGGAAAAAAAGTGGCAGCTGGACAAAGATCCCAAGAAAGGAAACAGAGTAAGGCCTGGTACCTTAGTGAACTAGGCTGAAGCTAAAGGGGTAAGATGCATGTTAAATAAGAAAAACAATAGTAATTGATGCTGTAATAAAGGATGTTTCCCTTGTAAAATATTGCTGGTCTTGACATTAACTCTTAATTCTAATATATAATTCTCCACAGACAGCTTTAGGAAAGGTGTTCCTTTCCCCACGGAAAATAACGGGAGTTGTTCAGGGAAAAGCATCACACGCCACTCTTTTGAGCATTTGTTTAATTTTACATTTAAATATTTTCTTTAAATACAGCATTATCACAATGTAAAGAACCTAAAAGTTCTCCCTCCTCCCCTCCCAACCTCCCCTCCCTCCCCAAATGCAAAGAACCAGACAAGCTGCTTTGGATTCACATTGAAAATACTACCTGCATACAGTGGGGAAATCTGAAAAGAATCGTTGTGGGGGTTGTAAAGTCACTTCTTCAAAATAGGTAAAGACAGAGCCGAGAGGAAGCCATCTGCTTCTGCAGTCAGTGAGTGACCTAGCTGCCTAGCAACCATGAGCCACAGCCGTTCTGTTCAATTCAAGTAGCACCAGAGACAAGATGGGCTGGTTGGTAGACAAGGCTCACTGCTCAGCAAGACAGTTAATTTAGCCATCAAAAGTGAAGGGCCAATATGTACTGGGAATAGAGGGTTTTGTTTGTTTAGGGAAAAAAAAGTGGGATTGCATGAAGAAGTGATTTTCCAGACAGAAGCTCTGGAGTACAATGTGGGCTGGACTGCCTCTGTGACAGAAAAACATCTTCTAGATCCTGTGCATCCGCCCCTCCTAACCTGGCGTTGGAAGTTACCGAATGATCCCTTCTCATCTAGAAAAAGAAGTCTACCGGTAACCAGTCCCTGTAAACTGATGGCACCAGGTAAAGGTAGCCCAAGGTTGGCTAGTCTCTAGGCCTAACTCTTTTAGGGGGAAAATGCAACAAGGCAAGAAACAGTACTTCAGGGAAAGAGTGCCATACTTGGTTAGATAAGGCAGGAAAAATTAAGAATGTAGGAAACTGCAAAATGGGCTGAAATGAGCATAATTATTAAATACAAGTGCTTTAGACTCAGTTAACAGCCAAAGTAGGAGGTTCCAGCTGCAATGCTGTGGATAAACATTACATCTAAATCACCAGCTCCTGAAAGAAGGCAGGCGACAAAACTCGTGTGTGTAGCACATGTTCTTCATGTTTTTCTTTACTTTTTGCTAACCACATTAGGGAAGCAGGGGATAAGAGAGCCCAAAGTAGTGTTTTTATTTCTTCCTCTTTAAGAAAAGAAAGCAGAGGTAATTATCACTTACAAGGAGGATTCATTGGTAGTCTAAGGAGCAGGTCTTAGAGCACAAGGGACAGAAATGGCCATTTCATCCTCTACTTCAGCAAGGGGCTGCATTTTACTTAGTTTTCCTCTGCAGATCTCAAGAGATATTCTACAAAACATCTCCAACTCCCTTTCAAATCTAGAACCAGCATTTGAGGTCTCATAACATATCACCTGACAACTGGCTTGTCCTCTTGCTTTTAAAAAGAGCTAAAAGTATCATCTAAGCCTAATAGACCCAGTGGACATTTGCAATTCAATTCCTACAGTGGACTGGAGTGTAAAGGCCCTCCTCTTCCCTGATCGCTTATTCCAAGAAGGGCTGGTGTTACAATGGTAGAAAAAGGGGAACAGAAACTTTTAACTGCATACCTTGCTGGCCACATTCTATGCCCCATTAACAGCACCGGATTCCCCAAAGAAAAACCTGATTGAGTAAATAAGCACAAATTCAGGAACTGCTCCTCCAGAAGGCAGAGAGCCCAAATGCTTGGTTCTGCTGCCCCAGTGAGACAGACCTAACCCAAAGCCTCCTAGCAGAGTTATGTGTTTGTTAGACAAAGAGGAGAGAGGGTCTGGAAGTGACAGAAGAGTCCCAACATGAGTTCCCCTCTAGGACCTCTGGGAAAAATAATTCAAGTGATGGAGCAGGGATCTCCACTGTGGGGGGTAGGTCAGAGAATGTCAAATGTTTCAAAGATTGACCTGTTAACCAAATGGGAAGGGGTGTTGTTTCTATAAATCACTGAGGTTCCTACAGCAGAAGGCCTGTTCTGGTTCTTTACTCTCAGAATGGGGAACCACGTGACATTCAAATCAGAAATATCATCAGGCTCCTGCATAAAAAGCGCTGGACCAACAAAGGATGGAAACAAGCTTTTATCTGGCCCCTCAGCCGAAGGGAAATTTAAGGGAAGGGGCACTTTACGTGTCATGCTGTTCAGAGATTCACGTGTTCTGGTCCCCGCAGAAAGAGTGGCTTGAGTCACCCAGTCCTTCCTGTCAGATCTCTGCCTCTTCCTTTCAATGGCCCATAAATCTCCAGAGTTTTAAGACAACACAGTCCCCCGTGCACCAAGACCCTTCGAGAGATCAAAAGCTCGAGTGTGGTCTCCTTGTGTCTGTCTTTCCTTTTTTTTAAAATAGCTGTACAAACACCATCTCCCACCCCCCACCCCCCACATATCCTCTCCACCCCCATTCTCCACAGACCCCAACAAAATAACTTGGGAGCAGCAGTGGCTTCTTTCAGTTTTGTTTTAAAATAGTATTAGATAAAATAAGTGAATAAATAGAGATTGGGAGAGGGACAGTGTCCCTCAGGTCACACTGGCAGAGGGAGTGCCAGAGAGGAGTCCTTAGGAGGCTGATCCCGATCACAGACCCCACCTGAGGCCTGCTCTACCCCACAGCCTTCCTCACTGTCTGTGTGGAATGGAAGGCTTGGTGGGGACCAGGTAGGGCGGAAATCATCACATTCAGGCCCTTCAGGGTTACAGCTTTCTGGCAGTAAGGATTCTGAAGTGGGTGTTTTCCCCACCTCTGGTTTACAGAGGGCAGCTGGGTCTGTGGGGCTACAGGCCACCAATGAGGTAGCAGGGAGAGAAAAGACACTCAAATCCTTTTCTATGGGAAATGAAGGGGGAATTTCAGATGCTTCTGAATTAGGTTCCTCCTTCATTCCCAAGACTGACCTTTGCTCCACCTGGTAATAGACCACAGGGCCACTGTTCAAGTAAGAGGGTTCATTCGCCGTGGGGGCAGCTGGGTGCTCAGAGTTCTCAGCAAAGCATAAGACAGAAGAGCCTGGGGGAAGCTGAGCTTGGATGAGGATGGGGGCAGTAAGGCCTGGGCACAGCTCTTCAGGAACTGAAAGGGGCTCCTCTAAGATACACACACCTAGGCTCTCAATACTAGAGTCCAGGCTGGCACTGGAGCCATTGGAGTCTTCTGCTTTCAGCCTCTCCAGCTCCTCAGCACTCTGTAAGTGCATCACTGCCGTCTCGTTTTCAGCAATGAACTCCTGAAAGTCCTGTGTCTCTGAGTCTTGAGTGCCTGGTAGGTCGCCACTGGATGCCGGGGGGAGCTCCTCTTCTGGGGCTGCTGGACGGCTCACCTGTCGCTTGTTCTCCAGCTCCAATTTCATGATGGTGTGCAGGTAATGAGTCCGGACCCGGATTGGATTAAATTCAATACGCCCCACCATGTTTCCACAACCGTCCCGGGAACAGCCACATGGAAAGGACATGCGATCCACCTTGTGAGGAGTGGGGGGAATTAAGGAGGAAGGAAAAGAAGGGAGAGGGTGAAAAGATGAGACCCACCGCTCCAAAAAAAAATAATACGTGGGAAGGAATTAGGCAGATTAACTCAATTAATTTCAAAAGTCATTTACTGACTAAGACAGTCTGGGGCAGCTAGGTGGCACAGTGGACGGAATGCTGGGCCTGGAGTCAGGAAGAGCAAACCTGGCCTCAGACACTTACTAGGTGTGTAACCCTGGGCAGGTCACTAAATCCTGTTTGCCTCAGTTTCCTTATCTGTAAAATCAGCTGGAGGAGGAAATGGCAAACCATTGCAGTATCTGTGCCAAGAAAACCCCAAACAGGGTCACAAATAGTCATACATGACTCAACAACAAGATTCTGCAAATATAGGTTTGTTAAATTTTTTTGCAATAAGGTAAGAAATGGTCCTTTCAAGACAAAAGAATTCTGCCCCCAAGGAAGATACCACCCATCTCCCCTCTGTCATCTAACAATGAAAGCTGGTATCAAGAGGGTTTTTTTGGGGGGTGGGGTGGGGTAGGGAGAGGTGCTAAATCTGTGATTTCATTTGTATAGAAAAGGAAACTTTTTGCCTCCTAATGCAGCTTTGCAAGGACCCTGTCACCTCTAGTCTTAGAAAGCTGCCTGGGACAACAAAAGGTTAAGGGACTTCCCCCAGCATGGCACTGGCTGCCAGAATGGTCCAGAAGAGGGCCGCATGTGCCGATCCCAAAGCCAGGCTGCTGTCAGGAGGAGGGCGCTAAGGCCTCTGGAGTTCTTTACAGACATTATCTCCTCTGAACCTCACAAGGGCTCTGTAACCAGGTCACTACAGGCATAATGATCCTTACTTTACAGATGGAGAACCTGAGGCTCATGAGGGTCTTCCTGGCTCTCAGTCCCAGCACCCATTGCTTCCACTCTTATTTTAGAGGAAGGACAGTGTTTCTTTCTTTTTTTGTGTGTGTGTGGGCAATCAGGGTTAAGTGAGTTGCCCAGGGTCACACAGCTAGTAAGTGTCTGAGGCTGGATTTGAACTCAGGTCCTCATGACTCCAGGGCCAGTGCTCTACCCACTGTGCCATCCAGCTACCCCGTTTCCTAAGAACACGATCTCCAGGTGTTCAGCAATAATCACTGAGGGAACAAAGCGTCCCAGTCAGCATACCAGCCAAACTTTCATCAAACTTCCTTCTTTTCAGAAGCCAATAGTATCTGAGCACCTAATGTATGCGAGACATTGTCACTTCTTCATCAGCTGCTGCCACCTCAAATGGGTAAAATGCCCAAGAGACCTAGTCATTATTCAAAGCTTGCTTTTTCTTTGGAGAGCTTCAGGCCACAGGACAGAGCTGCCATTTTTAGGTGGATGGATCTATTCATATTCAATGGCAACATGACTGGGTTGCAGATGCCGTGGCGCCCTGCCGCCACCCCACCCTGCCACCTCACCGCAATCACCACCTTCAGTCCCACACTGACCTGGCATTTGATCCCAGCCTGGCTACAGGCACATGCCTCTGGGTCGCAGTACAGCCGGCAGTCACAGCCACACTCCTCCCGTGAAAGTCGGATGGCCCGAAGCTCTTGCTTCTCCTCAGCGTCGATGCGGTGGACACCAGAGGCCCGTAGCAGGGCCCGGCGCCTCTTGGTGGGCAGAGGCTGCAGGAAGAAGTAATCATCCACTTCTACATTCTCCACATCAATGTCCTCATCTGACACGTCATCTAGCGTCAGGCCATCAGCCTCCACCGACTCCACAGTGCCATTCTTGGTCAGCTGCCGAGAGATGAGCAAAGTCACCTTGTGGGTAATATTAAGGGAAACACCATCATCAGGATGGCAGCAGGGTCTGGGGGTGGGGAAGTCCTGAGCAGGATGGCGGCGGTAGCAGCACAAACAACACGTGCCTTTGTCACTTAAACTAGTCACATAACCCCTATAGATATTAGTTTATCAAAACCCTGATTCCTCTCTTCCTTTATGTGGAAACCAAAAAGATAATGGATGGGAAAACAGTAGTTGAATAAACAAAATTATTTTTTGTTGCCAGCCTCTGGAAAGTGGTTTAACTACAGGCATGCGGTTCAGTCTAGAAATACATCAGCCTCATCAGAGAAAGCAGCAGGGATGGGGAGGTTTTAAAAGGGAAGATGATACCGGGGAGTCAAACGCAAAACAAACTTTCTGATCCTGAAGTGGGGATTAAAGTGGGGGAAACTCAAAGAAAAGCAAAGATCTATGGGGATGCCCATCAACTGGGGAGTGGCTGAAGTAGTTAAGAGTATATGAATGTAATGGCATATTATTGTACCATAAGAAACAAAGAGACTTAAGAGCCACTTGGGCAGTAAAGCTCTTGCAGAGTGAAGAAAGAAGAACCAAGAGACCAGCTTATACAAGGATAACAATAATGTAAAGAAAAACAACTGGGGAAGACTTGAGGACACTGATCGATGCAATGGCCAAACAGGTCTAGCCGAGCTCGGATGAAGAGTGTTACCTATGTCTTCGTACAGAGGTGAGGTGATGGATTCAAGGAACACAAAGATAGGTAACAGTTTTGGATATGGCCACTGTGGGTTAAATTTTCTTGGCCAATTTTATTTTTTAAAGTGTTTTTTTCTCTTGATTTTAAATGGGGGATAGAGAATGTGGATGTCCCCCTCCAAAAAAAAGAGCCATTGAAGCATTTTAAAAAAACACACAAATGGAGGTTCAAAAGGAAGCACAGACAGCAGGACAGTTTTGATCATATGTGTATTTAAAAAGCAAGATGTAGGAAATAGAGATTCACTGTTTCAAATGCAATTTCCTTTTTGTATTCTGTTGCATGTAAAGAAATGCTCATTTTTAAGCATTTTAAAATTCAGAATCTTAAAAAGTCAATTAAGTTTTGGGGAAAAAACAAAATGGTTTAGCTACTAGGCTAAAAAGACAGATGGGAGAGAGACAGGAAAGCTTGCTGACCCATCTAGTAGACGCTTTTCACTACCTGAGTCAACTCCTTTACCAGAGGATTGCTTTGCCCTTTGGCCTTTCATGTTGGTGTGAGACGTGGAGGGTAGACAAGGGACTCCAGGAACTGGTGCTTCTTGCAAGGGATCAATATATTAAACTAGATAAGCTTCTAGAAGATCCTTCAATCCATAGTTCAAGGAAGACCCCAAACTTTTGTTGGAAAACATTATCTGTGAGTGGAACTACTTAAATTCATTTCAGGATAGTCTTACAAGATCTATTTTGGGCTTTCCTAGAATTGGGCAGACTACATTTAACCTATGGTCTCTTTTAATATATTTTTCAGTGCCTATGTGTGATTAAGGATGTAAACACACAAATGTAGTTTCCTTCTATTGGGGGAGAAAAGAAATAAGCTATAGCTATTAAAGGATATACTTAAAAAATATATATATATGTATACATACATATATATAAAATAAAACAGGTCCATGGCTTAAAATAAACTACAAAGTTCTTCAGCAATTTGTTTACATTTTCAAGGGTTATCTACGTGATGAAAGAGTGCGGTATACATTCTGAATGTGTTGGTTATACATAGTTTGGGTTCTTTGAAGTAAGAATGAGTGAGAACCTCGGGAGCCAAGAGGCAGAATCATCACCACTATGCAGGTTGAAGAAAATCGTGGCAATGAATTCCGAAAACTCATGGATAGCTCAGCAAAGAAATCAAATCCAAATAATACCAAGTGCCCTGCAGGCTACAGCCATAGTGAAAGCCAGGTAACTTGAAGATTTAACTTATTTCATCAGGCCTGCACAGGACAAAGAACAAACCCCTGCAAAAGATGCTGCAACAGATGAGGGAGAACCATGCCAGAGTGGGAAGGAAGAGAAAAAAAAGAGTTCACTGGGTGATTCTTTGCAGGGTCAGCCTGCCTACCATACCATGGTAACAAAGTCTGTACTATGCCACTGCTATTGCTCAACGTTTCTCAAATTAGGGTTCAGACGGTGATGGTAGGGGGTCATGAAGACTCAAATGTTAGAGTTCCTAAAAGCTATTTGGTAATGGCAACCTATTCCTTTCAGCCTCAGCCAAAATTCCACTTTCCACAGGAAACCTTCCCTTTGTTGTTCAACTCTTTGTGAACCCATTTGGGGTTTTCCTGGCAAAGGTACTAGAATGGTTTTCCATTTCCTTCTCCAGCTCATTTTACAGTTAAGGAAACTGAGGTAAACAGGGTTAAGTGACTTGCCCAGGGTCACACAGCTAATAAGAGTCTGAAGCCAGAATGGAACTCAGGAAGAGTCTTCTGGACTTCAGGCCTACCACCATCCACTGCCCCACCTAACCCCTAAATTCCAGTGCCTTCCCTCAAATTTCCTATTTTATCTTGTATATAGCTTGCTTTGTATACATGTTAGTAGGTAGGCTCCCTGAAGGCTTCTTTTTGTATCTCTAGGCTTAGAAAATGTTTACTGATTGACTCCTAATCATCCTACCCTAGTAACCCACCTCAGAGGGCCCACTCCCAATTAATCTTATCCTCTTTCCTTCCTATCAGATAAAGACTGAAAATGCCCAAAGGCACATAAAGAAACTATGAACACTATCCCCATTTTACAGATAAGGACATAGGCTCAGGGTAGTTACCAATAAGGGCTTGCCAAGACTCAGTTCAATGCTCATGCTAGGACAGGTCCCTGCCTGGGGAGTGCAGGCGAGGGTCTCACATCTGACCTGTGACTATGGGCAACTCTTGAGTCATGGACCACTCATCTTTCAAGGGCTGTATAAATCCAGTCCAGTCCATTCTCCACTCAGTTGCTAGTGGTTTCCTCCTCAATAAATCCTAGTGACTCCCTATCCCCTCCAAGGTCAAACACCAGTTTGGCATTTGAGGTTCTTTATAACATATGCCCAGCCCCCAATCTCTCTCACCTTCTTCTACCTTACACCCCCACCCCGCCAAGTACTCTGGTCTTCTTGCTATTCCTAGAACGAGAAGCTACATTCTCCTGACTCTAGGCGTTTTCTAACCTTCCGGCATGCCTGCAGTGCTGTCCCACATTTCTGCCTCCTGGCTTCCTTTAAAACCCAGCTACAATTCCATCTTTCACAGGAAGCTTTCCCCCACTTAACTCTGGTGTCTTCCCTTTGTCCATCATCTCTAATTTATCCCAAGCACAGCTTCTTTGTGCAGAGTTGTTTGCATGTTGTCTCCTGCTTCAGACCATGAGGGCTTGCCTTTTTCTGCATCCCCACTCCTTAGCACGGTGCCTGGCACACAGAAGGTATTTAATATGTTTATTGCCTCGCTGAATTCTCAGTTCACTGCTACCCCATTAATCTTTTATAGTTAATGTTCTATAGGAGACTATGCATATGGATAAAAGAACTGTAGTGTAGTGTAATCAAAGTATTACGATATGAACTACCTGAAAGCCCCCTCGGGATAACTCCAGGAGACAGCAGGGATGAGATGTACCTTTAATCCCACTCCTACTTTGTTTTTATCCCCTCTGCCGGGTCTCTATTTATTTTGAAATTTTTTCATACACACATGGCTTGGAGGTTATGAGTATTTGGCAACATGAAAACATCTGTCAGACATGGTCTTAAGTTTTTATGGGTTGCTGTTATGTTGGGGGCACACTTTGGTTTGTGATCATGCTCTGATTCCTGGACATTTTACTGTTGGTGTTCTCCAGGATGCTTAGAGGCTAAATATGTGGTGTGGGGACTGTCACAAGTCAGTCCATGAAAGAGACTTGAGCTTCTGATGTGTCTGATTCTAGACATCAGGTCATGACCTGCGAGGGATTTTGTAGATGCTAAATTTTTACAGCCTGCAATGATACATTGTACAGTTTCTACTGCTTCCTTATATAATCTACATTGAACATCGAGTCTCTCGTAATTTCTGGTCAGGAGGATCTGGTCTTGAATCGCCATTATAAACCCTTTCATTTCCGCAAACAAACCTGCATGACTCCGCTTCTTTAAGAGGCAGTTAGGTGGATCTGGCATCAGCAAGTCTTGAGTTTGAATCTGGCTTCATTCAATTCCTAGCTGTGTGAGCCCAGTCAAGTCACTCAACCTCTGTATGCCTCAGTTTCCTCAAATGCTAAAGGGGGATAATAACAGCCTCTACCTCTCAGGGTTGTCATGAAGATCAAATGAGGTAACTGTAAAAAATGCCTAGCACAGGGCCTGGAATACAGCAGGAGCAACATAAATGCTTATCCCCTCCACTCCACTCGCCCCAAAACAAAATTCAGATTGAAGTCATGCAAATGTCACCTGTGAGGGATCTTTCGATTCTATTCTTGGATATCAGCCATTTCACAGGCTTCATCTAGAGGCAAATCGCTTTCAGATAGATTTGAGAAATACATACTACAAGGTGAAATGGTGTTTGTTTAGACCAGAAAGTATTTCTGTAGGTTTCTGACCTATTTATCATGAGCTCTACATGTGTCTACTGACACTCTTCCTCCTTTTTGACTAAGAAATGTTAATCTTTCTATAGCTGCTTTAGGGTTATGAGTCCTGTGTTTCATTAGTATTATACAGATTTAAATTATTATTAACTATTCTTCTCATCTTCTTCGAAGGAGCTCAGATAGTCATGGGATAAGAGGCTATCCTAATTTTTCTATATTTAATAGTTCACAGATTATTGAACAGGTTGATAAAATAACCACTTTTTGAAGCTTAACAAAAGCTTTAAGATGTTAAACTCATCCTCCATGGACTTGGTGAAATCATCCTTGTAGCCATCAAGACAAAGGGGATATATACTTCATCCTACTCCCACATGATTCTGATTTCTTCTGCTTGTATCTATATTTTGAAAGCTTTTTGTTCCACATACCTTGAAGACTGTATTTGGAGGGGTGCTATCTATTAAGAATGTTGTGTATTTTTTAACGATCAGTGATATATCCAGGCAATTGTGGGGAACAGCTCTGTCTGTGATAATGATCATTTTTCAGTTCTGCTGAATTTGATTTTTTTGAGGTCTGTATTTGTATTAGAATTTGTCATTTGTTAGTCCATGAAAAACAGTGAGCTTCTGGTGTATAAAGTCTAACAAGCAGGTATTTGATAGGTATTAAAAATTTTCAATCTGCAGTGATGTTTCTACTGCTTCTGTGCATAATCTGTATTCATCAATAAGACTATTCTTAAGGAAGAACTTTCTGTAATTTTTGATGGTGATGACTGTCAGTATCAACTCCTCTGTTTCTATAAGCAAATCTGGAGGACTCAAGGCATTTGTCCAACTCTTCTTTGTTGCCATGTGGGTGTCATTCACAGAGGGCCTTTGGATTTCATTCTTAAACCTAAGCTGCTTGATAGGCTCCCAAAGAGGAAAACCACTTCCAGCTATATTTGAAAAATCTCATGGTGGGTACTAATACCAGCTTTCACTACTGCTCAGTAAGTGATTTCTACTTTTCCAAAAGTATTTCTGAAAGTTTTTCAACCTCATGATCATGTACATTAAGACATGATCACGTACATGTAACATGTACATGCCTATCAATATGCTTCCTCCTTTTTGGCAAGAAAGTATTAATCTTTCCATAGCTGCCTTAGGATGATGGGCTCTATACTTCATTAATACCTGTATTAATTTTACAAGGATTTCTTCCAAATCTGTTACAGCCATCTTACAATTCCCAAAGTGTACTATGATTTAATTGCTTTAAAGTTGTTTTTCCCAATGAGCTTTAATTTCAGGATTCCAGTTAGTGTTTAGATATAGTCATAGCTTTCTTTTTGATAAGAGCTCTATGTTTAATGTATCTTACCTGGAAGAGACCTAAGTGCTTGTATTATCTTTATCTAATGGTTCAATTTTACCTCCAGATTTGAAGCTCAAAGCCTTCTGTTCTCTGAGAAGGGTATAGCACATGATTGGCATACATTAAGAATTTCATGCTTATTGAGTCCAAATGACATGTTGATCTCATCAGATATCAAAGATTCTCTGAAATGAAGGAGCTGTTTAATGTGTTGTTTTTTTTTAAGTCATATAAGTTGACATCATTTATGTGTATCAAGTGATTAAAAAGATATTTTGATAATACACCCTCTTTACCTTGTAAGCCATACTTAGTTCTATTTAGGAGAGATAATGATGGGTTTAAGGCTAAGCATTACCATAATAGGCTTAAATTATCTCCCTGAAAGATGCCATGTTTTAAACAGAGAACAGTTTTCCATGTGCAAAGCAAATACTCTAGCATTCTTAATCTACTTGGGTCCATTTTATACATTTGAGTAAAAAATGCAGCATAAATATTTTGGTACTTTCAATGACCCCATCAAAGTTCACAATAGGAGAAGAAACAATGGAAGAATAGGGGACATGCCAGTTAGGGTAAAGTTTTTCAGGTGCTGTTGGTATTAGGATCTCTTTGAAGGCCTGGTAAGAATTCTGAAACACCAAATCAGGCTCTCATTGGATTAGCAACCCAGTGGGATGCAACCGCTCCTAAGAGTTAAAGAAACAGACAGGGCAGCCTAGGGTTATAGGCTCATCCTACTCAGAAAGGACGATGATCCACCTGATACCGAGGATAGTGGAGTGAGTGGCATTCGTTCATGTTTTAGTACCACAAGAAGACAAGATACATCAGAACAAATCAGAAATACAAACATTCCATCTGCTAGAAATGCTTCAGTGAATATTACTCTGACCACTAAAAACCAAGAATATACATGAAATGGACCGAAGACAGGGATACTTTCATTGTCCACCATAACAAAATTGGAAATAGATCCCACCATCATAAGTGAGGCTCAGTGGTAACCTCCATTCCAAGTCACACAACAATATGCTGCTGATCAATACAGCACAATCATAAAAAAAATAAATTCCATTCCTAAATCTTAGATGAGGTTAAATAAAAGATAAAGTCAAAGAGATACGGATATTTGAAGAGACAAAAGTCGAAGAACCTGGTCACTGAAAGTCTCTACACAATGCGAACTCCCAGATATTATACATAATAACAAAACAAAGACAAAAACAGCACTGATTTTTCCAATGATTTTGAAAATGAGATGGATGTACTCATACTCAGTTCATTTTTACTCTGAAGGCAAGAATCCAAATAGCTGATCAATTATTATAACAAACAGTAATTATAAAATGGTATATCTGTTATAACCATCATGAACGAATTCATTCTCCTGCAGTGTTTGAGAGAAATCTTTAGAACATTTCAGTTATGTGAAGAGACACCAAGGGAAGCAAGCAGAACCAGAAAAACAATCTATGCAGTGCCTACAACAAGAAAGCTGAAACCCAATGCCATGTCTTCATAATGACTGATCTTGGCTCTCAAGAAGAAATGTGACGACACCTCTTTGTTCCTTTTTTTTTGAAAAAGGTGGGACACTAGGGATGTGGAATGCTATACATAACATCAAATCTTTTTGATGTTAGTTGTGATGAACATTTTTCCCCCCTTCCTCTCTTTAAAAATACTTTATTATAAGGGATGGCTCTATAAAAGGGGGTAAGGAATAGGATGCAGTGGAAATAGCTGGGGATATAAAAAAATACACACACAAACACAATTTGTTTAAAAAAATTCATGATTGGCACACAGCACTACATGTGGTTGACACTGCCGTGGTTATCAGAAACACAGGAGGAAAAGTACAACTATCCAGGAAGACCCCTGAAGAAAGACATCAAATCTCACCATTGCAGCTTGTGAGAGCTACTGAAGATCTGTAGAAAAGCACTGGATATTATATCACCATCTAGCCAACTATGCAAAGTAGAAAAACCCAATTAAAGGTAACAACAAGGAAAAAGTAGAAAGAAATCCAGAAAACAAATGCGTTTCAGAAATTCTAGGTTCCTTTCATCAGTATCAGAAAGCAAAAGTCAAAAAGGGAAGGCGACACAAGGAGTCAATCAAAAACTTTACTAAAGAATCTTGAGAAGTAAAGAAATCAGACATGAGAAAGAACCTTCTTAAAGGAGGAGAATTTCTGATCATCTACATGGTTGAAAGAAGTCCAACACAAATGGACCAAACAAGAAACAGCAAGCTTACATACCATTAACATCGTGCACAAGAAAACAATCCCAGCAAGGGAGATGATAAATGGTAGCTTCTCTATTAAACTGTCAAGACAGGGACTAACGAAGACCCATAATTAGTCATTCAAGCAGCACATGAATTACTGGCAAGGCGCCTCCCCAGCTTCCTCCTCTCAGACATGAGCCTTAACAACCCATCTTTCTTAACAGAATGCATCACTATCTATTACAAAAGATGAGAACACCAGCCACACTCCCAAATATAGGCAATTATTTACGTACTTTCTACAAAGCATCCATAGCCTATAATACACACAAAACATCTATAAACACAAGAAAACGATATATCAGCTAAGAATCAAAAAAAGTCCCATTGGTGTAAAGAACTTATATTTAACGCAGAAATTATTAAACAAGACATCTGAAAGTACTGTGAGATTTATGCTGCCTTTACTGAGTCAAAGCCTTCGACTCAGTTCTGCACTCATGGCTACAAATGTACAGCAAATATGTAAAATGGGTATGGTAAGAATGTTAATGTATTTGTTAACCATGTGGAAAATTGTTCTCTCACCAACCCGACACTGCTAAGAGAAACTGATACAAAACAAAGGCATTTTTCAAAGAATTTAAGTTAAGCCCATTATGTTTGGTTCTGCCTAACCTTAAACCCAGTAACAATTATCTCTCTTAATCAGAACAACCAAAACATCTTATCACTTAGTATACATGAATCAAGCTCAATTTCTCTACAGAGAAACAAATCAGATAGAGAGAGCATTTACTAAGCACTTGCTATGTGCTCCTTCATTTTGTGAATCTTTCTCCTACGATATCAAAATGTCATCTGGACTCAATTAAGTGTAATTCCTTACTGTATGCTAAGGAGAATTGATAACTGAGGCTTTGGTTGAATCTGGAGGTCTCATTAAGCCAGTGAGTGAAAGCAATAAACACTTGGCAAGACATAGCGTGAACATAAAACTATCAAAGAGAAGGCTGTGGCTTTCTGTGTGTGTCAAGAAACTTTAATGGCATCCTGAAATCAAAAGCTCAATTGGAAAAATACATGTAAAACAACACCTATGCAACGGCAGTCTTAATGTACACTTTTAGAACTATAAAATGGACCTTAAGAGACTGGAAAAAGAGACTTACAAAAACCTAACCTATATAATATTAACAAAACACAGGACCCATTATCCTAAGGCAGCTGTAGAAAGATTAACACTGGGTTTCCAAAATAGGAGGAAGGGGAGTGGTGTACCTTCTTAAAATACATGACAAGTAACTCAAACTCCTACGCAAACACTTTAAGGTGAAGCAGACATCACTTCACCAAGAAATAGTCAGAACTGATAACTACATGCCACTAGATTTATCAAACCTAACCTCAAGATGGAGCATAGAAAATGGCTAAGATCAGAATGGAATCAAAAGGTCTCCAGTGGGCAACTTGTACATGAACTAAGAAGATGTAGCTGAGTCATGCAGTCCTGTGGATATGGAGGAATTGATGATGGTGGTCCAGGAATAGGATACTGACATCAGCAATTACAGACGGGGCATCCTTAAGGAACTTGGACTTAGGGCTCAATGTAGATTCCGTAAGGAATGGTAGAAACTCTGCAACATATCATTGTAGCCTGTAATAATTTAGCATCTACAGAATCCTTAGCGAGCTGTCACCTGATGGCTAGAATCTCATGTGTCAGAAGCTCACTTTCTTTCATGGACTGACTCATGGCAAATCCCCACACTACAAATATAAACCTCAAGATATCCTGGAGAACTCCAACAATAAAACATCCAGGAATCAGAGCACGATCACAGACCAAAGTGTTCCCCTCAATCACTCCAACATTAACCATAATTTATAAAAACTTAAGAACAACTCTAACAGATGTCATCATGTCACCAGATGTAACCTCTAAGCTACATCAATGTGAAAAGTTTTCAAAATACTGGGATGTGGCAGAAGAGAAGGTGGGAACAAGATAAGGCATGTGTCATCCCTGCCATCGCCTGCTACTAAGTCGTCCCGAAGATGCTTTAATGAGCCTGGGGAGGATGAGTTTAATACTTTTATTCTACGACTGAAAGTGGCTATTTTATCCATATATGTAAGTGCCTTCAGAACATTAAACATAAAAGACTAACAATAGAAGAGTGACTTTTCTGAGGACTGTTTCTGACTGAACCTTATCAAAAAAGAAGAGATGAGTAAGATAAAGACAATGATTTAAAAAAAAATGACAGACTTGGGAGTTAAAAGACCTGACTTCCAAACCCTCAGCTTTGCCACTATGATGTGGCTAGCCTATGACGTGGACAAGTCAGTTTATCTTTGCAGACTTAGCTTTTCTCATCTGTAAAACAAAACGATACTTTTACTGCCTGTCTCACAAGGATGTTCTGAGGATCAAATGAGACAACAGATGCAAAATATTTTGTAATATGAAATTATTATTACTAAAACCAAAGGACGGAAAACCCCTGAAAAAGGTGCAAACTGGAAATAAAAGATGAGGATTTCTCTTCTGACATATGAATTTTTATTGGATGCAGCATTAGTTGCTCTTGGCTCAGTTTCCTGCAAACAAGCAGAACTCTCAAAACAAGTCTTAGGTTTACCTGATTTTGCCCTGGGGACTCCTACAGGGGCCAGGGTTCCCCTTAGGGTCAGGATGAAATCTCTCTGGCAGGGCACCCCTCTGCCAGATTCAGGAGCCAGGACATTTCTTCTAGGGGAGAGAGGGGAGGAAGCCCGTAAACTCTGAATGGCAAATAGATCAGTGTCTATTTGCCAAGTTGTAGTTATGGGGCCAATGATGGAGCTCTTGAACATCTAGAAGCAAGGGAATACTACTAAATGTTGTGCCCATTAGAATGGGGGCAGAGTAGGCTGCAGACTCATAGTCCCACAAAATTGGAAATAAGACCTACATACAATCACTGACTAAATTCCTCTGGTCCCACCGCACTTCTGTTTTCCTCCCACTGAGTTTCTGAATATGATTAAGTCATGTGGACTCAAAACAAATTGGACTGTATCTAAAGCAGTGTTTCTCAAAATATGGAAATCTCAAAGACATGGTTCTGTACTTGGAACTGCAAAGCCCCAAATGGTTTGGTGTTGGCAGCAAACATCTGAATACAGGAATTGGGTGAAATGGTCTGCCAAGGCCCTCCTTCTTCCTAGTCTTTAAAGCTCTTCTGTTGTGATGACTATGGTATTCTCAATAGCGATGAGGGTTAAATTAATTTGGTTATAGTACAGTGATACTTGAGTAGCCAACCAAAGGCTCATTTCCTAGGTGGGAGGTGTGGGGTGGGTCAAAAGAAAAAATACCATAGTTTTATGAACCTATAGACAATAATTGGAAAATAAATGTAAACAGAACTGTCACTCCATTAAGCCAGAAGCTTCCAGGTCACATGTAAGCAAACTGGAAGACACAGGGAAAGTCAGAGCTCCTTCTTGACAGGTAAGGTAGATTTGTTTACCTATTTGCAAAGCTCCTCACTCTACTAGTGTTAGATTATAGAGTTGGACAGTGGCTTAGGCCACAACCAAAAGGACCCAAAGGTCCTTTCCCCTTCTCCTTGGCACTGACCAGCTCAAGTTCTGTCCCCTACCCCCCTTCCCCCTGAGAACCTTCATTTTCTTGGCATGAAGCTTCTCCTCTTTCAGGTGCTCACGGAGGATCTCCCGGTGGTTGACCTCCTGCTCCTGAGCAAACTCACAGAGCGTGTAGCTTCTCACAGAATTGTGGCGCTGGGCCATGCCCAGAGAACTCCCGCCTTGGCTGGGCACACTGGTGAAGCCCTGGCGCCTGGCAAAGTAGTACACGGTCACCTGATCAAAGCGTACATTCTTCCTCCGGAGTTGTTTCTGCCGCTTCAGGATAGATGTGGCTGAGGGAAAAGGAGAGAGCACAGTGTACAACCAACCCAGAACCTAAGTGACATCATTAACGTAGTGCCCACCCTTTCATCAGCATTTCCCACCTCTCTCAGGGCACTGTTTAAAAGGGAACTAACCATCTCGAATCTTCTTTCCCATTCCCATACTTGAGGAATAAAATGATATATTATTATCACGAAATGATAAAACGATATAAACAGTCAATTTAAAAACTGGAAATAACTGAGTGACTTAAAGCTATTCAATTTCTAATAATTACGTGAAAGCAACTTTGAGCTAATACCTCATTTCCACCAACTTTTCAAAAGAAAAAAAGGTAAGCAAAGATAGGAAATAGGCACACATTACACTGTACGATGTATAACTGAATTGGAGCAGTTTTTTTGCAATCTGGCAATTCTGGTAAGCTACAAAAGCTAACCCAAAGATCTTAATGTTAAGATTATATCCTACAAATGTTATTCAAAAGGCAAAAATGTATAATTTCTAGGTCTTTTGCCTAAGATCAAAAAGGAAAAAAAAATCCACAAAAAAATCCAAGCATTTATATCTTTGTTTATAATACCAAAAAAATATAATCAATATGTCTAATGATTAGAAGTGGCTAAGTAAATTGCACTGTTGTTGTTCCATCATTTCAGCTGCTTGACCCAAAGACATTGGGGTGGTTTGCCATTTCCTTCTCCAGCTCATTTTACAGATAAGGAAACAGAGGCAAACAGGTTAAGAAATTTGTCCCGGGTCACACAGGTAGTAAGTGTCTGAGGCCAGATTTGACCTCAGGTCTTCTTGGCTCTAGGCCTGGCGCTCTATCCATTGTGCCACCTAGCTTCCCCAAATAAATTGTAGTTTATCAATATAATAAAATGTTGAATCATAAAATGGCAAATGTAAAAAATTTTTTTAAAAAAACCTTGAAAAACAACTTTGATCTACAATAACTTAAGATCATCTACTATAGCAAAGAGAAGGTACTACTTGTGTTGGTGGGCGGAAGAGCTGCATTGACAAAACTGTAAAGCTTTAAAGTATTAAAACCTAAATAACTTGTACCATTTTATTTGGGGTATTATTCTGTATACTATTTGTATTTGTTGCGACTTACTGAATTCATAATTTTTTTTAAAGTGAGACCTAGATAATAAACAATATACATCACTTACACCTTGGTATCGTTGCAGATTCTCACAACACTGTGAATCCTGGAGTTTCATACATCATGGTATGAGTAAAATAAACAGAAGCAAAGTTATCCCAAGCCTAGGAAATCTGAGCAGTTAAATGATCCTAGGGCCCTCTGTGAGAAAGACGCAGGAAGGCCTGAAAAGTGCTCTCTCCCTCATCAAATTACTTTGCACTAATTCTGAATATGGGCTGTGCCTCACCCTTCATGAGAATGTCAGCTCCTAAAGGGCAAAAACTATTTCCCTTTTGTCTTTTTGGAACTGAGTATATAGCATCTTGTACATAGGGCCGAATGTCCGTGGAACTGAACTGAAGCTAAGCAGGGCCCACAACACACTGAGAGATACATCACACACCCCTGGTTCTAGGGCTCGGGGACAGTTTAGGTACAAAGAAGGGACAGCCCACTCACGTGTGAAGCCGGCAGTGCTTGGAGGGTTAAGGCTGTCACAGCTGTCAGCACTGTCACTGCTGGAGATCTCATCATCTGAGTTAGAAATGGAAGAGCCCACATCCACATCTTCAAACTTTCTCTTGAGACTCGAGCTCGTGAATGCATCCATTGGTCTTGAAGGGACTTCCTTGAGGAGTCCACTATAAAGGCCCTAAAGCCCCCATTCACCACCAGCTAGACAGGTTCATGAAGATTCTGCTTGGAAAGAAAGGAGGGGGGAAGACATGTATTACCATCATCCCTGTTATAAAACCCACAGCCATATATCAAGGTCCCTTCCCCTCCCCAAAATGAATAAAGGGTTTAAAGCCCCTAAGTGGACACGGCTAGAGTCTGACCTAAAACAGTCTAAGATGCCTCCATTTATTATCAAACTCCCTTCAACTCCTGTTTCTTTCCATCACATATGGGGCTAATACCTATCTACCTTCTCTATGTGATCTGATCTGGTCTCCAAAGATTAGGCCATTTCCTTGTTGTTCCTCTCCAACATCTCACACTATTTCCTGATTTTATGTTTTCACTCAGCCCCCAGAGCCTCATATATTTTGCCTTATGGAAAATACTACAATAGGAACGGACACACAGAACAGGTCGACAACTTTGTCCTAATCACATGAATAGGACAGACTATTTCATAAACACATCGGCACACAATGAAGACTGTCCGAGTTGGTCATCCCACAGTAGAAATCCTTTACAATATCCCAAGAGTACCAGTCCCACAGCCCCTAGCAAAGGGATCACCTATCAGTCCCAGGATTTTGAGGGACCAGAAATCAAGCCACAGCCCTTTAGAAATGACAGAAGTGGCTTCTCCATAAATACAAAGTTTACGGCCTCTGCTCCTTGGCTTTTAGAGTTAGAAATTTTGTCAGTTTAAATGCTTTCAAGTCAGATACCCCACCCTTTCTGGGTCGGCATTACATGTGATAGTAGAAGACAAAGCCAGAAATAGACTTGGTCTAGCTCTCATTTGTCCCTGAATATTTCCCAGCAGACTTTTTAGGCTCTCAATTCCCTGGGATGCCACTAGCCATGAAGAACCTTTCCTTAGTCTGGCCACAGGTTTCCCTGCGAGGATTGAGATGGATGACATCTAGGCAATGAAGGGAAGAAGAAGATTACTGGCTGTTTCCTGTCTTCTCAATGCAGATAACAGATGTTGTTCAGTCATGTCCGACTCTTCTTGACCTTGTTTGGGTTTTCTTGGCAAAGATACTGAAGCAGTTTGCCATTTCCTCCTCCAACTCATTTTACAGATGAAGAAACTAAGGCAAACAGGGTGAAGTGACTTGCCCAGGGTCACACAGCTAGTAAGTTCTGAGGCCGGATCTGAACTCACAAAGAGTTGTCCTGACTCCAGGCCCAGCGCTTTATCCACCGTGCCATCTAGCAACCCAATGCAGATAAACTACCAGAGCCATATAACCAGCCCTAGTCCTTCTCCTGAGTTACTGTAGTCTTATTTCAACAGTGCCCTTTGGGACATTTCAAAACAGACACAGGCATGTCAAACTTAGCATGTCCAGAAGAGAGTCAGGTCTCCTTTCCCCTAACTCGTCCTTTTCATAAACACTCCTATTTCTGCATTTATCATCCTTATTCCATTCTCCTCTTGCGTCTTTCCCCATCTCTCTACTCACACAGACCCCATCTTAATTCAGGACCTCATTACCTTTTGCCTAGGTTACTGCAATGTAGGTACCTCACTTCATCTCCTCCCCACTCCAATTCATCCTCTGGCAGGGAGGGGTCAAAGTGATTTTCCTCAAGTATAGGTCTGACCACAGTCATTCCCCTCCTCAAGAAACTGTACTGTTGTGTGTGCCATCTAGAGCGCTTCTCAACCTTCTCCCAACCTCCATTTCGAGCCCTGTTACACACCCAGCCAAAGCGCTCCTGTTCCTTTTCCTCACATTCCACATCTGCCACCTCAGTGGCTGGCAGAGCCGATACTGCTTTAAATTCCTTCAGGTCTCCAGCAGCACCTGTGGTAGGAGGCCTTTTCTGATCTGCATCAATGTCCTCCCCCTGATGGGATGCGAGCTTCTTGAGGGGAGAGACTTTCACTTTGGCCACTGCGTCTGCAAGCATCTACGAGTAAGTGCTTGGTAAATGCTTGTTGATTGTGACAATTATCATCTGTGCACAAGACTCAGCCTCATATCCTTTGAGACAAAGAAAGAACCAGCATGGGAAAAGAAACACATCTAAAGGAGGTAAAACAATTTTGTTCTGATTATCTCATAAGCACACAGGCACACGACAGAAGAGTTTGTCTGCATCAGTCACCTCCACGGGACAAATTATTTTCCTTTTCCATCTGTGGATTCCAATTTCCTGGAAGAGCCTAGGAACAGGTTCTCTTCCTTTGAATCAGTAATGCCCAAATTGGCCAGACTATGATCTCACTAGTTGCTAATTATGCACCAAGAATAACAACACAGCCCAGAAAGACTGGGCGGCATGACTGCGGGGCAGCTCCCTGTGGCATCAGGGATTCCTGCTGAGGGGCTATAAGATGACCCTACCACCAAACACCAAAGCGGAAACACCAGTTTTGGATGGCTCTGTTCACACTAAGGAAAAGAAGAAATAAATGCTGTGCTTGGTTTCTCTCCATTACCTGCACACATTTTCCTATACAGACAGGGACTAGCTTAAAAAAATCTAGTCAGCTTCGCTTGGTACATTCTATATTGGAAGATGGCTTCGGAGAATGCTTATTATGGTTTGATCCAGCCTCATCAAAATTCTACATGCTGTCTTGTGAGGACTTGAGCCATAAATATACGTAGATCTCAACCAGGAACCCTCAGCTACAACACATCTCAGGTATACTAATAAAATTAGCACATGCCTAAAGAAATTAGTCTAGGAGGAAAAAAAAATTAGGCTCCTCATAAGTAAAAATTTTCATTAAAATGAAAGTATAGCCCACAGTCCTACTAACCCTGCTCTTCAGATTTCAGATGTCACCAGATCTACCAATGCTAAGACACAGGAAAGAATAAATGAGCTCAGCAAAATTTCAGCTAGCCGACCGACTGAACTCACATCCATTCCCAAGTTCTGCCACTTATGACCTTGGGCAATCCACTTAACCCCCTTATGCCTCCATTTCATCAACTGTAAAATAAGGACCCCGGAGGTCCCTTTCAGACCTAAATCTGAGATCTATGATAGCTCTGAATCTACCTCAAGCGTCTCTTTCCACTGTTTCACCAACAGTAACACTAAAAACCTCACATTCAAAGCACGCATGAAACTATAAGCATGAGAGAAGGAAAAATATTGTCAACTGAATCTAATCATATTTTCTTTCCTTTCCTTTCAACAAATAAATATGTGTCTGGCAGAAGAGAAACCAAATTAAATGGAAACCCCTCCTTTCTCAGACAAGGTTTAAACAGCAGCCTCTGTCTCAGCAAGCTCTGCCGGGTGTTCCAATTAGGTGAGTGCTCTTTCCCTACATCTGGGGCGTTTATAGACAGCTTGTGGGCCTACTTCTGAGTTCTACGTAGTCCCCAACAACCTTCCAGGGTCTTAGTCCACACACCCTTGTGGTCCTCATCTCTTCAGGTCATTTTTATCTTGGGAAGCGTTCCCCTTGTTCCCCTTGCCAGGATGTCTTCCTTTCTGTCATACACTTCTGGAATAAGGTTTTCTGGGCCAATGACACGAGAAACTACAACACTTTAACTTGAAAACATCCTGAGAATGAAACAACATGCAAATTAAAATGTTGGTACTTTTAACTATTTCATACACAGAGATGGAAGTATCTCTGTACAATTCTAAGTACTGCTGCTCTAAATCCTTTTATCTAAACCTGACTATTAAATAACCCTTAATTCTTGTCTATCCTAGACCAAAACCAACTGACCTATCTCTTTTCACTAAATCTTCCCAAACCAAATATCCCGGAGGTTGACAACACTTCAGGTTATTTATGATAACCTGAAATGACTGTTCCTTGCAATATTTGGCAAAGAAAGGTTCTCAATTCTCCTTTCACCTCACCAAATTCATCTTTCAAACCTTATGTGGAAATCTATCTCTCTGCAAGCAGTCTCTCCCTGCCTTCTTCAGACATACACATACTAATTTAATTACCCAAATAAATCAGGGTATTATTTGGAAATAACTTTCAATTCCAACGCCAGGGATAAGTCCTATTAGTCTGTTAAAATATCAAAATGACCAAATCCCAAAACATGTAATGATCTTGGAGAAAATAATAAAAGTCTTCATAGGAACTTTCAAATATCAGACTAACTAAAGGGCAACTGGCATAAATGCTGTCACTCTCTACGTTGCATTTTAAAGGTCTTTTTATGACAAATATTCCCACCAGTCTATAATTACCAAAGTTGTATGAAGTCGCACAGGCTGAGATTTGAAAGAAGCTATACTAAATAAAAACAGTGTTTCATCATTCCTGAATTTTAATAAAGACTCAACATATTAAGAATGACTATATTTTTTCAGGCTTCTGAAGCTTACTCCTACCACCAAGTATATGATGAGGATTTGTGAGGGATGGGATATTTAGGAAAATTTTTTTGAGATAACAAATGTATATTTAAGGCTGACGTATGAGTCTCTCTTTAAGAAAACTAAAATAATCAGGAAAATGAAGCTTTTGACCCACTTCTGTGCTACAAAGCCCTCAAGAATTTTCTTCTGTGTTAAGACTTAGTATTAAAAGGAGAAAGTGGCTCCTCATAGGATAAAGTCTCTGGATGGTGATAAGCTTTCAGTTAAAGTTTATGGAACGAGAGACCTTCTTCCAGCTAGAATTAGAGGCTCTCTTCAACTATTGCAACGATCTTGAAGATTACCTGCATCTCTGGTTCAATGATGCTCAGAGATTCACACCCAGAAGAATCCTAAGTCACTGACAGAGCTGGTAGTGCCTTCTAGTCTTTTATTTTACAGATAGGGAAACTGAGGCCCAGGGAGCATAAGTGATTTGTCCAACAAAGATCACAAATGTATGAAGCAGAGGAGCCAAGACAACTAGCTGTTTTCTACTTGAAGCAAAGGTCCCAAACAATGGGGTCATCCTTGACCAGACCTCTTCTGAAACTCCCGGGATTCATTATCGGGCATTTACTTTAGCACTTACTGGGTTCATGGCATTATACTGGATGCCCAAACCCTTTCTCTTCCCCTTGCCTAAATCAAGCATGTAAATGTGAACCATCTCTTCTCATTCCTTCACATTTTCCAAAATGAAATCCTTTGCAGACAAGGGCCATTGTCTTTTGCTCCACTCTTTAAATCAAAGTTGGAACTAATGCATCTCTGCAACTGTTGTTAGCCTAGGTTCTTTGTGAGAAAGTTGGGGCGACTCCTGCAGAAACCATTAAACCCTAAAGGCCAGGTCTTAACCATGGCACAGAACGACAGTCCAGCTCTGATGGGCAGCTAGGAAAAGAGGAGGGAAATCACGGTCAACCGTGGATTTAACTTGACCTAACCAGCAATTACAGGACAAAGGCTGCGCTTTTCATGAGCATAACTTCCACAGCTCATTCCACAGTCATAAAAAAAGAAGGGGAGGACAAGAGACCTCAGTGGACACAAACGAGGCGATGAGAACCCTCGATCAAGTCGGGAATGAGGTAAAGATTATGTTAGAAACCAGGTCACTTGATATTACCTAAAAACCAGGAAAATGAAGACTGCAACTTTACCTGGAAGAGTATGTCAGTACGTTCTGGGAAAGCCTAACTCTCCAGGGCTTAGCACAGCGCCAGGCACGTAGGAAGGAAGCATTTACGAGATGCTAGTTGACTGACTGATGGACGCTGGCCTCAATGGGCATTCCAATGACCCCTTCACCTTCCTGCTCACTCTAACACCTCACTCCCGACACCTTCTGGTTCCCCCACCCCCCGATTGCCTGCCCATCTCCCCACTCTGCTCCCTGGGCCGGGCCCCTCGATCCTACCCGATTCCTTCCTCTGGGCTGGTCCGGACGGTACCTGCCCCCACGTCCGGGCCCGCGTCCTCCCAGCCGCAGGACCCCGGGGCCGCCGCTCCACGCCCGCCCGCGGACCCCTACCTGCCCTCCCACCACACCCACCTCCCGCCCGCAGGCCCCGCCCCCTCCCCAGCTCCCGCCCTCGCGTCCCGCGGCCGCTCGCTCGCTCCTCCCTGCAGCCCCCAGGCCCATTTACCGGCCCGACCCCGCCGTCGCCTTCGCTTCCCGCGAAGGTCTCCGCCGCCCCCGCTGCCGCCGCCGCCCAGGCCCGGGATGGGGAGGGAGGGAGGGAAGGGGAGGCGAGCCCTGGGAGCCGTGGCCACGGGTCCAAGAGCTCCGAGGGCGGCGGGGGAAGGAAGGGAGGGAGGGAGGGCGGGCGGGCCGGCCGGCGGCGGGGAGCGGGCGGCTCCTGCTCCCTCGGCTGTGAGTACCCAGAACCACCCCGGCTCCGACTAACAATAGGCTGCGGCCGCTGCGTCCCCGCTCTTATAGGCGCCGGCACGTCCCGCCGAGCCCCGGGGCAGGCTGGGAGATGCAGTCCTCTCCGAGTTCCCCAAGCCCGGGCATGCCGGGAGTTGGAGTCCGCAAAAGGGGCCGGCTGGTCGCAAAGTGCGAAGAAAGGAGTTTCGGAAATTGATTCCAAACCGCAGGGAGTTCTGGGAAAATGAGTTTGCTGTGGCTGCAGGCTTTTCGGGAGAAGAGGCAGCCTTATAAGTTGGAACGAGTCACCTAGAGCTCAGCGTCTCCCCGAAGTAGCATGTCCGTCTACATGTCCTACAAATGGTCTCCACAATCCACTTGAACATGAGTAACGGAGGCGCCACTCCCTTATCATTGCCATCTACTGCCTCCAGGGGCAAGAAACCTAATCCCTCTCCCATGTGACAACGCCTCAGATTCGGAAAGAACGATCTTTTCCCCCAAGTATTCTTTTCTCTAGGCTTAAATATTATGGCTTCAAGCCCCTTAAGCAGCTCTTTAACACACCTCTGGCCACGCCCAGGCTCCCTTCTAAAATGTGACATCCTGGTCACAGTACTTTGAGCTGGCATCTTAGCAGAAAGCAGTTCAGTAGGGCAATTACCTCCTAGATTGTCAGCACCACCAAGAAAGTTAAGATCGTTTTGGCGGTTTTGGCTGCCAAACGTTGCTGAATCCTATGGCAATCCACCCAAACTCCTGGGTCTTTTTCACCTGGTTTTCTGCTCTCTCTTCTCATCCTGTGTTTTGGTTCAAAAATTCAGCTGCAATAATTGACAAGCTTTATACTTATCCCTACTCTACTGGCCAGATTCTCTCATCCAGTATCATCTAATGCAATTCTCTCATCCACATCTTCCCCATATCTGATAAGCATGCTCTAATCCATGTCACTTAAAACCCAATGAACTAAATTATATTATCATCCGGTATGTATCTCTCTATCGTGTCCACAAGACTATTGTGAAACTTATGCAAATGCTTTACTTTGATAATCATTCATTTTAAAAAGGACCGTTTATCACTATATTCTTAGTAAGTCCAAGATGACCCAATCTGATGATCTCTTTACCAAGTATTCACAATAGGTCCCCTTTTAACCTGTTTTACAGTTTTACCAGGAATTGGAAATGTGGTTCACTAGCCTGTCATTTGGACAATTTATCTACTTCCCAACTTGGAAAATCAGGACATTTCCTTACTGTAATACCTGCTATCACAACGCCTCAAAGGTTCAGCAATGAAACCCACAAATTCTTTCAGAACCCTAACATATAGTTCATTTGGCTAGGTGATAAACATTGAGAGAAGCTAGGTGCTCTTAACCAGTCTAATTTGAATTTTAATTCCGCAAAATATCTTCCTTTATAACAGGTTAAGACCACTCTCTTTGGTAAAGAAAATAGAAGCAAATCAGTAGTTCCATCTTCCGTTCATTATCCAGTATCTCTAGTGACCTCAAGTAGAATGCTAGTTCTTTTTTGATTTCCCCCCATTCCCAACACAGCTTTTAAAAAAAAAAATCCACAGAACCCTTTCAGTTCTTTATGTTTATTTCAAGCCTCAATTTGTACTGTTGTCGTACTCAAGTTGTACTGTTTTAGTTTTTCTGACATTGTTACAGGACTTTGCCACCTTCTGAATTCATCCTGTTACCTGACTTTGCTTCATCTCTTAAAACTTTAAAACTTCAAATTCATTGATAGTTCCCTTTCCACCCACAAAGGTTTCTTTGGACACTTCCTCTTGATCAGTGTCATCTGTAGCAAAATTGACAAAATTTTGTTCTTCAGTGTTTCCCATCCCTTTCACCAAGTGCTCTTTTGGAATATCATTTCATGCCATGGAATCCTACCTATCCCAGCTCTGAACTCTTTAAAAAGCGGCTCTCCTAAAGCACGACAATGAACAACACTCCTCTCCACAGTCACTGCTTCCCCTCCCAAGTTTCTAGTCATTTCCACTTCATCTAGGTCTTTACTGGACAGAATCAGGTCTGGACAGAATGATAGCTCTCCTCATAAATATCACAGCCTTATGAAAATGAAATCAGGAAGACAAAATGTTCTGCTTTTAGCAGATGTTCAAAGTCCTTTGTTATTTTTCAATCTAAGGACAATACACACTCTCACAGATGTGTAAACAAATGAGACAAAGGTTGGTATTGTTAAACCTGAAAATTTGGTTGAAGGAAAGAACAGAGCTAGGTGATAGAAAAATCCATGTTGTTATTATTTTCCCTTAAAGCATAGCTAAGCTAGCTTACTTGTACGTACAAGGAGTCAGAGCATAAGCTCTGGCTGTCTGAACAAAGGAATGAGAAAACTTATATACATTATTTTAGCAGACCCAGCAAGCCTGTGTTACCTCATTTTTTTTATGACCCCATGTATATTTAACCATGATACAAGAAGAGAATTTCCCTTAATGGAATAGGGTTGTAAAAAATGTTGACAAAGGTCAGTTAATATTCTCCCTTGGAGTTAGGGTCTCATCCTTTAATGGCTAACAGGGATAAGAATGTACTTAGGTCAGTCTAATCTGGCCTTGTTGACAGTGGTAAGGGTATTTCCTGAGCAAACTTTTAGAGAACAAAGAAGCCCAGGTCCTGGATCTTCTTCCAGTTACTCATTAATTCAGGCTCTGGGTCTAGTTGAAATTAAAAATGATATAAAATAGTATAATATTTTCCACAGTATGTTCTGAGCAACTTGGAGGAGAAAAGGTAAGGCATCAGAGTGATTCTTTTTTTTTTTCTATTTACTAATAAGATACGGTTTAAGTACATGGTGTGAATGTAACTGGTGCCATTTTTGGCCCTTTCCTTAGTACCTTAATGGAACCACTATTTTACCAATTTGGATTTTCCCCCTTTTTTTTTTTTTTTTTTTTTTAGCTCTTAACAAATCAGCTGCCAAATCCTATCACTATCTCTTGCATCGATCACCTCCTTTCCACACAGGGCCATACTTTCGTTTAGGCCCTCAATACTGCTTACCTAGACTACTCTAATAGTCTCTAGGTGGTCTTCTTGATTATAGATTTGGCTCTTCTCTAACCCAATTTTGTACATGGATGTCATCCCCTCCTTGCTCAATTACCTTCAACAATTCTCTAATGCCTATCATGAAACAAATGTAAATTGCTTACCAAAGCGTTTGGCACATAGAAGGCACTACCTACTATTTTTAATATCGAAGAAAGTCCAAATGTCATAGCTTGACATTCAGGACCTACCATAGGAGGGCAGGACTTATTTTATCTCTCACTAACACCCTTTACATATTCTATACTTCATTTGAAATGTATCTGCCATTCCCTAAACACAATTTACCCACATCACATTGGACTCAATGTCCCCTCCTCACACAATTTTTTTTTTTTTAGTGAAATCCTATTAATCCCCCATGCCACATCCTCTATAAACCCTTCTTTCATCCCCTCTATGAACTCTAATAGCACTTTGTGTGTACCTCTATTATGCACTACCTTAGGATTAGTCTTTGGTGTATGTCACTACTAGACACTAAACTTCCAGAGAATAGAAACTTTTTTTTTCATCTTTGTATTCTCATAGAACTTAACACAGTGCTTTACATATGAATGAAAGGGCATTTATTAAGCACTTATGGAGTGCCAAGCACTGTGCTAAGGGCCCAGGTACAAAGAGAAAAAGTGAGAAGGTCCTTGCTCTCAGAGAGCTCACACTCTAATTGGGGGAAACAATACAAAGAAAGTTTAGTTGAAGTTCAGTTCTAAAGTTGTAGAAGGACAGCTGGCAAGGCCCAAGAATCCTTAGGTTAAAATCAGTAGGTCAGAGGTTCAATGACTGCTAAATTAATGGATGAAACCAATGAAAACAATCTAGGAAAAAAGGAGTTTATATCACCACATATTTAAAAGGGAGACGGGCAAAAAAAATCACTGGGAGAAGCCATTCCAAATGACCTCCAGAGACAGAGTTATGGGGCTGGAAGGATCAAGGAAAAGGGATTCAGGTGGCTGAAAAAAAGGTAAAAAGAAATTATACAGACAATCTTAAGGAAAAAACATGAGAGTCTCAAACGAAAAATCAAAAGTCAGTTCCTAGGGAAAATAGGTGTTTAATATGAGGCACATGTACCTTACTCTAAACCAAGAATTAGCCTGGGATTTGTAAACTTGCTTTTTAAAAATATTTTGATAACCATATTTCAATATAATTGTAATTCTATGTCTTTTATTTTACAAATTTAAAAACATTATTGAGAAAGGATCCATAGGATTTATCAGATTGGCAAAAGGGTCTAAGACACAAATAGAACTAGGAATCCCAACTCTAAGCCAAACAAAATACAGATTTATACAAGTTAAAAATTAGAATGATTATTAGAATTAATTTAAATAATTTTTGGTGAAAATATACAAATTAAATGTATATATAACTTAAGGAATATAATTTTTGTGGGAGACGCAGCTGTGGCCTAGTGGATAAAGCACTGCCTAATCAGAAAGATCTGGGTTCAAATCTTACCTCTGCCCCATACTGGCAGTGTGACAGGGCAAGTCATTTAACTTTCCATACCCCTAGGCAATTATGTAAGGCTGTGAATTGTAGAGCAGGAACTGATCTGCATGGCTACACCAATTTTTCCTACTAAATGGACTCAGGGATCCTCTCCCCAACCCACCAAATAAGTCTCCTGAATAAATCTATATTCATTGTCAGGGGAAAAAATAAATTAATATTGGGCTAAAAGAATTATTCAGGAACTGCGATGAAAGACCAGATAAAATGATATATGGTAATACAACAGAGATCTTACACAGGTAATCAGGAAATTTAGAAGTTTAAAGGTAAGATGGGGGAAGGAAAAGCAATGAAGGAGAAAGGGAGGAAACTTCAAGGTGAGCAGTAAAAATAAAAAATAAGACCATGAAAATAAACAGGAGGAAAAAAAGACAAATGACATTTTACAGTGAAGTCAATGGGTGTTGGAGCCACTTCCTGTTTTGGCAAAGAACAAACACGTTCTCAACTCACTCAAGTCTCACTGCACCAACCTAAAAGTATTCTAGGTCCTTCCTTGAGTTTTGTTTACACTACTGTAACGAAAACAAACCTTTTTGCAGCAGAGGTCTTACTTTGCAATTCAGGAACTACATCAACTACCAAAAGGATAAACAGAAAAATGACACAATGCTTATTCTACATGAATGAGAGCAAAAATTCTATATAAAGTAGAGCATAAGTAGGTTGGGCATTTGCCCAGGTTCTATTGCCATCAACAGAGCAGGTTTCTAACAGTCTAGGGAATAACAATGATGAAATTCCTAGAGGAGCCCCACGGCCAAGGAAGCCAAAAAGAAAGAATAAAAAAATAATAAAACCCACTTTGCAGAAGCTGCATTCTTTTTAGCTCTTCATTCACAACCCAAACACCATCATCTGGAACTGTTAAATATTTGCTAGAAGGGGAAAGGTAAAGCAAGGAAGAAGTAAACTTAGTGTCTTTTAAATTCCCTTGAAAAGCAAAAAAGGGAAAATTTCAGCTTTTCACAGCAATTTCAGTTTGTTTGAAAGAGGCACTGCTGCTTCTCCACAGTAAAACTTTTATCAGACTAATTATGGGTGGAGTCCGGCCTCAGACACTTGACACATGTGCTAGCTGTGTGACCTTGGGCAAGTCACTTAACCCTAATTGCCCTGCCCCCCCCCCAAAACAAACCCAGACTAATTATGGGTCCAAGGAAAGGACTCTGTGTAAAACTGGCCTTCATTTGTCACCATCGAACTAAAAATAGGTACTATCAATAGCTAAATAGCTTGTCCCCTGCTAACTTACCCCACTGCCACAGAAGGCATCATGATTCTGCCCATCCCTCTGATTCAGACCATTAAGGTGACAATGGCTATCACCCCGCTTCACCTACTCAGCCCTTACTCTCAATCGTCCTTGCCCAGAAGGGTCATTTCTCATTTGGTCAGCTATCATCTCTCTTGGCAGTATCCACCACCTTCACATCATGTCCATTATCAACTCCACCTAAAAGTCAGATGTCAAAATGATCTGCACTGTGAACCTAGAAAGTATTGAGACTGGCTTGGTTGTGTGGGTTGTGAAAGGACCCTCATTGTTTTTCATTTGGCCCTGGTACATTAAACCACCATTTCTCTTCTTCAGAACTTTGAATTTAGACCCCTGATAAGGACTCAAGTCTTTATTCTGCATGGCACAGATACTCTTCTGGAATTAGAGTATTCATTTTTCAAAGGACAGTAGTAGGTAGTATTTAAGGCAAGCAAGTTGTGACTACTTCTTTTCTTTTTTTGTGGGGGGGGGGAGGGTGGAGAGGAGGAGAGTGGAGTCAGACAGCTAACTATCATACATCTATTTCTTCAATTTAAGTGAAACAAAAACTAGTTACTTTCTTTTAAACCTCATGTCAGGCACTTTTTGTAAGTTTCATCATTATACCAACCCTTTTCAGACTGACACAAAAGAGGCCTGATAATTAAATTTTCTTGGCAATAACAACAGCCTATCAGCAAAACTGAGGGCCCCACCTTAGGAGACACAAATGTGTATTCACTGCTGGGACTTCGAATACTTCTCTCAAAAAACTGTGCCATTAGCATCATCTATGAAAAATGTACCATGGGCTACAGGAAGAAGGCAGGCCAAGGTTGGGGAACCTTTGGTGATGATGAACTTGAGCATGTGGCATAACCTCGACCATGTCAAAAAAATAAAGACATCTAACTGATATCCTCCAAAAGGTATGCCAGATTGCTTTAGTCAAAGTCTGGTAGAAGTTACCAAGAAAGCATTTTTAGTTTTCTACCTTAAATATTTTCAATTTGCTTTAAACCAAAAGGAATTAGACTACATTACAGGATAACTTTAATGGACAAAAATTTCCTTTGTATAAAAACCAATTATGCTTTATCAAGTGCTTAAAAAAAAATAAAAATCTAAACCCATACAGAATCTTTGAACATTGCCTTCTTCAGCCCTAACTCAATCTGTAAAGGGAATTCTTGACAGTCTTCATGTAAAACAAGAAAGGAATACCCATAGTCACAGACATAATCATTTTTTAAGTAGAACAAATATGGGAAGGGTGTGAATACAAATAGAATCATAGAATTCTAGATTTTAGAGCTAAAAAGGCCCTTAGAGATCACTTTATTTCACACTCTTTACTTTACAGACAAGGAAAGAGAGGCCCAAAGGATTAAGTTGCCCAGGATCACAGGGTGAATTAATGCAGAGCTAAGGATTAGAATCCAAGTCTTGAGTCTAGGGCTCCTCCTACTCATGTGGGAAAGACTCTCTTAAATAGTACCCAAGTAGAGAACACTACATAAACAAAAGTGCCTCTTACATTAGGAATGAGGACACTGGGTAGAAAGAGAAAAAAGTCCAACATGTTAAAAGAAAGGTCTGAGAACTTCATCGGCAAAAATTAACTTTGGGAAATATAGTCAGTGCTCAAATCCTGCCAACTTTATTTTATAATAGTGCCCCCCCCCCCCAAAGAGAGAGTACACGCACTTATATTTCATTTTTCATATCTCTGACCCTATTAATAGGTCACTTTTGGCAGTTCATTTCCTCAGTCCTCCATGTAAACTCACATTTCACCACAGCAATGCAGGATCACCATGTGGTGTCCAAGAGGGTAATGGCAGGATATACGGTACATGGGAAAAAATTTTTTTGCCCACCATTCTGCTTTCCAGGAGCAAATACACTGCAGTGAAAGCAGAGACTGCAGGTATGTCATGGGGGAGTTGGTTGGTGGGTAGTCTAAAGAGTATAGAGATTCATTTTTATTTATATATTAGAAAAAAAATTACATGGCTCCAGATTATCATAAAATTTAACGTCTTTCAATTAAACATCACACAGTTACCATCATCATTATGCCCTATGTAAAACCTAAATGATGCGACAAGTTTCTATCAATACTCAACAACACAGTCCAGAAATTGTAACTAAGAAATAGCTGCAGAATTGCATGCCCAACAGGAATCTGTGTGTGGCAAAAGGGTTGGGATAAGAACGGAGGGCTGGGATTCCACCTCCGGAGTGTAGCACCACCCCACCTCCCACTCTCCATCAGTCAGGCTCTTGCAGACCTCCAACTCTCTATCCATATCCCTCTGCAAGAGGAGGAGTGTCCAATGGGTCAAGGAAGCAGCAGCTACCCAGCATGGGATGCTCCCCTTCTATTTCAATATGATGTGGTAGCTATCATTGGTTTCAGCTGAAAAAGAAGCAGAAAGATCATTTGTCACCTCCAAAACACAGCAAAGAAGTATGACAGGTTCTCATAAGAGAAAGACCAGAGAAAAAAAGAAGATTTCTTAGCTTTTACACAGACCAATGCATTTATATCAGAAAAGCAGTAAAAAAGTAACATGAACTATTATTGGAGGCAGGATGACTGCCATTAACTGAATAACTTGAGGTAGCTAGTAAACTTTGATAATGGCATAAGATAACTTATAATAAGCGATAAACTCTTAGAAAGCTTGTTTCTTAATCAACATATAGAATTAACACTACTTTCCTTTTCTTCCTCTCAAAGAGACAATGTATAAAAAAAGTCTTAAGTTCTCAAAGATTGGTAGAGTGGAAGTAAAGGCATCGTGGTATAGTAGCTGGAGATGGTGAGTGCTAAGAAGATCTGGTTTGAGTGACATACCTAAGACACATACTGGTTGTGTGACTTTAGGCAAGTCACTTAATTTCTTATTGCCCCAGACAACTCTTTAAGACTGTAACTTGCAGAAGTTGCTGTTCTATTTTGGTAGAGGGAGTTTCCTCATCAGAATACTACAGATGAAATTACAAATCAGACCAAATAAAAAAGAAAGTATTTTTTATTGTTCTATTACCTTTCATTGTGTCCAGAACAAAACAAGCTTCCTCCTGAAAGTTCTGAATCATCTAAAAGAAGCAACAAGACTAAGTGAAAAAGAAATGCTCTAAATCACTAATATAAGAGAAATGTAAATTAAAACAACTCTGAGATATCACCTCACATCCATCAGATTGGTTAATAAGACATAAAAGGAAATTTACAAATGCTGGAGGGGATATGGAAAAATTGGGACATTAATGCACTGCTGGTGGAGATGAGAACTGGTCCAACCATTCTGCAGAACAATTTGGAACTACGTCCAAAGAAATATAAAACTGTGCATACCCTTTTAACCTAGCAAGACCACTACTAAATCTCTATTCCAAAGAGATCAAAGAAAAGGGAAATGGACTCAAACACACCAAAATTTTTATAGCAGCTCTTTTTTGTGCGAGCAAAGAATCGGGAATTGAGAGGATCCCCCTCAATTGGGGAATGGCTGAATAAACTATGGTATGTGAATATGAAGGAATATCATTGTGCTACAAGAACTGATGAAGGCAATGGCTTCAGAGAATCCTGAGAGGACATATATGAACTGATGCAGAGAGAAGAATCAAGATAAACACTATACACAGTAACAGCCATATCATAACAATGAATCAACTGTGAAAGACTTGGCAACTCTGATGAATACAATGATTCATCATAATTCCAAAGGCCTCGTGATAAAAAATGCTACCCACCTTTAGATACAAAACTAAAAAAGAACTCAGTGCATACTGAAGCATATTTTTTTTCTCTTTGTCTTTTTGGAACATGATGTATGCAGAAATGTCTGCATGACTTCATATGTATACTGAACATTGTATTTCTTGCCTTCTCAATGGGTGAGGGAGGGAGAGTATTTGGAACTGAATAAAATGACATTTAAAAAAGACTAAGTAAACTTCTAAAGCTTAAACAAAATGCTATTAGATCATATGCACCTTAGCTCAAAGATATTAATTAATAAGCATTTACTAAGATAACGTGTGAGGCATTATGCCAAGCACTGCGTATACAAAGACAAGTCAAATAGTCCCTGCCCTCAAGGAACTTATATTATAATTGGGGAGAAAACATGTACACATATGAGCATATACAGGATATATGCAAAATGAATACAAGATAGTTTGAGGAAGGGATGTGGTAGTAGCCTATGGGACCAGAGCAGGCTTCATGAACAAGATGACACCTGAGCTAAGTCTTGAAGGAAACCAGGTGAGACAGAGAGGTGCTGAGGGAAGGCATCCCTGGCATGGGGGAAAGGAAGTACAAAGGCATCAACAGATGGGTGACAAGCATGTCATGTAAGCCAAACACTGAGTAGGCCACTATGGCTAAAACAAAGAGTTAGAGAAGAAGGAGTAAAGTGTAAGAAGACTGGTAAGGCAGGAAGGAGCTAAGCTATGAAGAGCTTTAAATGTCAAATAGAGGGGTTTATACTTGAAGCCATAGGAACCACTGGAGTTTATTAGGGGTGGTGAGATGATCAGATCTGAGTTAAGGAAAAATCCCTTTGGCAGCTGTATGGAAGATGGACTAGAATGGAAAGAAGCTGGAGACAGTACACTAAAAATGGAGGCTATTGCTGAAGTCCAGCTGAGAGATGATGAAGATCTGAATTAGGATGGTAGCTGTGAGTGGAGAGGAGAGGATATTTATTTGTAGAGATGTTGTGGAGATAGGAATGACAAGATTTGGCAAGGACTGGATATGTGAGGAGAGGAGTCTAGGATGACACTGAGGTTGCAAACTTGAGTGACTGCAAGGATGGTGTCCTAACTTATCACTTGACAGTGATGGGGAAGTCCGGAAAAGGGGTATATTTTTTTGGCGGGGATGACAACGGAGTAATAAATTTTCTTTTGGATGTGTATTTGAGATGCCCAATGGATATTTGGTGCTGTGAAACTGGAGCTGAGGAGACTAGGACTAGATATGCAGTGACCCAACAATTAAATTTATTAAACTCTTACTACGTGCCAGATGCTGTACTAGGGATATTCCAATAGTGGAGACAAGAAGTAAATAACTGTGTACATACCAGTTACATACAGAGTAGATAGAAGGTAATCTTAGAGAGAAGGCACTATCAGCAGAGGATTCTGAGAAAGGCTTTCTGTACAATGTGGAATTTTAAGCAGTCTTGAAGGAAGAGAGGGATTTGGGAACCATTTGCACAGAAACAGTCAGCTTTTATAACATTTCAGATAAGCTGAAAATGGTTGGCCTTTTTAATTCCTCTGCCCTTGAGCAGCCCCCAAATGGGGTCTTGAATAGGAAGGATATCGGGCTGAACTCACATTCTTCAAATGTCTAGTCTTCAAAAACCTTCAGAATCATCTGCCCTTTTGCTCATGTATTTCAAGGGTGTTTGAAGAAAGCATTTTAGTTTTAAACAAAAAAAAAAAAGGAATTTGACAGAGAATTGTCCCTAGTATATTTGACTGGTGCTGTATTATATGACACTTTCTTGAATATTTAATTGCTTGATGATAAAGCTCTATTCAGAATTTACCTCATCACTGATGAGCACATGTATTCCTGTCGGCCCCTGTTTGTAGATCTGACTGATCTGACAAGGGGAGATACTGAAAAGCTGAGCGATTTTCTCTGTCAGCTCAACAGCTGTCAGTTCTTCCAGATAGATGGCATGGTACACTGCAAAGGGAAGAAAGAATCAGCAGTCAGGGCCAGACTGTTCCCTAAATAAGGACATTCCTGCATAACTAATCAATCAACAGATGAATTAAAAAGGATTTATTGCCTTCCTACAATATGCCAGATATGGAAGTAGCCACTAGGATTGTTACAGAGACAGAAATGACACAGCCCCTACTCTCCGGGAGCTCACAATCCAGAGGGGGAAACAACTGTACCTATGTTAGTAAACACAAGGCAGATACAAGGCGATTTGGAGGAAGGTGGGCATGGACTATGGGGGAATGTATCAGGCAAAAGCTTCATGTAGAAGGTAGCACTTGAACTGAGAGTCTTTAAGGAAATTAAGGAGGCCAGTTTGACTGGACCATTGAGTGTATGAAAAAAAGTAATGTGAGATTAGAAAAGTGGTTTGGGGCCAAGTTGTGAAGGGTTTAAAATGGCAAACAAAGGAGTTTGTATTTGATCCTAAAAATAATTCTCTAAACACTGACCCACTTTTCTATGTCACCTAGTAGACTCCCATCATGTAAACACCTGAATGTCCCTTTCACCTCTCTCTGAATCCATCTTGTTCTCTTCTGAATGACCTACCAAAGAAAGCACCATTTGAGTCTCCGTTCTCATGTTTCTGCTGCTGCTGCTGCTGTTGCTGCTGCTGCTGCTGCTGCTGCTGCTCCCTCAACTGCAAGGATTCCTGGCAAACATAAATCGTCAGCCTGGGCCTCACCATCCTAAGGAGGAAGCACCTTGTAAGCTGTAAAGTTCTCAAGGCAGGCACATTTTATGGGAAACCAATTTTAAAGATGATACTTTGTGACAATAAGACTACTCTGCCTGTATAAGGGTATATAGAGTAAAAATATATACTCCGACTCCATATACTGTGCACCAGGCCCAAGATTTGTTTCAGGGTCCTCAGCAGAATATATTAGGCCACCATTTATACCACAGCTCAACCTGTTTTCCTTCCGCAAATACAGGGTGTTCCTAAAGTCTGGACGCATAGGAAAAAAATGCATATTTTCAAGAAATGAAATGAATGAAATTTTCAACATTTTATTTAATTGGAATATTAACAAATAACATCTTCACTATGATTTCCATCATTTGTGATGCAAAGGTTGATGAGCTTTGCAAGATTCATGTGAACTTGATGCACTAACTCCACATTGCCATCAATTGCCTATGTGTCCAGACTTTAGGAACACCCTGTACATTCCATTACCTATTCTATTCATGTGACCACACTAGATTGCTCATAAATAATGCCTTATGCCCTACCCCTTTCTCCTCAAAAAACCACACTATTTTTTTTAAAGGACAGGATCTGTGATCTAGTACTTAGCACAGAAGAATGAACTTACTAGATATTTATTGATTGATGAAATGATTTCAATGGCACAGGTTGTCCTGAGGTGAGAAAACTCCTTACCAATGCATGGTGGCACTTTCTTTGCAACTTATAGTTTTAGGGAGTTGCCTAGAGCACTGTAGTCAAACTCAAATAAAAATGGATCCCTGCCTGCTGCATATTGGCTTAGAAAGCCACAGATTAACATTATCTATGTTGCACTGTATCTTTATTCTGTTAAACATTTCCCAACTGCATTTTAATCTGACTTCTGCACTTGGGAGTTGTACTCCAAGTTTGACAACTCTGCCCTAGAGCCCTGAAAGATTAAGTGCCCTGCTCAGGCTCATATGGCCAGTCTGTGTCAGAGAATCTGAATCCAGAGCTTCCTAGCTCTGAGGCTGGTTTTCTATCCACGGATATCACACTGTCTCTTTTTAAGCCAATCTTAAAATCCTACTTCTTCCATGAAGTTTTACCAAACTCAAATACCCTAAGATGTACTCATGCCAGTCATGTATTTAATGCAAACACTTTATTCCCAGTACATAGTCACTATTTAAATTATGTTGATACATTCTGCATGTGTTTCTTGTTATCAGTGTTATCTGTTTTAAAGTGTAAGCAGTGATAGGGCAGGGACTGGGTCTATTAGATTTCTCCACATAATACCCAGTACGCAATAAGTATTTTTAATATTAATCATGGCCTCTACTCCATTTCATCCACCCTTAAATTACAATAAAATCCCTACACCCCTACACAAAATATGGGGTACTATGGAAAGGACTCCACTGGGCCATAATGAAAAAATTTTGACAGGGTAGCTCAGTGACCCACAAAATACTCAGGACTTGACAGCCTAAAGCAAACCAATGTGTGAAACCTAAATTCACCCTAAAATGAATTACATACCTCCCTTTTAAGGCATTGAAGAGTCGGATTCCATCAGCAGGGCCACAAATTTGGATAACGTCATCTCTGGTTAACTTCAATAAATCTGCACCTAATAAGAATAAAATAACATGGGAAATAAAGCAAGAATCTGTAATGTACACCTGCATGGGCTTTTGAAGAAAATTTAAAAAAATAACATTGAATTGAAGACAGCCACATTCCCTTCTTTAAAGTACCATGTGGGACAAAACGGCAGAACAGTAGAAAAGTACAGTAAGCTCCTCCACAAAACTCCTCTAAAAACAGATCTAGGAAACATAGTAGACCTAAATCTGACAGGGAAATGAAAAAAAAAAAGTCACAGTGAATCATTTTTCCTTCCCAGTCAACACAGGAAGACAAAGAGGTCTGAAGGCTCTGGGACCAGAATTAAGCAAAGGGAGCAGTGGGCACCAGGGAGAGAAACAGCCCCAAGCCAGCAGAGCAGTGACCAGGGCAAGAATCCCAGGCCAAAGCCCCAGCAGAGCTGCTTGCATGACTGACAGTGGCCAAACTGAGGGCAACTGTCAGCCACTGCTGGATTACACTGCTTCAGGAATGCTGCTGGCTGGCAGGTCTCAAGCCTGAGCTGCCCTTGAGATACCAGAATAATACTCAATGCCCCAAGAAAGCAGCAACCAGAACCAGTCTGGACCTTCCCTCCAGAAGTACACAGAGCCCAGGCCTAACAAGTCCAAAGACAGGAAGTAGGTTGGAAGAATGAGCAAAAAAAAAAAAAAAAAAAAAAAAGAAAGAAAGAAAGAAAAAGAAAAAAGAACCATACCATGAAAAGCTATTCTGGTGACAGGAACACTAAAGACACAAACCCAGAAGAAAAGAATTATTCCAAAACACCCACAAGGCATATATCTTTAACCTGATAACATCACTATCAGGTCTAGGAGATGATAGGAAAAGGACCCATCTGTACAAAAATATTTATAGCAGCTCTTTTTGTGGTGGCAAAGAATTGGAAACTGAGGGGATGCCCATCAATTGGGGGATAAATGAATAAGATGTGGCATATGATTGTGATAGAAAGATTGTGCTATAAGGATGAGGGGGGACAGTTTCAGAAAAACCTGGGAAGACATAATTTGATGCAAAGTGAAGTGAGCAGAACCACAGGAACAATGTAAATGATCAACTGTGAAAGACTTAGCTACTCTGATTAATACAATGATCCATAACAATTTCAAAGTACTCATGAGGAAAAGTGCTATTCATTTTCAAGTACAGAACTGATGGACTTAGAATGAAGACTGGAGTATATTTTTTCCTTTATGTTTCTTGCTTCCCCTCACCCCCTCCCAACATGGGCTAATGCCAAAATATATTTTGCATGACTTTATATGTATAATAGGTGTGGTATTTCTTGCTTATTAATGGGTGGAGGAGGGAGTGGAGGGAGGGAAAGAATTTGGAACTAAAAACAAAAATAAAGTAACAAAAAAAAATCAGAAGAAAAAAACATTCATAAGAAAAGCCTCAAAGGAAAACGCAGCTTGAGTACATATTCAACTTGAATTCCTGAAAGCAAAAACAAATGTTAAAAAGAGTTAAAAATGTTTTTATAAATGAAAAAAACTTGGAAAAAAATGAAAGCCATGGAAGAAAAATTGGAAAGGGGAAACAGCATGGTACATGCTCTAGTACAAAAGCTTACTTAAGCAATAAATTACCTAAAAATTAGAATGAACAAAACAGAAGCCAATGACTCCATGACAGAGCAAGAAATATTAAAATAAAGTCAAAAGACTGAAAACAATAAAAGAAAACAAAGTATCTCATTGGAAAACAAATGACATAGAAAAGAAATTGAGGAAAAAATTTAAGGATGACTTGAAAGTCATGACAAAAAAAAAGTCCAAACATACTTCAAGAAATCTTAAAAGGAAACTGCACAGAATCAGAGAATAAAGTGGAACCAGAAAGAATCCACTGGTCACCTCCTGAAAGAAATCCCAAAATGAAAACTCCAAAGACTATCACAGCCAAAATCCAGAACTTCCCAGTCAAAGAAAAATACTATAATCAGCCAGAAAGAATAAATTCAACTACCAAGGAGCCACAACCAGGATCACAAACAGTTTAACAGACATTAATTGTTGTTTATCCTTTGTTCTTCAAGAGGAACAAATTTAGCAGCCATTACTACAATGAAGGAGTAGAGAGCTTGGAATATTATATCCCAGAAGGCAAAGGATATAGGATTACAGGCAAGAATAATTTACTCCTCAAAACATAATCATACAGGGAGAAAAATGGACTATAAACGGAGAAGTCAACTTCCCAGCATTCCTGATGAAAAGACCAGAGCAGAGTAGAAACTCTGAAGAAACTCAAGAGTTAAGAGAAACATAAAAAGGTAACCACTAATGAACACTTATATAGGGCTAAACAAAGATAAACTGCTGACATTATAATATGAAGAGATGAAAGATATGTCCTCTTTGAACCCTATCATCACAAGGTGTAGGAGAGGCACTCTAATTAGACAGATGGCCTTGGAATAATTGTGTTGTCTTACTAATCTTAAGAAAAGAGGGAAAGAGAAGGGAAGAGGAGTACCTTGGGCAAGGTGGGCGAAGGTTAGGGAAAATAATCTCACATAATCAGGGTGTGCCAGTAAACATCAATATAAACAAGGAGGAAAGGTTGGGGAGAGCACCTGACACTTGAACTTTACCCTCATCTGAATCGGCTAAAGGAGGGAAAAATACAGTTGGCTACAGAAATACATTTCATTTAAAAAGGGAAATAAGAGGGAAAGGGAAGAAGAGAGAAGGAGGAATTAAAGGGAAAGGAGATTAAAGGAGAAATTAGTTCTAAATAAAACAAACTACAAAAATATTTCTAGTTCTTTTTTAGGCAGTAAACAGTAATCTAAAGGGGTGCCCATCAACTGGAGAATGGGCATATATAATGGGGGAATATAAGTCATAGTATATGAATGTGATGGAATATTATTGTCCCTCCCTCCCTCCCTTCCTTCCTGGGAAGGCAGGGCAATTGGGGTTAAGTGACTTGCCCAAGGTCACACAGCCAGGAAGTGTGTCAAGTGTCTGAGGCCGAATTTGAACTCAGCTCCTCCTGACTCTAGGGCCGGTGCTCTACTCACTGCGCCATCTAGCTGCCCCCAATGGAATATTATTGTGTAGAAAGAAATGATGAAGGGGATGGTTTCAGAGAAACCTGGAAAGACTTAAATGAACTTATACAGAATGAATTGAACGGAACTAGGATAATTTATACATCAAATGACTTAGCAACTCTCGTCAGCATGATGACCAACCACTATTCCAGAGGTCTAGTGATGAAACATGCTACCCAGCTCCCGACAGGTAGATGATATGTCCACACAAACACACGTATGGATGTATACACATATATATGTAGATAGGTATTTCGTTTTAGAAATGGCCAGTGTGGAAATTTGTTTTGCTTGACTATATGTTTTTTAAATTTTATTTTTTCCTATTAGACATAAAAAAAATTTTTTTTAGAGGGGGGGAAGCAGGGCATTTGGGGTTAAGTGACTTGCCCAAGGTCACACAGCTAGTAAGTGTGTCAAGTGTCTGAAGTCACATTTGAACTCACATCCTCCTGACTCCAGGGCCTGTGCTCTACTCACTGTGCCACCTAGCTGCCCCTCCAAAACAATTTCTAACCTTTGTTTTTTACAATTGAGTTCCAAGTTCTCACCCACCATTCTTTCCCTCTCCCTTCATTAAGAAGGCAAGCATTTTGATAAAGATTATATAGATGTGCAGTCTTACTCACGCATTCTTTTTGTTGCTTTAAAGCTTTGAGTTCCAAATTCTATGCTTCCCTCCCTGTTCCCTGAGACAGTAAGCAATCTTATATAGATTATACATATATAATAATGTAAAACATGTCCAGATTTTGACTACATATGTTTGTAACAAGAGTTTTGCTTTTCTCTAATTCTCAATTAGGTTGATTGGAAGGAGGACAATTTTTACTGATTAAAAAAAGTTTTTTAAAAGAAAAATATAAAATTTACTATATGAAATTAATTAGAATGATTTAAATTACTTTTTTCTTCCCCAATTTCTTGATTTTTTTTTTTTTTTGCAGGGGGGAAGGCTGGGCAATTGGGTTAAGTGACTTGCCCAGGGTCACACAGCTAGTGTGTCAAGTGTCTGAGGCCACATTTGAACTCAAGTCCTCCTGACTTCTGGACCAGTGCTCTACTCACTGCGCCACCTAGCTGCCCCAACCCAATTTTTTAAATACAATTATTGTTTTAGAGAATGTATATGAAAACTCCAAATCACTAACAATAAGAAAAAATGCAAAACACCTCTAAGGTTTCACTTCACACCCAGCAAACGGGGAAAGATGACAAAATATGAGAATGATCAATATTTTAAAGGCTTTGAAAAGACTCAATACTCAAATGGGTCTATGATGCCATTGATTTTGGAGTTCCCTCTGATAATGATGATCACAACTCATCCTTTCCTGCCCATCCTATGTGGCAGGAACATTCATGTTTTTCTAAAAGTTTGCCACAGGGAGCCCACAGACTGGAGTCAGAGTCCTTGCCCAATGTAGGGGTACTAGTGTTCCAGGTACTGAATTCTCAGGCCTTCCCCGAATTGCAAGGGGACTCAGATTGTCATCTTGACATCTGTGGATCATGTGACTAGTCTATCAGAGCTTACAGCTTGACCTAAAGTTGCCTTGGGCAGCTATCTCTCTCTAGCAAATAAAAAGTCTGCCAACTAAAGTACTCTATGGGCTCTTTTGGAAGTCCTGCTGTAGCAATTAATTTAAATTAGTTTAACTCCTGGATAAAATTATTGTTAATTGGTGGCAATGTCATTCCTGTTTGTCTGTTTCCCAGTTTTTATTTTCATTAAAAGATATCGTTTCATTGAAAAGATAAACACGCTAATACACTGTTGTTGGATCTGTGATGAATCCAACTGTCCTGAAAAGCCATGTGGGATTATGCAAAGGAAATTACTAAAATGTCCTTATCTACTGACCCAGAAATTTCACTGCTAGGTATATACCCTAAAAAGTCAAAAAGAGAAAGAAATGTCCAACACATAAAAAAAAAATTATAGTAGCACAGTAACAAAGATGCCTATCAATTGGGGGAATGTGATGGAATATTACTGTACTATATGGAAAAATGAATATGAAGAATACAAGGTAGCATGAAGAGTTTCACATGAAATGATGCATGCAGAATGAAGTAAGCAGAACCAGGAAATATAAATAAATAAATAAATATATGTATGTATATAAAATAACTACAATAACATAAATTGAAAGAAAAAATAATGAGAAACTGAAACTATATTCTATGCCATTTTAATGACCAATCCTGACCTTGAAGAAGAGATATGAGACTGCACCTCCCCACTTCCCTTTTTTTTATTATATTTCTTTTGTTTTTTCAAGGGGGGAAGGCAGGGCAATTGGGGTTACTTGCCCAAGGTCACGCAGCTGGTAAATGTGTCAAAATGTCTGAAGCTGGATTTGAATTCAGCTCCACCTGACTCCAGGGCCAGTGCTCTACTCACTGCACCACCTGGCTGCCCCTACCTCCCTTCTTTACAGAGAAGGGAAAATATGGAAGCAGAATACTGCCTATCCTATTAGAATTGATTGATGTGTTTATCGGTTTTCAGAAATGATTTCCCCTCCCTTTTTTATTTTTTGTTATAAGCAAAAGCTCTCTGAATAATCAGGAAATAAAGGTGATATGTTAACAAAAAATAACAAAAAAATGTTTAAAAAGAGAAAGTCTGATAATGATAACTTCATAAAAGAAGAAAAAATGGTTCAGAGCACAAGTAAAAAAGCCTTTTATGAGAACTAAGAAGCACCAAAATGTAATTTTCTATTACAAGGAAAGAAAGATAATCCTAACCTGAGAAGTTTGTGAAAAGCCGTGAGAACGTGGAGAATCGGTTGCGATGTAACCACTGTTGAGCTTCCTGAGGGGTAGTTGTTGGCAGAAGGTTCTGAAACCAGGAGTACAAAAGAGTAACTTTGTAATTATAGAAAGAAATCTACTGCAGACACATTCACACACATCACATTCAGTAGCAAAGCTAACTTGAGTCTAATCTGTTTAAAATGGTCTGTACCCAAAAAATTAATCTTCTACTAGAGCACTGGAAGCCTAAAAGTATTACCTATTGAATGCCATAATCTTCAAATTACTTCTAAACATGGCAAATAGCTAATATTCAATGTAAACTTACATCTGCAACTGGAGGAGGTGGTTCTGGCTGGTGATTTGGTGAACCATTCCTAAAGAGACATTTAAAATAAAAGAGTAAGCCCATGACAGCCTGAGGAAGAAAACTGAGAGTTAGAATGCTTATCATTACCTCTTTTTCTTTTCTCTAAACAATGGATCTTAAGATCACACACAATGATAGATACAGAGGGTGTTCCAAACATCTTGGTGCAGTTTTGAACTATAAACTTTAGTTTAGCTATTAAAACTTAAACCTGTACCAAGGTGTTTGGAATACCTTGTATTTAAAATCAGAGAGGCAGCATAGCAAGAGAGCAGTCTTCAAAGCCAGAAAGACCTCAGTTTGAGTCTATCCTCTGTCATATAAGTGGCTATGTTTCCTCGGACAAATCAACCAGTATCTCTGTGCTACAGGAAACTCTGTAAGACTCTAAGTTGTAGAGAAGGTGCTGATCAGCATTGGCAGAATGAGTGTCCTTACCTGGGAGGTCCCTAGACCAATGAAATCACAGGCCCAGCCCCTATCCTCTATCTCTATTTAGAATCAGTATTTTCTATTCTGTGATCTAGGGGCCATCAAGAATTTTGGTACCCTTATTCTCCCTCCTTCTTCCTGCTTGTTAAATGGGTTATCTCCAGAGCCCTGCAGTAGTTTATGTGTGAAAGATCCAAATCAACAGAGTGAAGGAGGAAAGAAGGAAAGTATAAGAGAAAAAAAATGATAAGACAGCAAAATAAAATTAAGATCTTTAGAACTATCATTATATAGACTACATAATCCATTTAATTATAAATATATCATAATCCCAGGAAAAAGTGTGTCTCTACAGATTATAGTTATACTTTCTAAGGTTATACTTTCTTTCATCAGATAACATAACCTAAATGTATTTTCTCCTCTCCACCTCCACCCCGACCCCCAACTATCAAGAAACCTAGAGTCAAATTTAGTGGCCACATAACTGACTCAGATTGTTGGCAATGTCTACTCACTCTGCTATCTTTGTTTGAGCGTGTTTTGTTTTTATCTTTAATTGTCCTATTTTTGTACTATGCTTAATCTTAGAAACCTCCTCAAAGTTGAAATAAATTCTGAATAAATAAAATCAAACATCATGTAAATAGACCACCCCCACTATTTCAAACCTGAATGTAGCCCTTGGGAAAAGCCTAGTAGAGTCCAGAGTTTTAAATGCTAAGAACTCTCCTCAGATAGTTCTCTCCCATTGGGGCTTCCCCCTCATGTCCTGATTTGGTTTTTCCTCTCCAGTTCTGTCTGTTCTAGCCAGGGTGCACTCCCTCCCTGGGTCTCAGTTTCCTCATATGTAAAATGAAGGGGCTGGTCTAAATGACTTAAAAGTCCCTTCCAGCTCTAAATCAATGACCCTATGATCCTAAAATATAACTACTTCTTTTTGACTTCTGTGTCAACTTTCAATTACCTCTGGAAATGAGAGATAGGAGTTAAATGAAATAATAACAACAGCAGTTTGCATTTTAAATTAAAAGTACTTGACAAAGTGCTTCCTTATCCATTATCTAATAAGAGACTCATAACAACCTTGTGTGGTAGGTATTATTTATCCCCATTATACAAATGAGAAAATAGGCTCAAATTGATTACCAAGCACACAAATCTAATAAGCATCAGAAGTAGGACTTAAAGCCAGGGTTTCTAATTCTAAATCCAGTGTTCTTTTCTTTCTAGCATGTTTATATCAGCCTCAACCTTCCCTCCAAGATTCAAATACCAGTTGGCAGTTACCTATAAAGTGTTAACAAATAGCACAAAGGATTTATGAGGAACTTTCCTGTAATATGAATACTAAACAAACAGTTAAAAGACAGGGGGTAAGATGGTGGGAGACTTATAAGTCTATCTGCACACAGTAATCAGCACCCCCAAGTAACTGAAAGTTGACCACAAATGCCATTTTCATGAGTAAAAAGGTTGCAAGAGTTTAGAAACTTCTTCAAATCTTGTATGATGATGGTCCAGCAATGATTACCAAATCATTGCTACCAAAACACTGAACAGAGGTGGTATAATGAAATAGAGGGGAGAAATGTGGGATGTCAGAAGACATGGGTTTGAGGCCCAACTCCATCACTTACTAGCTGTGTGACCTTGGGCAAGTCCCTTAGCACACAATTTCCTTTTATTTAAAAAAGGACAAAAATACTTACATTACCTATTTCTTAGGACTGTGATGAGGAAACTGTTTTGTAAATAATAAAGCACTATGTAAATGTAAACTATTATTGTTATTGACCTAGAAATATACACCTCACCTCTTGAAAGGTCATGAAAGAATATTCTGGAGTCCAAAAACAAGGCAATTTTATTTCTCAGACTTACCCTTCTCCGATTGAAAAACTGCTATGAGAACTGTTAAAGCCAGGTGATGGGGAATTATTGACATATGTGATCTCAGGCCATGGAGAACACTAAAAACAAAGCACAACTCAGACATAAAGTAGACTTGCTTTCTTAAAAATTGTGTTTTCTGAACTGCAAAATGATTTCCCCAGGGAAACACAAGACCCACATCTTGATTCTAAAGTCCTAACCTCACAAATTTCCTCTATTTTCAGAGGCCTACATATATATTGGAAGTTCTCCCAGGACCATCAACCATACCAAAAGGGAATTACAAGGCAAATACATGAATCCCATATCACTTTATAATTGCATAGGGAAAAATAAATGCATTGATGAGCCAGTGTTCTGTAAATTGCCTAGCAAGCTTGCTAGTTTTAGTAGGGCAACAGAAAAGTTAATTACTAAGGAAAAGGCAAATCATTCAGAAAAAGACTGAAATGAACCTCTGAAAAAAATCTTTTTACCTCCGTGAGTATAGTTGTCTCATAGGAAGGTTGGTATTTTTCCTTTTCATGAGGGGTTCGCTTCTCCATTTTCTCCCTGTCTGTTTTTTGCTTCCTGTCTGCACCTTTGGGCTAGAATTAGACAAATTTGTTTGAAAAATGTGTGCTGGTAAGAGATAGATTGACTAACATAGTTGGCAACTGTTTGGTGAAACCATGCAAACTTCATGGCCTTCCTCAATCCCTAAGAACTCAAAGAATCACAGAATTTGAGTTGGAAGGGACCTAAACAGCCATCCAGTCCGACCCACATCTGAAAGGAATTCCTATTAGAAAATACCTGAAAGCAGTCTGCTTGAAGACCTTCAAGAAAGAATACGTCATTACCTCTAGAGGAAACCTATTCTACTTCTGGATAACTTTAGGGAAGGGTACTAAAATGCCTTCTTGCAACTTCCACCCCACGTCTGGTTCTTTCCTCTGAGGCTAATTATAACAAGTCAAATCCCTTCTTCACAGCACACCCCTTCAAATGCATGAAGCTGGCTATCATGTGCCCTCAATACTTCTCTTTCCCAGGTCAAAACATTCCCAGGTGCTTCCACTGATATGAAATTGAGGCCCTTCAACATATCTTAGTTGTCTCCCTCTAGATACCCTCTAGCTCATCTTCAACTACAGTGCCCAGAACTACACACAATACTTCAGAGGAGGACTGATGAGGACAGAGCACTAGGCAATTATCACTTCCTTATTCTTGGAAGCTATGTGTCTCTTTGTGTAGACAAACGGCATTAATTTTGGTGGCTGCCACACCATACTGCTGACCAAAGTTTAGTGGAATTTGCAGTCCACTAAAACCCTTAGATCTTTTTCAGATAAACAGCTAACCAACTGTGCCTTGCCCATCTTATATTTGTAGAGCTGATTGTTTTGTAAGTATAAGAGTTTACATTTATTGTTACTAACTAAATTTCATCTTATTAGACTGAGCCCACTCTAGCCCAGGGGGGTCAAACTCATAGTGACTAAGTTTAAAAATGTAATGTTACCTATATTTTATTGTATTTTTATGTATTTTGTTAAGTATTTCCCAATTACATTAAAATCTGATTCTGGGAGTTTTGCCGGCTGTACGTGGCCTGTGAAGCACCTTACACACCTCTGCTCTAATCTATCAAGATCTCTTTGTATCCTGTCATCAATGTTAGCTGTCCCGCCCACCCTGGCATGACATACACATTTCATGTGCATGTAATTTGCTCTTCTCTAGTCTTTTAGCACCTCTACAATATTTCAAATATTACTGACAATGGTTCAGCGACAAATCTGCCAGTTCTTTCGGTACTGGAGCATGTGGTTCATCTGTGCCAGGTAACTTGAATTCATCCAGCTCAGAAGAGTATTCTTGTTTCTGTATCCACCCACCAAACCCAAAACTGAACAGCCTGTCACAATTAAGCCAACACACTTCTAGTTCAGGCCATATCTTTTTTAATTTTATTTTTCTAAAACATAAATACACCACAAAAAAATAAAAATATTGTAAACTTAAATATAAAATAAGTAAAGTCATGCATAGCAGAACATGAGAGGATTCTGAATATATAGCAATAAATTCCTATTTCAAGAAAGTCTGTGTAATAAATTCTATGCATTATGTTGAGAATTATCCATCTTTTCTTTGCTTCTTTGTGTTTTCTTTTGTTCTCTCACATTTTTACTTTATTGTATTCGAAATGACGATTTAGATTTCTAGTTTGTTGATAACTGTTAAAAGAGACAGAGAAAGAGATAGAGAAAACCCAGCAAAATGGTTAGCAGTACCTTGAAAACTTTGATCTGACAGCTGGCTGAATGCAAGTGTTCAGTGTATTCTCCATTCTCATTCTCCTTGAAGGTGTCAATCTGAACTCGGAATGGCACACCCTTTTCTCCACCATGTTTTCTCATAGTGAACTCTGTGCTGATACAATGTACCTAAAAAAAACCCAACCCAACAATAACAAAAATAACGCTCTTTTTGTCTCTTTCTGCCACTGAGGTGTTTACAGGCTAATGAGAGAGACAGTTGAAGAGTAATCTGGGCTAGGGAAACGGCATATATGAAAATTCCAGGGGGGGAACAAGAAAAGGGCAAAGGTGGTTAGCAGGTTTGGTTAGCTGGAAAAATCTGAGGCAGCAATTTATTCATGAGGGTAGTTAAAAGGAGAAATTATTCTGCTACAGGCCCTGTTGAGGGCAGCACAGATCAGAACTACCAGAGAGTATCTGTTCCATTTGCTTTCCCTTCACACCTATCCCTACATGGCTACTCACACTGCTTAGATGATTTGGGGTCACTAATTATAATCGCTCTGGGAAAACAGAAGACCATAAGGACTCACTAATATGATGTGCTATGCCCTCGGATCTCAGGGCACATGTAACCTGCTAATGCATCCTAAAGACCACTGGACCTTGCCATTTGCTCTGTCACCAAACCCTTAGGGCTTTCAGACTTTTCTACATGCCATGCATATGAGTTCTCTTACACATTTTGTCTCTCCCAATTACAGTATAAGCCCCTTGGGAACAGAAACTGTCTCACTTTTTCTGTCTATATTCCTAGCATGTAGCATAGTGTAGCATAGTATGTATTGAGTGCTTAGTAAATGGTCTTTCATTCATTCATTTAAAGGGGCTCTAAGGCACATGTTGAGAAGTTTGTACTTGAATCAGTTGTGAACCTCTCTAAGGGGTTACATCTTTATCACGTCATATTCCTTATTCAGCAAAACAAGGAACTTGGGATGTCCTTTATAATTGGACACCACATCTTTTTACCTGAATAAACACAGATGTCCTCTTTGCAGGGTCCCAGAGAAACTCCACAGTATTCAGTTGTGTTGGATTTGCCCTAGGGTCAATTATACCTACAGACATTGGAATATCTGAAAGATAAAATACTAGTTATCAAGCAGCTGAATGCTATTAGGCTTAAATGAAAAGTCACTCATTTTCATGTTCCTGACCAGAGTTAGCATGCAACTGGTTGAGTCATAAACCTGTTTTTAGGTAAAAGAAGTGATTATTTCAGTAAAATTATCAGTACTAAAAAATGACTTACTCATTTAATATCACCCCTAAGCAGTTTTCCTTTGGTCTAACTTTGGGTGTGTTTTTTTTTTTATTTTAAAGGTTTAAAACTGAATCAATTTAACAGCTCTACTCCAGTTTGCTAAAATGCCACTCAGATGACTGGCTACATCTTAATTTTAGTTTTGATGCAAGTGAAAACTATCTACAACCACAATGCATCCGAGTACAGAATCAATTAATGCTATTGCAGAGGCCTCTATGTTTAAAGAGTCTGAAAAGAGTCAAAAAGCATTATATATAGAACACTGAATATAGTACACAGTTTCATGCCACTGGAGAGAGTTCTTCATCTAGGATTAGGTGGCAGGTGCTACAAACAAAAGGAAAGCAACAGGCAAAGTAGTACTTTGTAGGTTTTGGTAAAGCTCTGGATTTCACTCCCCATAATATTTAATTATTAGGAAGATATGGATCAAACCTTATTACTTAATAATACAGCCATACCAGATAAACACTATTATTACTGGAGAGAGCAACACCTCAGTGTAAAGCCAAGGACAGTAACTGAGTGCGTTCCAGAAGTATTTCACTGAAAATAATTGCGTTAAATTCACCCTACAGGCAATTATAATTGCATACATTGTGTTATCTATGTGAGAATTACTGTTCGCATTTAAATCTAGTAGCATTCAGTTGTTTAATACCAAAATATAACATTTTCCTCTCTCCCTTACTTCCCCCTTTCAAAAAAATATAAATTTACTATATTAGTCAAAGATAGAAATATATTAAAAGTAGTATATGATTATGACTACCTATGTAATTATATAATTAAATTAAGAATGTTTTCATTAAGGAGTGAATGAGAAAATGTAACTGTCACTGTCTCAGGATCACTATCCTTGTTAGATGTATATTTGTTTCATCTGTGCTATGTATTAATTTTTAACTATAAAACTAATGTTAATCAATAGAGAGAAGTGTCTACTTGCACATTTATCTGAATCAAGTTCTGCTAAATGACTATATTTTTGTATATGCCCAAATACAGCTGTCAATATACATCCTGTTCTGGTTCTGATTGTCCTTTGTATTATCTCATGCCTATATGCCTTCGTATTCTTTGTACTTACTTTTATAGCACTTTATTATTTTACATTCATATAGCATCATTTTGGGGTGCATTTCTTCACTCAATGGATATGCAAATTGCTTTTTTCAAATTATGCGGCTATGTTTTTTTTTTTTAAGTTTTCCTAACAGTTTTGAGATCAAGTTCTAAGAGTTAAATCTCTAGGTCAGAATATTATCAGTTCTGTGACTAGTACTATCTGCTGAGATACTGTTCTCCAGAAAGTTTGCAACAATCTATCATCCTACCAAAATGCAATAGAATATTTTTCCATAGCCTTGCCAGAATTTAATTCTATAATTAAAAAAAAATTTTTGTTGCCATTTTAGTGAGTATAATGTGGCACCTGAAGTTTGTCTTGCTGTGCATTTCTCTGATTAGGGAATTCGAACATCTGGTTATTAACAGTTTACCTTTTTTTTCAAAACTTATGTGTTCAGAGCATTGACAATTATTTCATTGAGGTGCATTTATTGCAATTCTTATGACTAGCAATTTCTTATATTCTGGATGTCAGATCTTCGTATCATCATATTTATCATAAATATTTTTCCCAATCTGCTTCTTTTCTTTTAGAGGTAGTGCTTTTTATTATAATCTTTTAATTTTGTAAAATTTAATCTGCTGATTCTGTCTACAATGTCATCTTCCATTTGTTAGATTGATTGAAAAAAAAGTATTCCTTCCCTATAGCTGAGCCAAAAATATTATTTTCTTTCAGGTTTTAGGGGTGATTTTTTTCATATTTTCATTGCTAATCCAGTTAAAGAGTTTATCATGGTATAAAGCGTTAAATATCTATTCAGATTATTTTTTCACCATATAGTCATCAAATTTTCTCCGACACTTTTAACTGACTTATTGATTTCACTCACTTGTGTTTTTAACCAAGAGTTTATCAAATACTATCCCCTTAAATATACTAAGTTCTTTATTCTCTTTTCCGTAAAAGAGAAAGGGTGCATGTGCAGTGTGTGTATAAGTAAAATACCTGTTTGGTAGGACATTTTGAAATCTGGTAGGGCAAGTCAATTTCCTTTTTCATACTTCTTACAGATATATTTTCCATCTGCTTTTCTACATGAATTCTGTTATGACTCTATTACTATGAACTCATCTAATGATAATGCATTAAATTTGTAGGTTATCTTGGAAAAGTACTGATCTTTTTTAAAACAATATTCCATTTCTTTAGTTCTTTGACTTGTATTAAAGAATATTAAGTTGTCTCTGCATCTTTTATATGCCTGGTCTTTTAATGCCTAAATGTTTGGTGCATTTTGTTGTTGTTATGAAAGGTATTTCCCTGCTGATATTCCTTGATACTTATTAGATACTTAGAGAAATTAAGATGATTTTTGTAAGATGTATTCTATATCTTTGTACTCTACTAAAGTTATTTGTTACACTCATCAATTTTTTTTTACGGTCTTAAGTTTTCTAGGAAATCATGGAATCATGGAAATCCATGAAAATCATGGAATCTGTGGAAATCATGGAATCTATAAACACAAGAATTAAACTTATTTGCTAATGTTTATTCCTTTATTTCTCGTGTTTTATTGCTACTGACTAAAATTATAAAACACTATCTCAAATAACAGTGGTATGTATGAACAACTGTATTTTAATGGAACTGCTTTTAGTGTTCTTCCACTGCATAAAAGATCAGTATATGATTTTGAATGTATGCTTTTTATCATATTAAGGAGTCTTCTATTCCTATGTTAATAAGTACTAACTGATCACTATTTTATCAGTCTAACTCTATGCCTACTTATATGATTATATAGTCTTTACAGATTGATTGTTTCTTATTATATCAAATTATTCTTTCAGTTATAAATCCCATATGGTCATGAAAGATGATTTTACTAATGTACTTCCCTTTCTGAGCATTATATTTGGTTCACAGTCTTCTTTTTCAGTCTTTGGTTTAAGGATCCATGTCATTCATCTTTCTGTTTTGAAAGAGTCTTTTTAAACATGAGCTTCTTAATTTTTACTTATAAATTCAAATTGGATGCCTGAATAGGAAGAAAATTGCTCTTTTCCCACATACTCACTCCAGAAAACCCTGAAAGTTCACATCAGACAGAATAATGATAAAAAATACTAATAATAATAAGTCACTTCTTCTACCCAAGAACTACAGAAAAAAGTCATCCAGAAGAATATAGGCAACAGAAATGGGATCCCTCCACATAAGCAAGCACCAGGATGACCTGAGACAGGATGGATATGTAGCCTATAACTCTGTCTAGGGGAAGTTAAGAGCTGGGGGTTCTCCAGAAAAAAGCTCCAGTATGGTCAGAAAGAACCAGGTCAGGGACCTTTGAAGTTAGGGAGTCAATCAGTCAGTCAGTAAGCAGTTATTAAGCACCTACTATGCTCCAGGAACTGTGCTAAGAGCAAAGGATACAAATAAAAAAAAAAGGCAAAAGACAGTCCGTCTTCTAAAGGAACTCACAATTGAATGGGCAGATAAAAGACAAACAAATATATATACAAATAAGCTATATACAGGATAAAAAAGAAATAATTGATGGAGAGAAGGTGCTTAGAATTAAGAACTGGGAAAGGTATAAGATGGGATTTCAGTTGGGACTTAAAAAGGGAAGCCATTAGGCAGAGACAGGGACCGTTTCAGGAATAGAGGACAACCAGAAAAAGTGCCCAGAGTAGAGACAGAATATCTTGTTCATGGGACAGAAGAGAGGCCAGTGCCACTGTACTAATGAGTACATGGCAGGGAGTAAGTTGTAAGAAGACTGGAAAGGGGGCAGCTAGGTGGCACAGTGGATAGAGCACAGGCCCCGGACTCAGGAGGACACGGGTTCAAATCCAGCCTCAGACACTTGACACTTACTAGCTATGTGACCCTGGACAAGTCACTTAACTGTTTGCCTCAATTTCCTCATCTGTAAAGTGAACTGGAGAAAGAAATGGCAAACCATCCCAGTATCTTTGCCAAGAAAACCCCAAATGAGGTCATGAAGAGTGGGACATGATTGAAATGACTAAACAATATACGTAAAAGATAACACAACTGGGGGTGGGGGGAGCATCACCTGAATTTCATTTTCATCTAACCTGGTCAAAAGGGGTAGAATATAGAGTTTGGCATAAAAGTACACTGGTCTCAACAGGGAACAGGAGGAAATAGAGAGAAGGCAGGGGCAGTACAATGGGGAGAGTAGGTCATGAAGGAGGTTCAAAAGAACCTGTGATTGATGTCTAAGTAAAGGGAAGTGAGAAGGGACAAGGGAGTAGAAGCAGCCTGAATCAAGCATAGATCAAGCTAATGCTACATATACTTCTCACTAACCACTATCTTTTTCTTTATAAAGAGGAAGGTAGGGAGCAAAGGGGGAAAATAGGTAAAATTTTAAAGTTTATACATAAACAAAACCAATGCAATTAAAATGAGAAGGGAAATGGGCAACAGGGAGAAAAAAATCTTTGCAGCAAGTTTCTCTAAAAAAAGTCTCATTTCCCACATCCAGAGAAAGAACTATGGAGTTTGAACGCAGATTGAAGCATATTGTTTTCTCTCTCTTTTTCTTTTTCATGGTTTCCCCCTTTTGTTCTGATTCTTTTTTCATAACATGACTAATGTGGAAATATGCTTAATATGATTGTACATGTATAGCCTATATCAGATTGCATGCTGTCTTGGGGAGAGGAGAGGGAAGGGAAAAGGGAAAAATTTAGAACTCAAAATCTTACAAAAGTCTATGCTGAAAACTAAAAATAAATAAAACACCTTTTAAAAAGTCTCATTTCCAAGACACTTAAGAGACTGGTTCAAATTTTAAGGTAAGTCACTTTCTAATTAATAGTGCAGAAAGGATATGAACAGTATTCAAAAGAAGAAATATAAGCTACCAGTAGCCACATTAAAAATGCTCCAATTGAAATATGCTCTTAATAATAAGAAAAATGCAAATAATAATAGAGAAATGCAAGTTAAAGTAACTGTGAGGTTCCACCTCACATCAACAAGACCGACAAAGTTAATGAAAAACAAAAATAACAAATGTTGGAGGAGTTGGAGGGGAAAAAAAGGTACTACTAGTACAATTCTGAACTGGTCTAGCCATTCCAGAAAGCAATTTGGAACTATGCCCCCCCCCCCCAACAGATTACTCAATTGTGAATGCCCTTTAACAGTGATATCACTGTTAAGTCTGTACCGCTCAAAATGATCAAAGAAAGAAGATAAACATTTATAAAAGCTCTTGTGGCAGAGAATTAGAAATAAGGGGTTGGGGAACAGCTGAAACAAAGTATGGTACATGAAAGTAACAGAATCCTATTGTGTCATAATAAAGGATAAAAGGGATGGTTTCAGAGAGACCAGACCAGGGAAGACTTCTATGAACTGATCCAAAGGGAAGTGAGTAGAACCAGAATAATTTATATAACAACAACACTGTAAAAGGAAGCAACTTTGAAAAACTTCAGAACTTTGATTGATGCAACGACCTAAGATAATCATATTTACCTATTTCCTAACAGAGGTAGATGATGGATTCAAGATGTAAAATGAGATATACATTTCTGGACACAGCTAATGTTGGAATTTTTTTATTTGATTATGAATATAACATATAATACAATGTAATATGAATATGTCTCTGTCCTCTTCATGCCAACTTCTTTTCCAGAATATTCCTTTTTTTCCTTTTAATGTCATCAAAACACAACAAAACCACTCCTATGAATATGCATTACAATGGTTTTGTTTCTCTTCATTTTTCTCTTTGGTTTCTGGTTGTTGGTTTTTTTGGTGTGTGGAAGGAGACATGAGAGCTCCAGAGAGAAAATGTATGCTTGTTAATTGAGAAAAAATAAGTTTAAAAAAAGAAAATTAAATAATGTGTTGTATCTGGTAAAACTAAATAGCTGGACTTGCTCTATACCTTGTAGCCATTTGAAGAAAATTCCCAAGCCACCCTTGAAAAAAGAGTAGAAGAATGTCCCTGATGGTTCTTCCCTCACCTGCCTTTTTCTGAACCTGTCTCATCCTTGTAGGATACAAGGGGAAGGGGGAGAAGAAATCTGATTTCTTTTTATAGTGCTATCCATTTAATTAAATTCAACTCAATACACATTTTTGTCTATTATATACAAAATACTTACTATTTCTGACATTATCACTCCCTGTTCCATAAATTCCAGTGGCTCCCTACTATACAAAGCAATATACTCTGTCCAGCATTTAACTCTTCTGGCAACAAATAACCTCTACAGGCTTTTTACATATTAAGCACTTTATACATTCTTCAGTCTAGCCAAAGTTGACTTTCCTGCTGTCCCTTATACATGACATTCCATTTCCTAACACCGTGACTTTAGCACAGGTTGATCCCCTATTTGGGAATGCAGGCTTTTTCACCTCCATCTCTCAGAACTGCCAGTTGCCTGTAAGGTTCAGCCCAAGGACCACCTCCTCCATGAGGCCTTTCCTGGTCCCTGAGCAGCTAGTTCTCCCTCCACACCAAAGTTATCTTGTTTTCTTTTATATCTATTTTGTATATACTTCTCTGGGTACATGTTGTTTCCCCAAATAGAAAAGAAGCTCCCTAAGGGGAAGGATATTTGATAAACTGTGTGTGTTCTACCAGCACCTAGCACAGTGCCTGGTAGGCACTCAGTGCTTGTTGAGTGACTGACTGAGTAATTAGAGAAGATATGTCATAAATCCTGCTCTTATAGAGCTTAAAGACCTAGGGATCTCCTAGCATTTCTTGGGAGTAGCAAGTGCAATTAGGACATATAAATAAGAGTTTAAAACTTCAACTTCTCTTTCAAGGTTAATTGTTTTTTCATACTATTTACAATAATAATTTCCAGTTTTGATGCTCAGAAAATTCATGAAGTATTTTGAAATAATAGTCAAATAAAACCGTTTCTTTACTGTAGCTAAATGCATTCCCTCAGTAGCACATTCTCCCAATTCACCTATATCAAGGATTCTATCCCCTGGCCTGTTCCATCTCCAGCCCTCAAGCTGCTGATGCTCAGTGTACTGCAGTCGTCTGTCATGGAACACCACTCGAAATATACTCTGGAAAGAAAAGACAAAAACCATTAATAATAGGATATATGTATCCTCCAAGGTTATCAGTATTACCAAGAAGGTACAGATAGATGATTTCTAAGGTCTCACCAGCTTTAAAGTTCTATGACCCTATGAAAAGCAGCTTTGGTGCAGCAGGCACAAGAACTAGATATGGAGTCAGAGGACATGGGTTCAAATCTCAGCTCTGCTAACTGTGTGGGAAAGTCATATAATCTCCCTGGGCCTCAGTTTTCTCATCTGTAAAACTAAAGGGTTGGATTAGATATTCTTTAAGATTCTTTCTAGCTCTAAATACTATGACTATGTTTGTTAAAGATGTTGCTCCATCCTGGCTGTTCAGAACAGGCAAATCAGTGACGAGAAAACAAAATTAACCATGGTTAGCCTAAGTCTGTTGCTGGACCTCATCTTCTTTATGCTCTTCTTTTGAGCATCATATTCCTATTGAAGGTCCTGCCTGTATCAGAAAGCCCTATATCATTAGAAACCTGTTCACTGACCCAGATTTCCTAACTGTTATAGCAGTGGTGTCCACTATTTGAAACTTGACTGAAATGGTACTTCTGATGCCAAAGAAGCATCAGGGATCACTATACTAAACCTTTTTTTCCTCTGCTAATCATATACTACAATTGGCCCAGATTTGCTGATGCATAAGAAAAATTTGCAAACTGACACGTTAAAACTAAGTAAGCATAAAAGGCAGGCGTGGATCCTATTTGCATCATCATGCTTCTTTTCTGTCACATTTCACAACATGGAAAGAGCTATTATTCTAACCGTACCTCTAGTTATGGGCAGCTAGGTGGCACAGTGGATAGAGTGCTGGGCTTACAGTCAGGAAGACTCATCTTCATGAGTTCAAATCTGGCCTCAGACATTTATTAGTTGTGTGACCCTGGACAAGTCACTTAACCCTGTTTACCTCAGTTCCTCATCTGTAAAATGAGCTGGAGAAGGAAATAGCAAACCACTCCAGTATCTCTGCCAAGAAAATCCCCCAAAATAGGGTCAGGAAAAGTCAGACACAACTGAAACAACCCAACATCAACAGAGCTCCAGTTACAGCCGCTATCATAGCAGCAATAGCTTCTATATATCCAGTGGGAAAAAGAAGACTGCTTTCAAAGCTCTCAGAGAACTTGCTTCCTTCATGGCAGCAGTTTGTTTTACATTACGCCTCGGAGACCAACAATGATGATGGAAGGGTAAGCGTTCACCATCCTGAGGCTTTTCAGACAGCAACTAGACCTTCACTAATAACATTAAACAGAGTAAGTGGACAGAGCTGTCCATTGCTGAAATATTAGTGGGCTTCAAAGGGTTTCATCTTGGCTTCCTCAGATCAGCATATCTAGTCAGCAAATTGTAGTAAATGGGATGTACTAGAGACTAGGAAATTTTTTGTCTCAAATAGGGCAGAGAGAAAATTGTATGAGCAAGTGGCTTCTTCTCTTTCCTTTACCTTCACTAACTTGCCATTGATTTCTGGAAGTTCTCCAAGTTTCCTGTTGTCCAGCATTCGGATTTCATAAGACTGTCCTAGAAGAAATAAAGATTACATGTTTATGAGGGAAGCCAACAGTTCAGCAAAAACAAACTTGTTAAGATTTATAAAAAGTAAATTTTCAACTGGTTTTAATTATGATCACAAAATAAAGTGTTCTGTAATCAAATTATTACTAAGATGGGGGAAAAGTGGAACTTGATTAGAAACAAGAAGGACAAGTGGATAGGAGAAACTAGAAAGATAAATCCATTAATTTTTTCTCTGCATTGCTGGCAGGAATTAGATTGGCATTACAACTGAAAAGACCCTTGGGGGTAACCTTTTAGTAGAACTAGTCACAACAACCATCTTCAGAAGAAGTTAAACTAGTATTGTACAATGATATGAATGCAGAGGAGCTTGTTAATATTAATGACAAAAAAAATACTTCACCTTGATTGAGATATGTGAGTGTTTCATCATGGAGCTTTACTGCAGGAGAGGTAGCAGCACAAAGCACATACTGGAAAGGTAGGATTTTATTCTCATCGTCAGGTGGTAAACTTGACTCTTCTTGTTTAAAAATGGGCAATGCAAGGACATCACTAAAACAAAAGAAACAAATAACTTTCAAAAACACTGGACAATGTTATAAAAAGGGATTAATTCTCATTGTAAGTTAACTGAATGTAACAGCTTAACAACTACCACCAATTAAAAAACCAAACCAAACCTTGAAAATCCCATAAATATTATAACCAGTTAGGTCTGATTTAGTCTACAAAGTAAAAGAGACTGTTTACATAAGTTGCATTTTAACTAACAAATTCAAATGACACATCAATAATAACACTAGTAACTCACATTTATATAATGGCTAATAGTTTACAAAGTGTTTTCCACACAACAATTCTGGTGAGGTGTCACATTTCACAATGTCATCCCTGATCCCAGAGTGGATATGGTTCCTCTTCCCCTCCCCAAATCTCGCATGTCTTTTCATTTTACCTGTCTTAAGCATACATCTCTGCCAACTTAGGGTCATGGAACTTAGAACTAGAAGGGATATTAGAAACTATCTACATCAACGGCCTTATTTTATAGCTGAGGAAATTAAAGCCCAGAGTTTGAAAGATTTGTCCAAAGCCACTGATAAGCAAAAAAGTCCCCATATATGCCAAATATTTATAGCCGCACTTTTTGTGACAGTTAAGAACTGGAAATAAAGTAGATGCCCATTGATTAGGGAATGCCTAAAAAATTGTGGTACATGAATGTAATGCAATATTACTGTGCTGTAAGAAACGATGTGTGTGATGAAAACAGAGAAGCATGGAAAGCTCTATATGAACTGATGCAGGGTAAAGTAAACAGAACCAAGAAAACAATATACATAGTGACTACAACAATGTAAATGGAAAAGAACAAAACCAAAAAATCAAAACTAAATGTAAAAAAAATTATAAAGATCAAGTAGGATTTGAAAGAAGAGATATCAGAAGATACTACCAACCTACCCTTTTTCTGGAATTGGGAGGTCCACAGATGTTACACATTGCAAGTGATTTCAAACTTTTTCAATGTATTGATTAATTATGCTGAGTTTTATTTCCTCTCTAAAAAAATACCATTTGTCATGTGGGATAGCTCTCGGGGCAGGAGAGGGACACATGGGATAGTATGGTGATGGCAGAAACAGAAAATATTAAAAATTCATTTAAAAAAGAGTTGTTGTAGTTCAATATAACAAAACGTATCTTCTCTACCTATCAGAAGTAAGCACTTCTTGAATTACACTGGTTTTCATCTCTGCATCCTCTACATTAAGCACAGTGCTTTGAACATAGTAAATAATAAATACTTCTTGAATAAATATTGACAAATATTAATAAATATTGATCTGTTTTGCAAATGAGGAAACAAATTCAAAATAGGCAGCTTCTCCACAATCACAAGCCAATAATAACAACTACACACCACAGTTAAGTTTTGAATACAGGTCTGCTGATTCCATATGGCATCCATTGCTAATTCTTCCTCAGCACAGATAGAATAATTAAAAAAAAATACATATTGCTTCATGTAACTACAATTTGGCTAGCAGCTGTTGTGGGGTGTAAGACCCAACAAGACTAGCAACAAGAGCTGCCAGCACAGGTTCTTTTGATCTGCTTTAATAAGGAAAGTAATTTTAAGGGGTTAACAATCTCACTTTAATCACACATACAAATAGCATTCACTTAGTTCAGGAGGAAAAGCTAGCAACCTGAACTTCAGAGCAAATACAAACAAATCACAAACATACATTATAAACAGACCAAATACAAACCATCATCTGGGTTAGCAAAGCTGGGGAGGGGGGGTAGTTACAATGGCTTGCCCAGAGTCACGTGCCACTCTTCCAGTGAGTGAAAGCCCCCAAACCAAACATTTGGGTTTCTTCAAAGCCGGGGGGCTCCTTAATGGCTACCCAGAGTCTCCACACCGACACTCCTCCAATGAGAGCCCCAGACAAAATGCTAACCTCTGGATTTTTATACCCTGTTCAGAGCCTGAAGGATTCGTACCTAATCAGCAAAAGGGTATGGGCCTGGGGCTTTGCACCTAGTAAGGTTTAATCAAAGGCGTTTGATTACTTTAGCATTTCTAAAACAGAAAACAGTAAAAAAAAAAAAAAAAGTCCCACCTTAATTACCAATACACCACAACAGTGTATCTGGGCAACATTCTTAAGTTAGTAGATGGTAGGAGGAACCTATTAAAAATAGTGCTTAAATTGGCAAAGATGGTCACAAAAGAGGGGGATAGTTAATGTTCAAGACAGAGACAGTAATGTAATATTGGTGGAGTAGTGAATGGCTCTCATCATTCTGGATAGCAATTTGGAATTACACTAAACTAATGACCAAGATACCCATACTCTATGATCCAGAAATCCCAAGCCTATGCATATACTCCAACAAGGTTAAAGACAGAAAGATTTATACACCAAAAACAAAAACAAAAACAAAAAAACCCAAAAAACCATAGCAGAACTTTTTGTGGTAGAAAAGAATTAGAACAAAGTAGATGCCCATCAATTGGGGAATGGGTAAAAAAAATAGCAAGACATAAGACTGGACTCATAATTTCACTGCTACAAAGAAATGAATGTAATGGAGTCCTTATTATGACATGAAGAGACCAGGAATATGAAGAATTCAGAAAAACATAGGAAGACATATGAATCAATACACTATGAAGTAGAAAAAAAAATCCCAGGAAAACAATGGACACGACAGCAATAATTAAAAAAGACCCAACAAAAAAAAATGCCTGAACTTGGTGTAATTATAATGACAAAGTTTGTCCCTTAAGAAGATATGAAAAAATGCACCTTATTTGCCTTATTTGTAGAGGCAAGGGATCATGGATACAGAATACTACATATACTATGTATGGTTGATATGCTGCTTTTTTCTTTTATTCTTTGTTACAAGGGATGACTTCAAATTTTGTTTCAGACAGAAAAATTTGCTTAGAGGTCCAGAATTGAAAGTTATCACTTGGTTAAGGTGACTGACTGTGTCAAGATTGGGGATTGGTGGCGATAATGAAAAACCCACCCCAAACCCTGGGACCACAAGAGAATCTTTATGATGCACCTAAAAAATAACAGCCCTGCCTTGAAGCAGGGAGATGCACTAGACTCAGTTAATCCAACCTTTAGGGAGTTTCAGTCTTTGTTCATTTGAGTTCATGTACCTGCTCCCTCCTCTACCAGTTCTAACCAGAAGTACTGTATGATTGATGTGTGTGTGTGTGTGTGTGTGTGTGCACGCACATATTTAAGTGAATTAAAGCTAATTTTATTTTGAGAATACACTTTATTTTGATATACTTGATCACTGAAAAATATCCAATGGTTACAAAAAGCAGGGTTGAAAATTACTGTCCTGCTTAAGATCCTTTCAGGCCCAAAATTGTGTGTTGAGGTGAAAAGGTTCAGGATGAGTCCATGTATATGTAGTTCTCAAGGGATCAGGACATTATCCTCCACTAATATTGAGTAAAACTAGCTGTGACTATAGAATATGAGATTCAGAGTATGCCCCACATTATTTGAGTTCTAAGGATCTCTAGCTTGCAAAACTGGTCTAACAGACAGATATGATTAAAAAAACTCTCTTAAAGAAGTCTGAGGATGAGCTAGAACCTTAAATCTAAAATCTGCTAAGAGGTAGAGACAGGATTGTGTTAGACAACTCTTCAACATGCCCTTGAAATGTGGTCTATGTTGATTATTGACTAAAGTGGCTGATTATACAAAAGCAAAAAGACTAAATCAGATGAAATGTCAAAATTCCTTATAAGTACCACATCCCATCTCATCTCTGTCAAGTACTCATCAATTCACTTCTACACATTCAAAGGATCATAGAACTTAGAGACAGAAGAGATCATGTAGTTCAACCTTACTCCTACCTGTGATGAGGAAACTGAGGCCTAGGGAGGTTAAATGATTTGCTACATAGTAGAGCCAGGACATGAACCCAGGTCTTCTGACTTTAAAATCACTAGACTATTTCAAGGCTATTGCAGTCAGGCAAAAACTATTAAACTATTAAAATTCATATGAATCTACATAGAACTACTATTTCCAATAATAGTATGTAAACAAGTACTAATGATTGGATTTGTTTAGCCTATAAAGCTAGAGCAAAATTTGAATACTAAAAAAATAAATAAATAACAAAATTCTCTTCTGCTGACGCCTAAGCAGCAGGACTGTTATTATTTTAATTCAGATAATTAAATTCATCTACCTCCTTCCCTACATGCAAACCAGAGTTAATAAACTACACAGCTTCTACAGATTGTTAAGGAAGTATTTTAAAGGACAGAAGAAGCACTGTCCTTTCTTTTTTTCTTTTTAACCACCTGCAGCTCTGACAAGATGCCCTGCCCAGTTTAAGCTGATCTCTCCAAATCTCATCACTGTGCTGCCAACTCAATTCCTTCCCACCTCCCTCAGCAGCCTCTCCTTTCTGGTTGGAGCGTGATACACTAAACTCCTGTCAAAGCTTTTCTTTGTAGAGGGCATCATTTGGACTCTCCAGGTCATTCCACTTTCCATCTGCAGCTCTGCAGGGTTGCAACTTCATGGAACAAGGAACAAGATTCCCCCTGATGTGTCTCCAAATGTTCCCCCCGACCCTTTCCAACTTTCTTTTGTAGGTTGTCTTCTCCAACGAGATTAAAGTCTCCTAGAGGGCAGGAACTGTTTTTCTTTTTCTTATTTGTATCCGCAGTGCCTAGCACAGTGTCTGGCACACAGCAGCACAATAAATGTTGACTGAATTGAACTGTCTGCCCTCCCACAAAGACTGCTCTCCTTCACCAGACCAAATGGAAGAGAAGGAATTCTTGTCCTTCTGTACCAATTACGTAACAAAAATGATGTGTTGTACCTACAAAAACAAACTAAAAAACAAAACAAAACAAAGAAACAAAACTTGGTGCTTTACAAGGTTCTTATGCGTCTCAAATTTTTCCCAAACTGTCCACAGAAGAGTTTTGGATAAGAATGCTGTTTATTCTTTGTTCTCGAAGAGGACCAATGACATCAAGAAGGTGATGGCTTGCCTTGCAAGTGAATTGGATTTGAGTGAAGCAGGGCTGAGCAAGGTCACCAGACTCACTTTCTCCTCCAGAGTCATCTGGGTCCAGTGGCAAGTTACAGATCAGGACAAATGGAGAAGGCCCTGGATGCAGTGGGGGACCCTGGCCTTTTTAAGTTAAGGTCTTTCCCAGGTCTCATTTTGTCTGAGGCAACACCTATTCAGTGATTAAGGCTGGGTAAGAAATTAGAAAGGACTAAGATAAATAAAACAATAATACACCAAGGGTCAATTTGAAAATCTTTAGATTTATATAATTTTTTTTTACTTTAAATGAGCAATTTTCCTACCACAGCACTTCCTGACAAAAATGACCAGGAAAAAAAAAAGTATACCTTTCCTCAAAAGCTTAGTGAAGATCACCTGGAATATATTACTAAAGCTAATTATGACTTCTGCAGCATGGCAACAGCTCACTGTTTACAAATAAACTTTTTTCCTCAAATGTCACTGACAGGCAAGGTCTGATTAAAGCACCACTTGCTAATCATACTCAGGAGAACCTGGCAATAATATCTAGCCCATCATGACTAAGCAGAAGAGCTGTCATTTAGAGCTCTTATTTGGGTGTTGCAATTCCTGTGATTTAAAAAGTATTCTATAAAATTTCTCTAAATCTAAATTTAGGGTTAAAATTTTGTTTGGCACAACCAAGTGAAGTCTGTCTTTCTCAGAAACTTTCAGACTGTAAAAACTTAAACCAGAGTTGTTCAAACTTTTGCTGGTTCAAATTTTCTCTACATTGAAAGTAAGTGTGGCACAAAGAGGTTAAAACCAAAGGAAGTGATACATCCGGGCTCCTTTTTTGTATTGAAGACAATCCAAAAGGGAACTAAATTTGGAGACTAACATGTTTGTACCTTCCTCAAAGGTATATGCAAGTTAGGGAAAATCCATTATGGTAGACCACTATATTACACTAAACACCTGTATCACATAACTGACACTCCTTTAGAATATAAAGTAATTTGCAAAATTTTGCAGAGGGGAATGGTGGGAGATTATTTGCAGTATTGCCTTTATTAAAACAAAACAAATCAAAACAAAACACCAAGAACCAGCAGGAAGAAAAACAAATTTACAGAAAATCTGGCAAGAGACTCAATTAAGCCAGATCTTCCCAAGAATATCGATGTAAATGGAAGGAAAATAGCAAGTAAAGTGAGAAATGTAAAGACAACAAATCCTATTCTCCATGACAGTGTACATGACATTGGTACTCTACATCAGTGCCTGATTTGCTGCTGCATGAGGAGTAGAAATGGCATTAAAAAAATGAAGAGTAGGTAGAATAGTCTTAGTACTGTACACAAAGAGGTCATTCATACTGAAGGTACTGAGGGACCAATTCTTAAAATACATGGGATAGTACCATATACTTAGTATTTGATGTTATCCAAAAAACAATACTGGCCTTAGTTATTAAATAAAAAAATTAAGAAAATTATTACTATTAACCTATATCAACTACTATCTCATTTTTACAAAATTTTTATGAGAATCATCTACATACACACTGAGGATATCCTTGATGAAGTATGAAAAGAGGCAAGCTCTTGCCAATGATAATGTACAAAAGAATATCTTTAAAGTCATACCGACTATAAAGTAAAGCAAATACAAATTCCTACTATATTTATTATTCTTAACTATACAAAAGCATTTTTTAAAAAATAGTTGTAACAGACATTAAGGCAACATATAAATGAGTTACTTTGGTAGAGATAAATGCCATTTAAAGGCTCTCTTCTGACAAGGTGTTTTTCCACAAGATTATTTGAAAGACGAGAATTATGTTCAATGACCCTCTGACTGTAATAAGCAAGGCCTATAACAAAGACACATGCTTACCAAATATGTTTGTCACTGTCATAGAGGACAGGAAGCTTAAGAGTCCAACTGGAAGAGGGATTCCCTATAGATGGTTTATGTTCTTCAGATGCTCATGTTTGTGACTAACAATGTGCTGATAGCCTAAAGCCCCAGAACACTAAAGAAGCTTCTTAAATAAAATCCTTATTCACTTTGACCTTTGGCTACAAAGGAAAAACTAAGTGGATAAAGAATGTTTATTGTCTAAATTACAATAAGCAGTTGAATGAACAATCCATAAAGCTAGTCCATCAGTGTATACATCTTAGACAGACACTACGGATTGACAGTGAAATGGGCACGGAAGTGAACAGGAGGAAAATGAGTCAGATTGTAGTTGGGAAACTATGCAGTGCTTTTGATGATCTCAAATTTTTCCTTTAAAAAAAGGACCTTCTTTTAAACATCAATATTCTTGCAGTGGTGCTGTTTGATTGTGAGTCACCACACATCTCCCCAAAGTGTAAATCTGAGGTTCAAGGCCATCTCTACTCATCCTGATTGATATCTTCCCAGTGGACCCAGGGAGCTCCGGAGCAGAAAGTGAGGCTGGTGATTTTGCACAGCCCTCCCTCACTTAAATTCAACTCACTTGCAAGTCATGGCATCACCTTCCTGATGTCATGGTCCTCTTCCAGAATGAAGGACAAACAATAACAACAAATCTGAGGTTCAACCAAAGGGCAACGAAGGGGCACATAGCTAATGTGAATAAACTATAGCATATTAGCAATGAAGAACTTACCAGGAGACACAGCATAGAAGGTATCATCGGAGAGCTATGCTCCCAAAATAGAATATAACATGATCAAGAATCACACAGGATGCAAAGACATGGATGTGCTACAATCTGTACTACTGGAGGGATGTCCATAATGATGAATACACAAATCTATCAAAGTATCAAAATATCTAGAATAGTCCAGATCAGGGGTTCTTAATTTTTTCTGTGTCATGGGTCCTTTTGACAGGCTGGTGGAGCCTATGGACTCCTTAGAATGTTTTTAAACATAAAAAATAAAATTTATAGGATTACAAAGGAAACCAATTATACTGAAATATAGTTATGAAAACATTTTTCTTTAAAAAAAAAAAAACTTCTTGGGCCTAGATAAACTTACTATTCTTTTATGATATAGGAGCATATGTTCAAAAGATCTTCCTGTCTTATAAGTTTTATTCTCTGCGCTCGTTGACTAGCCACTGCCAAGTGACCAACAATGACAAAGAGTTGAGAGAACTATAGCTTTATTTACTCAGAGTGAGTCACACTCCACTAGCAAGAGGATGGAAATGTGTCTTAGAAATGGCTACAAGAGAAAAAAAAATTATAAGAAACCAACTGGTTCAAACTGGTTCTGTGGCTTTTCCCAGAGCAGTTAGCATATGCTGGGGTCATTCATAGCAAATAGCAGACTAGAACAAAACGGAGTTCATTGTATCAACTCAACCCTTCATTAGTGTCACCAAGACAAGGGACTGCAAATGTTCAATATTGTAATCCCAGCTCTGTCCCTGACTTTCTTCGTGACCTGGAATAATCACTTAATCTCTTGTCAATCTCACAGAGCAATTACAAGGCTACAGTGAACCTGTGAGGATAGTACTCGCTAGGACTACAACAATCAGGTACTTGGGTGTGTGGGCATCTATAGGAGATACTGTAGCTGGACAGCCAAGAAACGGGACAGAAAATACTGATAATGGGCACAAGAACAGAGGGGAAAAAAGGCTCAAGTACAATAGTAGCAGACACTGAATGGGTGGAGTTTGAAAATGCAAAGTCCTAAATGTTTTTTTTCCCATGGTACTTGCTCACTTACCAATTGCCAGCTGCAAATAGGAAGCCTGAAAATGAGAAACTTAAGAGTTAAGAACCTGAATTCAAACCCTGGTTCTGGCATTAACAAATTGTGTGACCCTGAGATTCTGGGCCTCAGTTTTCAAACGAGCACTAGTTACCCTCAAACACTGCTGTAAGGAAAGTTTTTTGTAAAATATTTAAATTAGTCACTATTATTAGGAAAAACAAGAAAAAAAAACGAAAATTCAGGGAGAGGACATGAGGAGGAGAGATTAGAAATAAAATGGACACTGTTGGTTTATTTATTTCATCTTCTATAATGGCCATATTATATTGAAAATAAGAGAAAAGAAGACAACTGATATAAACGAACAGGCACGTATGGATTGTTTTCTGCATGGATGAGATCACAGGTCCACCCAAATATGGAAGATACCTAATGAATGCCTTATCAACATTCCTCTCTCTGAACACAAAGTACTCATGTTTTCTACAATATGAAAATGGTACTGTTTTCATTTATATTTTTAAAATAAATATTTGGAAAGATTTTTTGAAGTCCAAATTTTGTAAGGGAAGGAAGAATAATAGAAGGCTTTCTTTAAGGGAAGATTTGTTATTTTCACAAGGAATGAGAGTGAGTGGCCATCAAGGGATTTTGTGTAGGGATACTGGGGTTTATCTCAATTATTTTTAATAATTCAGATCTCTAAAGGAAGAATGTGTGTTTCAGATAAGCTTAAAAAATGGATTTATATAGGAAAACATTAGGAAAAAAAGGGGCAGAAACCTCTGGTTAAAAGAACTTGGCAGGGGCAGCTAGGTGGCACAGTGAGTAGAGCACCGGCCCTGAAGTCAGGAGGACCTGAGTTCAAATCTGGCCTCAGACACTTGACATACTTACTAGCTGTGTGACCTTGGGCAAGTCACTTAACCCCAATTGCCCTGCCTTCCTCCCTGCAAAAAAAAAAAAAAAAAAAAAAAAAGAAAAAAGAACTTTGCAATAGCCCTATGCAAACCAAGGCTAAAGGCTGTTAAATTTTCTTCAAGAATAATATGCTAGATAAATGAAACATTGTGACTTAGTTTAAGCTATATTGAGCTACATTAAAAGTTACTTTTACTGGAACAAAAGGGGTTAAGGTAAACACTAGATAACATAAGCATGACATGTATTGGTAGTAAGGGAAGAATGGTGTGGTGTCAACCTGTTTCTCATAGACATAGAGATGGATTAGATAACTGATATAAATGATAACCAAAGCATGTTATGGTTATAATGCAACAAATCATCTTCATTTACTGTGTAGTTAAGAAAAATGTTTCAGTTGTGAGGAATAAAAGCCTTCTTGGTTTTTTTTTTTACAGTGTTTACAAAGATTACAATATTTGTAGAAGGGGCATTTTCTACACAAACTTCCAAGAAAAATTACGATTAGAAAGAATGGGTGTTTCATTCTGAAGTGACAGGGTAAATGAAACTAAAGAGTCAGTAACATCTGCCCAAATAAATACAGGAAAGTCACCTGGGACAGTCTGTGAAAAGTAGCTTAAGCAAAGGATGAGAGAAGTAAAGATCATGGATAAACAGGTGGTGACAGAGACAAATATGAAGCTCCAGTAACTAAGATACACAAAAAAGAAAGAAAACAGAAGAAAGAATTTAACTCTTACTGAGGAGACAATGCTAGTCTCAGGAAATAACTTGGGGAGAGGTGTGGGGAGGAGGAATTAATGGAAGACCAAAGAGAATGAAGAGAATAGGCTTGCTGTAAATGGAAACCAGAAAGAGAAATGCAGAAAGAAAGGAAGAAATAGAGTCTGAGAAGTGACAGAGAAAGAAAGAGTGAAAGAAAAAGTTCAAAGGAAGGTTTGAAGAGCTAATTAAAATCAAGCTTGAGTTGAGTTGTGGTTTGAAAGACATGATCTGAAATGTAAAATAGAGAAGGGGAAAATATTAGTTATGCATGCCCATATGCAATCCTGCCCAACCCTTCCCCGAAACACCCACAACCACACACATACACACAAATGGTGGAAAGGGATTTCAACTACATCTCAGGGGAAAAGGACAGGGATGTAGGAAATCGAAATGTTTGGCTTAAGTAATTTTTGGTATCAGTAAAAATAGAGGAATAATGAATGGATCTTAATTGGATATAATTTAACATTCTGAAATACTTTACAAGGCTGCCTGTCATCAAACAGAAGGCATATGGTTACTCACCCATGTCAATATATAAAGTCTCTTCAGTGTGACTGGGCCTGTCAGACTGTAATTCGTTGACACGACCTTTAAGAAACACAGAAACATCTCCACACCACAAGGAAGCACCAGAATAGTGTAAGGACAGCCCAAAATATGCTTATCTTATTAAAATAATTTACTAATGTATTTTGTCTCTCAGATAATTCTGGTGGCAAAGGATTCCTCTGGGCCCCTTCTGACTGAACTTACTCTTGTGACAAAAAGCAACAATTAAGCAAAAATTTCTGATACAGTGAATGAATCTCATAATAACCTAATAATGAGAATATATTTATTTTTAAAAGGTAAGTGGGGAATAGAGGAAAAACAACTTAAAATTTATAAGGAACAACATTCAAGTGAAACACCTAGTCACCACTGTACAAGCTGTCAAAGGAAATGAATTCATGAAAGTGATCATAATCAATTGAAAAGTTCAGCTTTACTGGAATTGAAAAACCATAAATTATGACAACCAAGAGTTGCCATTTGACAAGTATCAAGTAGGCAAAAAACAAAAACAAAACCCCAAACTCTAAAATTTACAGAACTCAATGATGATGAGATTGGTTCTTATGAGGATCAAATGAGATAATACCATGTACATTGTAAAACACTATATAAATGACAGCTATTATTATTATTATGAAGAAATAGGTACAATGTCACTGATGGCAGAATTACAAATTGATGGAATCTTTTGGAAGAATAATCTGATAGTAAAAAAAAACCACAAGTGTTATAAAAAAAATCTCTGGTCAAATAATCTCATTAGTGGGAACATAATTTAAGGGTGTTATAAAAAAAAAAGGCCTATCTATTCAAATCTTTATCCATTGTGTGTGTGTGTATAGTATTTATAATTATTTGTAATTGCAAAGAATAGGAAACAAGTTAAATATTCACAGTTGGTAAATTGCTAAATAAACTATGACACATCAATATAATAGGAAAATGCCATTAAAATAATAAATATGAAGAATATAAAGAATATGAAAAGATTCCTATGAAGTAATGTGAAAATGAGAACCCAAAACCAGAAAATCAACGTGTAAACTAGCAATAACTAGATACATGGAAACCCATCTAGACAGAAATCTATCTATCTCCATACACATCACACACACATTGATAAGGTCTGTACCTACAAACTCACTGGCATAGGGAACTCCCAGGTGAAATAACTCCCTATATTGATAATGCAGGTTGACCCTTTCTCTACTGTTTATAGTCTTAAGAGTATCGCCTTGAGCACTAAGAAATGGAATGTGTTATCCAGGATGACACGGCCAGTACTATCAGTAAGGACTTGAACCCAGTTCTTCCTGCCTGTGAGGCCAGCTCTCTAACCACTATACCATGCTGACACAACACCATCCTCTTCATATATATAAATAAATGGATGAATGAAGAAACCAAAGGAAGGAAAGGTAGAGGAAATAACTAAATAGCTATTATGATATATAAACAGGGTCCTTTGGTAACTTAGTTATAAATATATGCTCATTTGGCAATGTTTAAAATTAAATGTATAACAGAGTTTGACATGATTATATACAAAAAGACATTGAGACACATAAAGTGAAAGATAATACCTCTTTTGATCATAACAAAAATTAATTTCAGAAAAGCTAGGAAATCTGGCAGAAGTATATGATGTATGAACAAATTCCTGTTAGAATAGTATCAAATGGGAGCTGGTTGTCCTTCCTAGCTTCTAGGGAAGACGTTCTTAACTATTTTGTATACTGTGGATCCCTGTGGAAATCTAGTGAAGCATCTTGGACCCCTTCTTAAAGAATTTTTTTCAAAATGTGCAGAACAAAATATATAGGATTACAAAGAACACCAATTATATTGATATAAAAATATTTTTTTTCCAATTCAAGGGTGACAAAAAAAAAAGAAAAGAAAAAGAAGGTACAGCAAGATAAAGGCACCATGTACCAAGCTCAATGACAAAGAGAAAGCTATATATGTCCATGTGTATGTGTCTATGTACATATATTTACATCTATTATCAGCATTATTTGTGGTAGCAAAAAAAAATTCTAAATAAAATGAACTTGAATTCAGTATATGAAAGCAATGGAATATAACTGTGTGGTGATACAGCATGGTACAGTAGATAGAGAGCTGGCCTCAAAGCCAGAAAGAAGTGAGTTGAAATCCCGACTCAGACACATATGAGCTATGTGACCCTGGACAAGTCACTTAACCTTTCAATGCTCTAGACAACTACGACTGTAAGTTGGCAAAGAGGGTGCCAACCTGCATCGGTAAAGGAGTTTATTCATCTGAGAGTTCTCTAAACCAAAGTAAGTATAGGTCCAATTTCTGTCCCTATTCCTAAGATACAACAAATATGAAGAATTTAGAAAAGCATGGAAAGATACGCAGAATGAACAGTATAGACTATAACAAAGACTATACTCAATGCCTAGAATTTAAACAAAAACAACCTTAAATTGCTACCACACACAGACTAACTGCCATGGCCAATTTGGATTCCAAAAAAAGAGGAAGAAACATATCTCTATGTAGGTGGAGGTATATCTGTGGTTGTGGTATGATGCATAAACTTAGAAAAGCCTTCATTTTGTTGTTTGGTTTCTCAGCTAAAAGGGAGGAAAATTGAAAGGTGAAAAAGCAAAAAGTTAAATAAGTTATTAATTGGAAAAAATAAAATATTCATTTAAAAAACCCACAAGACATCTTAGTGTAAATATGGAAAAAAAACATGAGGTGTCAGTGAGTGTAAAATACTAAACCAGAGACTAAAATTGACAGAGAAAAAGTGCAGACAATAAAGAAGCTCTTTATAGTACTATTTCAAGAAAAGAAAGGTAGAGAGAGGTAGGGAACAAAGATGTTAAGTAAGCATGGGGTATAAATAAAAGAAATGAAATTATTTATCAGTAGATATTACAGCTCACAAAGTGAACAATGTGATCAAATCTGAAGAGAGGAAATATGCTCCTGGGTCTGATGACCTTAAAGCTAAAGAAAACAGTCTTATAGGCAACTGCATATGGAAAGTTAAATGGCCAGTACAAAGACATAGAGGATGCTAAGTGAAATAGTCAGGAGTGAGTGTTTGTGTGTGTGTGTAAAATTTAATCAGGGGCTTAAGATTTCAAACCCTTTATTTGTGTGTTCCCTTTCTATATCGAATATGCACTGTCCTTTTAGCAAGTATAAATCTTCGTATTTCAAGACTGATTGAGACTGATAATCAGAAAGGGAGGAAATAAGCATTTGGTGAGCACCTACTGTGTACAAGGCACTGTACTGAGTGCTGTACAATATCTGATTTGATCCTCACAACCACCGTGAGAGGTAGGTCATCATCTCCATTTTACAGATTAGTAAAGTAAGGAAGAAAGAAAGAAAGTAACTTGCCTAGGGTAGCATGGTTAGTAAGCATCTGAGGACAGATTTGAACTTTGGTCTTCCTGACTCCAGGATCAGCACTCTACCCACTGATCCACCTAGCTGTTGCTTCTATAATGACTCTTGTATGAAATTAAGATATGTAAGTGAAGCCTTTTGCTTTACTGAATGAAATGCTGTTTTATGGTTAACAAAACAATAGGCACAGTGAAAGGTCTACAGGCAAATTGTGTGACTGTAAAGATCAAGGTCTGTTTTTATATTATATATACTATTATATAATATAATAATGTATTATGTATAATATACTATTTGTGAAAGATTGCCTGTTCCTTTCTCACATTTTATTTCTGTAGAGATGATCCTCAAAATATGACACTGTATTGACTGCATAAAGCTCTAGAATACTGCAGAGCCTACTAAATGAAAATCACAATCATTCAAGAGTTTGGCCTAATCACCCACACATAAAAAATCCAAGTCACTTCTATCTACCTAGTCTTACTTTTTCTTCTGAGCTCCAACGCTACATCACCAACTACCCACTGGGTATCTCAAATACAACACAACCAAAAAAGAATTCATTATTTTCCCTCTGCCAAAACCATCCCTCTTCCAGACTTCCCCATCACTGTCAAGGGCATCATCATCCTTCCAAGCCAGGTCTGCAACTTGAGTGTCATCCTTGACTCTTCACCTCACATATCCAATCAGCTGCCAAATCTTGTCATTTCTATCTCCTCTCCACTCACAGCCACCACCCTAATTCAGATCTTCATCATCTCTCACCTGGACTTCAGCAACAACCTCCATTTTTGGTGTACTGTCTCAAGCATCTTTCTATTCCAATCCATGCTCCACACAGCTGCCAAAGTGATTTTCCCATAATTCAGGTCTGATCATCTCACCACCCTAATAAATTCCAATGGTTCGTATGGCTTCAAGGATAAACTCCTGTGTTTACATTTAAAGGTCTTCATAGCCTAGCTCCTTCCTTCCTTTCCAGTCTTCTTACACTTTACTCCTTTTTTTCCTAACTCTATTTTAGCCACAGCAGGCTACTCAATGTTTGTCTTACATGATATGCTTATCACCCATCTATTGATGCCTTTGCACTTGCTTCCCCCCATGCCTGGAATGCCTTCCCTCAGCACCTCTGTCTCACCTGGTTTCCTTCAAGACTTAGCTCAAGTGTCATCTTCTTCATGGAGCCTGCTATGGGTCCCACAGGCTGCTACCACACCCCCTCCTCAAACTATCTTGTATTCATTTTGCATATATCCTGTATATGTTCATATGTGTAGATATTTTCTCCCCAGTTAGTCCCTTGAGGGTAGGAACTGTTTCTTTTTGTTTGCTTTTTGTAATTTATTTTTGAAATTCATTTTTTTTAAATGTTGAGTTCCAAAATCTCTGCCTCCCCCTCTAGCTCCTCTCCTACCCATTGAGAAAGCAAGTGATATGACATCTATTATATATATATATATGTATATATGAAATCATGCAAAACATTTCCACATTAGCCATATTGCAAAAAAAAAAAAGGGCAAGAAAAATAAAGTGAAAAAAATCTAGTTAAATTTGCACTCAGAGTTCATCAGTTCTCTCTCTCAAGGTGGAGAGCATTTTTCATCACAAGTTCTTCATATTGTCTTGGATCACTGTACTGATCAGAGCAACTAACTTTTTCACAGTTGATTATCATTACAATATTGCTGTTACTATGTACAAGGATCTACTGGCTCTGCTCACTTCACTTTGCATCAAAGAGTATGTCTTCCCAGATTTTTCTGAAATCATTCCCCTCATCCTTTCTTATAGCACGATCATTCCATCATAATCACACACCACACCTCGTTCATCATTCTCCAATTGATGAGCATCCCCTTGATTTCTAATTCTTTGTTACCACAAAAAGAACTGCTACAATTATTTTTATAGATATCGGGCAGGAACCCTTCACTTTTATTTGTATAACCTATGCATAACATAGTAAGAGTTTGATAAATGATTGTTGATTGACTGCAGTGGGTGAAAAACACCTTTTGTCTAGATTATATGCAAATTAAAATAGACACTTCCAAGACCTAATCTACCCCTAATGCACACCACAGATGAACAATGAGCTAGGTCCAGATTTAAAGACTGGATTAGACTGCATTTGGAAACCTGCCCAGGGTTTTCAATTACCCTAAGTTTTTCCCTGAAACAAAAACTCATCTTTTCAATCATGATCTCAGAAAAGTAAACAATAACAGCAGATAAGGTTAAAAAAGATAAACAGGGAAACTAGATTAAGTTTAAAGGCACAGAAAATAAGGAAATACTAGCAATATGCTTCCAGTGATGCTATATGGCTGAGAATACTGAAATACCACAATCTCAAAAAAAATTAATTATTTTTGGTCATACTTTAAAAGTCAACAGACAAGAAACATCATAGATGTCAATAGGCTAAATCATATTACCAATGATGAACTGTGCACAAGAAACAGCATAAAAGATCATCAAAGAGATGTACAACTAGTAAAAAAGATACCTGAGATGGCCTACTGGATAGAGTGCTACACTTAAAGAGTCAGAAATTCCTGGTTTTGGATCTGTCCTTACTCACTTGTCAGCTATGAAACCCTGGGCAAGTCACTTAATCTCTCTAAGCTTCAGTTTGAGAATCAAATGATATAAAGCATACAAAGTGCTTTGCAAATCAGAAAGAGATATACTATATACTGGAAAGCTGCCCTTGTCATATAGTAGTGCCGATAAACAGATGAATAGTCCATTGGTATCCTCTGCTGGTATCCACACAATGTAAAGATATACAGAAGAAGGTGTTGAGTAAAAACCCTGCAGGACTTATAGCAATATTTATATATGAATCTCACAGGACAAAAAAGTTTCCATTTTTACCACTAGAAGGAATATCTACATCGATGAGATCATAGGTCCATTAAAATATTAAATACAGTTCACCCAACTGGTCCAACCATCAAGCTATATATATCACCCATCAGGATGCCCACCATCAGGAAGGGCATCATTCAATTTAGCAAGCATGCAATAAACACTGGAACACAAAGACAGATATAGCATAAGTCTCGGATATCAAACTTACAATCTAATGGGGACAGGGGAATATTTAAATTGAACACTATGACACAATGAAAAAGGTGGTAAGTGCAAAGTGCTTTGAGAAGTAAGAAGGCAGAGACTACTTTCGGCTGGAGTAAAAGAAAGATGATTCATGTAGGAACTGCCCCAATTAGGGCCTTGAAGCAAAGTAGACTTAAACAATAAAGGAAGAAATAAGAAAGAAAGAGAAGGAACTTAATATTTCTCTTAATTGGGGTGTGAGAGAAGAGTATAAGAAGATGGGGTGAAGGAACCCCATGATCATCACTCTTATATGAAATGGACAAAGGATGGTTGAATACATACACATGTAAAGAGTTTAATACAGAAATATATTAAACTCATCAGGAAAACAGAGACAGTAAGGAAGGATTTAAGGGGAAGACCAGAGGTGAGTAAAATGAGGATGGATTGTAAAGGGATGATTAAATGGAAAGAAGGAATGTAAAGAGAGGAAGGGCACTTCAATTATATCTGACCAGTTCAGATGCCAATCTCCCTCTTTCAGTACCTTCTTCTTCTTTGCAAAAAAGAAAAAGAAAAAGAGACAGTGGGAAAACATAGAAAGAAGAATAAGTAGATATGATATTATAACCATGAACATGAATGCAATAAACTCACTCGTAAAACAGATTAGATTACATAACTGAACAGTATGTTGTTTAGAAGTACTTCTTGAAACAAGAATTCATAAGCAGGTAAAAAGAAAGGCAGAATTCATTATGCCTCAGGAAAATTCAAAAAGAGAGGACAACAATCATGATTTCAGACAGGAAACCATAAAAGCAGGTAAAATTAAAAAAGATAAGCAAGGAAACTAGCTTATGTTTAAAGGAACAAGAAATAAGGAAATACTATCAATACTTAATATACATTACCAAAGTATTTAAAGGAAAAGTTAATAAAATTACAGGGAGAAATAAACAGCAAAATAAAATATAATTGTAGATTTCCATATGCCCCTTTCAAACCTTGATAAATCTAACAAAAAGACAAACAAGAAAGAAATTAAGTACCTGAATAAGACTTTAGAAAAGTTAAATACGGTGGCTCTCTGGCAATTACTGAACAGAAATAGGAATAAAAGGAATACAACAATCTCAGCTATGCATGGAACATTTACATAAATTGACCAATGCTGAGTCATAAAAATCAGAAATCAGAAAAAGCAGAAACATTAAACAATTCAAATCAAGTCAACAAGAACATATTAACCAACTACGTGTGCTAAAAACTGGGTATACAAAGAAAAGCAAGAAACAGTCTCAGCTCTCATGGAGTTCACGTTAAAGGGAACGACATGTAAAGAACTACTTACAAATAAGATATATATTGGATACATCAGAGCTAATCTTACAGTAAAAGAACTAGAATTAAGGAGGATTGGGAAAAACTTCTTGTAGCAGGTGAGACCTGAAAGAAGTCAGGGAAATCAGAAGATGAAGGGGGAGACAATTCCAGATAAAGGGACAGCCAGTAAAAATGAATAAAGTCGGGAGAGCATCACGTGTAACAAATATCTGATGAAATAAAAATTATAATCAATAAAGTACATCTCAAGAAAGGATTCGAACTTAAATAGACTAATCCTAAAGAACTCACGGGGTAAATAAATCATAGAAAGATGACATTTTAAAAAATGACAACATGCCAAAACCTTTGCTATATATAGTCCAAGAAGTCCCTAAGGGAAAGTTTATAATTCTAAACCCTTTTATCAACAAAAGAGAAAAAACACCAATCAATGTATTGGGTATGCAATTAGAAACTAGAAAAGCAACACACCAAACATCAAAGAAACTCCAAGAAAAAAAATACAAGTTCTGAAAATCAAAGAAAAAAAATGAAAGACAAAAGATCTGAAATTGTACTATAAAACTATTGGGTACTGGGTTGAACAGGAGTATCTCATACCATATAGCACAATGAGCTCCAAATGTATATACATCACCTAGATATAAAAGGTCATATCGAAAACAAATTCAAAAAGCAAGCAAAGAGACACCTTTTGCAGCTATGGATGGAGGAAAAGATCTGGATGAAACAAAGGATAAAAAAGAGCAAAGAACACAAAAATGAGAAAATTTGATTACACCAAAATGAAAAGTATTTTCACTTTTTTCAAGTTAAAATTTGAAATGTAATCATTAATTGGGAAAAAAAATATTTGTAACAAGTTTCTCTAATAAAGATCTTATATTCAAGTTATCCTGGGAGTTGATTTAAATATAGAACCACTATCCAAATCACTAACAATTAGAGAACTTCAAATTAAAGTAACTCTAGGATTCCCCCTCACATACATCCTTATGGCAAATATGACAAAAAAGGGAAAATTACAATGTTGGAGGGCCTAGAGGAAAACAAGCATAATAATGCACTGTTGGTAAAGTTATCAATTGGTTCAGCTATTCTGCAAACCAATTTGGAATGATACCCCAAAAGTCACCGGAATGTGAAATACCATTTGACCCAACAGATACCATAACAAACCCCAGAAAGATCAAAGACAGAGGGAAAGGACTAATATATATACAAATATTTAGAACAGCACTGAAGCAAAGAAGTAAGGGATGCCTATCAACCAGGGGACAGTTGAACAAATTGTGGCATGTGATGTAATGGAATATTATTGTATCAACTAATGCTGAGTGAAAGTGAGCAAAACCAAAAGTAATTTATACAATGACTACAACACTAGAAAGAAAAACCACTTAAAGACTTAAGAACTCTGATCAATCTAATGATTAATCAGAAGACTAACACAAAGCATGTTTCCCAGCTCTTAACAGAGAGGTCAAACTAAAGGTACAAAATGAAACAAACCTTTTCAGACAAGGCCAATGCGTACATTTGTTTGACTGGACTGTGTTTATTTGTTTCAGGGAAGGGATTTTTTTGGAGAAAAGAATGGCGGTTAGTGACAGTGATGATTTGTTGTTGTTCAGTCATTTCAATCATGTCTGACTTTTCATGACCACATTTGAGGTATTCTTGGCAAACATACTGGGATGGTTTGCCATTTCCTTCTCCAGCTCATTTTAACAGATAAGGAAACTGAGGTGAACAGTGTTAAGTGACTTGCCTAGGATCACACAGCTAGTAAGTGTATGACGCTGGATTTGAATTCAGATCTTGCTGATTCCGGGCCCAGAGTTCTAACCACTGAACTACCTAGCTGCCCTTAGTAATAGTGATACCAATTTTTAAAAAAAAAAGGAAAAAAAGAAATGAAGCAATGAAACATATAAAATTAATAATAACTAGTATTTATGTGGCACTTTGAGGTTTACAAAGCACTTTATGTATATTACCTCCTTTGAACCTCACAACAACCCTCTAAGGTAGGTGTTAATATTAGCCACATTTTATAAAGGAGGTAACCAAGATTGAGAAAGGTTATGGGATTTATCCAGGATCCCATGGCTCAAGTCTGAAGCAGGATTTTAACTCAAATTTTCCTGACTCAAAGTTTACTGTTCTATCCACTACATCACCTAGATGCCTAGGTATACAGATTAGAAGAGAAAGATGTTCAGAGGAAGACACACAAAAAAAGGGGCAGCTTTGGAATTAAGATGTTGAATTTACATACACAGAAAGACGCATATACACACATGTATTTATGTTTTTATAAATGTTTATATGACATTATTTATATTTATTTTACAAATTTATGTATTTTTAAAGCAATAAGTGATAGACTTATAGTTTCATAATCTTCTTTTCCTGTTCTTTGTATATGAAACTGTTCGTGTTGGTTGATGCCTGTCAAGCTCTCAAATGAAAAATGAGAATTAAAAGCAAATGGAGAAGGAAAAAAAAATTAGGGCCAGAGACTAGATCTATGATCTCATTAATATAAGGAACTCTCAGATGAGTAGTAAGCTCCACCTACCAATGCAAGTTGATTCCTTCTCTGAAATTTAAAATCCTTGAAATGCCTAGCATTCTTAAAAATTAACTGACTTGCCCAAGGTCACATAGTCAATACATGTCAGAGGCAGAACTTTCAGGTCTTCTTGGCTCAGATGCCAGGTCTCTATCCATTACGCCTCCAAGAAGAAAATCGTTAGAAACTATTTTGCCTAATTATATGCCCACAAAACTAATAAATGAAATAGGTGAATAATTACAAAAATATAAAATTAGGAAAACACATACTTTTAACCCAAACTCAGAAAAAGAAATAACTGGCCACAAAAGAACTCCAAAACCAAAAACTAGGACCAAATGGATTTACAAATGAATTCCACCAAATACTCAAAGAAACTAAAGCTACTAGCATTTCTCCTGACTACAAGATGATCACACCAACATTGTTTTTAAAAATTCACAAAAATATCAGAAAGCAGAATACACAAAGTACAGTGGAATACTACAAAGTAATAGACAATAGCTTGCTGAATAAATGTGGGAAACGTAGAATTATTGAAAAAAAGGTTAAATGAATATTTATTGTTTATAGCAAGAAAAAGATTTTTTTTACAACAGATTATGATTTACTCTTTAAAATCAAGCAAAGATAATAATGTGCCAGATAAATTGCTAAAATAAGTCCCATGCTTGACAGATGAGTGAGGAAACAAATTTCAGTGACAAGAGAAAAGAATAATGGTCTGAAGGTGTCTCTCATTTTAAAAAAATACATAAATTGAAGAAATTGAGTCTAAGGATGTAAAAGGGACAGTTATATTCAGGTTGAACCCAGTTATATCATTGGCAGATGATATCACACTGCCAATAGTGAGAGGCGGACTAACTAAATACTTTAAATACATAAGGCAATACCTAAGATATAAAAGTGGTGGATGGTAAGTGAGAATTTTTGGAGGGGAAAACTTTAACAGAAATGTTTTCTTGTTAAAAATAGTTCCAAACATATGGTCATACTAAAATTATACTTGTAAATCTGTAGGACAGTAGGCTGAGATTAGCAGTTTAACTTTGCCTTGTGCAGAGAATCCATTAGGGTGTTTCAACGCCATGTAGATTAAGCTAGTTCTTTCCCTAATAGGTAAGAAAGCCGTCTGCAGACTTGATTGGCCCAGAGGCACAAGGCTCAACAATAACAGTAATCACAGTACTTTAAGGTTTGTAAAATCATATATGTGTGTGTGTGTAAATATATATAAAATTTAATCCTCACAACAACCTTGTGAGGTACGTGCTCTTATTATCCCCATTTTAAAGCCAAGCATCTGAGGCAGACAGAAGTTTAGTGATTTGCCCAGAATCACAGTACTGTCTGAGGCAGGACTAGAACTCAGCTCTCGCTTTTTTAAAATTCCAACACTCTATCCCTTCACCACCTCGCCACTCTACCACAAACACAGCTTCCTTTGTAACACTGTTTATCAATGTTCCAATGAAGTTTCCACCCCACTTACCACTGTGTCTGCTCCAGACCTTCCCCTTCTACCTCATCTCCCGGAGCACTCTCAAGGGCTGTGAACTCTACTGTCTTCACCTCACAACCTCTGACAACATCCCCCATGCTCTCCTCCTTACACCAGTGTCTATCCGATCCCTCTACCTGTACCTTTGATCTTATCCTCGTGTCTTTCTCTCTGACAGACTGTCCCCACAATCATACCCTACCTCTAGTCTTCAATCTTTCTCACCTACTGGTTCATTCCTGGCTACCTACAAGTCTCCCCTATCCTTACCAAAAACTCTCATTAGGAGATACCTTTCACGACAATGGATGAGGAAGAATTCTTGTAAACAAGACGATCATAAAACACAAAACAGACAAATTTATTACATAAAACTGGAAAATTGCATACACTAAATATAATCAGAATCAAAAGGAAGACAAATTAGGAGATATCTTCACAGAAAATTTCTCTAATAAAGGTCTAATGTTTCAGCTATATAAAGAATTTATTTGTTGTTGTTCAGTCATGTCTAACTCCTGATGACCCCATTTGGAGTTTGGGCAAAGATAACGGAGTAGTCTGCCATTTCCTTCTCCAGTCCATTTTACAGATGAGGAAACTGAGACAAACAGGGTTAAGTGACTTGACCAGAGTCACAGAGCTAGCAATCACCTGGGGTTAAATTTTAGCTCAGGAAGATGAGTTTTCCTGACTTTCGGCCCAGCACTTTATTCACTGCACTACCTAGCTGCCCTAAAGAATTTATACAAATATGTAAGAACAAGGGCTATTTCTAATAACCAAGTGGTAAAAATATGAACAGGAAGTCTCAAAAGAAGAGAAGCAAGCTACCAACAATTATGTAAAAAATGCTCCAAATCACTAATAATTAGAGAAATGCAAATTAAAACAAGCTGGAGGTCCTACAGCATACCCCTCAAAATGCCAAGAATGATAAAAGAGAAAAACAGCAATTGTTGGAAGAAAACTACTGGTGGTGGAGCTCTGAATTAGTTCAATCATTCTAGAAAATAACTTGGCACTATATAGTCTTAAACCTCATTAACCTTACCCTCCTCCTAATTTTCCTCTCACTGTCGAGGGTACTACCATCCTCCTAGTCACCCAGGCTACCAAGCTAGGAGCTATGCTTGCCTCCTGATTCTCTCTCATTCCCCACATCCAGGCAATTGCCAAGTCCTGTTCATTCTACCTTTATAACATCTTTTATATTAAGCCCCCTTCTGCCACTGCCCCTGCCAATGCCTTAGTGCAGGCCCTCACAACTTGAACTATTACAATACCTTTCTGGCTGGTCTCCTTGCTTCAAGTCTTTCTTCACTCCTGTAAATCTTCTAGTACATGTCTGACCATATTACACCCCTATTCAATAAATTCCAGTGGCTCCCTATCACCTCCAGAATAAAATACACAATCTTCTGTTTGGTTTTTAAAGGCCCTGATAATCTGGTCCCTTCTTACCTTTCTAGTCTTCTTATACCTTAGACCCCTACCACATACTCTAAAATCCACCGGCACTGGCCTTGCTCCAAGATGCTCTATTTCCTAACTCTCTGGGCACTTTCTCTTGCTGTTTCCAATGCCTGGAATTCTCTCCCTCCTCATCTCTGCTTCTTGGCTTCCCCGAAGTCTTACTAAAATTTCACCTTCTGTAAGAAAGCATTCTAATCCTCTGTAATACTAGTGCCTTCCCTCTAAGATTACCTAAGATTATTTGTACGTAGCACTGTGCATGTTCCTTCCCCCATTAGACTCTGATGTGAATTCCCTGAGGGCAGGGGTTTTATTATTCGCCTGCCTTGCTTTGCATCCCCAGCGTTTAGCACAGTGCCTGGCATAGAGGAAATGTTAAACAAATACTTGCCGACTTGATTTGACTAACATAGTGGTAATATTAGGCATGAGCTCAACCAAAAGAGATCAAGGAGAGAGAACAACGAACAAGAATATTTATAGTGGCTAGTAGGCACAATGGCTCGAGCTCTGGCCTTGGAGTCAGAAAGACTGAAATTCAAATCCTGCCTCGGATAATTATCAATTGTGTGACCTTGGCCAAGTCATTTCAGCTCTTTTTGCTTCAGTTTACTCATCTGCAAAAAAGGGGGATAATAACAACACCTATCTCTCATGGTTGTTGTGAAGATAAAATGGGATGTTTGTAAAGTGCTTTGCAAACCTTAAATAAATCCATATATTATAGAAGCTAGTTACTATTATCATCGTAGCAAAGAACAGTAAACAAAATGGTGCCCACTAACTGAGGAATGGCTGAACAAACTGTGGTATATCCAAATGAAATTTTATTGCACCATAAGAAGTGAAGACTGAAAGATTTAAAGAAATATGGAAACACACATAAACTGAGATAGAACAAAATGAGCAAACCAGGGAGAACAATTTACAGATGATTACAATAATAACATGCTGAAAAAAGAAACCTCACTAGATCCTACTTATCTGCTCAAGTTCTCTTGCTACATCTTCCCTTCCTTTTTCAGCCAAACTCAGAAGTTATCTCTACTCCTTACTGCCACTTCCTCTCCTCTCCCCCTCTGCCATCTGGCTTTGGTTTGGACATCATCATCAATTGAAATTGTTCTCTTCTAAGTTACCAATGATCTTTTAAATCAAAATTGATGAGTCTTTTCTTAATCTTCATCCCTCTTGGTCTCTCTGCTGCATTTGATTCAACACTGCTGAACACCCTCTTTTCCTGGATATTTTCTTCTCTCTGAATTTTCACGTGAGAAACCTCTCTCTTGGTTTTCTTCTTATCTGTCTGAATGCTCTTTTTCAGTCTCCTTTATATCTAATGATGTGTATTATTAACCACATCACTGCCCTTAACTGTGTGAAGTCTACCGTAGACCGTCTTCTCTACTTTCTTTTACTTGGTAATCTCAGAGATGCTGTGGGTTTAGTCATCACCTCTACGTATGCATATGACATGTGTGTGTGTGTGTGTATACACACATACATATACACACACACATACATATTCCGCCCTAGTCTCTCTCCTGAGTTCCAATGCCACATCACTAGTGCTGAGTGCACATTCTAAACTGAACATCCCAAGCCAACACCAAGCTCAACTTTTACTCACTTCATGCATCCAATTAGTTTTCAAGCCTTGTTTCCACTTCCACAATATCTATTGCTTCCATTGCCCTTCCCTTCACTCACGCAGCCATCACCTAGTTCAAACCCACATCACCTCTTACCTTTACTGTTCACACGTATATTCTTGCTATTCCTCACACATGACACTCCATTTCTCATCACAATGCCTTTGCACTGACTGCTCACCTGCCTGAACTGTTCGCCTTCCTTACCTTTGTCTCTAGGGGTCCCTAGTTTCCTTCAAGAGCCACTTTTCCTCACCCTCCTAGCTGTTAGTGCCTTTTCCACAAAATTACTTTGAATGAATGTGTACCCCTGTTATTTCTCCCATTATAATATAAGCTCCATGAGTAAAGGAAGCTTTGCTTCTGTCTTCCAATTCCCAGTGCCTGGCACCCAGTAATCACTTAATAAATGCTTGCTTGGTTGAGAAAGAAATAAGTAAAAGAATACTTCATGAGAAGGAGGAAAATGCTAATCTTTCATTTATTCAACAAAGATGTAGGAAACAACTACTATGTACCAGGTACTGAGGATGAAAAGATGGAAGCAAAAACAGACCTGCTTCTTAAGGAGCTTACATTATGTTACAATATGAAAATACAAAATACAGATATAATTCTTAATTAACCAACACGTGTTACGCATGGTCCAGTGCTAGGCAAAAAGCTCAAGAAGATCAACTGCAAAAAGAAAGGCCCCATATACACTACTTACAGCAGCACTTTTTGTGGTACCAAAGAACTGTTAACAAAGATGTTCGTAGACAGGGTAATGGTAAACAAATTACAATACATAACTTAGATAGATTATCAATCACTGTGCTGCAAGAAATGCCAAAGATGATAAATACAATTAAGTGCTGGAGAGACATGAAATGATGAAAAGTGAAGCTAAGTTGAACCAGGAGATTCATATACGTAAAAACAATGAAAACGGAAAGAAGAACAAAGCAACTGAAATTGAATTACAATTCAGTAATATAATTATAATATAAAGTTATGATGACCAGGTTCGGCCTCCCCCTGCTTTTTTTATTTTTATCTTTGCTTTTCTGCAGAGGTCCGGGGACCACAGGTTACATAGAATGTTGGATTTTGGGGGGTACTTTAGCTAGTTTCGTTGAACTTTTTTTTATCCTTTGTGACAAGGGATGGTTCTCTGGGAGGGTTTGGGAGGAGGTATACAGTGGGAAGTTTCGATAACAATGAAAACAAAATATATCGGTAAGTTTTTTTTTAATTACACACAACACAGTTTGCCTACCCCCACATGGATGGTGAGTGGCTCTGCCTTTCATTAAGGCATAATACTCCTTTCATTTCCTTTCAACAAGTATTTATTAAGAAGTTACTGAGTGTCCAGCGCTCCAGCAGCAGCACCTGTGCATAAACCCCAAACCCCAAGCCCAAAGCTACTAACCAGAGTACACACGACCACTCGCCACAGCCCAAGGAAATCGAAAAACCAAGCATAGCTTTTCATCATCCATTTCTGCACCCTGATTAAGACCACTCCTGCCCATGATGCATGAAACAACCTCTTGCTTCACTTCTTCAAAGCAGTAAGAGAAGAGAGGGAAGAAGGGAGGAGGAAGAAGAGAAAGGGGGAGAAAAGAAGAGAGAGGGGGAGAGGAAAGGTGGAGAAAGAAGAGAAGAGAAAGAGGGAACAGAGAGAAAGCAGAGAGAGGAGAGGGAAGAAAGGAGAAATAGAAGAAAGAGAAAAGGAGAGAGGAAAGATAAAGAGAGAGAGAAAGAGGGAAAGAGAGGGAAAAGGGGAGGAGGGAGAAAGTGCAGTTAAAGCTTCACATCCACACCCAAAACGTCTCTTCCATTCTCACCCAGAAGACCTTTTGTTGTTGAAAACAACCCAAAAGCCACAAGGGTCTGGCTTGTAGGGACGAGTCACTCACCTCATGCTATAGGCCCCCGCGCCCAGCTCCTGGCCGATCCCGGACAGACTCGCGTCAAAGTCCTGCACCAGCCCGGACTCGATCACCTCGTCGGTCAGCGGCAGCTTCAGGGCCCAGGCCATCCTGCCTCCTTCCAAAGGGCCCCCTGGTAGACAGCGGCCTTTCTCTCGCTAGGCGGGGACTCCGCGAGCACCGACCGGGGCGGCGGGGGTGCAGTTCCGCTCCCCCGAGCCGCTGCTAAAGGGAAGTCCGCACACGCCCACCCCGACACCCACAGCCGGCCTTCGGCCCTGGGCTGCCCCCTCCCAGGCCTCTGGGACCCCCTGCCTGGCCCCTGACGAGGCCGCTCGGGGCTCCTCCACAGCACAACTAGAGCGCAGACACACAGATCCGGGATCTCCCCGCCGTCCCACCCCAGGCTGCAGCCAGTCCCCGACCCAACCCTCCTCGGCCACAGGCCCCCGGCTCCCGGCCCGCGGGCAGCTCAAACCGCTGGTCTCCTGGCTCCCCACCCACCCCACCCCCAACCCTCCCCACAAGTATCCCACCCCTCGCGGCCTGCTTTCCCCTCTTCCCCTCCACAGGCCTCACTTCCGGTCAGTCCTAGCCTCGCTTCCGGTCACCCTTTCCCGACCCGGAGGTCTCCTCGGAACTAAAGCTAGGGTAAGTTTTCTACGAGTCGTCGCAGCTCACTTCCCACCCCGACCCCGACCCAGCCAAACCCCCAAACCCTCCCCCGAGGAGCCACAAAGCGTGGCGAAAGACATCCAGTGCTTGCCTCAAGACCCAGGCCTGGCGAGGCCCCTCCCCTCCGCCTGCCTCGCAGCACCCCCCCCACTCCCCGCCAATCATCGTACCGCCTCACCACCCGCCGCTGCCCGGGTAACCAATCCTAGTGCGTTCCCCGGAGTGGGACCGCCTCGGCTCCCGTGACGTTTCTCTGGCTCTCCCCCCAATGAAGGGCGTGGCTATCACTCTCTGCGGCAGAGATTGGCAGCTTCTACCCAGCTCTCCGCCTCCGGGGGCGGGACTAAGGGGGTTTGAGAAGAGAGCGCTGAGTTTGGGTATCCGCGCAGTCCTTCCAGGTCCTCCTAGCTTATGGCTCTCTGCCTTTGGCTTTGACCGATAACCTTCCGTATACGGGTCGTGTGTCCTCATAAACCTGGCCCTGAACATTGTTAACCTAAGATCCGTGAACTAGGCAGCTAGGTTGCTCAGTGACTTAAGGGCTGGATCTGGAGTCAGGAAAACGTGCGTTTAAATCCTGCCTGAGACACTTACTAGCTGCGTGACCCTGGGCAACTCACTTAACCCTTGTTCGCCTCAGTTTCCTCATATGTAAAATGGGGGTGATAATAATAATAGCCTCTGCCTTGCAGGGCTATTGTGAAGATCAAATGAGATAGTAATTGTAAACGGCTTAGCACAGTTCCTGGCACATGGCACTATATAAATGTTAGATATTCAAATCCTGCCTCAGGTGCTTATGACCCAAGGAAAGTCACTTGACTTCCTTCAGCCTCAGTTTCCTCATCTGTAAAAATGTGTTATAATAGTACTTACCTCACAAGGTTGCTGTGGGGACCAAATGAGACCACCTTTTCAACCCTAGGTTTCTTTTGGAACCCTATGCACTTTATTGTGCGTGTTTTTAAATTTCATGAGCCGGGGTCCACAGGCTTCACCAGACTGCCAGTGCGGCATGAAATAAAAAAGACTGAGAACCTACATTTGTATACTATGTTTATTTTCCCAACTTTAAACTTCCCAAGGAAAGTAGCTCTACACTCAGTGAAAACAGGAGGTGTGGTGGGGCAGCCCTGCAAATCAGGAGATCATAAGAACACCTAGGAAGGTTGAGTGTCTTTCCTGGTCACACAGGTAGAGGAAAAGTTTGGACCTACCTAGGTGCTCTGACTCCAGAGTGCTTTCTACCGTACCACACTGACCCCAAACAACAAGATATGGGTTCTGCTTCTCTTACTAATTTTCTGTGTGATATTGTACAAGGTTCATCTGGAAAATGAGAAGGTTGTAGTAAATCAGACATTCTTAACTAAAGATCTGTGGACTTGTTTGCATTTTTTTAATGTTTTCGTAACTTGAAATATAATTGCTTTCCTTGGATCAAAGGGCTTGGAATATAGTATTCCAGAGGTCAATGGAGCTAGGATTAAAACCAAGAATCACCTACCCAGCAAAACTGAGTATCATGCTCCAAGGCAAAATATGGATTTACAATAAAATAGAGGACTTTCAAGCTTTCTCAGTGAAAAGACCAGAGCTGAATAGAAAATTTGACTTTCAAACACAAGAATCAAGAGAAGCATGAAAAGGTAAACAAGAAAGACAAATCATAAGGGACTTACTAAAGTTGAACTGTTTTGTTTACATTCCTACATGGAAAATATGTGTGTGTGTGTGTGTGTGTGTGTGTGTGTGTGTGTGTGTGTGGACAGACGGCACAGGGTGAGTTGAATATGAAGGGATGATATCTAAAAAAATAAAATTAAATTAAGGGGTGAGAGAGGAATATTTTGAGAGAGGGAGAAAGGGAGAGATAGACTGGGGTAAATTATCTCACATAAAAGTGGCAAGAAAAAGCAGTTTGTTGGAAGGGAAGAGGGGGCAGGTGAGGGGGAATGAGTGAATCTTGCTCTCATCGGATTTGACCTGAGAAGAGAATAACATAAACTTTCAATTGGGTATCTTACTCCACAGGAAAGAAGGGGGAAGGGGATAAAAAGGGGGGATGATGGAAGGGAGGGCAGATGGGGGAGGAGGTAATCAAAAGCAAACACTTTTGAAAAGGGACAGGGTCAAGGGAAAAAACTGAATAAAGGGGGACAGGATAGGAGGGAGAAAGGGAGAGATAGAATGGGGTAAATTATCTCACATAAAAGTGGCAAGAAAAAGCAGTTTGTTGGAAGGGAAGAGGGGGCAGGTGAGGGGGAATGAGTGAATCTTGCTCTCATCGGATTTGACCTGAGAAGGGAATAACATAAACTTTCAATTGGGTATCTTACTCCACAGGAAAGAAGGGGGAAGGGGATAAAAGGGGGGATGATGGAAGGGAGGGCAGATGGGGGAGGAGGTAATCAAAAGCAAACACTTTTGAAAAGGGACAGGGTCAAGGGAAAAAACTGAATAAAGGGGGACAGGATAGGAGGGAGCAAAATATAGTTAGTCTTTCACAACATGAGTATTGTGGAAAGGTTTTGCATAATGATACACGTGTGGCCTATGTTGAATTGCTTGCCTTCTTAGGGAGGGTGGATGGGGAGGGAAGAGGGGAGAAAATTTGGAACTCAAAGTTTTAAAAGCAGATGTTCAAAAAAAAAGTGGTTTTTGCATGCAACTGGGAAATAAGATATACAGGCAATGGGGCAAAGAAATCTATCTTTCCCTACAAGAAAGTAAGGGAAAAGGGGATGGGGGCAGAGTAGGGTGACAGAAGGGAGGGCTGACTGGGGAATGGGGCAATCAGAATATATGCCATCTTAGAGTGGGAGGAGGGTAGAAATGGGGAGAAAATTTGTAATTCAAAATCTTGTGGAAATCAATTCTGAACACTAAAAATAGTAAATAAATAATAAAATATTTTAAAAAATAATTGCTTTCCTTTATAAGCCTATATTTATTTTTACGTACTTAAAAGCATTCTTGTGAATCCATAGGCTTTACCAGATTGCCAAAGGGGTCCCTGTCACAAAGAAAGCTTAAGAACCCTGGACTAGATGATCTCTGAAAGTTCCTTCCAGCTCTAACATTCTGTGATTGAACCTTTAAAGGAAGGGATCTTCAAGGAATGAATGAAGTGTCCCACAGTGAGGAGAACTGAGATCCCAAGACCTTTCAGAAAGTAGTTGTATTCAGAAACTGTTGTAGAAAGACCACTCTGTTCTTTATGCATAAAAGGAAATGGAAATGACTGTTATCTAAAAATCTTATCAAAGTTTTTTTTTTTTTTTTAATGTATGGATGACTTAGTTTAGGTCCATAGCATAGTCTTGTTTCATTTGGACAACAGCAAGCTACTATCATCTACTTATGGTATGGTGTTTACTGCTATACAGAATAGTTAAGAAAGAAATAGCCCCTAATGAGATAATGTTTGTAAAGTGCTTAGCACAGTGCCTAGCATACAGTAGGCACTTAATAATTGCTTGTTTCCTTCCTTCCTTTTAAAAGTCTATAACCAAACATAATCAGCTTCTCACTCTTTCCATCCTCCTCGGGTTTTGAGGGCAGAACTCTATCTCTGTTCAGTGGCGTACCCAAGAAATGTAATCTTCTGGAAACAACAGAGAGGATACTCTCTTTACCCAGATTCAGCCTGTTGATATAAGTAACATGATGGGGGGCAGCTAGGTGGTGCAGTGAGTAGGGCACTGGAGTCAGGAGGACCTGAGTTCAAATAAGACCTCAGACACTTGATGCGCTTACTAGATGTGTGACCTTGTGTAAGTCACTTAACCCCAATTGCCCTAAATTCCCCCCTCCAAAAAAAAAAAGGGACATGATGGGCTTCAGGAAGATAATTTAACTTAATTTTTTTGATCTTTATTCTCTGATCAGGATGCTGTTTCCTAGAAAATCATTCATGTCTATGAAAAAAAATATCAGATGAGACACCTTCCCTGTGTAACTTGCCTTTCAAAATTTCATCCCTATGAGAGCCTAAGAGGTCACCAGAAATGGCTACAGTCCTTAGGATATCAAAAGAAGTGTTGCCTTCAAATGAATCTGTGACAAGGATGAAAGCAGAAGTTGAGAAATGGGACAAGATGTTGCATGAGGTCATCTCACTTGACCCTACCTTGCTATGGAGGTAGACTTTTGATCTACTATTCCAGGTCATTCTTTCCATGAGGCCAAGAACTTACCAAAGCTTACAAAATTAAGAGTTCTAGGTGAGGTGGACGAGCTGAAGCTGGTTGCTTCTACTGCAACCTTTGGTGATACAACTTAAGGTGAACATTGGTGAAAGATAAGCTGGGACATATTTTGGAGATTTGTAGTAGTGAAGATAGAAAATTAGGAAAGAGATTAGACAGGAATTGTGGCCAGAGAGCAATGCTAGATGAGACTAGTTAATGCATTGGTGAGAAACCAGTGTTTTGAAATCAGACTTAGAGCTGCCATGAATCCTGATGCTTAACACCATTTTCTTCTTTTGTTTGCAGAACTGATTCCAAACATGAAATTTATTCTTTGGCCCTTCAACCATCTTAAGAGGAGGTGGTCAGGGTAGATGATTGGATAGAATAGCCTCTTTATACTTTTCCTCTGTAATAATGCTTTTATTGTTATTCACTTCATTTTAAAAATCACATGGCAGGATATTGATGAAGAGTTAGAGGTTTCCCAAATGGAGGATCGAGATACAGCCTTCAAGAGAGCTGTATTAAAATTTTCATAATTCTCATATTTCAGAATAATATTCCATGTCTCTTCTCTTAGTCTATGGAAACAGATTAAAAACTTTCTTTTAAGTTTCTTTAGAAATGTTTAGAAATGATATTTTTCTCTGAAGCCCTTTTTAGACCCTTGGGAAAAGCCCCTAGACAAGGTAGATGTTAGGTTGAGGACAAAAAAGCCTTTCATTAAGTGAATAGATTGAAGGGTCTCCTTCTTTCCTTATTCCCTGATTAGATCAGGGTCTGTCCCACAGGAAGTATGCTCTTCTACTCATTCTGCCTTCCATTTAATCTAGATTCAGGATTGATATAGATCTATGGGAGGGACCCCGTTGATTGCTATAGAGAAATGGTCCATGGAATGGCAGTTCAGTTATTCCTATTCTAGAAAGTTAATGCATACTATATTTTAAGATATCACTTCCTCGTTCAAGACTTCTATAAATGTTAGCTGAAATCTTCTTTGAGACAAGAGTCATGTCAGAAGGGACAGAGAATTATGTCAGTTTGTACATATCTCTCTCCAAGCTAAAAGTGGCTTAGATAGAAATGAAATGAAATTATTTCTGACAGATGTGTCTGAAAGTTAAAAATACGGTATTAGTATCAATATTAGTTTTCTTTGACTCTAGCCAGCATCATTTTCCAGCGTAGTAATAGTAAAAGGAATGGTAAGAGTTGGTTGGTTGACTGCCCTCTGGTGAGAAATGGGGATACTCTAGGCTTTGGCAAAGCAAATGCATGCATACTGGATGCCCTCTGATGAAACCACTCAGCTGGTGACTTGAGGGTAGTGCCATCTGGTGACAAAATCATATGCTACACTCCTTGACTAAGCAATAAGTGCAACTTGTTTTCCTCTAGGCTTGTGGAAAGTAGAAAAACAAGCCAGATATGGGCTGTCGTCACTGCTGCAGCACTGGTTGGTTGTTGTCCTTCATTCCTGAAGAGGACCAAAATTACATCACTATGCTAGCGTCAAGTTACAACGTGTCTGACTGTGGCTGATCAAAACAATGCAAGCTCAGAATGCTCTACCACAAGTCAGGCATAAATAATCCATGTGAACATTTGAGGTGGATTCTCTAAATTTGCACATCTTACATTTCTTTTGAGCTACTTCATATACACTTAGACTAAGTCCATATCTGTTTCTGCAAAGGGGTGGAAAAGGGGAATTAATTTTTTTAAAAATACAACAAGAGGTTTCAGTGAGAAAACTTTGTAATCTATAAGAACTGAAAAACTATAGTATTCTATATTTTTTTCAATAAGTAAAAATCTTCTTTCTCTTCCTCCCACCCCCCCAAACCCTCCCAATTGAGAACAACAAAACCTACTGCAAACATGGAGTCAAGCAAAACAGATCTCCATATTGTCCATGTGACCCTCTCCACCCCCTCCCCCAAATATCTGTGTCATTTTTCACCTTTCTGTCAGGCAGTGGGGAGCACATTTCATCATTGGTCCTCTGGAATAGCGATTGGTCATTACGCTTTCCAAGTCATTCAATGTATAATTTGTTCTATTCATTTCATTGTTCTTCAGTTCTTTCAGTCATGTACCAACTCTTTGTGACCCCATGAGGTTTTCTTGGCAAAGATATTGGAGTGGTTTGCCATTTCCTTCTCTAGCTCATTCTACATATGAGGAAATTGAGGCAAACAGGGTTAAGTGACTTGCTCAGGGTCACATAGCTAGTAGTATCTGAGGTCATATTTGAACTCACGTCTTTGTGATTCCAGGCCCAGCACTCCATCCACTGTGCCACCTAGCTGCCCATTCACTCTGTATCAATTCATGCAAGTCTTCCCATCTTTCCCAGAAACCATCGCCATCATTTCTTATAACTGAATAGTTTTCTATCACGTTTATATATCATAACTTGTTCAGCTATTCCCTAATTTGTGGGCATCCTCTCATATTTTCAGTTTTGTCACCTTAAAAAGAACTATAAATATTTTTGTACATCTTCAGAGTTTATTTTGCTTAAACTAATCCCTCCCTCCATAGCAGAGGTTCCCAAATTTATTTGGCCTACTGCTGCCCTTTCAAAAAAGAAAAAAATTACTCAGCACTTTCCCCAATTTACTTTCTTTAACCTTTTAATGGTTTTTCTGAAATTCATGTCATTTAAAAATATATAAAACATTTTTAATGACACATCTTAAATTTAATAATTTATTGTAAATTTGTGGTTTTTTACTGCTTTGAAAATTTTGATGATGCAATATTGGGTCATGTAACTGCATAGTATCGTACTATAAACAAGTCATTATATGCACATATTCCTGCCAATGCATGCTAGACTTCCTGATAATGGGGGGACACACTCCCCTGCCAACACTTGCTTCTTAAGACCTGTCAGCAGACTTGACCACTGGAGGGTTATAACTTGCATTTTGTGTGTTTATTTGGAAAATAATGTAATCACTATGACTTGAACTCTGTTACACAACAGATGAAACATGTATGAATGGCTTTTCAAAATTTTCTTCTCTTCTTTCCTTATGCTTCCACCATCCCCTTATTTTTATTTGATGCCCCTCCCCTCAATTGCACCAGAGGCTACTACCCCTGGATCCTTCTAGCAACCCTCAGGGGGTGGTATCCCCACTTTGGGAATGTCTGTGGCTTAGAGTATTCCTCTTTCCATTCTTCTTTTAAGATTATCAAATCCTAACTGAACCACTCTTGGGGCCTATTTGAATATAAGCAGTTCATTGTTATTTAGTCCCTTATGATTGCTTGTCTTTACCCTTTTATGTTTCCTGTGTTTGAACTTCCAATTCTGGTCTTTTCATCAAAAGTGCTTGGAAGTCTTCTATTTCATTAAAGATCCATTTTTCCTTTCTAGCATTACACTCAGTTTTTCTGGGCAAATTATTCCTGCTGATAGCATTCAGGTGGTCCAGTAATCCTTACATTTTCTCTCCTTGATCTGTTTTCTAGATCAGCTATTTTTGTTATTCATTTTCTTATATTTTTTTCAGTCTTCTGGCTTTGTTTTTAATATTCCTTGCTCTCTTATTGAGTCATTTTTAATTTGGTTCATTTGACTTTTCAGGGAGTTTGTTGCTTGGTAAGGTTTTATACCTCTTCTGCCAACCTATTGATTCCCTTTCCAATTCTTTCTTCCATAGCACTCATTTCTTTTCCAATTTTTCTTCCAGCACTCTCATTTAATTGATAATGATGTTTTGAAGTCTTCATCTTTTCTAGGAATTCTATTTGAGTTTGTGCCCAAGCTATGTTTTCCTTTGCGATTTTGCTTATAGATGGTTTGAAGTCATTCCCTTCCAACACATTACTTTCTTTTTAAAATTTTTTTTTTATTTTTTACATGTAAAAACAATCTTAACATTTCCTTTTTCAAATTTTGAGTTCCAAATCCTGCCTCCCAACACTGAGAAGGCAAGCAAGTTGACATAGGTTATACATGCAACACATTACTTTCTAAGCAATCCTGTTTTTATGTACTTCCTTTAAATTTCCTTCTGTTCTCACCTATGCATTAAAAAAGTTTCCAAGAAAAAAAGTTTCTATGGCTTTTCCCCTTTCTTCTTCTTTTTTTTTGATATTACTACTACTAACCTTCCTTTTCACCTAAGTATCTCACCAACCCACACGTAAAAACAAACAAACAAACAAAAAACTTATAGTAATAAATATCATCAAATAAACTAATCCATATAGTGGCCGTGTCTAACAATGTATGTTATTTCCCTCAAAAGATTTTTATTTCAAGTATATAAATAAACAAAACGAAATTAAGAGCAGCCTATGTAATGTATGTAGCCTAATGTTCAACATAATCCAGTTCAAAATTCCAGACCACTGGGAAAGATAGGATGAATACTGACCTGTGAGAGGCTTAGTGTTCTAAACTATCTGAAGAAACTAAATTCGGTGTGGTAGCGCAAAGAGGCACAACCAAAAGGCCTTGCCAGCCTCAACCAGGGCCACTGATATGCCCCACTGAAAATAAGACATATGGTACTAAGAAGTCCCTGGTTAGATAAACATAGTACAAAGCACTCTTTATAGAAGTAAAAAGAGACAATTAGAGAGCTATTCATTGTTAATGATTGGGCCATGCCGTTATAATAAAAATAACATTACTCCCTAAATTAATTTATAGATTTAGTGCCATATTAATCAAAATACAAAAGATGCTTCTTTGAATTAGACAAAATCTTAACAACATTCATTTGAAAGAATAAAAGAAAATAAATAAAATAAATCTCAGGAGAAATAATGAGAAAAAGCACCAATAAAGGAACCTTAGTTTTACCAAACCCCAGGCAGTGTGAGTGTGTATGAATGAATAGATGAGCGAAAAAAAAACCCCATTGTGTTTATTATGTGCCGGTGCCTGTGCTAAGTGCGAGGGTTACAGATGGAAAAAGCGAGACAGCCCTGTCCTCAAAGATCTTATAGTCTAAAAGGAGAAGGTATCACATATAGGAGAGTGATGGCCGTAGAGGGATGTTTCATTCTGGGAAGTCATTGGGATGGTGAACAGAGTCAAAAGGCAAGCAATTGATATCCATTTTGCAAGAATGGTAAAGTTGATTTGCTTACTGTTCCCAGGGGGGTGGGGGGAGGCCATTTATCATCTGCATTAATAGCTGCATTAATTAATTAAAAGTCTGTATTAAAGAAAGACATCTGAGGGCAGCCTTGGCTATAGTGGGGTCCCGGACCAGTTAGATATGGTGAACTCTCACCAATCAGGAGAGCATAGTCCTAGAGCAGGAGGAGTCATTCAAAACTAATTGGGGATAGTTAATAGAAAACAAAACACAGAAAAATAACTCTCTATAACAGAGTAAATAAGTAAGAACCAGAAGCAACCAAAAACAGGAGTTGAGTTTTTGTTTTGTTTTTTATGAATCCAAGCATATAAATTACTGGGGAAAAGAGGCTTTTTCCAAAAAGAACTTTTATGAATTGATCCAACTATTCTGGAAGCAATTTGCACCAAGAAGTGAAAGTCACATTTAAAAAAAAAAAAAGAAGTGAAAGTCACTAAATTGTGGATACTTGCCAACCCAGAGATACCACTGCTAGGAATATATCCCAGAGAGATCAGAGACAGAGAGAAAAGATACTTATGTACAAAAATGTTTATAGCAGCACTTTTTGTTGCAGTACGCATTTGGAAACAGTGGTTGCCCACCAACTGGGGAATGGCTGAATAAATTTTGGTATAGGAGTGTAATGGCATTTTATTGTGTTGTAAGAAATGACAAAAGGGCCAGATTCAGAGAAATCTAAGATAAAAATGTATGAACTCATAGAGCATAAAGTGAGCAAGAAATAGGAGAATAATTTTTGCAATGACTATCATAATGTAAAGGGAAAACAATTAAGAAAAAGTTAAGAACTCTGATCATTGCCAAGTTGAATCATGACATCAGAATGATTGCTGATGAAATTTGCTTCTTACCTCTTGGCAGAGAAGTGATAGACTAGATATATAGAATAAGACATACTTTTCAGACACTGCCAATATTTGAATTTGTTTTGCTTAATTATACTTATGTGTTACAAGGAAGACTTTTCTACTGAGGAAGGAGTTTAGGGAGGAGTTGGTGTGTAGCAATAGTGATATTAGAAAAAAAAATGATAGAAAAAAGTTCCAATGGAACATTAAAAAAAAAAAGCAGAAGCAGAAAAGGATAATGCTAAGCAAATCAATTAAATTTAATACTTTAAAGAAACTATATAACAGAAGCTGACAGTTTCATATGCAAGAAATCTTCCTTTGCTGTTCTTTGCATATTTAAATATTCATGTTGGTTAATGTTTGCCAAGTTCACTATAAAAAGATAAACATTTAAAATAGGCAACTGCTAGGAGAACTGGGAAGAAGTTTGGCAGAAATTAGATTTAAACCAATATCTTACAACATATACCATAATATACACATATCATCTTTGGCCCAAGGGGGCACCGTCTCCAACAAAGAACCCTGGTTCTGTACTCATTTAATCCCTTGGGAACCTGTAGTAGCAATTTAGATTGAAGATCTTTCCTACCCATTAATAGGCCATGTGACCTGCTTATGCAGGAAAAAAAAATATGAATTTGATTGGGGACTTGAACAGAGTAAAGCTTTTAAAGAAGCTAAAGCTGCTATACAACTGGCTCTGGCTTTATGACCTGTGCAAAGTATACCGGTGGAATTATAAGTGACTGTACAAGATGTGAATTGGAGTTTATGGCAGAAACAACAAAGCTGAAATGTACCCTTAGGATTTTGGTCAAGGAAACTACCTTCATCTGGAATACAATATACACCTTTTGAAAAGCAGTTGTTAGCTGCATACTGGGCTTTGCTAGAGACTGAACAACTTATTCTGGGCCATGAAGTAATATTAAGGCCTGGAATCCCCATTATGATTTGGGTAACGAGTACCCATGCATCTCACAGAATCGGACATGCGCTAGAGGCTAGCATAATTAAATGGAAATGGCGTATTCAGAATAGATCAAAACAGGCTAAAGTGGAGTTTCTGCTCTACATGAATCCATCACAAATGTAGACGTTGATGGAAATGACAAATGCTCTGAACCAAGGCAACAGTTGGTACAATCCTTGGTAAAATGGAAAGATGGATATGGTGGACCAACTGAAGAACAGAAGAAACATGCATGGCTTACTGATGGGACAGCAAAATATTTGGGACATAAAAGACATTGGAAAGCAGTAGCCTATAACCCATGTACTAAGAGAACTTTGGAAAGTACTGGGATAGGTGGAAGTAGTCAATATGCTGAACTTATGGCAGTACATCAAGCTATTAAAACAGAGAGAAAGGAGGACAGTGTCATATATTCACTGAATTATGGGTTAGCCACATGCATGCCAATGTGGAAAAATCAGAATTAGGAAATTCATGATAAACAAGGCAAAGAACTATGGGAAGATATATGGGACATGTCTTTGGTTACTAATTTGTCAGTTTTTCATGTAGATGCTCACATGTCCCTCACTACACCAGAATGTGAGTACAATGCACATGCTGATCGACTAGCAAAGATTGCTGCTGAACATATTGTCTCTACTCTGACACCAGCTGATGATCTGGTACTAGCAAAATGGGTCCACCAAACGGCCAGACATTTAGGGGTCCAGGCCACACACTGGTGAGCACAAGATTGAGGTATTAGTATCTCTTATTCATTGTTAAAGCAAGTAGCAGAGGAATGTCATATATGTCAATTGGAAAAGGAACACACTGTTCCTCAGGTAGTAACTGGAGACATAGCAAGGGGGAAAGTTCCAGCCCAGATCTGGCAGATAGATTATACTGCACCAGTACCCCAAGATAAAGGATGCAACTTTATATGTACTTGTGTTGACACCTATTCAGGTGTAGGAGTGGCTTATCCTTATAAGAATGCAACCCAGAAAAACACCTGTAAAACTCTAGATATTATAAGTCTATATTATGGAACCCCAATGCAGATTCAAAGTGACAATGGGTCATGTTTCAAAGGTAATGAGATATTGTGTATTGAACAATATAGAGTGGATATATCATATTCCATATTATCTACACACATCTGGGTTGATAGAAAGAATGAATAGATGGTAGAAAGAACAGTTAAGAAAGTTAAGTTCTAATAATTCACATCAACATTGGAAAGATAATTTGTTCACTGCTTTACGTAATTTGAATAATAGACCATTGGGAGGAAGTACACCTCTAGCCAGAATGATCACCCCAAACCTGCAAATTAGAAAACAGCAAACACATGAGATCCAAAATATTGAATATTGGACTGTGAGGGAAGATGTCCCACCACAGTATCTAGGAATACCTGGTTTGGCGGGATATGATTTACATTGTTTAGAGAACTTTTGGTTGGACAGAAAAGAGGTAAGAAAAATCTCTCCTGGGACTTGTATGAGAATCCCTAAGAATCATTTTGGACAGATATTACCTAAACTAGGATTAGCAGCTCAGGTAATATATGTATTGGCAGGAGTGATAGATTCTAGTTATCAAGGAGAAATTATTGTGACATTCCAGAATTAAGGTGAAGAACCTATACAGTTGTGTAAAAATGACAGCATAGTTCAATTGATTATTGTTCCTTGTGAAACAATACCACTTTGTGAAAACTGACCGTCCTTCCAAAGTAACTATCGGAGGAAAGGAAGGATTTGGTTCTACTGATAGAATAAAATTGGGAGCTAAAGTATGGGTAAAATGGAAGCTGGATGATGTTCCAAAGGCTGCAGAAATTGTAGCACATGGGAAAGACAACACTATAACAGTGTTTTACCCAGGAGAAAATGATTACAAAATTGTATCCTTGACTCATGTGTTCTGTTGTGAATGAGGCTATGATAGTCTCTTTGTTTCTTTTTGGATTTTTGTCTGCTAAAGTTGTTTGTGAGATTTATTTCCTGCAGGCTTAGTACCATGCACCTGCAGATGCTTGATCGCTTAAGCCAGATGTCAGTCTCTGATGTGTTTGGATGTTACCTCTGGACCTGTTCATGACTGTGATGTGTCATCCCTGGATCTGGTGTCAGCTGAGCTCCAGCTGCCAGCTTGCTAAAGAACTGGCCTCTTGAATATGACTCTTAATCTCTTGGGGCAGGGACAGCTCTACAATTTCAGCAGGAAGAAGATTTGGAGGACAAGACCTTCGCCCCTTACCCCAAGATTTTGAGCCCCATTTGTTTGAGGGGAGAATGCTGACATTGTTTTATATGCTTATCTTGTGTTATCTCTGTTACATTGTTGTGTAAAGTTCTGTGGACACCAGTTAACCCAGAATTCCCATTGCCCTATATAATGGATATGAAAGATTTGGGGGCTGAATGTAATAGCAATTTAGATTTGAATATCTTTCCCATACATTAATAGCCTATATGATCTGCTTGCATCACAGGAAGCCTAAGTCACATGTGGTAGGAGGAGCTTCCTGACAGAAAAAGGAAGTTATGTCACAGGAAACGCAGAGATAGAGAGAGAGAGCAGTTAGGGCTGCTAATGGCCGCCATATTGATAGTTAGAGCTGAACAGGCTGCTTTAGCTGTACTGTGAGTTTGTCTTTGGGAAGACTCCAGCGGGGGTCGGAGAAGTTTTGGGATGGAGAGGCTCCACGTTGTGCTATTGTGTATTGGATGTTTTGCTGCTGTCATAGATTGGATAAATGGCTTGTGGAACATGGTCCTCTGGTGTCTGAATAAATGGTTGACTTCTTCTGCCTTCAATGTGGAGAGTCTCGTATACTTTGCAATACGGAACCACATAGGCATTTTGACAATTATCATCTACATTGTTATTGTTATACAGAGCCTAACCACAAAGAAAGGAAATCAAGCTTTTCTCTTACACTTTCTGGCTCAGCTACATGCCTTGTCTGGAGAACTACTATGCTCTTTCATAAAGAGCAGAATCTCCTGCCTTTGGACTGAGAGGCTCCTTTGGGGCCTAGCTCTGAGCCCTGCTATCTCCCAGGCAGGAGGTGGGAAAGCCATCATACCAGCAAGCCCTTTAGGCTTAGCCTCAGCCCTCCCTCACTTAAATACAATTTACTTGCATGGCATGGCATCACCTCTCTGAGGTCCTCTTTGAGAATGAAGGCCAAACAGCAACCTCTGTGAGTAGACCAGCTTCCAGTTGGGAATCATTCCTTCCTTCCTTCCTTCCTTCCTTCCTTCCTATACAGTTAGGGGTGCTGGGAATCCCAACAATGTGGTCTGGGGTTGCTGGGAACCCTGAAATGTCAGGGTACAGTGGGAGTCTGCCTGGAAAGAATTCAAGCACTCAAACCTTCTTTCAGTCAAAGTGAGAAGGTTTATTGTAATACCGATAGAGCAGGCTAGATTTTTAATGAATCTACAACTTGATGGGGGTGACATTGATACTTATGTACAAAAAAAGGAATAGTAAAAAGAGCAAAAGGTCTGGATGGGATTAAGAAGTGGTAAGTAGCCTGGGGTGTGACAGTGAAAGGATTGTCAAGTAAGCTAATTAATTGATCTAGGTGGGCTGGACTGGGCCAGTTGCCTTGGGTGGAGGCCAGTGAACTGGGTTGCTGAAATGTACAAGAAAATTCAGGGACTGGGTTGCTTTCAAAGACATGGTCTTTTCCTTTTAGGGATCCAGGTCCTATCACCCCATCACTTCTCTTTTCCTTCCTTCCTTCCTTCCTTCCTTCCTTCCTTCCTTCCTTCCTTCCTTCTTTCCTTCCCTTTTCTTTTTTTATTCTCTTGACACATAGGGTATCACACCCTTGCCTGCCCTGCTCTGCTCAAAGGAAAAATAAATTTTAATCTCTGAAACTTTTTTTGTTTTGTTTTGTTTTTTCTCTCTTAAAGACCAGCCTTAAAGGGCAGCTAGATGGCGCAGTAAGTAGAGCACCGGCCCTGGAGTCAGGAGGACTTGAGTTCAAATTCGGCCTCAGACACTTGACACACTTACTGGCTGTGTGACCTTGGGCAAGTCACTTAACCCCAATGGCCCTACCTTCCCCCCTGTAAAAAAAAAATAAAGACCAGCCTTAACCCCAAATCATTCTGGTTCCAGACCAACCCCTACTTCGTCACTCTTTGGGCCCTGATTGGCTCAGAATGAATGTAAATAACAATTGTTCCTGTTTTGGCCAGAAACCCTGAGGGTCTTCCCCTCCCAGATTGATTTTTTTTTTTGAAGAGGCCATTCTTTGTCTCATTTTTTAAACCTTGATCACTGAATAGGCACTTCCTCAGTCAAACTGAAATCTGTTAAAGACCCTAGCTTGAAAAGGCCAAGGTCCCTCATTGCATCCTGGGTCATCTCCAGTTGTTCTGATCCATATTTGGTCACTGGACTCAGATGGCTCCAGAGGAGAAAGTGAGGCTGGTAACTTTGAACAGCCCTCCCTCACTTAAATCCAGTTCACTTGCATGTCATGGCATCACCTCCCTGATGTTCTCTTCACCTCCCTGATGTTCTCTTCCAGAATGAAGGACAAACAGCAGCAACCTTTTTACTACTCTTCCTGGTACAGGCTAGCTTTCCTTGGTTTAAGCATGGTCTGGAAACTGAAAGATATTGTCCTTTTTACCATGATATTGCTAACCCTGGTATTGCTATAAGTTGCTTTGGCACTGCAGGACTGAGATGAATGGAAAGTATTTTTTTATGAATCCTTCAAACTGTTGCTACCATCTGAGGTTAGTCCAATGAACCATTTGAATGCTTTATTTTTCTGTATTTCTTCTTGGACTCCTTTAAGTCTTTGGTGTTCTATGTATTTTCTGTGATGGGTAACTGAAAGGCTATCCTCTACTAGATTTTCATGTAGGTTGGGTTGGAATTGAGAACCATAGATTTAAAACTGAAAGGGCCTTAGAGGTCATTGAGTCCAACCCTCTCATTTTACAAATAAGGAAAATGAGGCACAAAGAGGCTAAGTGACTTGCCCTGGGCCACATAGCTAGTAAACATCTGAGTCAGGATTTGAACCCAGGTCTCCCTCTAAGTTCAATGATCTATCTACTATACAATCCAGCTTGCCTGATATCCACTTGATATGAGCTATATACCTAACCTTTATTTACATTTCTTCAGGGTAAAACTCTAGAATGGGGGCAAAGAACCAAAAAGAGATAATGGTCCCTTTGAACCAGGCTCAAGGACCGGTCCATGTGGGTACAGCTTCTGATCTCTGACCTGTGCTCAGTAAAGGAAAAAGAAAAACAGAAGGTATCCTGGAACTATACATCCAGGAACTACCTTTTCAATCTATACTGAGCAAAGACAAGCTGCTCATTGTGTCAAGTTGCCATTTTTTTTTTACTCCTGGGGGAAAGGAGGAAGGGAGAAATTTCCTTCCTTAACCCCTCTCCCTTTCTAGATTCTGATTTGGAAGCCCAAGGGAGAGAAAACCCAGGAGAAGAAGTCCAATCTATTTCATAGCTTAATTTCACAGATCTCAGGAAAGGGACAGTTCTTCTGATAAGAGTCTATCTCCCCTTTTTGGGGTGCTTAGGTGCTTGTGCTTGGACCCCACTTCCAAGATCACATTTCTTTCTATCCCTGACAGTTTTCTCTTCAGCCCAAGGACATTATGCCTAGCAATAACTAGGGCCCCAATGAGGCAAACTATTTTTCCATTACAAGAACAAGCTGACCTCTATAGAATTGCCCTTGTATGAACAGGACTATCTTATACCAGCAGAATTATCATGTTACCATGTTACCATGTTACCATATACAATCCAGAGGTCAAGCTATAGATGTAAACTCCTGAAGCTATCTTGTTACAGACATAACAGACCAAAAACACATCCCTTAGGAAACCCCCTCTCCCATCCCTCCCACCCCATTTCCAGTAGGGAATGACACCTGTGACTAAGGTTGTATGTTATCACCTTAGCATATCTGCCAGATAATCCATTACTTTTCCTATATAAGCTTTTAGCATCATGCCTGTTAGGTTGCAAGTTCCTTAAGGAACTCTGCACCTGATGTTACAATAAACCTTTGCTAACTTGACTTAAAGAATGCTTGAGTGCATGAATTCATTCCAGACAACACTCTCCTGCACTTCAGTCCTTGAGGGGAGCCTGAACCTCTCAAACTGTATCACCTTGACTGGAAACAAGTCAGAGTAGTTCTGTGTGTCTTCTCAGCAAGTAAGCAGTAGAAATGCCCACTTTCACGGATGATGCTCTTCAGATAACTCTAGGCAACTTTTTCACCAACTACCTAACAAATATTTCAAATTAGATGACCCAGAGATATCTCAAAATATGTCCAAAATAGAACTCGAAATCTACCAAACTTCCCTATTTCTTTCAAAAGCACTACCATTCTTCTAATCTTCCAGGTTCATAATCCCAATGCTATCCTCAATTCTTCATCCTCTCTCACCCCACATATCCAATTAATCGTTAAGGTTTGTCATTTCTTCCTCTTCAACATGTTACACATCGAACCCTTTCCCTTTATTCACAGAGCTACCTGTTAATTTCGAGGCCTCTTCAGATTTCTCCTAGACTATTCCAAAGACCTCTTAATTGGTCTCCCTGACTCATCTCTCCATTTCAATACAACCTCTGTAACAGCTACCAAAGTTATTTTCCTTACATGTGGATATGAGTAGGTTACACACACCCCTACTGGGTAAATTTCAGGGTCTCCTCATCTCTAGGATAAAATATAAACTTTTTTGACTTTTGAAATCCTTCAAACCTGACTCCAAAATATATTTCCAACTTCATTATATATTACTCTTTCTCCTGTATTGTACTGGCATTCTCTCTGTTCTATACATGACACTCAATCTCCCTTTTCTGTGTCTTTCCATTGGCCATTCCCAATGCCCCAAGCATTCTCCCTCCTCATTTCTTCCTCATAGAATCTTTCTTATCCTTCAAGACTGAGCTCAAGCACCACCCTCTACACAAAAGCCTTTGCTGATCTCTCCAAATGATGATTCGGCTTTATTTCATCCTACATCAGTTCATACAAATTTTCCCATGTTTCTCAAACTCTTTAGGAATCCTTCCTATCTACTTTGAATTTACTACCTTGTAATTATTCTCTATGTACTTACATATGTACATATTTCCTTCCTTCTCTAACCCCAGAACCCTATAGAACGGATAGAATGTAAGCTCCTTCGGAGTAGGTATGTTCCTTTTTTAAAAATCTGTATCTCCAGTGCCAAACATAGTAGCTGGCAGTTGACTGATTAACAAAGGCACTGTAATCTCATCAGGTTGCTTATGGAACTCATGAAATTTATCAGTCCTCTTACACTAAATAAAACAACTTGTTTTCAAGTTGGGAACAGTCAATGTTGCATGTACTACAGGTAGAAGAGCATACTCATGAACAACTTGGTGGAGCTGTCAAAAGGTCCAACCATTCTATATTTCAATATGGAATAATATAAGAAAAGTGACAAAGCTGTTCACAGTCTTTGGCCCAGTGATCCCAATACTGGGCAAATAGCCAAGTCAGGGACAGAAAAAGAGTCTATCATATAAAATATTTATACTAGCAGTTTTCATGGTAGTAAAGAACTAGAAACAAAGTGAATCCCTATCATTGGGAGATGACTGAACAAAACTGTGGTATGAATGAATGTGGTATGATGAATATGGAGAATTTGGAGAAATAGGGGAAGACTTTTATGTACTGATGCAGAACAAAATAAACCCAACCAAGAGAACAATATGAAGTGCAAATGAAAATGTCACTAAAAGGAAGATCAACTATGTGTGAAAGAAAAACCAAGGTTCCAGAAAAGAGATAACAAAACATACATCTTCTCACACAGCAGAGGGATGTGGGACAACTAGGATAGAATATTGGATACATTGTCAGACCTGGTCTCTGTAGCAGATGTTTTTTGTTTTGAATATTTTTATTTGTTACAAAGGGAGGGTTCAATCTGGAGGCAGGACTGTGATGTAAAGACAAAAAAGTATCAATAAGACATTTAACTTTTTCCCTGGTCATCAAAATATGGAACACTCCAGTGGCATTGACACTCAGGTTGACAATCTTTTTCTTTCTTTTTTAAAAAAATATGAAAACTTTTTAAAAATGAAAAAAGACAGAAAAAATTTCACTTTGAAAAGATGAATAGGGTGGGGGGTGAGGATGAATAACCACAGGGAAAAGAATGGAATTCTTAGGAGCCTAACGGCTTAAATATTCTTAGCCAGCTTTTGCTTCCTCCTTACCCTCTTCTTAGTTTCACAAACATTTCTATGTTCAAATTTATCCATCCTTTTCTCCAAGTCTCCAAAGGAGACCCTTTCTGAGGCTTAAGCCAGCACCCATTTCAGAGGTTCAAGAGAGAGAGGACCATTGTGTCTGCTGAGGTACATCGCAGAACCCTTTAGGTCACTGCTGATAGAAGAATACCAAGGGAAGTCTCAGTGGCCTGGAAAGCTTGACAACTTCAAAAGGCTTCAGCTTCTCTTTCTTTCCCAATCTGTTCTCTTTGGTTTTCCTGTTTCAATCAAGAAGCAATTCCTCTGACATGTTAAGTCATTTTCCCTTCCCCTATATGACTATGAAGGACCTCCTTGGCCACCATAACAGAAGTAATATTACCCCATTCCTTCTTCGATAGGTAGATAGTCAGGTACTATTAAGGGCGTCTTCTTATACTGGCTGAGAGTCATGTTATACGAATCAGCTAGAAAAAGTAGCTCTCCCCCCTTCTGCTCATCTATCTCTACACTAGCTTCTCTGGGTAATTTAGAACTTAGATTAAACCTTCTGCATATTTTGTCCCTCAGCCAGTGCACAACTAAGCTGGATCTCCTACACTTATTCTCTCAGTAGCTGGAAGTTAAGAGCCCATCCATTGTTTTTCAGTTGATGGAGAGATGGGAGTCAGAAGAGTTTGAAGGAATTCAGGATCAGGCGAACTGGAAGAAGTTCCAATTTAGGTGGGGTTAACTATGATCTAGTTTGAAGGTATTGTGGTATAGAAGAGAGAGCATCAGTCAGAATGCTACCATGAAATAGTTATGTGAGAGTAAGTAATTCTATCTCTGGGCCTCAGTTTCCTCACCCTCCAAATGGAAATAACTAAAAGGGAGGGGAAATTGCTTTGGAAAGTATGTGGCGTTATATAAATGCCTTATCCCACTTGATATTTACCCACACAATTCCAGGTCAATGTACAACTCTTGTCAGGATGCTGGAAAGAGGACTGGATCTGATGACCACTTAAGTCTCTTCCAACTTTAAGACTAAGTGATTCTCCTCATGTATACCAAAATATTTGTTAGCAGCCCTTTGTGTAGTAGCAAAGGATAATAATAGCTAGCATTTATACAGCACTTTAAGGTTTACAAAGTGTTTTACACATATTATCTCACTTTATCCTCATAACAAGTGTGGGAGATAGGTGTTATTATCATCCCTGTTTTACAGATGAGGTAACTCAGGCAGACCGAGGTTAAGTGCCCAGAGTGTCAGAGGCTGCATTTGAACTCAGGTCTTCCTCATTTCAGGTCTAGCACTCTATCCATTGTACCACCTACTTGCCTTAAACTGGAAATAAAATATATGCTCATTGATAGGGGGATGGCTAGACAAGCTTTGGCCATGGATGTAATAGAATATTACTATGCTGAATACAGAAGTATATGGGAAGACTTACATGAACTGATGCAAAGTGAAGTTAGTAGAACCAGGAAAACAATATATGCAAGCACTACAACATAAATGGGAACAATAACAAAACAAACAAAACTGAATGCTGGGAAATTATCACGACCAAATTTGTTCCCAAAGAAGAGATATCAGAATATACCTCCTCTGCTTCTTTGCTGAGGTCAGGGACTTCAAGTGGGTGACGCTGCCTATTTTGATGTGTTGGTTAGTTTTACTAAACTGCTTCTTCTCTCTTTTGGAAATATTGGGAAATGTAGGTGTTAGAAAAAAATATCAATAATTTTTTTTTGATGAGTCAATGATCCTAGGATTCTTTTGATCCCAAGAACTTGGGCAGAATTTGGGGACTTTTGATTTTTCTAAGAGTTATCTGATCATGTTTGGGAGGCTGTTTAGGGAGAGATGGAAGGAAAAGGAATAGTGAAGCTCGCTTCATGCCAGCAAAGGTTAAGTAGGTGTTACCAGAAAAGCAAACATAAAGTAGAAGGAACATTCCTAAGAGATACAAAGCAAGGAATGAGGTTCTGTTTGTCTACTAGTCTCAGCTCTCCATTTTGTCTGCTAAGGAAAATCCCAAAGCCAGGTAAAGATCTCCTCTAGAGAAGTCTGGACTTAGATACTAATTCCTATAGAATCTTATTCCATTCAGTGAATGAGAACCAACTAGATTGATAGAAAAAGTAAAAAGAAAAAAAATACTGTTTATTTCACACCACTACATCAAATGTTTCTCCTCCCACCCCACCAAAAAAAAAGCCACTTGACTCCATGGGGTCTGACCTTGCCCCATGACAGACAGATAAGGACGGAGAGAAATGGACTTGGCAAAGTATGATCTATGAGGCAGGAGGGCATCTGGGTGTCTGCAGATTGAGAAATGGTATGACCTCCTATACTTTGTCCCAGTTGTGTTGTCTGGTCTATCTGGACCAGCCACTGTTCCTTTAGGTAATTGTTTTTGGGACCACTATTCTGCTCCTTTTTGAAATGGAGTCATGTGCTTGTGCCCAGCACAGGGCTGTCACAGATCAGCTCCTTAAAACTACAGTTAGACTTCCTCCTTAAAGAGACAGAAAAAAAGAAAAAGCTAATCATTTCTCCTCTTCCTTCCTCACCCATTATACAGTTAGCAGCCACTGTGTACAGTTCCAAGTCCAGAGAAAGGCTCCCAAAATTCATTCCAATTGCTCTCAGCGCTTGACAGTGAAAAGGATTCAAAGAGACAGTGACCTGTAACTCCCACTGATAGAATTACCTCAAAGAGCAGTGAGGCATTTTGTAGTGATCAAATGAGATAATAAGCCAATAATAGATAATAAGCACTTTGCAAATATTAAAGCACTATATAAATGTTAGCAATTATTTTCCCATTGGTCTGTGGGGTTGTCTGTATATTTTTTCCAGGGGAGCGATGGAAGATAAGAAGTCTGTTTCCACCCCACCATTAGTGACATCACATTATCCACTCCTAAAAGCTCTATCTTAGACAGAAAAGCTAGTCAGGCTAAATCTCACCTAGGTCCCTGGGGTTCAAGGCAATTTGCAGATATTATTAAGCATCATTTGTATGAGTCCTGACCACCATGGAGAGGGTGTTTAAAATCTAACTTAATTCTTAGAGTGTAGACGTAGACTGAAATGGGACATAACTTGAAACCTCATCCAGGCGAATCCCTGGATGCCTCCCTATGTTCTCTTTGATGTTACTTCATAATCCTCTACAGCCCCTCTCTTCTTTGCTCATATTTATTTTCTTCTTTAGGCAATGTGAAGGGAAATCCTAGTCTCCTCTCAACCACATTCTCTTTTCTCAGGTGATTTGGTCTGAATGAGGGAGAATAACCCTGAACATGCCTATCCTTCAATGCCTGGCAGGGCTACAGAGCCATTAAGAAATGTTGACAGTGCACAGGGCTAGAAGGTCTCAGCTGGGAGTTGGAAAAAGAGGGAGAAAAGTAGAGCATGCCAGTGGAATCTGGAGCAGGAAAAGGATCTCATAACTGCAACGTGTGCTGCAAGATCATGGCATGACTTGCGTTTGCCATGTTGCCTCTCCATGTAGGCCAAGTTTGGGGTGAGCTGGGCAACAGACAATCTCCTCTTGGGAGACAAGAGTCTGTTCTATCCATGGCAAGAGCATGTGGGGTTTTGGGAGTGGGCAAACTCTAGGGTGTACCCTTTCGTTGTTAGGGACCTGACTCAGTAAGTAAGGGAACAGGAGATGGAGAGAGTGGTAAGTTGTACACGCAAAATCAGGTTTATCTAAGGAAACAAGTCCTGTCTGACCCTTTGAAGTCACACAGATGAATCTATGCTATAATAGCTTAAGAAAACAGAGTAATATTTTGGAGAAGGAAGCAGCCCAGTGTTTGGTTTTTTAAGCATATCTGAAATGATTTAGGGGTATAACAGGGTGAACTTACATGTACAGACTTGGGCTGGGCCTCTGAACAAAGAGAATTTCATCTCTAGGGTCTAGGGCAAGAAGTTAACTGAGAAAGTTTAAGTTCAATCTTCTGGTAAAGGGACAAGAAAAGGGAAGAATGTCAGGAGGAGTATCAGCTCCTGCTGAGTTTTGCTCCTTTTCCTGAGGCAGGCCTGGTTGTCTGGGTTTGTTTGCTTTTTAATTTAATTTTCTCCTCTGGGGAGGCCCCAGTGCTGTGCTTGACAGAAGGAAGACACAATATTCTTTTCCTCATTTTCTCCAAAGTTTACTGCTTGGGCAGTGGGGTTTTCCAGACCAAGCTCAGCCCAAGCACAATTCTCTCCTTACGTGTTGAAGGTGGAAGGATTGAAGGAAAGGCCAGGGACTGACAATATATACAAGTCTGGGAGGTTGGTTGGTCCCTAGAATGACCCAGGACCTCTGTTCCACTGAAGGCATGGGCAGCTAGGGGCCTAGTAATCAATATTTTCTCCTCCCATTAGAACCATGGAATAAAGGAATCTGCGTTAGTGCAATTTGTTTCCAAAGGAACAAGGGTAGGGATGGGAAGGATAAGGGAGTGGTAGCAGACATATGACAAAGGGGTTCAGCATTCAGGGACATGGTTCTGGGAACCCATCTCCTGAACAGCACCCCAAGCTTCATTTATTCCTTCCTCATGGATCCTTGAAAAGGGACAGGCCTGGCACCTGACAGGGTCAGGAGGCTGAATGAAGCTGTGCCTTCTCTGTACACAGCCACAGAGGGACCTAAAGGAGAAGCGGGGGCTGGACAGAGGATGTCATAGAAAACAAGAGTGTAATGGTCAGTGTCCCCTTGGACTTGCTAACCCCTCCTAGGGGCAGGCATTTGGATTCCTAACTAGAATTCCCCCCTTAAAACCACTTTTGCAAAGTGCTTTTCTCCAGAGATCATTAGTTCCTCTGGTTTGGCTCCTCCACCAAGAACCTGGGTCCCTCAGAGCTGCCCCTCTTCCCTCTCCCTGCCGTGGAGCACAGGTGGAGGGAGGAGCTGGGCATCAGACATGCATGCAGCCCACTGTGGGGTACCATGACCCAGGATTAATGCAGCTACACCAAGTGAAGGGCTGGCTGCAGCACTCAGGGAGTGGCAGTTGCAGGCTGGGTGCCAGGGAAAGAATACAAAGTGCTAAAACGCAGGCCCTCGGGGAGGGGAGTGGTCCTCTCCACTAAGCCCCTAGGGAATCTGAAAGACATTCAGCTTGCTGGTGTTCTTAAGTGTCTGGCGTCGATTGCAGAACCAGACCCTCACAACTTCTCGGTCATAGTTGAGCTCCTTAGCGATCTCCGTGATCTCCTGACCAGTGGGCAGAGGGTTCTTTTCGAAGTAGGCATTAAGGGCCTCAATGGCCTGTGGGGTGAAGGACGTGCGCCGTTTCCGTTTCTTGGAAGGCTCTCCACCTACAAACTCCATCAGGTTCTGCTGACCTTCCTGGTTTCGAAGCTCTGCCTCGTTCAGCCACTTCTCCAGGACAGGTTTCAGCTTCTGGGCACTCTTAGGGGTGATGTCTAACTTCTCAAACCTGTAGGTGCCCCAGCCCCCAGGGAAGCAGAGATGGAAGGCTGAGGTAGTCTGGACCCATCCAAACCCACTCCACCCCACTTCCCTATCATAACCCTTCATTCCCAAAAGAATAACATCACAGATTTAGAGCCAGAAAGAACCCTAGAGCCCATCACCTTCAATCCCCTCATTTTACAGGTAACTAAAGTGAGGCCCATAGAGGTTAAAATAACCTCCCCCAGGTTACACAGCTAGTAAATCATAGAGTCGGGATTTGAACCCAGGTCCTCTGACTCCCAGTCCATGCTGACTCCCTTCAACATGGGATAAGGAAGGACTTTACCACCTGATATCTTCCCCTTCATTCTTGCCTAAGTCTGAACTTCTGGAATTGTCAGACTCTCCTAGAGTCTAAGAACACTGCAAGGAACACCATGCCCCTCCCTCAGCCATACGTACAAGACATGACTAAAATGATTGAGAACGGCTTTTAAACAAATGTATCAGAACTTATACAAACATAAATGGTCTCCTTCAAAAATAGTCACTTTGGCAGACTATAAACGGATCTACTCACAACATTTTTAGAACTCCTTTCTTAGAACTCTTTGGAGTCTATTTATGGAGGATATAAGAAAAATCAGTCCCATTGCTTTATCATCACACTTTGCACAGGGATGCTATATTCCCCTGCCTCAGCTCCTAGTCCTCCTCCCCAAGGGAAGTCAGCTCCTTGAACGCAGTGACTTGCTTTCATTTTTGTCTCTATATCCCCAGCACCTAGGACAGGGATGGGGAACCTGCAGCCTTAAGACCACATCTGGCCCTCTAGGTCCCCACAAATGGCCCTGAAATTCTATCAGGTTCCCCACCCCGACCTAGGACTATGCCTTAAACACAGTTGACACTTAGTAACTGATTGTTGGGTTGAATTGAGTAGGGGATGGAAGTAAAAGTGGGTTAAGAGTATTGTGCAGGGCCATAATCAAGGGATGAGCCTCCACCCTGGCTCTCAGCTTTGTGGCTAAGTACCTAAATACCTATAGTGTCTTCTTTCTCTAGGAGCCCTGAACTGAGAAGGAGCCTGACTCTCAATACCCAGAGAACTCAGGCTTCATGGGATGACTTGAGAGGAATCTTAGCAGTTCAGAGTTCTCTAGAGATTCAAGTCCTACCCTAAGGATACCTTTCCTCATCTTGGAAAAGTCAGGTGTGAGGAGTATAGGGAAAAAGACAGGATAGATGGGCATCTATGAATTCTGGTATAGCCAGGGACTCCAATAAACTCCCCCTACCCTGTTGAAGACCCTACCTATAACTCACCGGCATATTGCTGACTGGCTATAGGCAGGTCCTTCTGTGGCAGTCAAAGCCTGGCCCACCTGAGTCTGGGTAAGGCCCAAGGAGAGCCGCCGGATCTTAAAGTTCTTCGCAAACTCCCGGATCTCTTCTAAGTTTATCCCATCTTCATCCAGACTTGGGGCTTGGGGCTCTAGGACAGAGGAAGGAACCACAGGTGGGGTGTGTAAAAGGAGAACTATTACAGACAGCAGCAGGAAGAGACCATGGCATTCGGAAAAAGGCTCATGCATCCTTCGGACACCAGTGACCCCAACTCTAAGCTCAGGCTGGGAGGAGGGAGAAGGGTATTCAGAGTCAGCCAAGCTAACCATCATGGAGGCAGTTCCATGTGCCTGACCATGGACCCTCCCCCATTCTCTTTATGGCTAGTTCTACATTTCCCCTTCTCTAGGCAGTTCAGCCCAGATACGACATTCCTCAAATACTGGGTGAGAGGTTCAACAGGGAAAGGCAACTAGCCTCCACCATTATGCCTGGAATCTAGACTGACAGGAATGGGAGATAGGGAAGCCAATCCAAAGCATTTGACCTCTACCCTACCCCACTCTCTCCCATCATCTAATCCATGGGTGTTATCTATAAAAACAGTCAATAGGGCCCTTGAGGAGACCAGCCATTAGAGAAGAAATGAGTTCCTGATGGAAGTCCCTTACTCTCCAATTCCTTCCCCAGCCCCACCTACAGCCAAACATACTTACTAGACACCAGCTGACTGACAGTAGGAGTCTCTGAACAGGTAATAGGGATAGGAGCAGAAGCAGAAGGCTTGGCCGCTGGGGCTGGGCTGGTGATGACCACAGCTGGCTGGGACACAGCTGGTGTGGGCTGGATGGGTTGCACCTAAGGAGATAGCAAACCCACTTTCTGCTGCCAAAATACCTGGCCTCAGGGGAATGGTTCCCTCATCTCAATGAAAAGTGGGCACAAATTCAAGGGCAAGAACAGTATGAAATCCCTGTTTTCTGGGGCCCCTTTCTCTGTACTAATATTGAAACGATGCCATACTATCATGGTCCAACACAGCAGCCACATGGAGTAAGAGGCTACCAGAGGGCATATCAAATACACTTCTTATTCTTTTTCAATAGGTCAGAATTCTCCATTTTAAATGTAATTTGTCAGTGAGTAAAAGAAACACAGAGTTGTGGAGATTTTCCTACTTTTACTTGTGGAGATAGTGCATATTTTATAAAAGAATTCTATAAATCAACATGGGTTTGACTAGGAGTTAATGCTTCAATTTCTTATAACATGAATGAATTTTCTATACGGCAACCGGTAAGAAAATGACATTTTAGTTTTGACATTTATAATTAACATGCCAAATTTTAGTGTACAGTACAGTGACTGGCACATAGTAGGTACTTAATAAATGCGAATTGGCTGAAATAAGGCTTCCTAGGGAGGTCAGTTCATTCCAGGAAGAGCCCTTAGTTCCAGATTGGTCCTCCCTGATTAACTCTGAAATAAATACAACACCATGCCAGGAATTTAACACCTTTAACACCTTTCAGACCCTGGATGACTTAGAATCCTCATGCCATTTCAGGCTGAACCAGTCAAGTCTGCACACAGTATGGACTCCAGAGTGAGGAACAGCATCCAAGGGGAATATGAAAGCCTGTTTCCTTAGATATTAACCTATCTCCCATTCAAGATTCTCTCAGGGAATGTGTTCTCTAAGTGTCAGAGTGTTATACAAAATAAGCTATTACTGCCATCATCATCATCATCATTAGCGACAGCAATAACCACCAAGGATTTTTGGTCTTTCTAGCTTTACTCTGAGCACCAAAATCTGACGGAGGCACTTCACATAGAGCCCATTTGGGACACTGGCCTCCTTTGCTCCAAGGCTAACTCCAGCATGGTAAGTCTAGGACCTGATGGTTCATAAAATATTATCCTAAGAGACTGTGTGCTGTTCAGCCATAGCCCAGTCTATTAACTATGTTCAACTTATCCCAGCTTGTTTGTGTATAGTTGTTTTCATGTTGTTTCCTCCATTAAACAGAGAGATCCTTTAGGGCACCGTCTTTTGTCTTTCTTTATATTCTTGTTGGTTAGCACAGTGCCTAGCGTGTGAGAGACGCTTAAATGCTTACTGACTAACTCAAATACTCTTCCTTCCCCTCCTGGCCCAGGCTGATTCCCAGAGAACACTTCAGTTTCCTTACCTCACTCTTGGCGGGTGACTCTGGGGTACTGGGCTTCCGGACTGCTGCAGGGGGAAGAGGGCTGCTGGCCAGTGTAGCAATCACTTGGCCCTGGGCGTTCAGTAGTAGCTGAGGGGTCACAGCTTGGACCTGCAGATTCTGTGCTGGAGCTGGGGCTGCTATGCTGGCTGAGTTTACCACCCATGGAAGCGTTCCAATGACCTGAAAGGGGACAAGGAAAGTAGACTTGTGGTTAGCGACATCAAATCTTCTCATTCTCTGCAACTCCAGAGGCACATATGGACAGATAATGGGTTATGCCTTATGAGGGCCTTAGTTTCCTCATCTATAAAATGAACAGGTCTAACTGGAAGATTTCTAAGGTCCCTTCCAGCTCTAATGTTGAATGGCTCCCCTTAGTATTCCTTCCATCTCTATTCTATCCAGATAATCTTTCTGGATCCCCTTTGCCCTTGATATTTAATTCTAATGCCACCTCCCACTCCCCTTCCATAGCTCAACCTGTGACTCTGGACTCATCCACTTGCCTGCCCTTGTGCGTTGGTCAAGATCTGGCTTGTGATCCCAGGCACGCTGGGAATGGCATTGGCGATCACTGGGGTGGTGGTCAATGAACCCAGGATCTGGGTCTGTCCCCCAAGGGAGGCAGCACTGATCTGCGGGGGGAGGAAACAACTAAGATAAGAACCCAAATTATACAGATAGGAGAATAAAGACCTGAAGGAAAAGGGAACAGGGGAGAAATTAGAGGAGCTATGCAGAATATGTGACCTTTATTAACAATTCAGGGTTGAGTGTTTAGACTCAGCTGTTTGGCAGGAAGTAGGATGAAAAGGACAGAGGGTAGCAACTAATATTCTCTTGGCCTGATGGCAAGATCTAATGAGACACCTAGGCACTGGCTTTAATTTGAATTCTGCCTTTATCCTAACCTACAGACATTTCACAGGACATCTTCAATCCTCAAAAGTGCCACTCTGATCACCCAACCCATTTGGCATCTGGAAAATCCACCTTGTCTTCTGGGAAGAATTCAGTGGTCTCTAGGATGAGTTAGCAGCCTTTTAAGAGAGAGCCAGTCTCTAGATGATGCTGGGTATGTTTTGGAATGACATGGCTCAAAGTCCCTGAATTGGGAGAGGTAGAAAGGGATTTCCCTTCCTCTTTAGGGACAATCTTTTGCCTAGTCCTCAAGACTGGACCAGACCCAGTTAGCAAAGGGTGTGGGAGGTAGCTTACAATTCCTGGGTTAAATGCGAAGCCCGCAGGTTGGACTGTGATCTGCGAAGGAGTGTCTGCTGGCTTGGGGGCAGGGGTGGCAGCAGGCTGTGGCAGGATGGCAGGTGGGGTCTGCAGTAGTGGCTGGGGCTGGAACAGCGTCTGGGGCTGGGCGGCAGGAGGCCGGGACTGGACAGGCGGGGAAACCTGCAGGGGCGGTGCAGGCTGCACAGGAGCTGGTAGAGTGGTGTTCAGGACAGCAGCCGCTAAGGAGCAAGGCAGAGACAGGGGCGCTGAAATGTCTTGCTGTATTCCGGACTGGTTCCATTCCCACAGGCACTGGTACAGACAGGGCAGCAGGCAGGCAGGAGGAAAGGGGACCAGAGGGGAATGGGAGACAAAGCCCAGTAGAGAGACAGAGGCATGAAGGGCAGCTGCCCTGCCTCTCACTCCTTGGAGGCAAGGGGTCACATGCCAACATCTCTCACCCATCTGCCAGAACCACCCCCTCCCATCAGGTTGAGACACTTGTAGGTTTTAAAACCAGGTCTTGACTTTTCTTCAGGTCCTTCTGAGGATGCTGGTCACCTGGTGACCTTTTAGAGTCTGACAAGGGATAAAGGAACAGTCACAGATAATTGTGGTTGTGGCCCGGAGGCCTCTTTGGCCCCTGTGTGATGCTGTAGCCCCAATCTTGTGATGTGCAGAAGCCTCCATGGCTGAGTTTCTGGGCTGTATGCTTCAGTTTCTAGGACTGTCTTCCCAAGGATGGGCTTCTGGTTCTGAGCTTGGCATGGAGGATGCACAGGAGGAGAGGACGAAGTGGGGCAGAGGGAGAGTAGCCTTGGTGTTGTCCTGGGGGAGGTGCCATTACCTTGCAAACCAGCTAAAGGCGGTTTGAAAATCCCCCCCGTGGGAGAAGCAGCGGTCAGTCCTGGGAGGGCAGCCACGGTTGCTGTAGGAATTGTCCACACGGCCAGCCCCTGCTGACCAGCCACTTGACCTGCAATACTGATGGGGATAAGAAGAGGTTGAGTAACAGCTCCTGCTGGAACCATTACTCCTGTCAGAACTGTTGCTAAGTTTTCCTGAGTCAAGACCTGCAAAAGCAAACGAGATTTCAAAAAGAAAAGAGAAAAAAATCAACGTTGACAGCCAAGAGCACCAGGCCTGCCAGACCTGGGGGAGCATAAACAATGCATTTGAGGGGTAGGGGGGAAGAGGAAGGGGAAGAATAAACAATGCACTGGGGGACAGGGGAAAAAGGAAGGGGTCAGATGGGTTAAGGGAAGAGCTAAGGCTTTCAAGGCCAACTGTACCCTAGATTTAGCTGAGGGGAGTGGGGCTTTGACAGACCAGAACTTTCCCCCTCCCCACTCCCAACTGAAAAGGAAGACAGAGAAGGGTCACAAAGGGACAGTGCCGCAATCTCAGACCCTGGTTGAGTCCTAGTGGAAAAAGAGGCATAGCTCCAGTAAAGCCTGCTCAAAGGGATAGGGCTGGACCATAGGCTCCCCTCTTCTACAGTGATCAGGGATCTCCTAGACTTCCCAAACTTATCTGACCTGGGCTTCTTGGCTTGGGGGCTCTTCAAAATATCCTAATAGAGCAAAGCTTGAAAGGGTGCAGGCGGCCAAGGCCATATAAAAATCTAAGAGAAGCTCTAGGGTTAAGGAGAATGCCTATATTGAGTTAGTTGGGCTCTGAGGCCAGGTTCTTAGCCTGGTACCCATGAACTTAAATTTTTTTAATAACTGTATTTCCATATAATTGCTTTTCTTTGTAATCCTATGTATCTTATTTTATACATTTAAAAACATTCTTTTGAGAAGGGGTCCTTGGGCTTCATCAGACTACCAAAGGGGCCAGGATTCACTATTTTAAGAATCCCTGATCAGCTGTGCCTTTGTCGGCGATCCAAGGCCCCAAAGGGACTTTAGCTCACTCACAGAGCCAAATTCTGGCCATGTCTAAGCCAGGATCTAAGTGGGATTGCTTTGGGTATTGTGTGAACTGTTTCGGGTCCCAATGGAGCTCCAATGGGACCCAACAGGGTCCTACTCAGTGTACAGTTTAGATTCCCAGTTAGTGAACTAACAAATACCCTAGTATCCTAAAGAAAGAATGCAACTTTCAAAAGACTGCTTTTTCCAAGGGACTGACTCATGGGCGAAGTGGGATGGAGGAAAATCTAGTCCAATGTATGGTTTTCGGTGGCAAATTCAGGCCCAGTTTCTCTTGTATGCCAGTGTCTATGACAGAGAGACTGAGATCCTAGGCACTACAGTAGGGATGGGCCAAAGACCAGGGCAGGGAAAAGTGTGTGTGTATTATGTCTGTGTTGGAGTGGGGGAGGTAGGTGGGGAGGGTCAGGAGAGTTGTTTTCAGGGGCTACTCCCTCCCCAAACCCATAGCCCATTCCAAGGCCAGGCTAGCAAAACGACTCCATTCCAGTAACTATTTCCTCCCCTCTATGCTAGCTTCCCCCTCTGTGCCCAATATGCAGATCCCCAGAGGGTTCTTACCTGGGGAGTGGCTTGTACAGCCAGCGGTGTCAGGGTCTGTGGTGCTGGAGGCTGGTTGGATACTTGGTTAAAGGTGGCAGCAGTGGGCACAGGGCTGGGTGTGATCCCGGTCAGTGATTTCACTTTACATGGGAACAAGAGAGGCGAGGGAATGGGAGTGAGTCAGAAAGAGGTAGTCAATGGAAACTCATCAGCTAAAATGCTACTCCCTTCTCCCCCACCCTAGAATTGTTGCCCACTGCTTGTCACTAGTTTCCCTAGATAAACGATGGAGTGTGGGTGGGTAGGAGCATTGGGTTCTCCAACTACCCCTGGCGAAGAAAATGGAAATTGCTGGGAAGCCCATTTGCCTATGATACAGTAAGTTAAAGTCAGCCCCCCCCCCCAAGCTAAATAAAGTACAGGGGAGGAGTCTCTCTTTCTCTCTCTCTCTCTCTGTTTCTCTCAATTGATTGGCATCCATAGCTTAGGATCCTAGTATCCCAGAAATTAAGGAACATAGATTGACCCCCTTCCTGGATTTGCAGGGCACAACAACCTATCTTACTGTGTTATAGTTCATCTTCAGATGAACCACAAGAAAACTGGGTGTGGACTGTTATTATTTTCTATAATTTGCAAATATATTTATAAGGATTTGCATGTTCCCTTCAATGCCCAGGCTCCAAGTTTTTAAAGTGAAAGAGTACAAATGGATGGCTATAACCGAAAGAAAAAAACAAGCTAAAGGTCAATATTCTGGGACCTTTAAAGAGAGAGAATGGAAGGAGGGATAAGGACTTAAGAAGGGGAAGGAGGGGGCTTCCCCTAAGGTACTCTGGAAACCAGATAACAGGGTCACTATTCAGCTTTGAGACAGAGGGAGCTAAAGAATAAAATCTGTTCAATTTATACCTAAAAAACTTTGTTCACAGGGGTGCACCAATGGTAGTGTGCATGTTTGGGGGAGGAGGAAAGAGAAAAAGGACTGATCATTGGACAGTCTGAAAGGTGACACTGATTTTCCCCCTACTGTGGGCTGACATGCCTTCAAATCTCTACTAGGGTTGGAAAAGACGGTGAATACCATTCTTTCCACTGGGATGCTTTTTGAGCCAAGATGCTTCCACTGGGTCACTGTCAGGCCTGGCCTGGTTCCTTTCAGTCATCTCATGAACTCTCCCTGCTACCAAGACCACTGAACAATTAGTCTCTCTGGTTTTCTAAAGGATGTACTATTAGAGCTTTGCTTTAGGCAAGAGTTCTTACCTACCTAATCTACCCAGGGGTTTGAGAGTCACCTGGTGGAAAACATCTTTGCACCACAGACCCAGAAGGGTGTTCAGCAGGTACAAATACATGAGTAAGTGGCTGCCTGTGAGATTTGATTTGTACAAATCTTTTTCTCACTATCTCAATAATACTAAAATTCCTTTAGCAGGGGACAAAGTCTTGCAATCTATAATGATGAATAATGCTTCAAAGGAAAATGCCCCTGAGAAAGATAACAGATTGAATCAAATTCATACCAATGTTTAAAATGACATATTGACTCGCTTCCTTGGAGCAGGTTTAGATGGCAGGACACTGGGTACCTGAAGATTGGGAGCCACAAAAGGGCAAATGAGCACAAAATAGGGAAACTGGGAGGTGCTGAATACATATTTCACAATCTTGCTGAGGATCAGCCCAGAAGCCAGGTTCTAGCAGCTATGTTAAGAGGAAAAGGGATTATTGGATGCAGTGGTCTTATCTTCTTCAGGCAGGACCAATGTATGGGGTGCCACTCTGATCCATGGGATACTGCATAGTAGTGGAATGGACATCATTCACTGATTCTCATTCCCAAATTCGGCAAGAGGAGGGGAAAGGGAGGGAGGGTTGACATGGGGAGGAACAAAGGAAAGGAAGACCACAAAAATGTTTCAATATTGTTTTGCATATAGTTTTGTATCTAGGCAAATGCTTGGTTAAAATGTTGCTGTTGCTTCTTGGAGGAGATCTGTCTTTTTTCACCTCTGTTCATTCTTCCTTGCCCATTTGCAGATCCCTAGCACCAGAGGCAGTGGTGGTGGTGCAGCCTTCAATCTAATGAATGCTTTTAATAATAGATAAACCCCAAATAGACATAGTGGAGAGCATATGCATCATAGCTCTAGGGGTATCTTGTGTGGACTGGAGACAGTTTCTTGTGGAAGAAGAAAGGGTCCTGGGCTCTTCTAGAAGGAGCAGTAGGAGTTAACTTGGCTGCTAAACATATTGTACTTGGGTGACCAAGGTCATAGATTTGAGCCCCACAAAGGTCAGTTAGCTTTTTTTTCCCCTATTCCATGGTCTCCCTAACCTTGTTCCATGTACCCTTAAGCATCTACAATCTCACAAATGTGTACCATTAGTCACAAAAGGAGCTGGGTGAGGGAGTATGGCTATATTATCACAAATTCAGGCCCACCGTGAGGGAGGAAAGGGGAGAACAATTATATACTCCAAGGAGTCACCTCGACTGAGAAGTGTTTTAAGACTAACTCAAGATAGTAAAGCTGGGATTTCTGCCCAGTGTTCCCTACCTATTCTGTCTTCTAACTCGTCCATATTACAAAGAAGATTACATATTTGGGGAGGGGGACAGATTTCATGGTGCTCCCACACTCTCTAAGATGAACTTGATAATCTAATTTAGTCTTTTAATTACTACAGGATTTATTTAGACAAAATGTAAAACCTGCCCCCTTTCCTCTTGCATTATCCTAATTCATACTAGCCCAGTTGTGGGCTGCGCAGAAATGCAAACCATTTCCTGTGGATAAAGAGTTTGCCATGTACCTGCTAACCAGCAAGAAGGTCAAATTGTGGTCAGAAAATAATAATACAGGGGCAGCTAGGTGGCACAGTGAGTAGAGCACCGGCCCTGGAGTCAGGAAGACCTGAGTTCAAAACCGGTCTCAGACACTTGACACACTTACTAGCTGTGTGACCTTGGGCAAGTCACTTAACCTCAATTGCCCTGCCTTCCCCCCTCCAAAAAAACCCCACAAAACAAAAAAAAATAATATACAAGTGGTCAACAAGATTCTGATGTAAACTGGAACCCAGAAGTTAAAATTTATCCCTGGGGCAATGAGGCATAGGAGATAGGGAGGAAGTCAAGGAGCAATGGGATGGGAAGGATGGCTTTGTACCAGTTGCCTCTGCAGAGGGGTCTGGATTTTCTGGTCTTGTTTCTTGTGTGGACTTGTCTGCCTCAGTGGGGCCGCCACTCTGGGAGGTATCAGCGGCCACGGTCTCCAGGCCTTTGCCTTCATCTTCAGCTGGGAGCTGGGCATCCACTCCAACTTCCAATACTCGGATTGTCTCATGACCAGACATCACAATGACCTGAAAGAAAAGGGTGGGGACAGTTGACAGTGGAGACAGAGGGAGCTGTAGCCCTTGGGGTCTAAAGCTCTATCCTCAGAAGGGAGGAGGCATGGGAAGGAGAGAGGGAAATCAGGACTTAAGAATGAAGGCATACTTATGGCCTGAGTGATTTGCGTGCGGGCAGAAACCCTAGCACAATTGCCCCAAGATATGATTCCAAAGAAGATGTTGCCCTCTCACTCTGTTACATGGCAGGATAACCTTTGGTGAGCAGATCAAACAAAGTCCCACTTTGCCTAGCTTTTAAGTTTGAATATTTGCTAGTACAGTAGAACGGGTTGTTTTGGAAGATGGCAAATTTCCAGGTCATCAGTTATCTTTAAGAGAAAGATGAATGATCATTTATCAGGGATTTTGTTAGAGGCGATTTATGCTTAGGCAGAATTTGTACTTACTAACCTACCAGGTCCTTTTCAACTCTGAGAGCAATGATTTCTACAATTCTTTTTTTTTTTTAGCTTTTATTTAGTATTTCCTTTTTCCTCAGTTACATGTAAAAACAATTTTTAACATTCATTTTTAAAAATTTTGATTTCCAAATTCTTTCTCCCTTCCCACCCTCACTCCAAATGGAGAAGGCAAGCAATTCAATATAGGTTATACATGTATAGTCATGCTAAACATGTCCATAATAGTCATGTTGTGAAAGAAAACATAGACCCCTCCCCCCACAAAAAAAACCTCAAGAAAAATAAAGAAATTTTAAAAAAGTATGTTTCAATCTGTATTCAGACACCATCAGTTCTTTCTCTGGGAATCGATAGCACTTTTCATCATAAGTCCTTCAGAGTTCTCTTGGATTGTTGTATTGCTGAGAATAGCTAAGTCATTCATAGCTGGTCATCTTACAATATTGCTGTTACTTTGTACACAGTACATTTCACTTTACATCAGCCCATGCAAGTCTTTCCAGGTTTTTCTGAGAAAATCCTGTTCATCATTTCTTATGGCACAACAGTATTCCATCATAATCACATACCACAACTTGTTCCCCAATTGATGGGCTTATCCTCAACTTCTAATTCTTTACCCTTCAGAAAAGAGCTGCTGTAAATATTTTTGTACATATAGTATTACTAGGTCAAAAGGCATGCATGATTTTATAGCCCTGTGGGCATAGTTCCAAATTGCTCCACAGAATGGTTGAATCAGTTCACAACTCCACCAACAGTGTATTAAAGTCCCATTTTTCCCACATCCCCTCCAACATTTGTCACTTACCTTTTCTGTCCTATCATCCAGTCTAATAGGTATGAGGTAGTACCTCAGAATTGTTTTAATTTACACCTCTCCAATCAATAGTGAGTTAGAGTATTTATTCATATGGCTATAGATATTTTAGATTACTTCATCTGAAATCTGATCATTTGTTTTGATCATTTATCAATCGGGAAATGGCTCTTATTTTTATAAATTGGACTCAGTTCTCTATATTTGAGAAATGAGGTCTTTATCAAAGAAACTTGCTTCAACATTGTTTTTCACAGTTACCCTTGCTAACTGTATTTCCTTCTATCCTATTTCCCGCCCCCCTCCCATTTATTCTATTCTCTCTCTCCTTTCACCGTCTGTCCTCAAAAGTGTTTTGCTTCTGACTACCTTTGCCCCAATCTGCCCTCCCTTCTATCACCACTTCTTCTTTTATCCCCTTCCCATCCTATTTTCCTATAGGGTAAGATAGATTTCTATACCTAATTGAATGTGTATGTTTTCCCTCTTTGAGCCAATTCTGATGAGAGTAAGGTTCACTCCCCCTCACATCCTCCCTTGTCCCCTCCACTGTAAAAGCTTTGATTTCTGTAATTCTAAAATGCCCAGTTGTTCCCTCTCTTGGATTTAAAAAGTGCAAGAATTTCAGGGTGCCATGCAGACACAATGGAAAATGTCCCATTTCTAACACTGCATGAATATCTCCAGAGATATGGCAGACTTGTGAAGGCCCCTAGCACAGAACTCACTGCATAAGCTGGGTCAGGGAATTCCCCTAGTTCCCAATAAGAAATTCCCCTAAGGACAAAGAATTGTTTTTCCAATGAATGAATGAAAAACCATTTAACTGCTTACTATGTGCCATTGCATATTTGGGGAGGAGGGACAGATTTCCTGGTGTTCCCATGATTTCTAAGGTAAGCCTGGTGATCTATGTGCCAACTACATAGTAAGCATTTGGGATGCATCCAAGACAATCTCTGCTCACAAAGAGCTTACATTCTAATTGAGAGAAACAACACATATAGGAGGGTTCACCTGAAGAGCAGACTGAAAGGCCTGGTGGTCCTTAGAGTGAAGCAAAAGAGACCATGATAAGGCTCAGGGATCCTTAGAAGGTGTTGGTAGGTCAGATAGCAATACCTGGAGGTCTAGAGGGTGTGAGTTGGTAAGGCCTGGAGGTCCTCCATCTTACAGGAAGAATTATAGTTGCTGTCTAAGCAGTATGAATGGCTATGTCCATTCTGTAGTTGGGAGTTGGGAGTTGAAGGACCTACAAAGTTCTTTTTTTTTTCTTTTTAATAGATTCTGGGATGAAGAGAGTCTCCTTGTAATTTATATTCTTGAAACATGGTCCCAAAACTGCTTGTAAAGTCCTTGAGGCTGGTTAGCATAGCTCAGATAATAGGAACTTCATTTCATAGAATCCCAGAGTTTTAGCACTGGAAAGGACTTTAAACTCATCCAGTCCAAGACATACCTGAAAGGAATTCATTCCCAATAAGTGATATCCAATAAGGTTTGTCCTTATGGAATGTAAACTTGCTACCTCTCTAGGCAATCTATTTGATATTGGCACAGTTCTGTTAGGATTTTTTTTTTCCTTGACAGTAAGCCTAAATTTTCATTCTTATAACTTTTTTCTGGCATTAATCTCTGGCGCCAAACGCAACAAATCTAGTCAGTCTTCCAAAGGACGCATAGCCCTTCAAATATCAGAAGGCTGCTATCACGCCCCACTTGAGTCTTCTCTTCTCTGGACTAAATTTCACTTTCTTCAAACAATCTTCATATGATATGGAATTGGGCCCTTCCACATCTTGGTTGCTCTCCTTTGGACTTTCTCCAGCTTATCGATGTTCTTAAATTATATTCCCCAAACTCAATACAGTACTCTGGATGAGATATGACAAGAGACCTAAGGGACTTTAAACTCCTTATTCCTAGAAACAAAGTCTCTCCTAATGGAGCCCAAGATGGCATAAGATTTTTTTTGGCTGCTGTATCGCATAGCTGCCTCATATTGATGTGCAGTTCACAAATCACCCAAATGTTCTGACCGGGTCCACCACAAATTTTTTTACACAACCTCAACTGGGCCCCCATGCTGCTAAGTAATCTGTCTATGCCTGCCTTTATCAACTCGATGTCTCATTTTCCACAGTGGCTCTTCCAAACCTTTTCATCTCTTCTCAAACCCCCTACTCTTTTATCTGAGAATCCTGATTCATATTTTATGGAAAAAATTTGAGACTATTCCCTGTGAATTCCTTCTTTTCTCCTCTTCCTCATCTCCCATCACTCAGGTGCCTTCTGCCACTCTCTTCCTTCACCCTTGTCTCACATGGAGAAGTGGCTTTACTCCTCACCAAGGATAACTCCTCTACTTTTTCAGTGATCCCATTCCATCCCATCTCCTCCAACAGATTGTCTCCTCTGTCATCCCCACTGAGACTTACTTTCAATCTCTCCCTCTCTACTAGCTCATTCCCTACTGCCTACAAATATGCCCATGTCTCCACCATCCTGAAAAAAACCCTTACTTGATCTTTCCATCTCCACTAACAATCACTCTATATCTTTTCTGCCTTTTCTAGCTAAATTCCTTGAAAAGTCTATCTGCAACAGGTGCCTCCATTTTCTTTCTTCCCATTCTCTTCTTCACCCCTTATAATCCAGCTTCTGACTTTACAATTCCATTGAAACTGCTGTCTCTAAAGTTACCAGTGATCTTAGTCACCAACACCAAAGGCCCCAACCTCTCTGCTGACATGCAGGCTCTCATCTTCAACTTTCAGATGACTTGAACTAGATGTTCAACAGATATCTTAAAGGAAACGTGTCCCATACAGAACTCTTTATCTTTCCCCCAAACCCATCCCCACCATCCTCCTACTATCCCTATTACTGTAAAGGGCAATGCCATCCTCCTAGTCCCTCAGGCTCACAACCTGACTTTTTACTATCTCTTATCATTCTCTCCCCTCCCTCACCCAATCTGTTGCCAAGACCTCTAGACTTTACCTCTGCAGCATCTCTCGAATACCTTCTCTCCTCTGACATTACCACAACTCTAGTTCAGGTCCTCATCACCTCATGCCTAGAATACTGCAATAGCCTGCTGGTGAGTTTGCCTGCCTCACATTTCTTCCCTTGCCAAGCCATCCTCCATTAATCTGCCAAAGAGATTTTCCTAAAGCACAGGTCTGATCATATCACACAGCTGCTCAACAAACTCTGGTGGCTCCCTATCACCTCTAGATCAAATACAAAATAGTCTGTTTGGCATTCAAAGCCCTTCATACCCTAGCCCTTTCCTACCTTTCCAGTGTTCTTATAACTTGTTCCCTGTCACAGACTTTTCAATACAATGACATGGGCCTCCTTGCTGTTCCACGAGCTAGACATTCTATGTCTCAGCTCCAGGCATTTTCTCTGGCTGTCTCCCATGCCTGGGATACTCTCCCTCCTCAAGTCCACCTAATTATTTCCCTGGTTTCCTTTACATCCCAACCAAAGTTCCATCTTCTACAAAAAGCCTTCCCTAACCTCTCTTAATTGTAGAGCTATTCCTCTGTTGACTATTTCCTATCTATCCTGTTTATAGGTTGTTTGTGTATGTTTGCATGTTGCCTCCCCCACTAGATTGTGAGTTCCTTGAAGGCAGGGATGTTTTTTGCCTTTTTTTTTTTGTATCCCCAGTGTTTAGCACAGTGCCTGGCACATAGTAGGCACTTATTAAATGTTTAATTGATTAACTGATTGGTTGAGGCCAGCAAATCTATATCCCTTTGCCATGTTCTTGCCTGGGGGAACCCTCAGGCTCCAAGGGATCCCACACTCATGGAACGATCACAAACTCCCCAGAGTCTGTGGCAGACTTGAATTTTTCTACCCTAGCACTTGGCACGGTACCTAAGAGCTCTGTCTCCAAACCTGTGCACATTGAACATTTTGAAAGCTGTTGGCCGGCCACTTCTGCCCTACACATCATTCGTGTCTGGGGCCACCCTACCTGAAAGCTGGTTTTAGCTATATGCTATGATGACAGAAGATGTAAGGTCCCAGAGGAGTAGGAATTTAGAGGAATGATTCCCATTCCAAAAAGCTTACCCTACACCCAGACTCAGCCTTCTAGGGCCTTCTTTCCCATTCCTAAGGACACGTTTTAAAACCTGGTCCTCCCCTGTAAGACACCCTGCCCCTCCCCTCTAAGGGGGTTTCCACAATTGGAAACTACTCAGAAAAACAAAGTGAAAAAGGCTCTAATTCAGCTCAGGAATCAAGAGTGAGGAAAAAAGACTGATGCTATCCACCAAAGCTTCTGGAGTTTGAGGTAAGCCTATGGGCTCCAAACCCTCTTTCCAATCCTTCTCACATCTGAGAGGCAATCCAGTCTAATGAAACAATTATGAGGATGTCCCACAAGTCTTGGTGAAGTTTTAAACTATTAAAACTATTAAAGCTTAAAACTGGACTAAGATTTTTGGGACACTCTGTATTTACAAGTTAGTTGTATGACCATAGGCAAATCTCTTAACTTTTTTCAGTCCCAATTTCCTCTTTAAAATGGGGATAATAATACTTATACAAGGCTGTCATGCAGAGAGTTTTATAAATGATAGAAATGAGTGAGTTATTCTTGTATTTTTGTCTTTGTGTGCCTTACTCCTTCCCTTTCAATATCTGGAAAAGAAATAGCCTAAGGTAGTGGACTCAACTTGTAATCTGAAATTCTTAAATTCCAAGCCTTGATTTCCTTATTAAGACAGCAAAGAAGGGCAGCTAGGTGGTGCAGTGAGTAGAGCACTGGCCCTGGAGTCAGGAGGACCTGAGTTCAAATCCAGCCTCAGACACTTGACATACTTACTAACTGTGTGACTTTGGACAAGTCACTTAACCCCAATTGCCCTGCCTTCCCCCTCCAAAGTGGGGGATAAATGAAGGATAAATTACTAAGTCATAAGAAAGTAAAGAAAAATACTTGCTACTTATCTCATTGAGCTGTTTGTGAAGAAAGTATTTCATGAAAATTAAAAGGCTACAGAATTGTGAGCTATTTTTATTACCTGTTCGTTGACAGTCAGAGATGTGTCAGACCCTGCTCCAGGATCCATGGTCACTCAGAGGAGGTGTGGTGGTGGGGCAAGCTCACCAAGCAGAGCATCCTGCAAGGGGTGGTGGAAAGAGCAAGGGGTGATGAGTTGCAGCCATAAAATCCCCTGAAACACAGTCCATAAAATGGAAAGGGGCAAATGGACAGGGAACTGGACTAATGACCTGGATAAGAATGAGAATCTGGGATTCTTTCAGTATACATGGAGGTGAAGGTCACTACAGAAAATTGGAGATATTGGTGTTAGAAAGAGGGAAGCTGGACAGTTTTCTAGCTCCTCATGGACCAAATCTTCTCAGTGTAGATTCCATTATTCAGTATAAAAAATTGTGAATTTCCAGATCATAAAATACATCTACATTCATACATATGGATAAAATATATTTCTAAAGCCAAAGAGAAATATATATTCTGTAACCCACTAGGTTTTTCATTTTTAAATTTATGACATGACTCTACTTCATTGAGACAGAGAATCATGTGTTGACTATAAATATAAAACATGAGGCACAAAGGAGAACTCATATGGAATACACACACACACACACACACACACACACACACACACACACACACAAACACATACTATTAGGCAGGAAAGCCTCTGTCCTTGGCATTAAGTCTTCTCCAAAATGCTCAGTCATTATTTTCAGATAACGTGACTTGGTCTCCCTCTTGGGGAGCTGGAGTCTGAATGACAATTCCTTTGGGTCAGAGTTGACCAACACTCAAGAAGAACACTTAGGGAATAGAAGAGATCAAGTATTTGCTAAGAATTGGTCTCAAGCAGCAAAATCTCAAATCAGATAGCATAAATGCAAGCTATCCTCAAGGACTGGGATAAGCAGTATGGAATGTATCCTTAAATCAACTGATTGAGACAAATTCAGTTAGGAGAGATAGCAGGAAGACACAAGGCTTCATTGTGAAGATAGACTGCAGCACTTCCAGATTGATGCTGGGGAGCCCACTGATTAGGTAGAGGGTGCTAGGAACTGGGATAAGCTGGAGCATAGCTTGCCTGGGGTACCACTACCAGGAGAAGAGCTGAGCAACTGATAGCATCGTATTTTCACTCTGTGGTTTAACGTTGTTGAGTCCATGTCAATGTGGTAGCATCTTCTAAATTTTGTTGCCCATTCACATGACTTAGTTCAACTCTGTAACTCATTTTCCCAAATGAGGGAGACCTACAGTCAGTTTTGTTGGCTGTGACATTACTAGTAATTTTTATTCCCAGTTTGGCATTGTACCTACCACTCAACATGGTTTGGGGGGCTACCATCAGCATGCATGTGCTCAAAGAAAGTAATCTACTTTTTTTTTTGGAGGGAGACAGCAGGGCAATTGAGGTTAAGTGACTTGCCCAAGGTCACACAGCTAGTAAGTGTGTCTGAGGCAGGATTTGAATTCAGGTGCTCCTGACTCTAGGGCCAATGCTCTACTCACTGCGCCACCTAGCTACCCCCTGCTCCACATTTAAAAAAATACTCCAATTCAATGGCTCCTGGCAAAGACCAATGTGGTACACCCCCTAGTCTCACCCCAGGTCCAGGATTTCCTTTTCCATCTGTGGAAAAATCAGGAATGAGGCTGACTAATGATTCTGGGACCTAAGGACCAGAAGAGATAGGAAACCAGAAGGCTTCAAGTTTAAGTTATTTCTTTTAAAAAAATAATTTATTTTTAGTTTTCAACATTCATTTCCATAAGATTTTGAGTTTTAAATTTTCTCTCCCTCCCTCTCCTTCCCTCTCCCCAAGACGGCATACAATCTGATATAGGCTCTGCTTATACATTCATATTAAACATATTTTCACATTAGTCACGATGTAAAGAAGAATTAGAACCAATGGGAGGAACCATGAGAAAGAAGAAACAAAACAAAACAGCAAAAGAAAAGGAGAGCAAATAGTATGCTTCCATCTGCATTCAGATTCCAAAGTTCTTTCTCTGGATGTGGATACTATTGTCTATCCTGAGTCTTTTGGAGTTGTCTTAGATTCTTCCATTGCTGAGAACAGCTAAAGTTTGAGTTATTTCAAAGAGCCTCAAGTTTATCTTGTACTCCAGAGTATCTGTCTCCGGCCTCAGGCTCCCTGAATGTAAAATGGAGATAAGAACAGGAAGAGACTTTGCAGAGCTTATTGGAAAGAATTGACCACAGTCTAAGGAATTGCAGTCTCAATGACTAGAGACATTGAATAAAGTGAAGGGGTAGTAGCACTGGTATTCAACATTCTTTTTCATACCATTTTTGGATGGTATTCACCATCCAAAGCACTGCCAGGCAAACAATACTGACGAAGCTAATAAAAGACTATATACATTTGTTCCTGTTTCTTCTCATCTCTGCCTGGTTCCACCATGAGCCATGTCAGGAGAAGAGAGAAGAAAAGAAGGCAAAAGCATCAAGCCCCTTACTAGATTTCAGGATGTTTTGAGCCTATGCATGATTATATTCCTGGAAGCTACTTTCAACACTTAGCTTTTCTATGTTTGGTATTCAGCCCCTCTCTTTAGAGTTGGGGTCACTTGAAAATGTTTCCAAGGAAATGAGTGGTGAGCTTAAAAGAAATTGCCCATGTCCACCACTCATTTACCTAGCTCCCTAGATATTTCGTGTATGGCTGTAGTCAGTGTCCATACTAACTGTCCTGTCCTAAGAGACAGGGTAACTCAAATCCCATAAAATCATTCATGGCTACCTCTCAATTCTCCTTGACAAGTTCCCAAGCTGCATACAACTTTTCAGTATGTGCCTACCCCGGGTACCACTGCTATTTCACTATCCCTTTTATCTCTCCATGAGTAACCCTTCAGTACATGGTCAGTGTCGCTGGCTGCATTACGGGCTTGGCAAGTAAAGTTTTAGCAGTAGGGTCCTAGTTAAGGGTCTCCTGTAATAAATACAAGCATTCCTCAGAGGTGCTTCACTGTATTGGTCACTGTTACACAGAGTGGAAGATGGGGAATTAATTAAATGTTAAAGCAGGAATAAGAATATAGGCCCTGGAATCTGAAAGAAATCAAGCTTTAGGTCAGGATTTCCTTCAAACTAGAATTTCCGACATCGTTGATCCCCTGACCTCTTAAGGTTACTTGAACAAAGCCCTGATAAGATATAGATTAATTCAAGAAAGGCAGAGGCTTTTCTTTTCTTTTCTTTTTTTTTTTTTTTTTTGGACACTGGTGACAATGGGAAGGGGGGGTGGCAATATATTTTTGAAACACCGAGTTAGGAAAAGTGACTAGGGTTAATTCCCTCTACTAAGGCTTCTTTGTTTTCGGCTGCCCAGGTAAGACCCCCTAACCCTGTCCAGACTCTGGACTGCTGTAGCTGCATCTGGGGTGTGCCACTTTGTGTCAAATCCTATTTGCTGCGGATCCAAAGTGGGGAGGGGGTCAGAGGAGACGCCTCCCTCGGGGCTCCATTCTCTGTTGTGGGGGGCACATTAGCCCGTTTATTATGATTATTTATTAATAATCATTATTGCGATTAAATATTTATGAAACACCCATGCCCTATTCAGCTCCACTGACCCTCCCACTCCCCACCCTTCCAGTTTCTCCCAAGGTCCCCACCACCTCACCCCCCTTTTGCATTTTCTAGCTGTTCAGCCCGTGGTACCAGGAGGGAAACAGGCTTAGCCCACTGTGCGGGGGACAGATTGACCCTAGCCCTCCATGAACTCAGGCATCCAGGTTTTCCGTCGGCTCATGAGCCGTCCCCGCAAGGTGGGGGGCGCGAGACTTCCACTGCTGTTTCTACCCCAGCTGGGTTGGGGGATGGGGAGGGGAAGAAGGTGGAGAACCCAGCCCGGATCTCTCCGCGGGGCGCTCCGCCGCTCGCGTCCGAGGTGGTCAGTGGGCTAGAGCGGGCGCGGCCCCCAGGGCTCAGGGCCCCCCAGGTCGGCGGGGAGCGATGCGCTATCCCAGCTCCCTCCGTCTCCTGGTCCCTGAGCTACTCGTCGCCCCGGCCCTAGCCTTTTTTTCCCTCTCTCTCTCTTTATCATAAATATATAAATTATGCTAATTACGGGCATTGCATATTAACCAAACCCGAAACCTCCCCTGCCCAGCCCCCCTCCCCCCCTCTGCAAACCCCTCCCCGCCTCGGACCCCGCTACTCACCGGAGCCGGAGCCGCCGCCGCCTCGCCCCCAATGCTCGGCGCCCCCCGATTAGGGATTCATCTCACAGCCCGGGCCTGGGGGCCCGGGGGCCCGGGGGCCGGGGCCGCCAGCCGCCCGCAGACAAAGGAGCCAGAGCGGCCGGGCTCGCCTGGGCTCGGCTCGGCCGCGGAGCCGGCCCGGACCCGCCGCCAGCCCGCGTGCCCCTAGACCCCCGGCCCGCGCTGGGTGGGAGTGGGAGTACAAGTGAAAGTGGGGGAACTCCGAGGGCTGTCAAGGGCGGGGGGCGGGGGGGGGCGCGGCTGGGGAGCAGGGAGGGAAAGAAGGGGGACAGTCGGATAGATATTTTTCTTTTCTTTTTTAAAAAACCTTTCTCTCTCCCCCTTCCCCCCGCCCCCCCCTCGCCTTTTTTTCCCTCCTGCTACTTGGGAATTTTTTTAGCTGCTGCGTCATGAACATAATTTATGCAAAGAGCTTTGCCGCATGCTGTACCACTCCAGCTGGACGCCAGGGGGCGGCGGGATGGGTTGGGTCTTGGGAGGGGGAGAAGTTGGTTGGGGGTGTGGGGCTGAGTGGGAGTAAAAGAGCCTGGGATCCAACCTCAAGGGAAAGTGAGTGCATCCCCTCTCTTCCAAGTTAACCTTCCCCGTGCCCTCTTGGGAGTTCTAGGTACGGTAGCTTCATTGGCATTAAGCATGCAAATCTGGGTAGCTTTCGGACTCCGGGCTATTCAGCCGCTTTTTTTCTAGTCTCAGCCATACACCTCTAGGGAAGGGACACTATCTTTGGGAAAGGCGCTGGGGGAGGGAGAATAAAGTTTGCGATCCTGCCGTTTCTCCCGCCCCCGGTTCCCTGAAAATATTAGCCAACTTCCCTGCCCAGTGAGATTCAAGGTCACCTTTTTCCTTCTCTCTCCAGTCAAAGGACGTTTCAATCAAGGGTCCTGCTGGGACTCCAGGGAAAATGCCCATAACATGCTTGACTCAGCAGGTTGTTTCCTGGACCTGCAATCTTGCTGCCCCTACTCTAATGCTATTGTTGGTCAGCGACAGAGCTGCACTGGGCAAAGTAGGCAGCTGCCTGGGGCGGAAAAGAGATGTATGACAACAAAGGGAAATGAAAGGACTTGCACTTTTTACCATTACACTTCTTTATCAGCGCACATATTTTAAGACAAAAAGAAACTATAACAATTCTGCCCTCTATAGCCCGAAGGCATCTATTTTGTGCTGTCCAGTCCCACGAATTCAAGTGAAGACTCCAGTGCAGTGATACGGTGGGGGATAGAGGGAGCAGCAGTGGGTGCTGAAATTTTCGATCCTTGTGTGAGAAGCAGAAGGAGTTCTGTTTCCACAGGTATGACATTCACACACTCCCAGCTTTGCAGGAAAGATAACAGGCTGTAACTAGTTCCAACCAGAGCTGTGACTTGGTAGAACCAGGCCTCTGGCCGGGTAGAAGATCAGAAGCTTGTAGGCATGCTTAACTAGCTGTTTAATATTAACCCCCACAGCCCAGGGTAGAGCAAGTTAATTTGAATGCACATGCAATGCATGACAAGGGAAGGGGAACAGATCTGGTTCGGGAACTTGTATCCAGCCAATGGGGAGCAGGAGAGGGAAATTCGATTTGGGAACAGGGAATAAATAGCCTTGTATTTGTTTTAACAAGTGTGCTCCCTTAGGAAGTTACCCATCCACAAGAATGTAAAATAAAATAAATCTTTCCTAGATTCACTAATGACCATGTGGAGTTCTTGGTAAAATTATTGTTTCTTACACTTGCCTAGGGTGAATAGATGTTTTGTGTGGGCTCTGGGTTGGAGGTTGCTTTTCACCCAGACATGCTCTTCTAGAGCTTGCCTAGTGGGAAACCACATTGTCCCAGGTCAAAGATAATCCCCAAGTGGCAGAACTGCATTAGCACCATCATAGCTGTGTAATGGTGAAGCCAAACATTGCACTACAGTCCTTGGAAAATGAAAGAAAGGAAGGAAGGAAGGAAGGAAGAAAGGAAGAAAAAAAGAAAGAAAGAAAGAAAGAGAACAAAAGAAAGAAAAAGAGAAAAGGAAGGAATAACTTTATGTTAAAATGGGGGAAGGGAGAAGCCTTTTGCTTTTGAGGCAGGGTAGTATTCATTCTACTTTCTTTTTGTTTTCATTTGGTTTTTGTTGTTGTTGTCGTCTTCCACCTTTGTTGATTTCATCCTTGTGGTGTTTTAAGGTGGAAAAAGGAGAAAAGACAGATTTGTGGCCAAGGGAAATAACTGGAGGAAAAAGGAGATCAGAGAGAACAGAGAGGTTGATGTGAGATGAAAGAGTTCTAAAACCCAATGATTGAGTGATGTAGCCCCAAAAACTGAAGCCGAAGTTAGTATAAATAACCTTATAGTAAGGACCTACTTGCTAGTGTGTATAGTGGGAATTCCTTTCACATAGGAGTTGGCCTAGATTTATTCTGCTGAAGTTTCAACTGGTAAATTCTGATTCTGGGGCAAGAGGAAGAGGGGTGGTTTGAGATACAGGAACACACCAGCAATCTTTAGCCTGTTCATCATAGTTCAGTACTTTGGCAACATCTAGGCACCCTAAGGAATTTCTTAGAATCTTGAAGGTCATCTGATCCAGTCATCTCCAAAGTAGGGGCCATGACATGATTCCAGTGGTTATGTTTATCAACCAATAGGAAGGTGAGAAGATGGATTGGATCCCACCGTCCCCAAGAGAGCCAGTGTTGGGCTTGGTTCCAACATAATTATTGACATCTTTCACTAAGAGTCCCTCATTAGTCCCCAAATCCATCCTCTCCCTCTATTAGCCTCCAGTGGCTTTGCCTGGGCAGGGTCCCAGGGCTCCTTATATACTAACCAACCTAACTATGGTCCAAGTCCCAGGTCTCGTTGCTGTTGTGCAGGTAAAATTCCACAACCCTCCCACCTCCAATCTCTACACCTGGACTTTAGGTCATCTCATTGCTGCATAGGCTCAATGCTGGACAGGAGGTGAAGATACAAAAATCAATAAGGCTAGGTCACTTCCCCTATTGACCTACAATAAGATTGCATATGTAGTAGGTGTTCAATAAATATTGATGACATACTATAGCATAGATAGATATGAATACTGAATATACATATGGAGAGAAGCTCAGTCACACTGTCTCAGGATGAGTACAGAGAAAAGTCTGGAAGGAGACACAAAAACATAGAAGCATTTGCTATACCATTTTAAGTTAATATATACATTTTGAAAAATCAGTAAACATTTATTGAGCACTTACGTGCCGGGCACTGTGCTTAAGCTCTTCGGATACAAAGAAAGGTGAAAGAATCCCTGCTCTCTTGGAGCTCACAGTCAAACTACAAAGTTTTGAAGGGAAGTTTATGGTTCTCTACATAATCATTTTTCCCCTTTTTCTTCTTTTTGTATTTGCTTATGTGTGTCATGAATGCTGAGTCTGTAAAAAGCACACCGTGCCCTCTAGGTGCGAATTGGCTTAGTGGTTACCAAACTTTTTTGATTCCACAACTCTAGCAATAAAACATTTTGGAGCATTTCATTTGCATATACATTTATTAAATATTCATTTATTTATAAATTATAGAGGAGTTCCCAGCTTAATATTGCACTGTGACTTTTGGGACACCCTCTATACATATATTACTGTGCTAATATGTGCATTGCAAAACATATATACACAAAAAATTCTAAAAAGATGAACTAAAGATGAAGTAATTGACATTTTAAAATATTTTCTTTACAAATGATACTAAAATCTTTTTTATATCATTAAATGGTAATAATAATTTATTAATTTTTAGAAAGTAATGAAATCTAGTGAATCATATCATTCTTTAAAATATGTTCAGTGATAAAATAGACTTCTTTGTTGTGAATTTTCTGAAGGGTGGAGTAGACTTATAAATAACAATTGTTTGTTTAATTTGATCAAGTTTCATTTGCTCAACCTAATCGAGTATCTTTTAAAAGATATTTTAATTGAAAAAATAATACAACAATAAAATAATAGGTCACGACAGTGAAATTAACATAATAGCTTCTAATCAGGAGTTATATTTCTCCATGTGTAGATATTTACCATATATAATGCAAAAGCAAGTGAAAACAAATGTCTTGATTAAAATCTGCAGAAAGTTTTTAATATAAATCCATTCCTTTTCTTGTGGCTTTACCTAATGGACACTATCATACCCTAATTTCCTATTCATGTTTGGGCATTTTAGTTTTGTTTTTTTTTTTTCATGTCAGTATAAAGGAACAGCAAGAATTAGTCTGGACCACAGAGTACAAGGAGAGTAAGGATGGAAAGGTAGGTTGGTACCTGATCATGAAGAGCTTTTAATGCCAAACAGAGAGGTTCATAATTTGATTCTAGAGATAATAGGAAACCACAGCAGTTTATTGAATAGTGAGGGGTGACAGACATGCTAAGACCTGTGCTTTAGAAAAATCACTTTAGCAGCTGAGTGGAGAATAGAATAGAGGGGAGAGAGATTAGATTCACAGGGGTGAGGAACCTTCCTTCTCAAGGTTACATGTGGCCTTTTCAGTCCTCAAGTGTGGCCCATGGGGCCTTGAGGCTGGGGGCTCCCCCCTCCCCCCCACTGGAGCCATCAAGACCACTAATGGTCTTCAGGCTAAAGGGGATGAAGGCCTGACCTAGAGGGATAGCCCTGTAAGTGGAAAGAAGGGAAGATGGAAAGAAAGATGGAAAGTGGAAAGAAAGAAAGATGGAAGAAATGTTGTGGATACAGAAATGACAAAATTTAGCAGCCAACAAAAAGTTAATAGTGTACTTTGTTTTAGGCACTTCTCTCCCAGTTTTTATTAATTTAACATTTTATTAATTCAAGCTGTGTTCTGTTTGGGAATAGATGTCCAAACTGACATGATCTTCTCATGGCCTCAGAGAAGACTGTCTCAAAACAATCTGAAGTAACTTTTATAGCAATCTTGAACAAGGAAAACAACTATCTTAAAACCACTGAATTTCTTCTCTGACCACTAGGGTCAAGGGTTTTCTAGGAATTATCAGAGACATCGTCATCAGCATCTTAATTCCTTTAGAATGGAGAAAGACGGTATTGCCTTTAGGTTATAACTCTCATTGGTCATTTTCCAAGGATGAGGAAGGCAACTATCTTAACAAAATAAGAGGTATTTTCTTATTCTAACTTTGGTTTGCTGTTGTTGTTCAGTCATATCTGATTTGTTGCAACCCCATTTGGGGTTTTCTCGGCAAAGGTACTAGAGTGGTTTGTCATTTCCTTCTCCAGCTCGTTTTTACAGATGAGGAAACTGAGGCAAATGGGTTTAAGTGACTTGCCCAGGGTGATGTAGCTAGGAAGTATCTGAGGCCAGATTTGAACTCAGGTCTTCTGGACTCCAGGCCTGGCACTCTAGCGCCTGTGCCACCCAGCTGCCCTAACTTGGTTACCACCCTTAGTCCACTTCCCTAGGCCTTAGCGTTAGTTCTTCCCTCTTATGTACTTTCCTAAGAGGAAGTCTGGAAAGGTTGGTAGACTGGAGAAATCCTTATTTCTTAACATTTTTAGTTCAATTAAAAAGGAGGTCAAGTAAAGTTAGTAAAGTTGCAGGATATAAAATAAACCTACATAAATCATTGGCATCTTCTATATATTACTAACAAAGCCCAGCAGTAAGAGAGAGAAAGAGAAATACCGTTTAAATTAACTGTAGACAACATGAAATGTTTGGGAGTCTACCTGCCAAGACAAACCCAGGAACTATATAAACACAATTACAAAACACTTTTCACACAAATAAAGTCAGATCTAAGTAATTGGAAAAATATCAGTTGCTCATAAGTAGGCCGAACTAATATAATAAAAATGACAACTCTACCTAAATCAGTGTCATACCAATCAAACTACCAAAAATCATTTTATAGAGCTAGGAAAAATAATAACAAAATTCATCTGAAAGAACAAAAGGCCCAGAATATCAAGGGAAATAATGAAAAGAAATACAGGTGGCCTATCTGTACCAGATCTAAAACTGTATTATAAAGCAGCAAGCATCAAACTACTTGGTACTGGCTAAGAAAAAGGGGGCAGATCAGTGGAATAGGTCAGGCACACAAGACACAGTAGGCAGTGACTATAGTAATCTACTATTTGAGAAACCCAAAGACTCCAGCTTCTGGGATAAGAGCTCCCCATTTAATAAAAACTGTTGGGGGAACTGGAAAACAGTATAGCAGAAACTAGACATAAACCAACATCTTACACCATATACCAAGATAAGGTAAAAATAGGTACATGATTTAGACACACAGGGTGAGACTATAGGCAAATTAGGAGAGCAAGGAATAGTTTACTTGTTAGATCTATGGCGAATAGAAGAATTTATGCCTAAACAAGAGATAGAGAACATTATGAAATGCAAAATGGATAGTTTTGATTACATTAAATTTAAAAGTTTTTGCACAAACAAAGCCAATGCAACCAAGATTAGAAGGGAAGCAGAAAGCTGGGAAACAATTTTTATAGCCAGTATCTCTGACAGAGGCCTCATTTCTAAAATATGTAGAGAATTGATTTGAATTTATAAGAATACAAGTCATTCCCCAATTAATAAATGGTCAAAGGATATGAACAGGCACTTTTCAGATGAAGAAATTAAAACTATCAATACTCATGAAAAAAATGCTCTAAATCATTATTGATTAGAGAAATGCAAATCAAAACAACTCTGAGGTATCCCATTACTCCTACTAGATTGGCTAACATGACAAAACAGGAAAATGATAAATGTTAGAGAAGATGTGGGAAAATTGGAACATTAATGGATTGTTGGTGGAGTTGTGAACTGATCCAATGATTCTAGAGAGCAATTTGGAGCTATGCCCAAAGGGCTATAAGATTTTGCATACTCTTTGACCCAGCAATACCACTTCTATGTCTGTATCCCAAAGAGATCATAAAAATGGGAAAAGGACCCACATGTAAAAAAATATTTATAATAGCTCTTTTTGTGGTGGCCAAGAATTGAAATTGTGAGGATGTCCATCAATTGAAGAATGGCTGAAAAAGTTGTGGTATGTAAATGTAATGGAATACTATTGTTCCATAAGAAAGGATGAGCAGGTGGGCTTCAGAAAAACCTGGAAAGATTTACATGAACTGATGCTGAGTGAAGTAAGCAGAACCAGGAGAACATTGTACTTAGTAACAGCAACATTGTGGGATGACCAGCTTTGATATACTTAACTCTTCTCAGCAATATAAGGTTCTAAGACAATTCCAAAAGACTCACGATAGAAAATGCTATCTATATCCAGAGAAAGAACTATGAAGTCTGAACACAGATCGAAGCATTTTTGTTTGTTTCTTCTTTCTCATGGTTTTTCTCATTGGTTGTGATTCTTTACAACATGACTAATGCGGAAATACATTTACTATGATTGCACATATATAGCCTGTATCATATTACGTGCTGTCTTGGGCAGGGAGAGTAGAGGAAGGGAAAGAAAATTTAGGACTCAAAATCTTATAGAAGTGAATGTTGAAAATTAAAAACAATAAATTTAATTTAATTTAAAAAAGAAAGCCTGCCATAGACAATATTGGGTGCTATGGGTCACAAAAAAGTCAGACATGACTGAGTAACAGCATAAATGAAAGTAATTGGCTAGATTGTAAGCTCCTTGAGGGTCGGGAGCAGCGGTGGGATTCAGCCGGTTCACACCAGTTAGGTAGAACTGGTACCTGATTTTAGGTTGAGTTCAGTGAATCTGTTGTTAGCTAGGGCAGGGCCTGAGCCCCATCATGTCAGAGGCAGGAGCAGCACCTTGGTTCAGTTCTGTGGAGAACTGGTTGTTAATTCATTTGAATCCTGCCACTGGACAGGAGTATTTCATTTTTGTTTTTATATCCTTAGTGCCTAGCACAATGTATTAGCATTTAATAGTATGCTCATTGATTACCTGATCAGAATTATCTTCCTGGACTATCCTTCTGTACCTGTCTAGAATGTATATTTCTGCTCCCTTTACTGAGCTTCAACTCTGCAGAACTGCCAAATTCTACAACTGCTGAATCATATGTCTCTACCTCTGTTGCTGATGGGTATGCATAGGCACTAATTAAAAATAGTTTTATTATTTTAGCGAAGTAAAGAACATTTCCCCCGGCAAGAGGCTAATGTCCATCTCCAAAGAGCCAGATTTCATGCTCCTTGGGATCAACCCCACAATGGAGGTCAGAAACAAAAGGGCTAGAAAACACTTATGTGACCAGAAATGTTTGTTGCAGGTTCTTTTTCTTGCGGACAGCCAAGGCCGCTATCATTCTTGCATGCACATATTTTATCTTATTTATTTTAATTTTTTCTAACAATGTAAAACTGGATCTTCTAGCTGTCACTTTATCTCAACATATCCTGTCAGTTTGAAGGTAAATATGTTTTTGGTAGGTTTGCATAAATATATATGTTTATATATACATATATGTGTGTGTAATATATATACAGTTTCTATTCTGTAACAAGGTGAGGAACATTTTATGCTCATAAATTATTTACCAAATCCCTCCAGGCATAATAGGCTCTGTGCATATTCATCAGGACATCATCCATTATTCATGGATGTTCACTGTGGCTGCTGGAAGAAAATGCGGTTGTTGATTGAAATGCTAAAGAAAAGGTGGGTCTTTGTCTTTTCTCCTCCTCCTTCCCCCATCTGACTATGCCTGGATGTTGCCATTAAAAAACAAAAAAACGTAAGACCACACACAGAAAAAACAATAAACAAACCTCACAACCCAACAATCTGAAAAAGGAAATGCCATTCCTTTCACGTGAATGGAGAGAAAGGGGAAAACAGGGAGAAGAGAAAAAGGTAGAATAATTCAACTTGGTTTGGTGGCCCTGGCTGGCATTAACTATAAAGTGTTCCTAGAATAGTGGTAGGAGAAGTATTTGTTTCCCCAGCCACAAATAGCTACCTCCAGTAAACCCCATTAAGCTGTGTATGTTCTTGAGGTTGCCAGTAATTTAACCCTGTCTTGTCACTGTCATTTAGCTACTATATTCCCTAGACTTGCAGCATTTCAAAATGCTTTCAATTAAGCCATGGAGGTAAAAAGCTTCCCCGACTGACACCTCCCCCCAACATCCCTCACCAGATCTGATCCCCCAGTTCAACATAGTGGAAAGAGCTTTGGGCTTGGAGTTAAAAGATTTGAAAGCATGTTCCAGCTCATCCACCATGTGAGTAATCTTCTACAAGTCTCTTTGTGGATTGAAGGAAAAATACTAGATTTGTTACCAGAGAACTTCCTGTTTCTGCTATTTCCTAGCTTTATGACCTTAGGCAAGCCACTTCACCTTTGGGTGAACTTCACCTGTGTCCTCATTTGTAAAATGAAAGAGTTGGACTAAATGATGAGTAAGGACTGTTTCGAGAAATAAAAGTCTATGATTCTTTACTAACCATTCTGAATTTGAGTTTCTTTATCTATAAATTGGGACTGATAGTGACACTATTAACTCCCAGGGTGATTGGAGCTATAAGACTTTAATACTTCCAAGGATCTGCGATCTCATTGATGCAGCTATTACTTCGAATCAATCCATGACTGTGAAAGTCTCACACGTTCCCTCTTAAGTCCTTCATAGGAAGTCCACCCAACATGCTGTAGGGTTTTTCTTTATTCCTCTTGACATCTTGGGGATATCCTTGAAATTGGCTCAGGGGACATGGGCTGTCAACCATTATCCCTAGTTTTGGCCACATGAACAGTCCTTCTTTTCTGGTTGCCCTTTGGGTGAGCCTTAACTTTAGAGACTGTGGTATTCCATGATTCGAAGCCATATGGCATTTCTGGAAGAAGAATAAAACAAAACAAAACAAAACTGGGTCTCTTATTTCAGAGAGAAATTTGGAGTTATTAAAAGTACTATATATGTATTGGGGAAAGAAATTTATCAAGAGAGCCCTTGAGGCAGGAACAAAATCAACGAGACTAACTAGGATTCTAGTCATGTAGAATGGGCTAATTTCTCCCTAAAAGGCAGGGAAGCTGTCCTTGAGACTAGGGCTCAGGGTATTGATAAGGCAGCCTGGTCGCCTTGAACATAAAAATAGTAACTCATGAGGAGTTGATACACCTCAGATGTGACAGATATCCTACTTGTATTGGATGTTGACACCCCTCTGATTCACCGTACCCTTCAGATCCATATGGAATTGAAGGGATCTGTGTCTTCTTGAACCATGCTATCGTTAAGTAAACTTTTCGTTAAGCATTAGATTGCCTCTGATCTTCTCATTTCATTCCAATACTGAGACTGAGCTACCAGACCTGTCTGAATAAGGCCTGGCTCAGAACATTTGGAATTAGTTGGCAGATGCTGTGGGCAAGGGTGGTAGCAGTGTCAGGAGAAAGATAGAGACATATGCAAAATAAGTTAGGAAGGCAAAATGTACAAGATTTGGCAAGAGATTAGATATGGGGGTGAGAAAGTGAGGCGTGTAGGATGGCACCTAGGATGTATACCTAGGTGACTGAGAGGATTCAACAGTAAACAAAAGATTTACTTAGCCATCCTGAGATTCATCTGATCCAAGCTCACCTACCTCTGAGTTGCCCACTGTGGTCTAACAGCCAAGCATCAGACAATGCATAGAGTCTTTTATGATTGTTTTGTACTCAGGGCACCAGGAAACAAAGTCAATAGCCTGATCCATTAGTCCCCTGAGCCAATTTCGAGGATGTTTTTAATACCTTTTAATGAAAATTCACCTAATTTACAGGAGTGAGAGGGATTTAGGATATTTATCTTACCAAAATAGTAGGTGGGAAGAACCTAAATGATAAACCTAAGAACTCTTAACTTCGACAATGTTTGGACTATTCACATTTTGGAGAGCCCACGTAATCTACCCAGGTGTCTGGGCAACTATGTGGTGTAGATGCAGCACCAGCCCTGGAGTCAGGAAGATCTGAGTTCAAATCTGTCCTTGGACCCCAGCTATGTGACCCTGGGCAAGTCACTTAATCCTGCTTGCCTCAGTTTCCTCTTCTGTAAAATGAGCTGGAGAAGGAAATGACAAATCACTCCAGCATCTTTGCCAAGAAAATCCCAAATGGGGTCAGAGAGAGTCATAGACTGCTTGAACAACAACCCTGATAGGTCCCAATTTACCAAATCACTGACAAGTCTGCCTCTTTCAAGTGGGGCTCAGAACATGCCATAGCCCTTGAAGACCTATAATGGGCTGTCCTGGAATCTCTCCCACTGTGTTCTTAGGGTTTTGTAGGGCCCATGTTTTTGGAGGTTCCTGTCCAGGCTGAGTGGAGCCTTTGGTAGACACCTAGGCCAGACCAAACAACCATTAGGCTTCTGGAGATGCAAGCTCTTTCAAGCATTGCTATACTACTTTTGAAAAACCATTGCTTGCCTTTTAATAGGCCTTAGTTGTTACTGAAAGTATGATAAAGGGTCATATGAATCAAATTTTATCCACAGTTGTCTATCATGAGTTGGGTGACACAAGAGGCCTTTTTTGTTAAATAGAAATGGTACCCTTAGGATTTAACTTCCCAAGTCCCTAATATGTTAGTGCCCTTCACAAATTGATTGTGACTGTGCTAGAGGCTGAATGAAGCTGCCAGTTCCAGCCCTGACATTTTGCTCCTTCCCTAACCCATTGGATCCTACCTTTGAAGGCCTGCTTGGCTTCTAGGGAATATTATGGTGCCTCTTTCACTGATGGCTCTGCTCCCTGTGAGAGACACACACAGTTAGACTTCAGGGACTATTAACCTGGGAATGGGAGATTATCTGAAAGATAGGGGTCCTGGAAAGTTCTCCCAGTGGGTTGAGCTATGAGCATTGTGGCTAGGGTGTGAAAGAGCCTTGAAAGATTGGATGGATAAGATTTTTATCTACTCTGATGCCTTGGTGGTGGCTGTGTGTCTGGTTGAGTGCTCTGGGGCTTGGAGAGAACAGGCCTGGATAATCAAAGGCTCTCTCTTTTGGGATTGCAACCAATAGAGAAGTTTTGCCAAAACCTTTCCCACCCATTTACAGTTGTATGTATGGCATGTCAGTACCTATCAGTCCTAACGAACTGAACAACCAGTTTGACCTCCTTAGACAGCAGAATGGCAGAAGTTGGAAAATGGGTCTATGAAAAATCTAGACATGGGGGCTGTGATGCCATGTTATGGAGGATGCACAATGCTTTGAATCCCCTTAACAAAAGACAAGAAAAGAATGAAGCATTTATTAAGCACCTACAATGTGCTAGGCACTGTGCTAAGTACTTTAGAAATATTATCTCATTTGATCCTCATAACAACCCTGAGAGGTAGGTGCTATTGTCAGCATCCTCATTTTACAGTTGAGGAAACTGAGGCTGACAGTTGTTAAATGACTTACCCAGGGTTACACAACTAGTAAGTATCTGAGGCTGGATTTAAACTCTTTGTGACTCTAAGCTGAGCACTTTATTCATTGTGCTACCTGGCTGCTTCATGACAGCAACTTCTGCCCAAGGGGGCTCCTTATACCAATCAGAATGCCCAGTGTGATCTCATGTGGTTCCCTACCTGTCTATGACTAGCAAATTGATTATATTGCCTCCCTTTTCCCATCTCAGGGTAAGAGGTTTGCACTCACTGCTGTTGATATTGGAAACTATCCTTTATACTTGATTGGCTAGGGAACTAGGGCTGGAGCTGTTGATTCAATTTTCCAGTCACTTGAGCATAAAAATGTCAGTCCTTGAGCAGTGGTACCTCTTAGACTTGATGGATATCATGAGTCAACCCTTTCTTCTGACCCAACCATATCCCTTCAAATCCATGGAGATGGGGGGCAGTTTATCTGCATAAATTTGAATCAGTGCTATATCTTTGCTGAGGTATCCTCTCTATACTGCTGTTAAATAAATGTTTGTGTTAAGTGTTGAATTTTTCTGTGTTTCATTTTGTTCCGACTCTGAGTCTGAACCACCAGACTGGCCTGAGTTAGGCCTGGATCAGAACATTCCTGTACATCAGTCCTGTTAAAATTACAGAGTATAAGAGCAAGTAATAAAGACAAGATGGTAAGGTCTTAAACAAAGTGTAAGAAAAATTTGTATTTTGTTACAATAAAACCTGATGGAATTAGAGGGCAGCTAGTCATACTCTGATAGCCCTTTAAAAAGGGGAATCCCTCTAGGGAGTCACTTTAAACATGAGACAATTTTCTAAGGAGAGTGAGATCAGGCAATTAAGAAGGAAGACAGCTAGGGAGGAAGACTTCCACTAAATGCTGATTCTTAAAAGGAAGCATGTGAGCTAGAGTTTGAGTATATAGATGCAAAGAGTACTTTGGGGGCAGCTAGGTAGTTCAGTGAGTAGAGCACCGGCCCTGGAGTCAGGAGGACCTGAGTTCAAATCTGGCCTTGGACACTTGACACACTTAGCTGTGTGACCTTGGGCAAGTCACTTAACCCTAATTGCCTTGCCTTCCCCCTCCAAAAAAAAATAAGTACTTTGAACCTGGGGACCCCACTGAGAAATTTGAGTTGAAAAGTGTAGCCCAGAGGGAGCATAACACTGTGGAGCCTTTGTCAGAGATATATTTGGGTACCCTTGTTAGTTGTGAGAATGAACCACAAAATCTGAAGTAGTTTTGGAAAGAAATTTATTTGATCATTTGGTAAAGGAAAGAGCCAGAAAAAGGTGTAGCTCCTTCTCAAGTCTCAGAAAAGTTTGTATTATATGGAATTCAAACAATGGACATTTGTCTGATTGGACTCATAAAGGCAGGAGGAGTCTCCAGATAAGGGCAAGTTGAGCTGTATTTTAGCAGGCAAGTCAATGTAATTCCAGGAACCCCAAAACACACTTTAGATGGAACCCAAAAGTTTTGGGTTGACCCAAGGTAAGACCTGAGGGACCCAAAAAAAACAGGGTAGGGTCTAATCTAAGCATTCCTTATAGCCATTCTAGGCTTCCCCAGAGGTCTCTTAGGTCAGCCTGGTCTCTACAGTAAGCTAGGGAGTAAAGCTAGGTTCAAATAATATTAATAAATGATAAATAATAAAGTATTTTTTCCAAACTGTCCTAGTAGAGAAGAATGGGTAGCTTTGTTGTATTGACTATGACTGAACAGTCAGTTTTCTGTCATGTCTCCCTTACAAGCCAGACCAGTTTCTTTGAGATAACTTTTGCAAAGGTATGTAAGAGATGGAGGGAAGGGTTTTGTTTCCACAGAGTTGAAGGTGTCCTTCTGCCCCTTCCCCACCCCAGCTTTAGCAGAATGTAAGTCAGGTGACTGATTGGAACTACTTCCAGTCAGAGCTCTGATCTAGCAGAAACCAGGCCTCAGGAAGGTCAGGTGAAAGGTCAGAGGCTTGTGCGCATGATTAAATAAACCATTTGAGGACTGCATGACATAGGCAGTCAGGGGGTTGTATCTGGACAATGAAGAACCTGGCAGGAAAAGTCAATTAAAGGAGTGGCGTCCATCTAAGTCCTTTGTACTCTCCTGTACTCTGATCAGGAGACGTTCTCATTTATTCAGACCGAATAAATGTAAAACATAATTAGAATGCCCTGCTTCGGTGGCATCCTTTCTCATGAGAAAGCAATAAAATTCTTTTCTACTTTCTACCTTGAGAAACCTCTGAATTTAATTTGGGGAAGGGTCACTGTCCCACACAGGTGACTGCTTTTGTACTAATATCAGTTATATTATTGTGCACATTGTGAGTATGGAAGGTGTTATAAAGTATTGTAGATTTTGCATTCCTAGAATGCTAATGCCTAGTAATATACCTCAAGCACACCAAAAGCATTTCCATAATAATTTTCTAAAAATTTACTTTTCAATAGATTTAGACTTTATGCCATAACATGGCATATGAATAGCCTATTTGAGATCCTCATGAACTGTTTAGGTCCATAGGATAAAATCTACCTAATGGTAGAAAACGGGGGGAGGAGGAAGAGGAAAATAAGGAGGAGAGGGAGGAAGGGGAGGAGGAGAGGGAAGTAGAGGAGGGGGAGTAGGAATCTGTTTTCTCCTCCAAACCTAGCTGATCATAGAGCTACAAGGCAGAAGGCTGTAGAGGGGGAAAATTGAAGCCAGGCAAGGCCTTCAGCACAGCTCATAGCCAGCTACTACATTCACGCAGAAAATCAGTCCACTTAGGAGCAGGATCTGGGGACCTAGGACCACCCCAGAGGCTTTAACCTTCTCCCCCCCTACTTATTTATTCTATCTTTTTTTAAACACTGGGACAATTATTTTACCTTGTGTAGTTTTTATTTATAATTTCTTGAAATATAGCTTTGGAAAAACCATGCTTTGAAAAAGCCCATTGAGATTCAAATGGAACTACTGGACTAAGCCTTTAAACCCAAATCACTCTGACTATCACTGATTGGCCAATAATAGATCCCTGCCCAGGCCTCACTTGCTCATTGTTTGGGTTCTGATGGCTCTGAGTGAGTGTAAATAGCAATTGTTTCTGTGCTATCCAGACACTCTGAGGGTCTTCCCTTCCCAGACTGTCTCTTTTGGGAAGGCAAACTAGGCCATCTTTTGCCTCAATTCTTACCTAGCCTTTAATTACCAAATGGGTGTTGCCTGTGTTAAACCTGAAAGTTTGGTTGAAGGAAACAACAGAGCTAGGTGATAGAAAATTCCATGTTGTTTATTATTTTCCCTTAAAGCATAGCTAGGCTAGCTTACTTGTACATTCAAGGAGTCAGAGCATAAGCTCTGGCTGTCTGAACAAAGGAATGAGAAAACTTATATACGTTATTTTAGCAGACCCAGCAAGCCTGTGTTACCTCACTTTTATGGCCCCCATGTATGCTTAACCATGATACAAGAAGAGGATTTTCCTTAATGGAATAGGGTTCTAAAGAATGTTGACAAAGGTCAGTTAATATTAAGTGAGGTAGTCTCTCTTGGGGTTAGGGTCTCATCCTTTAATGGCTAACAGGGGTAAGAATGTCCTTAGGTCAGTCTAATCTGGCTTTGTTGACAGTGGTAAGGGTATTTCCTGAGCAAACTTTTAGAGAGAACGAAGAAGCCCAGGTCCTGGATCTTCATCCAGTTACTCATTAATTCAGGCTCTGGGTCTAGTTGAAATTAAAAATCATATAAAATAGTATAATATTTTTCACATTTCCTCCTTTTAGTCAAAGGCAAACTGGAAGTTTCACCTGAAGACCAATTAAGGTATGGAAAAACCTCTATCGTCCTCAGGGGTGAAGTTCTAAAAAATCCTTATCTAGGTGGATTCAGGTTTTTTTCTTTCTTTCTGTGGTTGGACATCCCCAGAGATGGACAGTAATTGTAAACTAATTGTAAACAAGCAGAGGGAGCAAGTTGCAAGGGGTATCAGTAGGGAGCATAATGGCTACAGATACCAAAGACATAGGCAAACAGTCTTGGGAACACAAGGGACTCAGAAAGGGAAAGAGCAGTTCTTTGTTCAGGTTCTGGTCTGGACTCTTGGGAGGGGCTGCCTGCATCTGATGCTGTCCCCTTCAGGCTCCTTTGAAATTGGAGGGCAAGGTCTCCTATGGGCTCAGATGTCCACTTGGGAGCAGGGGCAGTCATCAGATGTGACAGAAGGATCAAGGAGTCCATATCCACAAGTTGGCAGCTATAGAAATAGTCAGATCTGACAGGAGCTCCCAGAACACATATGATTTGATAAGTGAGAGAAAAACAGCACAACATAGGTCCCAGCCAGGCAGGGCTAAGTTCAAACAGTGATAAAATTACAATAAAGTTTTTCTCACAATTCACAAATTGTACAATTACATTGAGTCAGGTACAGATCAAACCACTTAAATGGCTCATAATAGACTGGTATTGAGAGGTGAAAATTTACATGTCACATGTTTTACATTTACACATTAGATAACCAAGAAAACTTAAACATGAACCATTCAAAGTAATGCAATCATTATTAACAATGCTGACTAACATTAAATTCCTTGCATCCTAGTAGCACGGTACAAATAACATCATAAATTTTTAGTCATGCCATGTCTCTTTGATGGCATTTACAAAATAACCCACAAGCCATTCTTAACAAAACTTAAAATGTTGCTGATTTAATTCCAGCAATTAATTGCACAATTTGTATACAAAGTAACTTTAAATCACAGTTGCATATTCCCAATGTCCATTTAAAGCAGCACTCTTTTTCCCCAGATGCCTGATTGTAATTATCTGGTCCCTAGATAGTAAAAGAGAGTTCTACTTCTCTGGTTCAGAGCTAGAAATTCTCAGACAATTCTAACTTAATATAACGTAGTACAATCACTTAAATTTGGCTCTCCTTTTTTTGAAACTTCAGAGTATTTCAGTTTATATATTATCTGCTGTTTCTATCCTTACCTAAATTTTGTACCTGGTATAAGAAACCTTTAAAATGTGAATATCCAACCATAAAATCAAACTGATCTTCCTCTTAAAATTATCAGACAGATACTTTACAAAGGAGATATAATTTCACTTGTAACAATATCTTATACAATTCTCTTGTGCAAAAATCCTAATTTAAGATCTTATTACCAAAACACACTTATTAGCTTGAATTTCCATGATTGATAGATTTTGGAGCAATCATACACATCTGTATATAATTCTTAGAGGAATCAATCTGATCCTATTGCCTTTTCCAAAATTTTCTATCCCCTTTCTTTTTATTAGACATTTATCACATTATATCTTTGCCTTATTACTTTGTCTAATCGTTTCCTCCTTTGGGAGGATGTTATCTCTATATTCTTTTAATTTTTATTTGGCCATGAACATAGGTTAAAATTGTAAGCTATTCATTCCTGCATCCCATTATAATAACTCAGAGATATTCCAATATTCATCTATTACCTAATAGATTTAGCATTGTGCTTACAAAACTTCTCGATAACATAAATTTGCTATGAAAGAAAAGAGGGACAATGTCATATATCTTAACAGAAGGAAAGAACTTCCTTAGCTCTGTTTGATTCCAGGAATGAGTCATATCTGATAGCCAATCATATAGTCACTAAGGTGCTAAAAGCAGGACTTAGTAGTAATCAGGTAGGGATTTTTCCTTTTCAGAAAGGAAACAGCAGAATTGGGAAACAGAGTCAGAAGATCCTACCTAGGCCATGTCCAAGGTTATCTTCAAAACTTTTTCCCAGGCACAGACATCCACCTTTAAAATTCTCAGCCTGTAATGCCTGCCATTCTAATACTGGCTTCATGTGACCTATCTCTGTAATCAGAGCTTAAAACAATATTGAATTGTAGTCCCATAAAATCTTAAATAGCAAATAAATATCTTTCATATTGGATTGTCCCAAATTTCATTGAGCTAATAATTATCAAATCAAGCTACATCTCTTTTCTGTCTTCTAAAATACTTTCTCACACTCTTTCTCAATTTACTTAAACCATCTGAAACTAGTATTCTCTCAGGACAGGAGAGGCTTAGCTAATTCCCATTTGTCCCCAGACCTTCTTATCTGCCTTTTGTATTTCCAAACAAACCTTTATTTACCTTTCCAAATCTTTCAAACCCATTATTCAGTCTTCCTTTAAGTTTCAACCATAAAACAAAATAGCTCATAAATTAATACGTTTTACTGACATAACTGTCTATACTGGAATCCATTCCAGCTTAAACAAAACAAAGAAGTTAATGACCAACCTCACAGGTTGATGGATTTATGTCCCCTATTTACTCATTCTGGAGGAAAGGGACACTTTAGGAATCAAATCTTATACACATTGATAAGCTCTAACTTTTGCTTAAAATCACAAAAACATTTTTCAAAACATTTCTAGAATTATTTCCCTTCTTAAAAACAGTTTAAAATTTATTCTGATGTTAAATGGAATACTCACTAAACTTTCCAGAAGAAAATTATTTAGAAGGTTTTAAGATGATAGGCATCTCCTTCCTTTTCCTTACAGCAAATTAACCCTTAAACCCTGGAATTCATTAACTAAATTGGTGCCAAATGTCCTCATTCTCAAATATTGCACAGAATTCCTAGATATTACAAAGTTCCTTACTCAAAAAGGTGTTGTAATGGGGAAGACACCTAGTTTCTATAAATTTACCTAATTAAATTAGTCTTATTACAATAACAAAGTTTACCAGGACTTTAAAAACTTACTTCATAGGAATTCCTCTACACAGAAAGCTTTACACAAGTTTGATAAGAATTCATGACTAGATGGTTTCAAAAGTCCTTGTTTCAGTTAACAACCTCAATTTCTTAATTAGGCACAGTTCTTAATATAATAACATCTGGATTATAAGAGAAATTGTTTTTCTTACAGCATAGGTAATGCAATGTTAACCAAGTTGCATAATATAACAAATTTAGAAATATAAGTGTACCACAAGCAATTATCATGTATTTAAAACTTGAAACAGACTATAACTTAGTTGGATGAGCAAATCAAATCTGAATTCATAATCACTAGTGGTAACATTTTAATTTCTAAGGCCCAATACTCTTAGCACTGCAAAAGAAAAGATTATTATCTATAAAATCACATTTTTCTTCAATATTGCTGATACATCTGTTTACCAAATTACACAATTTAGAAATGTAACAATGCCCTCAACATAATTATGCATTTTAAAACTTAAAACAACCCATTTATCAATTTAGGTGAACGTATTTCTAAATCTCCATGCACAGAGAATCTTTCATCTCATCATTTGAAACTATAACTTTAAATCACCAGATATATTCTCATAATAGAAAACTTTTTCACATGGAAAGTCTGTTCTCATGGTTTCTCATCAGTATTATTAATTATTCACTTGTTATAACCACATATAATAGTTCTAAATCATCGAATTTTATCACATCCCTTTAAAAACCCAATTCACATATATCAATATCAGATTAAAATTGCTATAATATCATTTCTTATCACACAATGGTCTTCTCAAATTTCACAATCTAAGAGAATTTTAGAAATACAATACAATTTTAGGAATACAGAAACAATAATTTTCAGATGACATCAATTGCATTTCCAGATTATCACATATAGAAATTATTTAGCTAATTACTTTTGGCATTCAAAAACCACTTCAAATTAACAATTACATTAAATCAGAGACATATAATAATAAGGTTGTGTCTAACATATACCAGACTTTATGTTAAGCATTTTACAATCGTTATCATTTTGATCCCATAACAACTATCATTACTATTTTCCCTTTACAAATCAGGAAACAGGTCAAACAGAGATTAAAATACAGTCTTGCAATTGGAACAAAGAAGCGTGAAGTTATCTAGAGCAGAAGCTAGTATCCCAGTGGTGACAATTCTTTTTTTTTTTAGTGGTGACAATTCTAACCAAAGTCCAAATCCATCTACCTCACCCTTCCCCCACAACTGCAGAAGTTACTGAGCCTAGGGCAGTTTGCAGCTGCTGGGGACAGAGTGGGCAGAATGCATAGGACTTGGGTGACATTTCCAAGCTTTGCCAAAAAGGATGGGCTACAAAGGTACCCAGGGGCACAGGACTGTCAGAATACTGTTAGTCTGCGAATTTCTGTCCTTCTCCTCCTTTTGCCAGCTGGGGAAGGGTGATTTAAGTTTTCCCTACAGTTCTCCTGCATTCTCTTCTCCTAATCTGATCTGAGAGGAAAGGAGTTTGTTTTAGCTGCTCTAACTTTTACTGCAGCCCTGGCTCTGTCAGAGACAGGACAACAATGGTGAAATATCTCAATGATTATAACTCAAGTAAACGTCACCTTTTGTTCACTCCTTAAAAACCTTTTTGCACTTAAATCTAAAGGAAAAGATTCCCTCTTAACTCTGGAGAGGGAGTGGGGAATGATAAGAGATCAGCATTGGGAGGAGGTGTTCAGCAAGAGTGAGCTCCTGGAGTGATTTTACAGTCTCAGGAGTTCTCTCCCCAAATCCAACTAACCAGTTTCCAAACTTTTAATGAATAATCAATCCCAGAATCTGCTAAAATGTTTTAGCCCTATTTCCGTTGTAATTCCAAGTTGACTAGACAATGAACCATAAGGAAAAGAGTCTTTGTTTCCCTAACTGCAGCCTTAGAATTCTCTGGCTACCTGCGTTTCAGATTTTACACGGTATAGACATAGAACACACGCTCTCACACAGACAATTAACAGACAATTAACAAAACAAATACAGACTGAGCTCAGGGTTTAAACAACAGAGAATTAGAAGCTTTCATGAGTTGGCTACTAGCACCCCTATGGTCTTTGGGGAAGCCTTGGCGTTCCTGACTTTTCTGATTCTCCATATGCTATCCCTTAGGAAGGGGGAAAGGGGAGATGGAGGAGGACTAGGACAGGTAAGGGAAGGCTAGGAGTAAGGATAAAATGCATTTATCCTCCCCATAATCAGAGCCTTTAAGGGAAGGAAGCAGGAATAGGGCAGAAGGCAAAAACAGAGCCCTTAAGGGAAAGGGGGAAAGGGGAGGGAAGAAGAGAGAAGGCAATGGTAGCAGAACAGAGTTACCTCCCTCCGGATCAGAGCCTTTACTGGGAGGCAGAGGGGGAGGGGGTAACAGCAAAGTGCAGTTTTTCTCCCCCGGATCCGGGCCTCCAAGGGAAGGAAGGGAGGGAGGGGGTGAGGAATAGGGTGGAGGGAGTGGAGGAACGGTTGGACTTCTAATTCTAGTTTTTGATTGATCCATAGCTAATTTCCTAGATCAATCAGTGTTTCCAGGGGATCTTTGTGCATTTGACTGCAGATCTGTGTTTTACCACAGGTTTGATCCCCGCCCCCAGAGCTAGCTTAAAGGGAATTTTCGGACTTCAACCAATTTTGTGGGAGTCCTTTTTGGAAGCTGGGAAGAGAGACAACTTACCCCTACCTTGTCAAGGCTAAAATTCCAGGAAAAATTAATCCTGTGGCACACAAAGTGTTGGCAAGGCTGGGCTGCTTTGGCCCGTTTCCATCATTTCCATCCAAAGGTCACGGCACCATAACTGTCAAACCTGAAAGTTTGGTTGAAGGAAACAACAGAGCTAGGTGATAGAAAAATTCATGTTGTTTATTATTTTCCCTTAAAGCATAGCTAGGCTAGCTTACTTGTACATTCAAGGAGTCAGAGCATAAGCTCTGGCTGTCTGAACATAGGAATGAGAAAACTTATATACGCTACTTTAGCAGACCCAGCAAGCCTGTGTTACCTCACTTTTATGGCCCCCATGTATGCTTAACCATGATACAAGAAGAGGATTTTCCTTAATGGAATAGGGTTCTAAAGAATGTTGACAAAGGTCAGTTAATATTAAGTGAGGTAGTCTCTCTTGGGGTTAGGGCCTCATCCTTTAATGGCTAACAGGGGTAAGAATGTCCTTAGGTCAGTGTAATCTGCCTTGTTGACAGTGGTAAGGGTATTTCCTGAGCAAACTTTTAGAGAGAACGAAGAAGCCCAGGTCCTGGATCTTCATCCAGTTACTCATTAATTCAGGCTCTGGGTCTAGTTGAAATTAAAAATGATATAAAATAGTATAATATTTTTCACACCTGATACAAACTGAAACTTGGGAAAGATGTCAGCTTAAAAAGGCCAAGATCTCCTGGAATCCAGGATCATCGACAATCATCCTGACCTATGTCTTGCCACTGGACCCAGATGACTCTAGAGGGAAGAGTGAGGCTGATCATCTTGCACAGCTCTGTCTTACTTAAATCCAATTCACTTGCAAGTTGTGACTTCACTCTCCTGATGTCATTGATCCTCTTTGAGAATGAAGGATGAAAGACAAACAACAACAGTGGTCTAGGATCCCTAAATAATCAATCCGAAGTACTTAATTCTTTTTTAGGCAGACATTTTTGAATTTGTTTGATTTCTTTCCTTACCTTACTTTCTTACCTTACTTGTGGCTCATGTAAAGCAGGGTTCTATTGAAGAAACTTCAAATGTCCTTTGTGTTGGAGAGACCCTTTAGAAAATTTTGTTTACATTTCTAGTTGGAATGCCTTATGTGTTGCTGGCACATGTTGGAGAAAGTTCTCTGTGTTATAGAGACCTTCACCAAAGATAGTTTTGTCTCTCACCTGAAGATAGGGAGGGGGTGGGGTGGGAAGGGGTGGGGGTGGTGGTAATTTTCACTCAACCCTAGGCCACTTACATTTTGGCGGGAGTTATGCTGATACCAATCTTCCCTTTGAGAGAAGCAGGTAGATTTTCTTTTACTCTTTTTTAAAATTGTCTTTGGGTTGAGAAACGCCTCTGTAAAAACCAAGACAGGTAAAAAAAAACTACAAAAATTTTGTAAAATCATCTTGTTGAATTGAATAACCATGAATTTGGGGGCGAATATAATTGTCCGCATCTTTATACAATCAGTATAAAGTCATATGCCAACAGGAACATCTGTCTGTTGAAGCTGTAAAGTGCTATATAAATGTGAACTAAAGAGTATTAGTTTTGGAACCCAAACTTTATTCAGCTCCAACATCTGTGTGACTCTAGGCATATTATTTAGTCTCTCTGATTCTGAGCTTCAGCACCCCAGAAATGGAGAGAGTAATTATAGTTTCTACTGTGGTGGATGTAAACAGTGCCCCAAGGGCTAAGTTGCCTTTTCCCTGGTTTGTCCTTCAACTTGGAGATGCCTTGAAGTCTCTTGATACAAAGGTGCCCTAAGGGATGAGTTTCTCTCTCCCTGGTGCCCTAAAGTCTCCTCCCCTTATTTTGAAATACCACCAAACTTGCCGTTACCCTGGGCCATGGAATTCTCTCTTTCCCCCATCCGGGGTCATAAAAATTCTGGTCTCTCTTATCTTGTGTCATTGGTTGCCCTCTACCTGTGTCCTTATCTTGTAAGACTTATCCTACCCCTAAATCTCCAACCCCCACAAGAAACCTTAAAATCATCCTACAGGCTGTATAGCTTTTGGTCTATATAAGTCTGGTTCCTTCCCTACATCAGTGCCTTTGTTTAGCTCCTTGCTAAATCTCGGGCCCCGCCGCTTTCCCATCAATAAAGCTTCCAGTGGCTACAGAGAAGGTCTAAGTGAATTCTTTCACATTTGATGAACCAGCTCTCCCAACTCTGACCTCATCACCTACTTCACAGAGTTGTCTTGAGGAAAGTGCTTCATAAATTTTAAAGTATGTATTTTTTTTTAAATTTTAAAGTATATACATAGTATATTATAAATTCATATATAGTATGTTTATATGTGTGTACATACGTATGTATGTATGTATGTATGTATGAGTGACCTGAATACAGCAATAGGAATGAAGGGGAAAGGTTGCCAGCACTGGTGCTACCGACTCCTTAAAGTGTATTGAAGCTCCAGGATAGTTTGCGTGATGCTGGTGTTAGCTGCCAGGGCATGATTGGTATTGAAAGAAATTTACTCACAACCTACTGGATCATCCAATTAGACCTAAGGAAATTCCTGCTGAATTTATTTTTGGGAAAGAAATATTTAGACTGAAGTGGTCTTTTCTGAGTGGTCCTGACTAATAAAGGAGATGAAATAGGTTATGGATAGTCTCCTCCCCACCCCACCCTTAAAAGTGGTAACATTCCTTTAAGAAAGAAATACTAAGAACCTAAGACAGCTCCAGCTCTGGGGAAAAGGCTGGCATCATCTTGGTTGGGATGTAAGCAACAAGCGACAGCTTTGGAATGGAGTTGCAGAGACAAAATGGAGCATCAGTGAAACACAGATGGTTGCTGAGAGACAGAACCGTGAGAGATTTCCAACTTGCACAGGATGACTTGTTCAGGTAGAACTCCTCAAATTGATGTTAGAATCTGTGGGAAACTGTAGCCTTTTGTTTATAGACTTTTCTCTTGTTATTTACCTTGCTATTGTTTCTTTTCTATGTGTTTTGCTACAACTTCCTGAGTCTTCTGGCATGGAGACATTGTGTCAGATCAAAGCTATGATGATGTGAAGAGATGATACACCCAACTCTTCAATGTTAAGCTACAATGTATAGATTAAAAAAAGTGCTACACGTGGGGATTGTTTTGAGCTCTGGATCAAACTAAAGCTTCCTGTTCTTTCATTGCAAGGAGCCATTGATTTTTTTCTTTTCTTTTTTTCTAGGATGCTTTGACAGTCAACTTTCCTAATGAAATTCTAAAGTTCCTTTCACTTCAAAATCAGTTGATTCAAGGAATTGTTATGTTGTTGTGGATCAAAATGTCATTTAAATTTTTTGTTGATTGTTGTCAATTGTTCACATGTGATTGTACATTTCGTATTTGATTGTTGGGCTAGATAGTTAGCCATCATCGCAATTCAGTTAGTAGAAAATTGGCCCCCAGTAGCAGGAGTTGACCCTCATCAAGAGTGTTAGCTACTGGCTGAAGTAATAAAGAATATATGAAGGAAGCAAAAAGCATTTATTAAACCCTTGCTATGCTCAAAATACCTTGTTAAGTGTTGGAGACACAAAAAGAAAAGCCTTAGCAGCCGTTGCTCTCAAGGAGCATACATTCTAACGGGAGAGACAATACATGTAGAAGGCTTTGTCTACAAGTCACTTGGATATGTCCCATGGTCCGTAGGGTACAGTAGCAAAACAGATGGTAATATATTATCTTCAATGTCATTTCTACTATATAAAATCATAAAAATATGTTATAAAGTTGTATCAGCATCTGATGTTGAACCATTTGTAAGTGCTAAGGACTTCAGTAGCAAAAGTTTTCTTAGTCTTCAATAGCTGTGACAGCATTCATGCACAGAAGCAGTTCCTGGGCCACATCTCCAAATCTCCTTATGATATTATAATAGATATATACTGTGCCATGGGTACTTTGGAATAAGGTAAAGTATGATCTAAGATATACAGGGATGAAGAAGTGATAGCTGTGTTATGTAAACTGTCTAAAACAGTGGTTATTCCAGCATCCTTCCCAAAGGTAATTGTTAATGGAGCTCTCTGAGATCTAATTACTTGACACCTTTCTATAGACCAGGAAATATAATGAGAAAGTTTAAAAGCATTCCCAGTGAGAAAAGGATGGAGTGAAAAGGGTGTGAGAGACTTCTGAAACTATAGTTCATGAGCCTATGGCTGGGTCTTAAAATAAAGGATACCAAGAAATATATGACACTCTCCCCCATATGAGGAGATGAGCTCTAAAGACTTTCATATTTTACTTTTCCTATAAGAATTTGGTTGATATACCATTTTGTGAACCTATATTTTTTATTGATACTGTTACATTGTCTATAGTATCTTTTTTTATTAAGCAAAATGTAGTTTCCCTGCTTATTTCTTTCAATTAGGTCTATTCTTGCTTTTTGCTTTGTCTGATATCATGACTGATACCCATTTTTATTATTTTTTTTTACCTCAACTGAAGCATAATAGATTCTGCTCCAGCCCCTTATTTTAACTCTCTATTTCTAGCATGTTTCTAATAAAAACACATTGTTAGATTCTGGTTTTTAATTCATTCTGTTTTATGGGTGTGTCCCATTCACATTCACGTCCTCTCTTTTATTAGCCAACCTCTTCTTCTCTTATTCCCTTCCCCTCCTGATTCCATGTAGAGTAAGATAGATTTCTATTCCTAAATGAATGTGTATGTTATTCCCTCTTTGAGCCAATTCCAATGAGAGTAAAGTTCAAGCTTTGCTTTCCACCACCTCCCCCATTTCCACCTCCATTGTTAAAATTCTTCCTTTCTCATAAGATAAATTTCCCTATTCTTTTTGCTCTCCCTTCCCCCTTCTTCCAGTATGTCCCTTTCTCTCGTCCCTTAATTTTATTATTTTTTAAAATTATCCCATCATAGTCAACTCACACCTGTGCCTTCTGTCTATGTATACTCCTTCTAACTGCTCTAATAATGATAAAGATCTTAGGAGTTACGACTATCATCTTCCCAAATAGGAAAGTAAACATCTTAACCTTATTGATTCCCTTATGATTTCTCTTTCATGTTTACCTTTTCATGTTTCTCTTGAGCCTTGTATTTGAAAGTCAAATTTTCTATTCAGCGCTGGTCTTTTCATCAGGAATGCTTGAAAGTCCTCTATTTCATTAAATATCTATTTTTCCCCCCTGAAGGATTAAACTCAGTTTTGCTGGATAGATTTTTCTTGGTTGTAATCCTAGTTCCTTTGCCTTCTGGAATCTCATATTCTAAGCCCTCCACTTCTTTAACATGGAAGTTGCTAGATCTTGTGTGATCCTAACTGTGGCTCCATGATATTTGAATTGTTTCTTTCTGGCTGCTTGTAATTTTTTCTCCTGGACTTGGGAGCTCTGGAATTTGATGATAATATTCCTGGGAGTTTTCATTTTGAGATTTCTTTCAGGAGGTGATTGGTGGATTCTTTCAATTTCTATTTTACCTACTGGTTCTAGGATATCATGGAAGTTTTTCTTGATAATTTCTTGAAAGATGATGTCTAGGGTCTTTTTTTGATCATCGCTTTCAGGTAGTCCAATAATTCTTATATCATCTGTCCTCAATCCATTTTGTAGGTCTGTTGTTTTCCCAATGAAATACTTCATATTTTCTTCTCTTTTTCATTCTTTTTATTTTGTTTCTTGCTTCTTGGTTTCATGGAATCATTAGCATTTACTTCTAATTTTTAAAGAATTATTTTCTTCAGTGGATTTTTGTGCCTCTTTTACTGTTTGGCCCATTCTGTTTTTTAAGGTATTATTTTCTGCAGTATTTTTTGTGCCTTTTTTAAACCAAGCTGTTGACTCTCTTTTCATAATTTTCTTGTATCACTCTCAATTCTTTGCCCAATTTTTCCTCTATCTCTCTTATTTGATTTTTAAGATCCTTCCCCTTCCAGGAGTTCTTTTCTTTCCTTCCAGGAATTCTTGTTGGGCTTGTATCCAAATTCACATTTTTTCTTTGAAGCTTTGTTTGCAGCTGCTTTGACATTGTTATCTTCTTCTGGGTTTGTGTCTTGATCTTCAGTCACCATAGTGACTTGTTATGACCAGGTTCTTTTTTTGTTTTGTTTTGTTTGCTCATTTTCCCAGTCTATTTCTTCACTTATAACTTTATATTAAAGTTGGACTCTGCTCCTGGAAAGGAAGTGGCACTGTCCTAAGCTTCAGGCCTTTCTTGCTGCTGTTTTCAGAGGTAGTTCTGGGGGTCTGTAGGTTTTCAGTGCTTCCAAGGTGCTAAGATCTAAGGAGAAGTGTGGTCCCTGCTCTCCTGGCCTGTGCTCTGGTCTTTACCCAGGAAGGAATCTTGTTTCCCTGTAGCCACTGCTACTGCCCCTGGGACTGTGATCAGGTCCCTGCTGTCCTGCAGCTGCAGCAAATAACTAACGCTCCCATCTGTCTTGGAATTGAGACCAGGGTCCCTACTCCCCCATGAGCACTCTCCTCTGCACTGGAACCTCAACCAAGGCCCCTGCTTCCCTGTGACCACAAGAGCTATCACTCCTTTTGGCTCTTGTGCTGTGGGCAAAGCAACAGGGCCCTAAAACCATTGTCAGCAAATGGTCCCCTGCAATCTCCTAACCAGTTGTCTGATGCCCCTCCCCCAATGGCCTGTGGGCTGAGAGCTCCCAAAGCTGCTGCTGCTGCCACCACCAATGCAGCCACATCCAAGGCCCCTGCTGGTTCTGTAGCATGGAGGGTCTGCACTGTGCAGTCTGTATTGTGCTCCAGACCCAACTAACACTCGAGTGAGACCTTCCTTTCCTGCCAACCTCTTAAGCGAGGGCTGGAAAATTATTTCATCCAACCTTTTGTTGGTTTTGCTGCTCCAGAATTTGATTTGAGATGTTATTTTAGAGTTGTTTGGAGGGGAGTTTGGGAGAGCTTTACTGAATGTTTCTCTGCTCTGCCATCTTGGCTCTGCCTCCCTTAGAGACTTTCTCCAACTGACAGATTTGAGAATATTTTTTCCCAAATCACTTGGTGCAAGCCCTTCTCACCTCATACCTGGATTTTTGCTACAACCTGCTGGTTGGTCTCATTTCCTCTCAGATGTCAAATTGATCTTCCTAAAGAACAAGTCTAGGGCTAGAAAGCAGGGATTTGCTTAAGCTTTCCCCCAGGTCCCTCCAAACACCTGAAAAAATGGCTCTGAACAAATTCTAGAGCTGTGGAACCCACAAAATAGCAGAGGGAAGCAGGGCTTCAGCCCAGGACAGCCTGGATGGTCACTGGGAAGGGTCTATGGCATGGTGCTGGGAGCGGAGCGCAGTCCAGCGTGGGCCATGTCAGGACCAATCAGACCAGGAGCCAGGCAGAACAGGCCGTAGGGCCCTGAATCATTGAGCTGTGGCAGTTACCAGACTTCTCAACCCACAAACGCCAAAGACAACAAAGCAGGTTAGTGGAAAAACTGCTGGATTGGAGTGAGGGGAGTGTGCAGTTGGCCTCAGCCCCGGGAGTCGGTGGAGGTGGTGCAGCTCTGCAGCTGCTTCCAGAGCTCCAGCTTCAGGCCCCAGGCCCACCCAGGGTGAAGAATTAAGCGGTGGATCAGAGTGGGAGTGCAGAGCCTGCTTTGGCCTGCTTGGAACTGGGTCACGGTCCTGGTTGGCGGTTCTTGGGGGAGAAGGAGCACTGCTGTGGCAGAGCTTTCTTTGTAGAAGTAGCTCTGAAAACAGCAGCGCAGCCCCTAAAGCTTGGGACAAAGCACCCTCTGCTCTACAAGCAGTCATACCCTGACAAAAAGCTCAAGGGTCAAGTAGTTGGCTGGGAACATGAACAGTCAGTGAAAATGGATTCAGACTCAGACTCTAGAATCCTTTTTTGGTGACAGAAGTCAACAAAGTCAAAGAGCCTACATCAAAAGCCTCCTAGAAAAATATGCATTGGTCTCAGGCCATGGAAGAGCTCAAAAAGGATTTGGAAAAGCAAGTAAGGGAAGTAGAGGAAAAATTGGGAAGAGAAATGAGAGTGATGCAAGAAAATAATGAAAAACAAGTCAATGAATTGCTAAAAAAAGACCCAAAATACTGAAGAAAATAATACCTTAAAAAACAGACTAACCCAAATGTCAAAAGAGCTCCAAAAAACCAATGAGGAGAAGAATTCCTTGAAAGGAAGAATTAGCCAAATGGAAAAGGAGGTACAAAAGACCACTGAAGAAAATACTACCTTAACAATTAGATTGGAACAAGTAGAAAGTAGTGACTTTATGAGAAATCAAGATACTATAAAACAGACCCAAAGGAATGAAAAAATGGAAGACAACGTGAAATATCTCATTGGAAAAACCACTGACTTAGAAAACAGATCCGGGAGAGATCATTTAAAAATTATTGGACTGCCTGAAAGCCATGATCAAAAAAAGAGCTTAAACATCATCTTTCAAGAAATTATCAAGGAGAACTGCCCTGATATTCTAGAGCCAGAGGGTAAAATAGAAATTGAAAGAATCCACCGATCACCTCTTGAAGAAGATCCCAAAAAGAAAACTCCTAGGAATATTGTTGCCAAATTCCAGAGCTTCCAGATCAAGGAGAAAATACTTCAAGCAGCCAGAAAGAAACAATTTGAGTATTGTGGAAACATAATCAGGATAATCCAAGATCTAGCAGCTTCTACATTAAGGGATCGAAGGGCTTGGAATATGATATTCTGGAGGTCAAAGGAGCTCCGATTAAAACCAAGAATCACCCACCTAGCAAAAATGAGTATCATGCTCCATGGCAAAATATGGATTTTCAATAAAATAAAGGACTTTCAAGCTTTCTCAGTGAAAAGACCAGAGCTAAATAGAAAATTTGATGTTCAAACACAAGAATCAAGAGAAGCATGTAAAGATAAATAAGAAAGAGAAATCATAAGGGACTTACTAAAGTTGAACTGTTTTGTTTACATTCCTACATGGAAAAATGATGTGTGTAATTCATGCGACCCTTCTGAGGTAGTTGAAGGGTATATATATATATGTATATATATATATATATATATATATATATATATATGTATATATATATATATATATATGTATATATACACACACACACACACACACACACACACACACACACACACATATATATATGGACAGAGGGCCACAGGGTGAATTGAATATGAAGGGATGATATCTAAAAAATAAAATAAAATTAAAGGATGGGAGAGGAATATATTGAGAGAGGGAGAAAGGGAGAGATAGAATGGGATAAACTATTTCACATAAAAATGCCAAGAAAAAGCAGTTCTGTGGGAAGGGAAGAGGGGGCAGGTGAGGGGGAATGGATGAATCTTACTCTCATAAGATTTGACTTGAGGAGGGAATAACATACACACTCAATTGGGTATCTTACCCCACAGGAAAGTAGGGGGAAGGGGATAAAAAGGGGGGATGATAGAAGGGAGGGCAGATGGGGGAGGAGGTAATCAAAAGCAAACACTTTTGAAAAGGGAAAGGGTCAAGGGAGAAAATTGAATAAAAGGGGACAGGATAGGATGGAGGGAAATATAGTTAATCTTTCACAACATGACTGTTATGGAAGTGTTTTGCATAATGATACATGTGTGGCCTATGTTGAACTGCCTGCCTTGTTAGGGAGGGTGGGTGGGAAGGGAAGAGGGGCAAAGTTTTAAAAGCAGATGCTCAAAAAAAAAAGTTGTTTTTGCATGCAACTGGGAAATAAGATATACAGGCAATGGGGCATAGAAATCTATCTTGCTCTATGAGAAAGTAAGGGGAATGAGGATGGGGCGGGGGAGTGGTGTGACAGAAAGGAGGGCTCAATGGTTGAATGGGGCAATCAGAATATATGCCATCTTGGAGTGGGGGGGAGCGTAGAAATGGGGAGAAAATTTGTGACTCAAAATCTTGTGGAAATCAATGCCGAAATCTAAAAAATATTAAATAATCAAACATGGAATTAAAAAAAAAAGAACAGGTCTGTTTCATCACTCAATAAACTTCAATGGCTCCCTATTGTGTCCAGGTTCAAATATAAAACCTTTGATTTGGCTTTCAAAGCCCTTCATAACCCATCTTCCCTATCTTTCCAGTATTCTTATACCATACACTTCCTCCCCTCTGCACTTTGTGATACAGTGATACTGACCTCTTTGCTGTTCCTAGAACAAGATACACTCCACCTCCTGAATCCAGGTACTTTGACTGGCTCTTCTCCATACTTAGAATGCTCCCTCTCCCTATCTCCATCTCCTAGTTTCCCTAGCTTCCTTTATATCTCAGCTCAAACTCCACCTTCTGCAAAAAGCCTTTTCTAATCTACCTTAATTCTAGTGCCTTTCCTCTGCTGATTATCTCCAATTTATCCAATATATAGCTTGTTTGTACATATTTGTTTTTATGTTGTTTCCTCATTAAATTATAAGATCTTTGAGAGCAGGGGCTGTATTTACCTTTCTTTGTATCTCTAAAGTTTAGTGTAGTGCCAGGCACAGAGTAGGAACTTCATAAATGTTTACTGACTGACTGACAAAGTTTCTAACAGTTTCCCATTTTTTCTCCAAAGCTTAGTGAGATCTTCCCCAAGCTCCTATCCTGCATTTCTAGCTACCTGCTGTATTGTCCTGCTGTCTTCTCAAACTCAAAACATCTAGCATTGAATACCTCATCTTCCCCCATAAATCTGCCTCCTCCCAATTTTCTCATTTCTTATTTATGGTGCTTCCATCATCTCAATGATTCAGGTTTGAAACCTCACAGTTATCTTTGACTCTGCCTAATCCCTCGCTCCTTCCCCACCCCCAATTCCAGATGATGGAAGATCCTGTTGATTTTACTGCCACAGTAACTCTAACATCTGTTCTTACCTCTCTTTGCTACTACCTTGGTTCAGTCCCTCATCCTTCCCTTTCGACCTGGAATACTAATAGCCACCTAACTGGTTTCCCTGTTTCCAGGCTTCATTTTTCTAATCAGTCCTCCACACAGTTATCAAAATAATCTTCTTAAAATTCAGGTCTGATGATGTCATTTCTCTGCTCTGAACTCTCTAGTGACTTCCTATTGCTTATAGAACGCAAACTCCTTAGCTTGACATTTAAGACATTTTACAATATTGCTCCAACCTACTATCCTTGCCTTATTTCACACTATTTTGCTTCAAGTGAACTACATTCCAGCCAAACAGCTATTTCTCAACCTGTTTTTATCCTCTTTCACCATAGAACTTCGAAGATCACCAGGGACTGAGCTGATTAGGGAAGAAAGGCTTCATGGAAGTGGTAGAATAAACTGGACCTTAAAAAATGAATAAGATTTACACAGATAGGAAGGGGAAAAGCATGTCAGTTGGCAGAAATTACAGAAGAAAAGATTTTAGAGGCTAGAAAATGCAAAGGTTTCTAGCTGGCAGGCACAAAATAACAACAGTAACAGTAATCTTGGTGTCATTCTCAACTCCTCATTCTCCCTCCCCCCACTTAGCATTCAGTTACCGAAGTTTGCTCTTTTTATGTCTACAACCTCTCTCACTTCCTCTATTTGGCCTCTTTCTCTACTTATACAGCCACTGGCCTCATTCACCATCACCTCACCTTTTCACTGGGCTATTTCAATAGTCTTCTAATTGTTCCCCCTGCCTCAAGTCTCATCTTTCTAATTCCAACCTTCATATAGAGGATGATGTGATGTCATTAAAGTACAGACTTGACCATGTCATTCCCTTCTTCCATAAATTCCAGGGGTTCCCTCTAGGATCAAATACAAACTCCTCGGTTTGAAGTTCAAATCTCTTCACAAGCTGCTTCTAATTGTGTGAGGTAAATAAAATGTGAAGACTTCACAGGAAAGATATGTGTAAATATATATCTATATCTATACTAAAAAATGTTTAAAAATCAAGAAATAGGGAAATAGGGAAGTGGAAAAATTCTGAGGCCGTGAGAGTCTGATGGCTCAGCCTCTGGGAAAGTTTACCCTGAAACTTTTTGTTCTTTCTTGTGGTTCTGGTTTAAAGATTTGCTCAGTAAGAATAGGGTCACTGTGACCTGCTTTCCTTTACTGTAAAAGTACTGTAAAAGAATGGAGAGGGTCTCCCCCTCCCCATATCCTATTCTCCTTCTTTAGATGTATAGATGTCAACTCAGTTGTAATCATTAACAAAGGGAATGGGAATTGGAGTTTCTGTGCCTCGATTTCCTGGTTTTTTGTCTAGCTTTCCTCCTCAGATTGTAAGCCCGCCTCCCAGCCAATGGTGAGAAGTGTCAGAGGTGGGAGAGAATTCTCTTGTGTTAGCTATAATTATTGGTGCTTTGACTTTCGTAAAGAGCCTCCCTTGCTAGATCTGTTCTGGCAGAGGACACCCAATTCTCAAGAATTGAATAAAATTTATTTCTGTTCCCACCCTGAGATGGCTCCTTATTATAAATTAACTTTTTAATTGGTGAGGGTCTTTCATCCCACACATAATCTACTTCTCAGCCTGATTGAGATTATTTATTCCCCTTCATGCACTCTATAGATCAATTAAACTGGCTTCTTTGCTGTTCTCCACCTTACACTCCATTTCTCATCTCAGTGCCTTTGGCCATACCTGAGAGGACCCTGTCCCCTTCAGCTCTGCCTCTTAGAAATTCTATCTTCTCCAGTAGGCTGTTCCCTGATCCCTTCCACTGGTAGAGCCTCCCTTCCAAAACTAGCTCTATTTATTTTGTACATGGTAGCTAGGTGGTGCAGGAGAGAGAGTACTGGACCTGGAGTCAAGAAGACCTGACTTTGAATGTCACCTCCGACACTTACTAGCTGTGTGACCTTGGCAAGTCACTTAAACCTGTTTGCTTCAGTTTCCTCATTTGTAAAATCAGCTGGAGAAGGAAATGGCAAACCACTCCAGTATCTTTGCCAAGAAAACTCCAAAATGGGGTCATGAAGAGTTGGATACAATGAAATGATAATTTTGCAAATATTTTGTATGTATTTATGTATATATTGTTTCTCTGGTTGATTGACCAAATAACACAGGCATTTTTTTTCTTACAAAATGATATTTATTCAGTCTACAGAAGGTATTTTTGATTATTTGTATGAATCATGTTGCTTATTTAAAAAATTCTTTTAATTAACAAAAAGCTGTTTTCTCTGCCACTCATCTCATTACATTGTGTGCTCCTTGAGGGCAAGGACTCAGGCCTTTCTTTGTATCACTAGCACTTAGCACAGTGCCTAGCAGTAGAAGACACTTAATAAATGCTGACTGACTCCTCTTCCCACTGAAAAGGAAAGAAAAACAAAAACTTTGTAACAAATACACATAGTTAAGCAAAACAAATCCCCATATCAACAATATGCAAAACCCCCATGTCTCAATCTGTACTCTGGGTCTATCACCTCTGTCAGGGGGTGGGTAGCTTGTTTCATCATAAGTCATCCAGAATCATGGTTTGTCACTATGAGAAGTGTTTTTAATTCTAAGTTGCTTGTCTTTATGATGTTGTTACTGTATACATTGTTCTTCTGGTTCTGCTTACTTCACTCTATATCAGTTAATGTGAATTTTCCCAGGTTTCTCTGAGATTGTCCCCTTTATCATTTCTTACAGCACAGTAGTATTTCATGACATTCATGTGCCATAATTTTTCTGACATTTACCAATTGATAGGCACTCTTTTAATTTTCTAGTTCTTTGTCAACACAAGAAGAGCTGCTATAAAAAGTTTTATACATACAAGTCCTTTTTCTCTTTCTTCCATTTCTTTGGGAATAGAGCCCTACTATCTCTGAGTCAAAGGGAATGCATAAATTAGTCACTTTTGGGGTATAGTTTTAAGTTGTTTTCCAAAAATGGCTGGACCAGTTCAGAACTCTACCAATAGTACATTAACGTACCTGTTTCCTCACAGGCCCTCCCGCATCTGTCATATTTCTTTTTTTGTCAGCCTTGGGATGAGTATGAGAACCTCAGAGTTGCTTTAATTTGAATTTCTCTATTAGTGATTAGAAGCATTTTTTTCATATGGCTATTTATAGCTTTGATTTCTTTCTCAAAAACTGACAACAGGCTTTATTAAGTTACTGAAAGGTGATCAAATCAGTTAATACTTAAAGAAATTAATTCAGACTACTCATTGGAAGGATGAATAACTGAAGCTGAAGCTGAAATACTTTGGCCATATAATGAGAAGAAGGACTCATTGGAAAAGACTCTGGTATTGGGAAAGATTGAAGGCAAAAAGGGGAAGCGGACAGCAGAGGATGAGATGGATAGCGTTATGGAAGCGATGAACATGAGCTCGGACAGACTTTGGGAGATAGTGGAGGACAGAAGTGCCTGACATGCCATTGTCCATGGGGTCACAAAGGGTTAGACACAAATGAATGGATTGATCAATGCATGCTAGGTATGGTGCTAGGTGCTAGGGATACAGTGACAAAAAAAAAAGGACATCTTCCCCTATAATGTTAATACAATTTGAAGACCTAACCCTTAATAGGCCTATGTGACCTGCTTTGAACTTGAGTCGCATGGAAGCCTGAGTCACGTGAGCCCTGAAGAAGTATATATACTCTGAGGTTAGCATTTTGCTTTGAAGCTCACTTGTTGGAAGAGTGTTTGTGTGATTTAGCCAGATGAGACTCTGGGTAGCCGTTAAGGAGCTTCCCACAACTCCCGGCTTTGAAAAACTCAGATGTTGGTACTTTCTTCTCTGGTAACTATGTATGTATTGCTTTTGGTCAGACAGTTGGAAGCGCTGTCTGTTGGTCTTTGCTGTTTGTATTTGCTCTGTTTATATAATTTCTCCTTGTAATTTCTGTTTATATTTTCTCTGAAGTTCAGGATGCTGACTTTTCCCCTGAACTAAGTGAAATATATATATATACACACACACACACACACACACATATATATAAAATATACACACACATATATATAAAATATACACATATATACACATACATATATACATATATAAACTATATATACATATATATACACATTTGATTAAAGTAAGATTGTTGACCCCATTAAAGTTGCTTTCCTTTAGAAAAGCAGATCAAAGTACCTGTGCTAGCAGCCCTCCTGTGTGCTGGTGTTATTGGTCTTACACCCCCAGAGCAGCTGCAAGTACCACTGTGGTTACATGCCCTCAAGGAGCTTACATTCTCTGGGAAGGATATGACATGTACATAGATAAATACAAAATAATTTGAGGAGGGATAGAGTATTAAAAGTAGGAGAATATAGAAAAAAAAATTGACATAGAGCATGGTGCTGAAGTGATCCTTGAAGAAAGCTAAGGATTTGAAGAGGCAGAGGGGAGAAGTGAATGCATTCCAGGAATGGGGGACAGCCTATGTGAACACATGAATGTGGGAGGTGGTATGCTAGGTGGATGAGCAAGGAGGCCAGATTGTCTGTGGCCTGGTGGTTCAGACTCAGGACTGGAACAAAGGGAGATACTTGTAGACCATATAACAATGAACAAAAGAAATTTAGTCAATAATTGCATAGAAAGGATACTGCTCATGAAGGATACAGCCTTGGTTCAGTTGGACATAATTCCTCTCAGCTCCCCAGTTTCCCATGGGAATACGCCCAGTCACGAGGGTGCATTGTCACAAGGCAGTGGGGAGTCTCGTCAAGCTGAAGGACTTCCAACAACTCCATAGATATGACGTGTGTGCCCATTTATCTATACGATGAACTATATGATAAACCGAGGGTAATCTCGTGGCTCGAGCAGAGGCAGGGTAACTTAGAAGAGTTGTGCGTTAACTTTAAGAGCATATAGAGTCAGAGGGAGCATATTCCAAGTAGAAAAAAAAAAAACTTTGGGAAGCGAATTCATTTTGTGACCTTTGGAAAAGTCACCAGGCCTCTGTTTCCTCATTTATGAAACTGAGGTGGGGGTTGAATTGGGTCGCTTTTCTTAGTCTCGGCCTGGGCTGAGCTAATCTGGGAAGGCTTCCCGGAGGAAGATGCCCTTGAAGAGTTAGAAAGAAGCTGGGATGGGCTCCCTGCCGGTTCAGCCACTGCTTCCCAGGAGGAGCGGGTGAAGGAGGCCCCAGAGCTTGGGATCGCAGGGCGGGGCCGGGGCGGGTCGGGGAGGGGAGGGCCCAGCAAGGCCAGGCACCCAGGGCTCTGTCCTGACCCTGGAGGCACCGCCCGGGGGCGGGGTTTCCGGTGGCGGCGCAGGAGGGACTGGGGTGGAAGGGGGGGGCACCAGGACGTCCCGTGACTCTGGGAGGACGGCGCGTCACATGACACGGAAGTGACTTGGAACAGGAAGAGGACGGAAAAAAAACACCGTCCGCAGCCCCAAGCCGAACCGGACCCGCCGCCGCCATGAACAGCAAAGGCAAGAGCGGACAGGGGGCGAGGCCGGCGGGGCAGGGACGGGGGCGGGCTGGCCGGGGGCCCCGGGGAGCCGTAGGCCCGTGCTGGGGCCGTCCGCCTTCGTCGCCGAGGGGCCCGGCCTCGGGCCCGCGTCGCGCCCGCTCCCAGTCGAGGCCCAGAGCTACGGCCGCTCGCCCCCTCCCTGAGCTTTTTCCCTTAAAGCCTGTGGCGCAGTTCTGAGCTGCAGGGGGGCCTGGGCGGGATGGGCAGGCCGCGAGGCCAATGGGGAACGAGAGCTCCGATGGGCCTCGGCCAATGAGAACCTGGAGGGGGCGGGGCCGGGTGCTGCCTGGTGACGGGCGCCCCCCCCCCATCCCTCCTCTGGCCTGGGGGAGCTACAGGGGGAGGGTCGGTGCCTTTGAGGCAGGGGTAGACTCCGGGGCCGGGGTCTCGGGCTCCTCTCCTCGCTGCCTGCCTCCGTCTGTCTTGATAGCTGTGTACGTGCCCGTTAAACCGGAGCAGCCCAACCCCGAGCCCCCTCCCAGGGTCAGGGCGCCCCCCGCCCCTCTCTCTGAATTGTTCTATTGTCTGGGAAGCCCTTCTTCCAGGCCCTGCTGGGTAGCGGAAGGAGCCTGGATTTGGGGTTCAGGTCCGGGGCGCGCTCCTTACCCAGCTGTGTGACCTTGGGCAAGTTACTTAACTTCTCGGAACCAAGGTGTCCTCTAATCATTTGGTTTATAATCACAGCCAATAATAATCATCATAGGTGGCATTTATATAGCGTTTTAAGGAGTGCAAAGCATTTATGTGTGTTAACATCATTATCTTTGTGACAGGTCATTTTACCTGGGCCTCAGTTTACTCGTCTGTAAAATGGTGGCAATTTTTTTCTTTTGCATTTTAAAGCAAAGTATTTATTTGTACATTACATTCTCATTTAACAAAACTAGACTCAAACCCTTTTTAAAAATTAAGAGGGCTAGGGATATGGCTTTTTTCACCGCTTTTAGGCTAATACAGAGAGGTAATGGGCACCTACCTCCCAGAATTGTTTTCAGGATCAAATGAAATGATATGTGTAAAGTGATTTGCAAACCTTCGGGGGTTTGCAGTGATTATTTATTATTATTTGGCCCGTATGCTGTGATGTAGGTACTGTTATCCCCGGTTTATACAGATGAAGAGACCGAGGCACAGAGTGGTCAAATGATGTGTCCAGGCTTACACAGGTAGTAAGTGTCCCAGGCAGGATCTGAGCTCAGATCTTTCTGACTCCTTATTCAGTGCTCTAGACAAGATAATTCGCTTAGATGATCCGAGATCCCAAAGGTCTATTCTATTTCAAGGCCTTACTATCCTTCCCTGGTGGGGGAAGACCTCTCATGTCTTGAGGGGCCATGAGGGGCAGTGGAAAGTGGGCTGGAGTTACAGAATTTATATTCAAATGCTCACTCTGCCTCACACTATAGCTGTGTGACCTTGGACGTGTCATTTAAGGTTCTTGGGGCTCAGTTTCCTTACCTGTAAAATCAGGGATTTGGACCGCTTCCATCTCTATATATGATCTAGTGGCCTCTGCATCTGCTAAATCTCTTCTTTCTGAAGTTGATCTTGAAGATCATTCTAGACCTTTCGATCCAGGTAAGAAGCTCCTTCAAATTTAGACACCTGACTAGCATGATTAGTGAGGTCAACCCTGGAACCAGGGATTCCTTACCAATTGACATGAGTACATCCTGTCCCCTACCCTTATGGGTACGTAGAAGTCCCCCAGCTTCAGAGGGAGCCAAGAATAATCAGAAGAGTTCCTCTTCATGTGGTGCTTTCCTCGGAACTGACCAGACACACTCCCCACTTCTTCTGTAGAGTAGATAGTACGATTCCCTGCCTGGGCCTGAGAGAATCCCTAATCTGAAGGTGCAGGGTAGTACTTTCTTCCCCCTTCCCCTGTTTGTTCCATAACCACCTTTTCAAACTGTTTGTCAGACTCCACTGCTATGGGTCTGCACAGCTGCGTGAGTCTTTGGGCAGCATGCTCTCTTTCTCTGGCCACGAATGATGCACTACAAATGCCTTTTTGTGTCTTCTAGGGCAGTATCCAACGCAGCCTACATACCCTGTGCAGCCTCCCGGGAACCCAGTGTACCCTCAAACTGTGCACCTCCCTCAGGTTCCACCATACACGGATGCGCCTCCAGCCTATTCTGAGGTAAGAGAGTCAAGGTTCTTAGGCGCTGGAGCAGGCTGCAGTCATGTGCCACCATTGCCCTGTCTTCAGAGGTTTAGAATTTCAGAAACAGTGGCATGGATGAAAAAAATCATTTTTATTGGGTTGAGGATGCATCATCTAGTTAAAGCCCTGGGAAGGGGCAGTGAGGGCAAGGGAGTGTGGGGGAGAGATGATGATGACTACAACATCTCTCCTTAGGCTCCCCTCGTTGGGCAAAGGGGCTTGAGAGCAGCTCAGTGGTAGGGGGAGGATGGCTATAGGATTAAGACATTTGCTGGCTTCATAAGTGACATTGTTTCTACTGGAGAATTAAATGTTGACTATTAAAATCCAAAATAAAAACCTCATGAAATAAACTTTGGTTTTTTCTTCTGCCCCTTTCTAGCTCTATCGTCCAAACTTTGTGCACCCAGGGACTGCAACAGTTCCCACTATGTCAGCTGCATATCCTGGTGCTTCTTTGTTTCTTCCCATGGGTCAGTCCGTGGCTGTGGGGCCTGTTGGCTCTGCAGTTCCACTGGCTTATTATCCTCTTGGTCACGTATACCCCCCTGGTTCAACAGTGCTGGTGGATGGAGCATATGATCCTGGTGCCAGGTTTGGAGCTGGGGCTACTGCTGGTAACATTCCTGTAAGTATGACTGGAAAACACTGGGTCTTTCCTGGTGCTGCATGTTTGGCTCTAAGCATCCTGACGTCCTGAGTTGCTAATATACTCAGGCTTCTCTTTCATGTTCAGTGTTACCCCTGTGACCTTGGACAAGTTGCTTAAGGTCTCCAGGTGTCAGTTTTCTCATCTGTAAGATGAGGGGGCTGAACTAGATATCCTTTAAGCCTCTTTCAGCTCTAAACCTGTGGTCCTGATCCTAGGATCCCCCCAACATCCCTGGGCAGTGATTGTTGACACTTTACACCTATGAGGCAGGCAGCAAGGCGGGGAGGTGCAAGGAGATCCTCTGGCAGCAATTGCCTGGTAATTAATTGTAGCTAACAATCTCCTTTTCTAAACCTAGACCCCTTTGCCCTGTCCTCCCGATTCCCAGATTTGGGGCTGTTTCCTGGGTCATCTCAGAGTGAAAGAAAGAACAGTTTAAACTGGTTTAACAAAAGTTTGTATTTACTCAGTAGGCATTTAACTTACTACCAACCATGGCCACAGTCTTGCACAATCACTATGAGTGATAGAAAATAAATAGAATACATTTTATCTTCAAGTTGTTTGTGGGAGGTTGGCATTTTTTGGTTTAATTGTTTCCAGATTATCTGGGGATTTGTTTCCCATGTGTCCATTAAGAAGAGAAATTTAGAGCTGGCCAAACTTTTCCTAAGTAACTATCCACTAACAATAACAACCATGGTCATGTCAGCATCTTTGTGCTCACCCAGGAGGCATCTATGTCTATGAGAAGGGAAAGTTCTTAGCTGTAAATACAGGTGGTCGAAAATTTTCCTTGATTTCCCCAGGGCACCAAATGAGTTCCAGAGCCATATCTGCTCCCTGTGTATATTCTACTGGGGCTTAAGATCCCCACATTGAATTTGCCTTTTGGGCACAAGTTATATTATCATCATATTCCAAATAACATTGCTCTGACCCATGTTGTTTTGCAGTAATATGATTCTTATTGCAAAGCATCAATAAATAATTACCATATACCATTGTAACATCACAAAACTCCCTGGAAATTACTCCCTAAAATGAAAATTAGATATTTATTAATCATTACCTCCTGTTTTCTCAGAGCCAATTAATAGTGTTGGGTGGGATATGCCTCTATTTGAGATGTCCTTTTTAAAGTATGATTCTGATCCCGAGATAGAATCTGCAGGGATTTTGTTCTGGTGTTACTCTTTACCATTTGTAAAAGTGAAAAGTATTTCATAGGACTCTGGCATGATGTCCCATTAACTTTCTGGAACAGGCTCACCTTGGAGCAAAAGTAGCATCCAAAGAGGATTTAGAAGGAGCTCAGCCCTTGGAGAGTTCCAAGATTGTAAAGGGCTCAGTATGAGTCTTAACTATACACAAGTCATAACGGTCCCTGTGTCTCAAACTAGGGCTGGGGCATCCTTGGAACAAGTGTTAGTATGCCTCTTCCAAGTGTTCTTCTTTGCTGTCTTTGGATAGTCAGGAAGGGGAGTAGAGTGCTGTGTCTCCAGACTCCAAACTGTGCCAAGAAGGAATACAGTGGCCAGCCCTGTGAGATTCTCTTGGTCATTTTTCTGATAGGCCTTCCTTCTGATTTCCCCTGGGGCCCCATTTTCCCTGCACCAGTTTTTCTGTGCCCATTCAACCTTGTTCTTTACTTCCAGCCTCCACCCCCTGGGTGCCCCCCCAATGCTGCTCAGCTTGCTGTTATGCAAGGGGCCAACGTGCTAGTAACTCAGCGGAAGGGGAACTTCTTCGTGGGTGGTTCGGATGGTGGCTATACCATCTGGTGAAGAACCAAAGCCACCCCCGTGCCAGGAAAGACATCACACACCGTCAGCACTTCTCACAATGTAACTGCTTTAGTCATATTAACCTGAAGTCAAAGTTTAGACACATGTTGTTGGGGTGTCTTTCTGGTGCCCAAACTTTCAGGCACTTTTTGAAACTTAATAATGAACCATGTAATGGTAGCAGTACCTCCCTAAAACATTTCAAGGTGGGGGGAGGGGGGTGATCCATTCATAAAATGAATGTGGGCAAATCTTCCTTGAAGATGTTCCTTTAATTCCTTTGGAGTAATACTGCACCATACTGGTCTTTGCTTTTAGTAATAAACCATCAAATTAGGTTTGGAGGGAACTTTGATCTTCTGAAGAATTAAAGTTGCCAAATTATTCTGATTGGTCTTAAATCTCCTTAAAGTCTTTGATTTCTATTACTTGTTATAAATGAAATGCATAGATGTCTGCCTTTTTCCTTCACATCCTTTGCCCCTTCCCCCACTTCCCTCGCCAATCTCCATTGAATCAATGGTGCAGGACAGAAAGCCAGTCAGACTTCTTTCTCTCTCTCCCTGCACCTCTCCCTACTTCTTATGTGAGAGGAGACCTTGGCTCTCCTTATCTTTTGACCTTTTATTCAAAAGGATCCTCTGAAACCACTTGTGTTCACAGTTTAGACCCCCATTCTTACCCCTCAGCAAAGGCTGAGAATGGACCATTCCTTTTGTACTCTTCTCATGGATGCCTCTGCACACAAAAGCCTCATCCAGATTTGTTTTGGTGCCAGAAACCCATGATCTGAGCACCGGATGTCAATGCTAACTGCGCTTTGGTCAACTGTAGGTTTAAAATGAGAGAGGCGAGGGGAAGGGTTCTGTTTCCAACAGTGGGATGGATGACTTCACAGTCCAATTAAGGGGAATTTTGAGAGCAGAAATTGGTTGCCATCTGTTTAAATGTCTGAGGCAGCTAGCTGACCATGGCCATTAATTAACTGCTCAAGAGCTGGGTTAATGGGATTGTATTGTGAATGGGTCACTTTAAGATGAGTTCAATAGAAATCTCATTAGGGTTGAAAAGATTCAGGGATCCTCAGTCTTTTAATTTTTGTTTTCTGGAATTGGATTTGATGAATATATTTTATCTTATAATTTCAGTTCATCTAAATTTGACTGTATTCTGTATATATGGTGTTTGACTGTACCATTGACTGTTATGGAAGTTCAGCGTTGTATGTCTCTCTCTTCACTGTGGTGCACTTAACTTGTGGATTTTTTATACTAAAAATGTAGAATAAAGAATATTTTGAAGATTTGAATAAAGTGATGAAGTTGCATTACACCTTAACTCCAAGTATTTCTCACCCAGCTCATTTCTAGATGTCTTCTGAACTACCTTCTGTAGCCTTATGAGGGTTCTAACTGGTACAGTACCATCAGGTTAATTCCTAAATCCCTGTGGCTGGCATCTTTGGTGGTTTCAGACAGGAATTTGAAGGTAATAAAAAAGGGATTCTCAGTTTTGGGGTCCATGAACTTAAAAACATTAAAAAAAATAATTTCAGTGTAATTGGTTTCTTATGTATTTAAAAAACATTCAAAGAAGGATTCAGAGGCTTCACTGACACAGAAAGGTTAAGAACCCCTGTATATAGCAAGGTTTTATTGGCAGTTTTACCTAGTTTTGTAGTAAGGAACACCTGTGGGAGAAAAAAAATGAGGTTGTGCAAAACATCTAGACGCTACTGCCTGGCAACATGTGGACCATACCCCATAACTGATAGGTAGCACAGTACCCTGTTCAGTAACTGAATCCTGAGTACCAGGGTGATAGGGCTGAAGACAATTCGAATATATGAAAAGCTGCCCTCCAGAAGCTTCTCTGGGCTTAGTCCAGAAGATACCAGAGCAAAGCTGGTGGTAAGGTCAGTGTTTCCCTCTCCTCCTCCCATTGCCTGGAGTTTTCAGGCTGTGTTCTTGAAGGATTTTATTCTAACCAGAGCAAAGGTGGAATCAAATTATACCGAGCAATTTCTAGATCTCTAGAATTGTGAACCCAACAAAAGACTTCTGCGGCATCTTTTTTTTTCAGTTAGCATCTTTGACATCTCTGCAGCATCTGACAGCTGTTAAATCAATCCCTCCTTCCAACCTTGCCTTCAGAGATGACCGTTTTCCTGGCTCTCCTAATCTGACCACTCTTCTATCTCTCCATCCTCTTCCTGATCCCCTAAGCAGGGCACTTCCCTAACCTCTGCCTCCTCTATCTATACGTTCTCTCCCTCAGCATTTTCCTTTCCTTCCCCAGCACCTACTATTGCCTCTGCAAGTAATTCTCCAGATCTCTTTCTAGTCCTGATTGCTCAGCTCCATGCCTGCTTGCAAGCCCTCTCTACCTAGACACAACTCAATGTGTCCAATGCCAAGCTCATTATCTTTCCCTTTAAATCTCTTCTGTCTTCTGATTTCACTATTTCTGTCATTGGTGTCACTGTTTATCCCATCTTTGACGGGGAGACAGTTTGACATTTTAAACTTTTCACTCTGCATTATCAACCCAAGCCGTTAATAAAACCCTGTCAATTCTAGTTTATTCTCTCTTCCCATTGCCACCCCTCCACCCCTCTGATGGGCTCTCATTACAACCTGTCTCTCTCTACCCCATCCCACCTCATCCATCTCATATTGATCTCCTTACACATAGGTCTGGCCTCTGTAGTATTCCTTTGCTTAAAAATCCTTAGTAGCTGCTTACTGCCCAAGTGGTTCCAGTTCTAACTCCTTTACCTGGCATTCATGCTTCATTATACTCTGGTCGTCTGCCTAGCTGCCTGTACCAAAACCAGGCTCGAGAGGGCCTGACTCTGTCATCTTGCCCTGGGGGCCCGTGTCCTGATGGGTGATTACCTTTGTTTGCTACTATAGTAGGAAGGGCCCAGTTCCAGGCACACTTCACTCCTTAGCCGTCTCATCTGCTGCCTTGTGTTCCAGCTCTTGTACCATGATCAAATCAACCATCATTGCTCCTGGAAAGGAGGTATCATTCTAATCTATGTATCCATTCACCATCCCTGTAGCATTCTAGACCAAAATTCCCACTGGCTATCACTCCCCTATATATATATTGTCTCCCTGTGGTGGAGCATTATCCTGACTCCAAGCCCATGCAAGTTAGGCTAGCTTTTCCTTAAGAAGTATTGAAACCATCTTGGCTGAGGACTAACAGTTCAGGTTATTGACTTTTTATGCTCCTGAATACAAAACAGCCATGAGGACTCTAGGTACTGTCTTAATGCTTGGCTTGCAGATCATTATGGGCAACTCAAAGGCAGAGATACTTTGTTCAGCTGAATCAACTCATGCTCTCAGTATATACCCTTCGATTATAGCTAAGTAAATCTTCTGTTAACTTTGAACTATCTATGCTATCCATCTTATTTTTGAATATCTAACAGGCTACCAGGAATCTGGCCCTGTTCAGAAACTTCATACCTCCCTCGCTCCATTTTCTAATGTAAGCTCCTTGAAGGCAGGGACTATCTTTGCCTAGTGATCAGCACATGATAAGTGCTTTATAAATTTTTTTTTTCATTAATCCATCCATTTGGGAGCCTCCACAATCTGGTACTACCCTAACTTTTCTAGCCTTGACTCCATATATTCTATGCAGTAGCCCAGGTGTTCTTGAATTTGGTTAGAGAGGAAATTACATCTTTATTTTCACTAACCTTTAATTTAGCATTTCCTTCAGTTATATAAAAACATTCGGAGAATGGGTCTATAAGCTTTACCAGACTGCCAAGGTGTCCATGACACAAAAGTTAAGAACTCCAGCTCTAGCCAAATCAGGCTGTTCTCTATTCCCTTACAATAATGCTCTCCAAAATGGAGATGTGTGTGGGGAAATCATAGCCTCATACTAATCGACTTGAAGGTGGGAAGATGAATTGCATCCTACTCTGTCCAATCATAATTTTTTTTTTAACCAACAGGACCACACCTACCCTTATTCTCCAACACCCTTTCCCTTCTCTTGCAAGTTCCCAACCTCATCTTATCTAAGCCTAAAGTCAGCCTCTCCAGTCAATTATAATCTAATTGCTACAGGGACATCCATGGAGGTGGAATGGGGGAAAAAATTCCACCTCCTTCACCATCCCTCCTGCCAAGCATTCTCACTCTCTGCCTCCCAGATCTTGCTATAATTTTGACAGGTGTTCTGAGAGGGTAATCTCTGCTCTCCAGGGCAGTAACCAGTGAGTAAGAACCTTGCCTCCCTACTTTTCAGTTTGTGTGATAGAGTGAGTTGAATAGGATGAGTAGGTATGTTCAGGCAGATCACAAATCTCACTACATTATCTTCTCTCCCAAATCCATCCTTCTTCCAAACTTTCCTGTTACTGTCCAGAGTCATCCAGGCTCTCAGCTTTGTTATTTTCAACTCCTCAGATCAGGGGTGAAGCAGGGATAAGTATCATCATCATCATTATTATTTAGTATCATACTAGAAATGCTAGCTATAGTGATAAGACCAGAAAAAATAAGTCAAAGGAATAAGAATAGGCAACAAGGAAACAAAACTATCATTTTTTTGCAGATGATATGATAGTATACTTAGAAAACCCTAGAGAATCAGCTAAAAAAAGTTGAAACCATTAACAACTTTAGCAAAGCTTTAGGATATAAAATAAAGCCACATAAATCATTAGCATTTCTGCATATTATCAGCAAAACCCAGCAGGAAGGAATAGAGAAATTCCATTTAAAATAACTGCAAGCAGTATAAAATATTTGGGAGTCTACCTGCTAAGACACATGCAGGAACTTTATGAACACAATTACAAAACATTTTTCACACACAGATTTAAATAATTGGAGAAATATCAATTGTTTATGGATAGGCCAAACCAAGATAAAAAAATTACATTACCTAAATTAATTTACTTATGCAGTGCCATACCAATCAAACTACCAAAGAATTATTTTGTAGAGCTAGGAAAAAAATTCATCTCAAGAAACAAAAGGTCAAGAATAGCAAGAGAATCAATAAAGTTAAGGAAGATAGCCTAGCAGTACCAGATCTCAAACTATACTACAGAGTAGTAATCATCAAAACAAGCTGGTAATGGATAAGAGAGAGTGGTTGATCAATGAAATTAGGTACACAATATACAGAAGTAAGTGACCACAGTAAGCTACTGTTTGATAGACCCAAAGATTCCAGCTATTTGGGGAGGAATTCACTATTCAACAAAAACTGCTAGGAAAACTGGAAAGCAGTTTGGCAGAAACTAGAGATAGATCAACATCTCATACCATATACCAAGATAAGCTCAAAATGGGCACATGATTTAGACCTTTATTACCTGCCAATCTATGAATAAATAAGAGACAGGATAATGGGAAATAAAATGGATAATTTTGATTACATTGAATTTAAAAGGTTTGGCACAAACAAAACCAAGGCAGCCAAAATTAGAAAGAAAGCAGGAAACTGGGAAAAAAATTTTCCACAAGTTTCTCTGATAAAGGTCTCATTTCTCGAAAGCAAAAATTTTAAAAGCAAAATTTATAAAAATAAGAGCCATTCCCCCACTGATAAATGGTCAAAGGATATGAGGGCAGTTTTCAGAATAAATCAAAGTTATCAATGGTTACATGAACAAATACTCTAAATTATTTATAAGAAGAGAAATCAAAATGAAAACAACTCTGAGGTACCACCTCACACCTATTGGATTGGCTAACATGACAGAAAAGGAAAATGACAAATGCTGAAGGGGATGTGGAAAAATAGGGATACTAATGCACCATTGGTGGAGTTATGAACTGGTCCAAACATTCTGAAGAACAATTTGGAACTATGCCAAAAGGACTATAAAACTGTGTATACCCTTTGACCCAGAAGTACTGATACTAGGTCTGTACCCCCAAGAGATAAAAGGAAAAGGATCCATATGTATAAAAACATTTATAGTAGCTCTTTTTGGGGTGACAAAGAATTGGAAACTCAGGGGGATGCCCATCAATTGGGGAATGGCTCAACAAGTTGTATATGATTGTGATGGAATCTATTGTGGTAGAAGAAATGACAAAAGGGATGGTTTCAGAAGAACCTGGGAAGACCTATGTGGACCAATGCAAAATGAAGTGAGCAGAACCAGGAGAACATTGTACATAGCAACAATATGATGATCACCTGTGAAAGACTTAGCTACTCTGATCAATACAATGATCCGTGACAATTCCAAAGGACTCATGATGAGAAATGCTATCCACCTTCAGAAAGAGAACTGATGAACTCTGAGTGCAGATTGAAGCATATTTTTTCATTTTATTATTTTACTTTTTCTTGTTTTTTTAAACAATATGGTTAATATGGAAATGTTTTGCATGACTTCTTATGTATAATGTTTTCTTGCCTTCTCAATGGGTAGGAGAGGGAGAGAATTTAGAACTGAAAATAAAAATTAAAAATTAAAAAAATTTTTTTCAACTCCTCACTCTCCCTCATTCCACTTGTCTAATGTTGACCCTTCTTATTTCTTTTACATCTGCCATATCTCTCCCCTTTTCTCTACCCATCCAGCCAGTTCAGGCCCTCATTTCTTGTTTGCACTATTGTAATAGCCTACAAACCAATCTCCTTGCCTCGAGTCCAGGAAGCTTTATGGGGATTTTTTCTTTTGGGTTTTCTTGCAGGAAGCAATGAATATATTCTTTCTATTTTTCACTCTGCTCTCTAGTTCTAAGAGATCAGGGCAGTTTTCATTTGTGATTGCTTGAAATAAAATGTCTTGGCATACACACACACACACACACACACACACACACACACACACACACTTACTTTCAGGGAGTCCATTGAGTCTTAAATTATCCCTCAGCCTATTTTCCAGGTCAATTATTATTTTTGGTAGGTGATACCTTCCATTTTTCTGCAATTTTTTATTTTATTAAAATGTTTTTCTCATAAAGGCATTGATTTCTATCTGGCCTATTTTTATTTTCAGGAAGTCTACTATTTAATAAGGTAAACTTTATCACTTCCCCTTTCAAGCTATTAAATCTTTTTCAAATTTTTTTTGTTTCAGAACATTTCTCCTCCCTCCCTCCTTGCCTTCCTTCCTTCCTCTCTTTCTTTTGAAAAATCAGTTTTTTCCTTTGAGGCTCTACTTAACAGTTGCTTAGTTACTCTCTCTTCTAATTTTGATTTTTGGGTATTTCTGGATCAAATAGTTCTTTATAGTGATTGGTGTCTTCTATTCACTTAGATATTCAGCCTTAGTTCCAATTTGGGCCTTTGTGCTAGATTAGGGCCAGGACTTGGTTCCTCCTGTGCTCTTGGGTAGGGCATGGTCAGTCCTACTTGTTTCTACCTGGGGCAGCTAGATTCATCTGCTGATTCCCATCTCCAGTGGGGGGTGGGGGTATGTCTAAATTAAGAGTGCTGATAGGTTTTAGGTTCCCTATATATCATTTAGGTTCAGAGTGATGGGTATTCAGGACCTCCTTTGGCATTTCAGGACAGAGTACTATGGACCTCACAGCTCCTGAGACTGGAGTATCCCAGTCTGTATACTGTCTTGCCTAGACTGGATGCTGCCCTTCGAAGTTGCTCTCAAGGTACACTGTGTGGATTTGTGACCACCCAGGGACTGGTTTGCTTTCTCTGGTTGCCTCTTGCAGGCTACAGATATCCCTGGCCAGTATTTAGGGTCATGCTTTTATCTTGGGTACCTGTGCTAGCCCATGGATTTCTGACATTTTGTCCAGTTCTATCTTGATGAAAACATTTACTGTTATTTATCTTTGAATTTCTGGATCATTATTTGACCTGTTACTATTTTTAGAGTTTTGGGGTTTTTTTTTGGCTAGAGTAGGCATGTGGGAGCTAGTCCATTGCCTCTGTTCAAGTAGCTATCTTAGGCAGGGGTACCTACCTCCAGTCTCTCCACTATTTCAAATCCATGTTCCACAAATAGTTAACAAAGTGATTTTCCTAAACCACGTATCTGCCCATGTCTATCCTTGACTCAAAAAAAAAAAACAAAAAAAACAAAACCAAACCAACAAATTTCAGTGGCTCCCTATTCACTCTAGTATTTTATATTATTTCATTTTTATCTTATCCTTTTTGGTGTCATTTTTATAATATATATAATTGGTACTGTATTACATGTATATAATTTATAACTAAGTAAATATACACATATTGGATTATCTGCTTATGTTCTTTATACTCCTACTTGCTCTAGGAGTATAAGCTCCAGATCTGTCCAGATTTGGGACAGAAAATTCCCAAACGTGTATGATTTAGTGCTGATTATTATTCTCTGTCTCCTGTAAATGAGAATCAAAATCTCGTGTAATGAAGTTTTAATTCTGATAAAAAAAATATCACAAATACAAGATTGGGTTGGGAATAAGAGAGTGGGCTGGGAAGCAGGGGGTTCAAAGAAAGGGTATGGCCCAGATACCAGCAGGTGAGGTCAACTAATGTGTTGAATTATTGTAACCGTCACCACCAACCATCATCCCCCTTTCCAAGCTGACTGCATTTGTTATCAGGATGCCAAATAACTTTTTGGGACCAGTGATTAGGATTCTTCATGAATTACCTGATGCAGCCAGGAGGCAGAGTATGGAGTGGGACTGGACAACTCCCATCACTATTCCCCCACCACATAAGAGTACAGTAGGTTACTGGATAAAATGGTTAGTCCTACCCTGTCTAGTTATAAAGGCCATTTGGCCTATGACGTTAAGATCCATGACAGAGGCCTAGCTAAAGACACCAGAATCTGCTTTCTCTATTTCCCTTTGTCCCCTGGGTCTCTGCTGCTGGCACTCTGGTTGGGAGTGTCCCTGGATCCTGACCTGGAGAGAGCACAGACTTGCCCATTATCACTACCTCTCTCTGGCTTCAGATGCATCTTTCAACTGATAAATTAAGCACTCAGTCTTGCACTTAGAGGCCAGAGGTGTTCTTTGGGAGCGTGGGAGTCATCAGATGAAATATTCCTCCTTCTTCCCTTGGACTGAGTCACTGTCCATTTGCAGAGTTGCGCTGGCTTCTCCTTCTGGGGGCTCGTAGGTAATGTAGCTGCCTTTGTTCTTGTACAGGTAAATGATGATGACAATCAGGACTGACAGCAGGGTGATGAAGACCACGGTGATAACAACTTAGGAAGAAGAGGGGAGACATAGGATTCTGGAAGGGCTATTTACCTATTATTTCATAGCGGAACCAATCTACATGGGTCCTGCCATTTTCCCTCCTTTCCCCAAATTTTGCTTTTGTCTCCCTCCTTCCTTTTCCTAGAAATCAATTCCTCCTCTTCCTGTCCCCTCCCCCCATGTAAACCAGCATCAATCTAAACAAAGCTCACCAAGTCCCCGACAAAGAATGGCTATTAGTTCTACTGCTTGACTTCCAGTATGTTCATTGCTTGGTTTCCATGAAAACTGCTCTGTTGCCTTAATCCCTATGCTCAAGAGACAAGGATATCCTCCCCTGAATGAGTTAAAAAGCAGGTCCCCGCCAGTTGGTGATTACTCTGATAGAACAGGAAGGAGGGAAACAGGAAACAGTTTATCTCAACAGGAAGGGTTTTCCAAAGCCATAGTTAATCTTGGTTGTGCCCTCCTATCCTTCCTTCCATCTGCTCCCTTAATTTGCTTACAAAACAGCGACACAGAGGGTAACGTGTTTATACTGACTTAATGTCAACCCAATAACTCCTGGAGGTTGATAATGTCTACCTGCCTGTCTCCAAACCTATCATTTAACTTCTTCCCCTCCCCCACAAGTTTAAGTGATTTATTATGAATCCAATGGTAATAATTACAATTGTTTTGCAGCTTATTACACTTAAACATGAGTTTCAGTGTATTAAAATGCTATAACCCATAAGTCTCTATCACACTAACTTGACCATGAGTTCAATCCCAGTCATAATTAGGGTGTACTCTGTTCTACTTCTTAAATGTACATTATTTAGTTATTTCTTTCCAGATTTCTTTAAATTTCTCATGTTAATTTTAATTATAATATCCCCTTGGTATGCCACAATTTATGTAACCACTCCCCTATTTCTAAATCCTCAGGTTGCTTGTGGTTTTCTTTCCCTCCTGCAGTAAGGCTGCTATAAATATCATTGAACAGATAGCTTTTTTTTCTTTTTGGTAATGCCCCGAGGATATATTCCTGACAATGAAATTAGCAAGCCAACCTACAATTTTCATTTGGGATAGTCACAATAACTAGAATTTACAGTATTTCATTTTTGAGGACCAATGTAGTCAGTTTTTGAGAGGATCATCATTGGGTTAATAGAGCCTCAAAATATTGAACTAAGTGTGAGAGGAAAAGATTGCATAATGACCCGTGCACAGAAACCTGCCAATCATTGCTTAGTAACCATGATATGGTTGAGAAAAAGGCCACAAGTTCCCATTGGCTGGACCATCTCTGGGCACTTGGCTATTTGGCCTCAGAATATGCATTCTCTACGTCCTCTGGGTCTCTGTTGTAAACACTTCAGCAGTGCCCCCCCCCCGCCCCCTTTTTAACCTAAAAAAAAGCCTTTGGTCCCAGTGCCTTCCTTACCTGCAATGACTGCAGTGTTGGCAACAGCTGTAGGAGTCAGGGTTTCAGTGGCTTGTAGTAGTGGAGTGGACATCAGTTCTTCTGCTGGTATATTCAGAAGAGGGAGCAAAGAAAACATAGTTAATATAGGAATAGGCGCTTTTTATATTCCTTCCCTTCTCTCCACTACCGAGGAAATTGCCACAGCTTCCCAATCATCTTCCCCATCAGATCCTGATTTTTAAAAATCTTATTTTTGTTAAGATTTTTATTTTTACATTGCCTTCATTTCTGAATCATTTTCTTCCCTGTCCCCTTCTCAACAGCTATTCTTTGCAACAAATTATTTTAAAAGAAGAGGAAAAGGCAGTTCAACAAAACCAATCAAAATATTTACCATGTCTAACAATATATGTAATATTCTGTGCTCATAGTCCTTCACCTCTGCCAAGAGAGGATAGAAGTGCATTTTCTCAATTCTTTGCCAGGGCTAATTTAGCAGTAACAACTCAGAATTACAGAGGATCACTTAGTTGAATCCCCACATTTTTGGAGATGTAGATCCTGATTAAGTGGAATGAACACTAGAGTACAAGACTCACAAAATTTTCATATGACTCCTGATACTGGGAAAGTCAAATTACCCCTCAGTTTCCTACTTTGTGAAATGGGACAATATTTACATAACTTCGTAGGTTTGCAAGGAAAGCTCCAGGTTGTTGTTGCTTTTTTTTTGTCCTTTGTTCTCAAAAAGAGGACCATGACATCAGGAAGGTGATGCCATGATGTGCAAGTGAATTGGATTTAAGTGAGGGAGGACTATGCAAGGTCACTAGCCTCACTTTCTCCTCTGGAACTATTTAAGTCCAGTGGCAAGACATAGATCAGGACGACTGGAGATGGCCCAGGATGCAGTGGGAGACCTTGGCCTTTTTAAGCTAAGGTCTTTAACAGGTCTCAGTTTGACTGAGGCAACGCCTATTCAGTGATTAAGGCTAGGTAAGAAATGAGGCAAAGAATGGCCTCTTTTACCCAGTTAAAAAAAAAAAATTCAATCTGGGAGGGGAAGACTCTCAGGATTTCTGGCCAAAAGAGAAACAATTGCTATTTACATTTACTCTGAGCCAATGGGGCCCTAAACAATGACCAAGTGGTCTAGGGTTGTATCCCAAAGAGATCACACAAGTGGGAGAAGGACCCATGTGTACAAAAATATTCATAGTGGCTCTTTTTGTAGTAGCAAAGAATTGGAAATCAAAGGGATGCCCATCAATTGGGAAATGGCTGAACAAGTTGTGGTATATGCAGGTAATGGACTACTATTGCACTATAAGAAATGGGGATGATTCGGACTTCATAACAACCTGGAAAAACCTACATGATACATGCTGAGTGAGCGGAGCAGAACCAGGAAAACATAATACACGACCACAGATATAGGGATTCTGTGAAGACTAACCCTGATAGAAGGGCCCTGTTAAAATGCCCTTAGGATTTGTCACCTCTAAAAGGAGAGAGGTTTCTAACCTCCCATTAGTATGGACTACCTTAAGGAGCTAATTAGGACCCTGGCCCAGAAGGAATGGGGCACATAAGTAGAGATTAGGGAGGGGGAGTTAGGAGTAGCAAGAGGCAGTGTAGTACACACACACAGACACACACAAACACACCTGTGTATGTATATGTTTGTATGTATGTGTGGGTATATATGTGTTTGTCTAGTATCAAGCAACAATAACAGAAATCATAGAATCAGGTATAGAGCTGAAAGGGATGTTCAGCATCACTGAAGGAGACCTCATTAGCTTTCTCTCTGCCCTTACTGTCCCTACCCAATGTCCCTTCCTTCTTCCAACCACTCAGATATCCACAAAGTAAAGAAGGCTGCAGAGCTTCTTGAATTTCAACACAAAAACAATGACACCACAAGACAACAAGAAATATTAAAGTCAAAAGGTGAAAAAAAAGGGAGAAAATGTAAATTAGCTTGCTCCCCACCCTCACCCCCCCACCCAGCGGATTCCTCTTTTCCTCTCTTACCATTCTTTTCTTTAGATCATCAAGACATAATAATACTTACTACCAGGCAAAAACTATTAACTTGGAAAACAGTCTGAGGAGAAAAAAATTAAGAATCATTGGACTAACTGAATGCCATGACCAAAAAAAGAGCCTAGACATTCTATTTCAAGAAATCTTAAAACTGTCCAGATCTTTTAGTAGGAGAGGGAAAAGGGAAATAAACAGAATCCACCAATCACCTCCTGAAAGACACTCCAAAATGAAAACTGAGGAACATTATAACCAAAATCCAGAGCTTCCAGGTCAAAGAAAAAATACTGCAAGCAGCCAGAATGAAAGAATTAAAACTACTAAGGAGCTACGGTCAGGATCACACATGATTCAGCAGTCACCACTATAAAAGAATGGGAAAATTGGAATGCAATATTCTAGAAAGAAAAGGAAAAGAAAGAAATATTCTAGAAGAAATATTCTAGAAAGAAAGAAAAGGCTTACACCCAAGAAAAACTTACCCAGCAAAACTGATTATAATGCAACAGGAGGGGTAAATGAAACTTTGATGAAATAAGGGAATTCCAAGCATTCTTGATGGAAAAAAAAGATCAGAGCTATGGAAAAACTCTGAAACTTAAACACAGGAGTAAAGAGAAACATAAAATGGTAAACACAGATGAACAATGACAAAGGACTAAACAAAGGTAAATTGCTTACATTCAGATATGGGGAAATGATACATTTGTCCCTTCTGAATCTTATCATCACCACGGATTATGGAGGGAGTCCAATTAGACAAGGTCTGGGAATAATTCTGTTTGATGATGTTGTTTGTTGATGATCTTAAGAAGAATGAAAGAAGGAAGATAGTGGAGTAGAGGCAGCAAGTTAGGAGTAAGGGGGTTGGAAAACTAGTCAGAAAGGGATTACAGGAGACCCCTTTGCTGGCACTGATTGGTAACTCTTTTAACTGTATGCAGTCAATTCCTTCCTTCCTCCCTTCCTCCCTCTTTCCCTCTTCTTCTTCTCCCTTTCTCTCTCTTTCTTCCTTTCTTTTTTTCAAAGACCAAACCTTAAACCCATTTCACTCTGGAACTCATAGATAGGTCCCTGCCCAAACACCACTTTATGGTTATATTTTGGATCCCCCAGGCTCAAAGTGAATGTAAATAGTAACCTCTTTTGGCCAGCAACCCTGAGTATCTTCCCCTCCCAGTTTGATTATTTTTTTTTTATTTAAAGGGGCAATCCCTAGAAACACTTCTTAAAGAGGCCTATTCACTAAATAGGTGTTACCTCACTCAAAGTGAGAACCTGAAAAGACCTAGCCTAAAAGGGCCAGGGTTTCCCATTGTGTCCTGAGCCATCTCCAGTCATCCTGATGAATATCTGGCCGATGTTCAGATTCCAGATGGCTCTGGAGGAGAAAGTAAGGCTGGTGACCTTGCACAGCCCTCCCTCACTCAAATCAAAGTCAAAGTTGCAAGTCATTGTCATTCACCTCCTTGATGCCATGGTCCTCTTTGAAAATGAAGGACAAACACAACAATCTTGGAAGCACTGAAAACTTATAGACCCTCACATAAGTAGCTCTGAAAACAGCAGCACAAAAAAGTCTTAAGCTTGGGACAGTGTCTCCACAGTCCCTGGTGAGCAGAGCCCAGATTTAACCTAAAGTTTAAAGACAAGAAGTAGACTGGAAAAATGAGCAAATAACAAACAACAAAAAAAGAATTTGACCACATAAGCTACTCCTGAAAGAATCTGCCAATTACCTCCTGAAAGAGACCCCCAAAATGAAAATTCCCAGGAATATTATAGTCAAATTCCTGTGATCTCAGGTCAAGGAGAAAATATTGTGAGCAGACAGAAAGAAACAATTCAAGTATCATGGAGCCACAGTCAGTATCACAAAAGATTTAGCAGCTTCCATGTTAAAGGAATGGAGGACTTGAAATATCATATTCTGTCATATCTAGCAAAACTGAGTTTAATCCCTTAGGGGAAAAAATAGATATTTAATGAAATAGAGGACTTTAAAGCATTCCTGATGAAAAGGAGTTTAGAAGTCCTCTAGGAGTCTAGAAGTCCAACTCTAGGGAGTTAGAAGGAGAGAGCACAAGTGTGACTTGATTATGTCACATTAAGAACTGAGAGGGACACACTGGGAGAAGGGGGAAGGGAGAAGTACAATGGGGAGTTTTTCTCATATAAAAGAGGTGAATAAAGAAGAGCTTTACAGTGAAGGGGCTCACTCTCATCAGATTGATTCAAAGAGGGAAGAATACATTGATACACAATCAATTGGGCATAGGAATCTATTTTACCCAATAGGGAAATAGGAGGGGAAGGAGGTAAAAGAAAGGAGGAAGGGAACAATAAAAGGGAGGGCAGATTAAGGGAGGCAGCGGTCAGAAGCAAAATAGACTTTTGAGGAGAGTCAGGATAAAAATAGAGAAGAATAAATAGAAAATAGATGGAAGGAAATATATAGTTATCATAACTGTGAATGTGAATGGGATGCACTCACCCATAAAATGGAAACTAGAAGAATGGATGAGAAACTAGAATCCAACAATATCTTGTTTACAAGAGACATACTTGAAATAGAAAGACATACACAGAGTTAAAACAAAGGGCTGGAGCAGAATCTATTATGCTTCAACTGAAGTAAAAAAGGCAGGGCTAGCAATCACCATCTCAGACAAAGCAAAAGCAAAAGCAAAAGTAGACCTAATTAAAGGAGAGAGTCAAAGAAACTACATTTTGCTAAAAGGTACAACAGACAATGGGGACAGCTAGGTAGCACAGTAGATAGAGTGCTACCCCTGGAGTCAGGAAAACTCATATTCCTGAGTTCAAATCTGGCCTCAGACACTTACTAGCTGTGTGACCCTGGGGGCAAGTCATTTAACCCTGTTTCCCTCAGTTCCTCATCTGTAAAATGAGCTGGAGAAGGAAATGGCAAACCACTCCAGTATCTTTGCCAAGAAAACCCCAAATAGGGTCACAAAGAGTCAGACATGACTGAACAAAGAACCATAGACAATAAAATAATACTAAAAATTTTTATAGCAAGTTTCTCTGATAAAGGCCTCATTTTTCAAATATGTAGAGAATTCAGTCAAAGTTATAAAAATGAGAGCCATTCCCCAAGTGATAAATGGTTAAAGAACATGAACAGGCAGTTCTCAGAAGAAATCAAAGCTATCAACAGTTGTATGAAAAAATGCTCTAAATAATGATTACAGAAATGCAAATTAAAAGCATTCTGAGGTACCACCTAACACCTATCAGAAATGACAAATGTTTGAGAAGATGAGGTAAAATAAGTACCCTAATAAACTGTTGGTGGGAATTGTGAACTGGCCCAACCATTCTGGAGAATAATTTGGAACTAGGTCCAAAAGACTATACAACTGTACATACCCTTTGACCTGGTAACACCACTACTATGTCTATACCTGAAAGAAATCAAAGGAAAAGGAAAAGGACTTATATGTACAAAAATATTTGTAGCAGTTCTTTTTGTGGTGGCAAAGAATTGGAAACTGAGGGGATACTCAATTGGGGAATGGCTGTACAAGTTGCGGCATGTAATTGTGATGGAATACTATTGTGTTAAAAGAAATGATGAGGGGGATGGTGTCAGAAAAACATGGGAAGATCTATATGAACTGATGCAAAGCAAAGTGAGCGAAACTAGGACATCATTGTACACAGTAACAGCAATATTGTAATGATGATCAACTGTGAAGGACTTAGCTACTCTGATCAATAAAATGATCCAAGATAATTCCAAAGGACTCATGATGAAAAATGCTATCCACCTCCAGAGAGAAGTGATAAACTCTGAATGCAAACTGAAGTATAATTTTCTCACTTTCTCTGTGATATGGTTAATATGGAACTATATTTTGCACTATTTAATATGTATAATTGATATCATATTGCTTGCTTTCTCAGTATGTGGGGAAGGGGTAGAAGAGAGGGAGAGAATCTGGAATTCAAATGAAAAAAAAGAATGTTAAAAATAAATAATTTTTTTTAAAGAGAAAGCGAAAAAAAGAGAAAAGAATGGGTGAGTCACAGGAGCAACAAGATGGTGGACCATGCATTTTCTCCGATCCCCATGACCTCTCTAAAACAAATAATGCAACAAAGATAAAGCAACTTCTGATATTTCCATGGTCTAGGACCCTCAGAATCCAAAAGAAGGTTAAAAAAAATCCTTCCAAGCCCAGGAACTGACACTCATTGATCCTGACTGAGCTCATTAGCATCACTCATCACCTCCAAGGCTATACCAAGTTGTAGAAGAGAAGGAGGTGAAGGTAGAACCAGTTTAAAGAAAGTTTGGTCAAAAACCCAATGGAGCAAAATCAACCTGAGGGCATTTATAGATGAAAATGGAAGATCAACAAAGAGCAAAACCAAAACCCAACCCAAAAAAGATTTTTGTAAGAATTTTATCTATTTATTTTACCATCAAGGACAGCAGAACCACCACACTTGAAACATGGATAAGCTTATAGCTTATAGAAGAAAAGGCACTAAAGAGAAAGATGGAAAAAGTGGGACCCAATTATAATGATGAGGAAAATCAATTCTCATTATTCCCAGTTGCCTTGAGGACAAGATAATACTGCCAATCAGTCAACTGATAAACATTTATTAAACACCTACTATGTACTAGGTCCCCTGATAAGCACTAGGGATACAAAAAGAGGCAAAAAACCCCCCCACAAGTTTGACTATGCCATATTCCTGCTCAAGAATCTTTAGTGGCTCCCCATTACCTTTAGGATGAAATATAAACCTCTGGGGAAGACCCTTAAAAACTTTTGGCTATATAGCTCCTGTCTCTCTTTGTAGGTTTATTCAACATTTCTCTCTGCCAGACTCCTGCCTCCCATGCAGCTTCTAGCTTCCCTTGTGGTTTTCCAAATGCAGTCCTCGATCTCCAGCCTCCTATCTTTGAAACCTCAGGCCTACAATTCATTTCCCCTTTCCCCTTAGAATTTCTAACTTCTTTCAAGGCTCAACTCATGTACCCTCACCTGTGGGAAACCTCTCCTGATCTCCACAGAAGTTCATGGTCTCTCCTTCCTCCTAAAATTAAGGTGTGATGTTTACCTGTTTATATATTGTATCTCCCACTCCACCCCCTCACCTTTAGTATAAAGTAACCTCCCTGACAGCAGGATCTCTTTGTCTTTTTTTTTTTTGTATCTGCAAGACCAGCACACTGAAAGGTGCCTAATAAATGTCTGTTTGATTGGACTGTTAGCAAGAATGTTAACTGAGTGGCTATAGTATAATAGTGAGCTTGGATTAGGAGTTTATCACTTTTCCCATGGTCAAGTTCTTCCATCTAGTTCCCTCTCCTTTCTCCTTGTCCCAATAAATGAAAAAGATCATGTTCCTTCTTTCTGGGGTGTGGAAGTCCTGCTATACTAGAAAAAATTTAAATGAGGAGAGGATAATGAAAGCATTTGGGAACCATCCCAATCCCAATCCAGGCTAGATCTAAACCAACAGCAAAATGAATTTGTGGGGCACTTTAACTCATTTGTCTCCTTTTGTTGTTAACCCAGATACCAGTCGGGTTTCTTTGTCTCTCCCATTCCTGAGTTGCACTAAAGCTCTTATCACCATGGCATCTGATCCTTTACCACTGGATTTGCTAACCTTCTTGGCTTGATACATGCTCACTGGCAGACGGCTTTTAGGTCCTCTTCTCTGCTAGAAGGCTGTCTATATTTTCTCCTAGAATTATTAGGCACCCACCTATGGGGCAGAGCATGACATAAATAGTTTGGGATGATGACCAGCCAGGAGGGCAGGTAAATCCTGGGGAAGTGGATAATCCTATATAGCTCCTGAAAGGAACCTCCAGTAGGAAACCTCTCTGGTGGCTAGATTGGAACCTGAAAGTTGAACCACCTCCATGCATTCATTGATCCTTTGCCTGGCCTGTGACCTTCTCTTCCTAAACTGGGTTTAATCTTGTTTTCTTTTCTGCAGTTTGTATGGATTGAAGACCTGTGGTTGTGAATTCGCCTCAGAAAGTAAGCTTTTAAAGGGCCAAAGGCTCAGTCTGTTAATTTCTTCATTTTAAAGTCTGGGTAAATCTAATTTTTTTAAATCATTCCTTACACAATAGAAGCTTTCCACTGACTATTGTATCAAATGGATACTTGTCAGACTGATCGGTTTGACTTTCAAGGCCTATTCAACTTTATTCCCCACTCTTCATTCCCAATGCAAATCCCTTAGGCTCCAGGGAGTTAGACTACCATTGTCCTCTACCCATTCTCCTCCCCTTCCCCACAACATACTTACAGTTCTTAGTCTATGACCAAGTAAAGGGCACTGGATTTCTGGCAGGAGGACCTGAGTTGGAATGTTGATTATGTAGTTTAATACTTATGTATCATCTCAAAATATCATTGCACATGAGATAATATTTGTTAGGCACTTAGCACAGTGCCTGACACACAGTAGGCACTTCATAAATGCTAGGTTCCTTTCCCCTTGTGTGACCCTGGGCAAGTCACTTAACCTCATTCAGTCCCAGTTTCTAAGTGGTAAACAATGAGGTTTTTGAGTGGACCACCTCTAAGGTCCTTTCTAACTCTAATCTCGGATCCCATGATCCCAGGCAGGAATGCTCTCCTCCCAGAGCAGACAAAGGCTTCAGGGCTCAAGCTAGGTCCCCACCCCCTCCCTCTAGGAAGCTTTTTCTTGTATTTCAGCTGATACTAACTTCTTCCTTCTCTCCACCACTATTATGCTTCTAGTCCTAACCTCATAACCTGAATCATATACTGTCCTCAACTGCTCTTTAATTGTGTCCCATGGATGACAGGCATACTCTTGTTGGAAGGGTGAGCTGGTCTGCCCATTCCGGAAAGCAATTTGGGGTTATGCTAAAAAAAAAGTGACTAAAGTGTCCAGATCCTTTAACATAGAATTCCCACGGCTGCTATTCATGTACCCCAAGGAGGTCAAAGATAGAAAGGTCCTATACATAACAAACTATTCATGGCAGCACTTTTTGTGGTAGCAAAGAATTTGGAAACAAAAGAGGTGGCCATTGTTTGGGCACATGAATCTGAGAGCTAAACAAATTGTGGTACATGAAAATGGTAAAATATAGGACACCATAAAAAATGAATATGAAGAATTCATAGACTGGTGCAAAGTGAAGCAAATAGAACCAAGAAAACAATTAATACAATGAAGGGAAGGAGAGATGGGAAGAGGAGAATGAGTATTTATTAATCACCTACTATGTACATAGTAGGTACTGAGGGCTTTACAAATATTATCTCATTTGAACTGCAAAAACGTAAATGGAAGGAAGAAAAAAAAAACTCAAGCTGAATGTTATTATAATGATCAAGCTTGGCTCCAGAAGATAGTCAAGTAGATGTACCTTCCTCTCTTCACTGCAGAGGTGGAGGGGAGGAGGACTATTAGGGTGGAATATTACATACTCTCTTAGATGTGTTGGTTTTGCTGAAACGATTTTTTTCCCCTCTTTCTTTTTAAAGTTTATTAAGAGGGATGGTTTGCCAGGTAGAGCAGGAGGGAGGGGATATGTTTGGAAATTAATTGTGCTATAATAACAAAAGGCATCAATACAAATACAAATTATTTTTTAAAAAAATGTTTCCCATTTATTAGCCTGATCTCCCTTACTACCCTGCAAGACAGAGACTAGGTCTAAATATATTAACAGGGAAACTTCCCTCTCAAGAGCACCGAGTTTTTGAAAATGCGAATGGTGTCACTAGAAGGTGAGGGTCAGAGGCGGGACAGAATCTACTCCAAGAAAATGAGAATTCTTGCACGATCAGTCCTAAGAGTTGTCTTTAGTTGGTTTTAGTGACCCTAGAAGTGTGTTTCAGTTTCCTGGGCCCAAAGCTAACCTGGATGCTGCCCCTTGGTAAGGCAGGTAGGTCTGAGTCAGAGTCCAGTGCTGGGGGCTTCTCCTCAGCCTAGGCTGAAGCCCCAAGAAAGGCAATTTTCTTTCCAATGGGATATAACTTACCTTTTGGGGGAGGTGGGGTTGGGAGGCCTGTCATGGTGGCAGTGGTCTAAGTAAGAGTCTTCACACCTGGAAAAAAGGAGGAAAAAATAAATGAAAAGGGGGTCTGCAGCCAGAGAGTGGGGCCTTTGGTGTTCCTCAATTGGCTGTTTCCTATTTGTTCAAACCCCTTCCTTTTCCCAACCTCTCCATCTCAGAAGAGAGGAAGGTGGAACAGTCCACGGGAAATAACAAATCTCATTCTCTGTCCATTCCTGTGTCTCTCTTCTGTCTCTGGCTATATCTCTCTGGAAGTGTACCTAAGAAATTGGACTAGTTCCAACCTTGGCTGAGGCCCACTCTTCATTGCATCTACATTAATTTCATTTGCATTCCAGCAAAGTCCAAACTCCACTCAGCCCGGAGTTTACTTTAACTCATCTCAAAAGGGAAACATAGGAAATATATAAGCTAGCTTCTTTGCTAGTTTCTAAAAATGGCACTAAGGGACAACCTTGGTCCGGAGCATGGGCCGGCTGGAGATTGTCCACTAGATGTCAGGACAGAGCTGATGAAGACTCGGAGCCAGGCACCTTCAACAGTCTGGAGTGGAGAGAGGGTAGGGAGTGTTGGGGTGGGGTGGGGGACACATGTCCCCAGGATGCCATGGTATTAAAAAGTGTCCCCACTCTCTCAAGACCACGCCAGTTGCCTGTGGGCCGCCTCTGCCCTGGACTCTTAACTCTGAGCCACTATATCCTCCATACTTAAACCCTCAGCCGTAACCCACATCCCAGGTCCTTTCATTCCCGGGCTTGAGTATTTAACCTCCGCCCGGTTATTTCCTGCCCACTCCTACCTTCTCCACTAAGCCCTCAAATAGCAGAGCCTAGGTGGTCTGTGCTCCTGGGTCCGTCGTCTGCGCCCCGCTTCTGGTCCGGAAGGTTCCCTCCCTGCCCTGAAAAGAGTAAGCCCACTGCAGAGCTGCCTGGAGAGTCTTTCCCACTTTACCTGGAGAGGTGGAGGAGAGCCCAGGTGGAACCAGATGGGGAGAGGACCTGTCCTCTCCCGGGTATCTCCTGGCTCGGTTCCGGAGACCTTGGAGAGGGGGAGTTGCGCGGCTGGACAGGAAGGATGGGGAGGTTCACGCGTGGCGCCCTAGCCTCCGAAGCTGCGGGTCGTGGTCCCTGCGGTGGCAAAGGTGACTGGGAATATGAGTGAGGCGACCAGAAGCAACTTCCCTTCCCTCCGCCCTCCAGCCTCCTCCCTCCTCCGCCCTGCTCACCTTTCCAGTCTAACTGGCTGGGGATAAAGGGCCAGTCACACCACTCAGAGTGGGAGGGAGACAGAGAGACACCACAGAGATACACAGAGATTCAAAAGAGACTTAGAGCGAGACACAGACACACACACCCAGACTCATGGAATGCTTGCTAGTAGATCTGGAAAAGAGAGATCTGAAGACCATCTAATCCATCCCCCTCATTTTACAGATAGAGAAACTGAGGCTCAGACAGAGACAGAATCTGAAATTGAGACAAAGACACAGAGACAGGGAGCAAGGGGAGACCAGGGAAACGCAAATGAAAGGGAAAGGATGAAAAGCTTTTTCGAGTGGACCAAAATTACAGTGGGCAAAGAGGCACAGGCAGACTGGGTGGAACAGGAAAAAAAGCATTGAAGGCACCCCTTTCAGTTTCTCTCTCCCTGCCAGACTTCCTTTCCTCCCTCAGCCTCCTCTCATCCCGTGGCAGGAAGAGCTGCCTTTCCTTCTTTGCTAGTCATTTTGCTTACCTCCTGGGACCACTGCTTCCTCCCATGACAGGCTGGGCCCCACCCTCACTGGCTGGGTTCTGGATTTCCCCTAGTCAGGCTTAAGGCCACCATTGAGCTAGCCTGTAAATCCTAGAAAAGCAACATTGACATCCATACACAGGGACAAGGCATTTTACTCACAGAGGATTCCAGGAGCTCCCAAACTATTATAAAAGTCTGCTGAAGGGGTAGATACTAATGATTGTCAACATTTCTAGGGTTTTAGGGTTTGCAAAGTATGTTTGTTATCTATACCCTTTGATGAACACAGATAAAAGCCAGGTCCATTCCAGAGAGGAGGCTGGGCCTGAAGAAAGGAGTGTCCCAGCTAAAATTCCATCTTTGACAGGAAGCCTTTCTGATCTCCCTTAATTTGAATGTACACCCTTCTGTTGATTTTTTCCAATTTATCCTGCATATGTCTTGTTTATCCATAGTTTGTATATTTTCTCCTCCATTAGACTGTGAGTTCCCTGAGGGCAGGGACTGACTTTTGCCTTTTTTTGTGTCTCAATACTTAGAACAGTGCTTGGCACATAGTGTTTATTGGCACATAAATGTTTATTGACTGGCATAGGAAAAACCAGTAGCAGTAAAAAATAGTCCCCATAAACCTGCGTATACTGTTTTACACAGAGCATCAGTGGGAAGAATGGACACATGCAGCATTTACTCACTTGAGGCACACTTGTAGGGAGCACAATCAGCCAAGGCATATCTTACTAGAAGCAATTTGTGTCAGAGTACATTGATGTTCACCCTTGTTCCAACACCCTTTGGTCTCACAGTTTCCCCTGGAGGCTGCTTCATTGGACCCTGCTGAATGCTGGTGCACTGGGGGCATCTCTGATGTGTGTTGTTTTGCTCCTTGGTTGCAGTCATCATCCCTCCAGGTTTGGGGCCAATTGACATCCTGAGCAGACTGAATTCTGCCATCATTTTCATGAAGTCATTGTCCGTGGTGGAGAAGAGAGAGAAGTCCCCCCTCACCCTTTCGTAGAACAGTTCTAGAAGCCATCCCAAGAGCTGCCTGTCTCAATTCCTTGAGCTAGATTGCTAAAAAGGTTGATTTCTATTTTTAAACATTGTCTACTCACTGAGTGGATAGAGAAAAGGGAAGATGGGCTATATAATCTTCAGCCCAGTTTCCTGATTCTTTCCTGTGCAAATAGATGGCTCAAGGTCTGAAAGGGGCACACTCTTATAACCAGTAAACAACCAAAATCTGAAAGGTGAGTGCCTTAGACGGCTGCCCCTCATATGTTATAATTTCATTAGTTAGACTGGACGGGACGGGGCTCAACATGTATGTAGAGAGAATATCCCCTTAAGCTCCTTGAGGGCAGACACTATTTTTATTTTTATATTCCTAGTGCCTACCACAGTGCTTGGCACAGAGTAGGCATTTAATAATTACTTACTCATAATGATTGACTGTTGTGTGACCTTTGTCTGCTTCAATGAGAGGATTGGACTAACCTTTTTTGTGTCCTTGACCCATTTGGCAGTCTGGTGACATCTGTGGACCTCTTCTCAGAATAATGTTTTAAATATTTAAAATAAAATAGATCGGATCACAAAGGAAATTCCCATCCAAGTTCACAGAGTCCCTGAAATCTGTCTTAAAGTTCAAGTTAAGAACCAACCCTTGGACTAGATAATCTCTAAAATCTCTTGCATAGAGGTGCTTAATAAATGCATCTTTGTGGTCGTTGTTAATGAGGACAGGGTCTCTCTTTTGCCTTTTTTTTTTGGTATCTTAGTGCTTACTTAGCACAGTGCCTGGCACATAGTAGGGACTTGGTCTTTTCTCTTGCTGTCCCCTGTACCTGGAATGCTCTCCTTGCTTCTTGGCTTCCCTGGCTTCTTTTAAATTCCAATGAAAATTCTATTTTCTGTAAGAAGCCTTTTCAACCTCTCTGAATTCTAGTGCCCATTTCCTATTTATCCATATTTATTTGGTTGTTATTTCTCCCTTTAGATTGTGAACTCCTTGAGGGTAGGAACTTTTGCCTCTTTTTGTACCCCTAGCCCTTAGTACAGTGCCTGGCATATTATAGGCGCTTAATGAATATTTACTGATTGACTGACTATTATATATTTGTAGGTAAACCTCCTGCTCTAAAGCCTCCCGAGATCATAGAGATGTTGGGGTATCACAGAGATTTGGTGAACTGATGTGAATGCAGGTATATATTTTCTGGTTTTCAGGCTTCTTGGCCTGGAATGAACTTCTCGGTGGGGGTAGGGGGGGTGGGAGGGGGGACAACCACCACCACCACCAAGAGTATAATGCTATGAAAATTTCCATCCAGAGTTGAATCTCAATTATTTCTCTTTTTGTGTTCTTCTCAAATTGCCAGGGAGAATGAATGGGGAGGAAAGGAGAACTCAATTTAAATTGTAATATTATAATAGTTTTTTGGACAATGTTTTAACTTCTAATTGCATTTTTTTTGGCTATTTGATATGGCTATTAAATTACATGGTCATTAATAATCTAATCTTATGAGTTTGGGGTTTCAAGACTAAGAGGAGGAAACTAGCCCATGGGTAAAAATTAAGGACCCCAGATAATTAGAAAGAGAGGAAATTTTGTAGTATTAATGATTTCTGATGTATTCTAAAGCCTACCAGATAGGCTGCCTTTGAGCCCAGAGAGAAAGTGAATAATGACAGGAGCCTGTGGGAGTGGTTTTGTCCATGATGGCACTTTTTGGCACTGTTTCTAGTCTCTCATTGGAAGATACCCTTATATGTACACCCTCATCATGCTATAATAGTAGCATAGATTTAGGGATCTCAAATGTTATCTTGCCCATCCCCTCATTTTGTAGATTAAAAAAGAATGAGGCCCAGAGAAATAAATAACTTACTGAAGGTCTCCAAGAGATCTGGGATTCAAACTCAGGTCCTTTACCCACACGTACAAAAATATTTATAGCAGCTCTTTTTGTGGTGGCAAGGAATCGGAAATTGAGGGGATACCCATCAACTGGGGAATGGCTGAACAAGTCGTGGTATATGAATGTAATGGAATACTGTTGTGCTGTAAAAAATGATGAGCAGGCAGATTTCAGGAAAACCTGGAAAGACTCACATGAACTGATGCTAAGTGAAATGAACAGAACCAGGAGAACATTGTACACAGTAACAGCTACATTGTGGCATGACTGACTTGATAGACTTACCTCTGCTTATCAATGCAGTGATCTAAGACAATTCCAAAAGACTAACAGTGGAAAATGCTATCCATATCCAAAGAACTTTGGAATCTGAATGCAGATGGAAGCATACTATTTGCTCTCCTTTTCTTTTGCTGTTTTGTTTTGTTTCTTCTTTCTCCTGGTTCCTCCCATTGGTTCTAATTCTTCTTCACATCGTGACTAATGTGAAAATATGTTTAATATGAATGCATAAGCAGAGCCTATATCAGGTTGCATGCCGTTTTGGGGAGGGGGGGAGGAGAGGAAGGGGGAGAAAATTTAAAACTCAAAATCTTATGGAAGTGAATATTGAAAGTTAAAGATAAATAAATTAGTTACAAAAAATGAAAAAAACAACAACCTCAGGTCCTTTGACTCCAAATTTGTCCCTCATTTTGTCCCTGTGCCATACTACCTCCCAATTCTTGTTGTTCAGTCATTTTCAATCATGTCCAGCTCTTTATGACTCCATTTGGGGTTTTCTTGGCAAAGATACTGGAGTGGTTTGCCATTACTTTCTCCTCCCAATTATAGGATTTGCATGTTTTCTAAATTAGAGAAGGTGTATGCTACACATTTTTTACTGGACCTGTGATATTAGTGGAGGAAACTCTCAGTGAGGAAAGACCCCCTACAAATTCAGGTAGACAGTTACTTTGCAACTTATAGTCTTAGGAAGTCACTTGGGCACTGAGTCATTCATCCAGTATTTGTCAAAGGCTGGTTTTTAAACCTAGGTCTTTCTGGCTCCGAGCTCAGTTATTACTTCAAGCTGTCTTTCATGGATGAGTGTCATGTGTCTTCATTTAGTGAAGGCAGAGAAAGAAAGCTTACGAGAAAGATAATGGTGGAAATCCTCATTTCCATAGTACTTTGGGGTTTACAAACCTCTTTTCTCATAACTCCTTTTTTTTTGAGGGGGGAAGGCAGGGCAATTGGGGTTAAGCAACTTGCCCAAGGTCACACAGTTGGTAAGTGTCTGAAGCCATACTTGAACTCAGGTCCTCATGACTCCAAAGCCAGTCCTCTATCTACTGCACCACCTAGCTGCCCCTCTCATAGCTCCTTTAGGAAAGAGCTGATTTAAGTAACATTTTCCCCATCATCTTTGTGAGGAAATCAAGGATGTGGTTTATTACGTGACTTGGCTAAAGTCACATGGATTCATATATGGCATAGCCAAGATCCAGACATAGTAAGCAATATAGCACAGTGTCAAGAGCATTGCTTTTGGAGGGAGAGGACCTGGGTTTGAATTCCAGTTCTACCAGTTATTGACTGTGTGATAAGTTAATTTCCTTATCTGCAAAATTATATAGTTGGACTTACCCAAAGGTAAAAAATTATAAATGTCACCTCAGAAAGATCTCCCTTGCCCTCAAAGAAATTGTCACAGAAATTTTGTGGTATGTATGCATGTATGCATACATGTATGTATACGCTACTTAGAATTCTCTAAGTTTCTGGAGCTTTTATTTTGGCCTGGGGGAAAACTTCTGCCCAAGCACCAAGCAGACAGATAACAATAACAGTAATGATAATAGGTACTTATATAATGCTTCAAGGCTTGCAAAGCACTTTACAATTATCTCTACATGGCCATTAATAGTGATTTATCCAATGCTGTAAGTCTGGAGGTGTGATGTTGCTTGTATAGCCAGCCTATATCAGATTGCATGCCATCTTGGGTAACAGGGAGAGGAGGGAGGGAGAAAAAAATTTGGAACTCAAAATCTTATAAAAGCGATTGTTGAAAACTAGCTTTACATGTAATTGGAAAAAATAAAATACTATTAAGTCAGGGAAAAAAAGAGATGAGCCTGTGTTCTTTGTAGGAGGTGGTATGGTAGACCCTAACTTAGGTACTAAACCTGATTGCCTCCCCACCCCCGTCAAAAAAAGGAAAAAAAAAAGGTTAAACAAAGGAATATATACATGTATGATACAGTCTCTAGGATCGTACGGGGTCCTTAGAAAGTAGCTGGTTACTTCTGCCATCAGTATTCTAGAGTTAACTCGGGGAGGGCAGGGGGTGGGGGTTGTGAGGTCATTTCTTTAGTACAATAGTTCATAAACTCTATCAGTGTGCTTCAATTATGCTGCTCATACCAATCAACTAGCCAGACTTAATTAGGCAGTTAGGTGCTACAGTAGGCATCTGGGTGGATAGACTGCTGGACTCAGAGTCAGGAAGACCTGTACTCAAATCTGGCCTCATATAATTATTAGCTGTGTGATCCTGGGCAAATCACTTAAACTCTCAGTCATACTTTCCTTATCTGTAAAACGGGGATAATACCTACCTCTCAGGACTCTTGTGAAAATCAAATGAAATAACGTTTCATTAGAGCACTACATAAATGCTAGTTATTATTATTATTATTAGAGAATGGTGTTTATTAAGGTGGTATCATAACAATGGTTGGCACAAAACCCATTTACAGGGTCCAAGGGAAAATGGGCTTAAGCTTGGGGAACACATTTTGCAGAGGGGTAATCATCAGCTCCTGGTGGCTACAAGGTTTTTCCTTCCCTTTTTCCCCCTTGTGGAGTCCTCATGAAGTTTCCCTTAGGTAGTTTGTAACTTTCTTCTGGGCTCCTTGTAAAATCTTTCAGCTGCCTTTCTCCATTGGGTCAAGTTTTTCATTGGACCTCGGTGTAGGCTCTGTAGTCAACCACAGCTATTTCAAGGACATTCTAGGATGACCATTGGATATTCAAAATCTTTATGACCTTTTGAAGTTCACAAGATTATTCTCTGGTTAAGAGATAGAGGTGGATAGAACAACTGTCCTCCATCCCTACAAAGCAGTTACCCCTCAGGAGCTTGGCTGGAACTGCTTCCACCACTGGATAGATCCACCACCTGAATCCTAGATCATTATCTAGGATTATTATATTGTTATCCAAGATATTATTATTTCTGAGATGATATATTATTATCCAAGACCCAGAGGGAATGATTGAATCTCTTTAGACAATCCTAATGTCTTTTCTGTGGAGCATTATGTCATATCATCCAATGGCTTTCACGCCTGTCAAATTGATTAAGGAATCTTTGCACCGTTCATTCAGTCAATAAACATTTGGTAAGCACAAGCTTATGTGCTAATGTGAGGGGCATCTAGGTGGCTCAGTGGATAGAGCCTGGAATCAGGCTAGGCCTGGAGTCAGGAAGACTCCTCTTCTTGAGTTCAAATCTGGCCTCAAACATTTACTAGCTGTGTGACCCTGGGCAAGTCAATTAACCCTGTTTGTCTCGCTTTCCTCATCTGTAAAATGAGCTGGAGAAGGAAAAGGCAAATCACTCCAATATCTTTGCCAAGAAAACCCCAAATGGGGTCATGAAGAGTCAGACAAGGCTGAAATAACTGAACAATAATAACATTAACAACCTGAGCTACGAATTGTGCTAAGCACTGGCAGAAAAGGCAGAAAGAAAAAAAAAGACAAGTCCTCAAAGAACTTACAGTCTAATGGAAAACATGGTTTAATGCTTTTGATTGCTTCAATAAAGATGTTCTCACCTGAGAAAGGTGTCAGGGTTAGAGCATCACGTTAGTTTCTTCGATTAAGGTTAAGGAGATTGATTCACTCAATCTCTACCTTTACATCTGTAAATACATGCTTATGCATAGCTATATTAATAAGTAAGGCTTTGTTAGGACCTTAGAGTATTGGAATTTTTGTCTTCCCTCACATCCTCTTTGGCATCTGAGTTAGCATGTCATGTATAGAATGCTAGGAAAAAAAAAACCCATAAGCATCTCTACGAGGCCCTTGATTCTTCACTTTAGACAGCAACTGAAAGCCATTCTCTTGGCATTTATCTACAATTGGAGTGTATCTAGGGTAAGTTGGCAAATGCTTATCAACCCACTGTCCAAAAAAAGTATGTGACACACTTTTAAGTTTAATTTACATTATTAACATTTCCCCATCACTTTCTTAAGTCTAAACTATTGATAAAACAATAAATCAAATATAAGTGATCTAAATTAAATAAATAAGTCTAAACTATCAACAAAACAATAAATCAAGGCCTGATTTGTAGTGTTTGCTGATTTGCAAGGCCTAATACTCATACTGAAAATTTTAAAACTGTCTCAGCTCGATCACTCTTTATTGAATGTATCTTGTTTAGTGGTCTCCTTTTTAGGGAGGTTTAAATTTCACTATTAAAATCAGATGAGATGTTCTCCCTTTCTTTGCCCAATAACATTATCACAGATAAGTGTCCATCTAGACCCAGATGGGATAGTAGATATAGCACTGGTCCTGGAGTCAAGAAGTCCTGAGTTCAAATTCAGCCTCAAACACTTCCTAGCTATGTGACCCTGGGGAAGTCACTTAATCTCTGATTGCCTGATAAAATGGATCCACTGGAGAAGGAAATAGCAAACAACTCCAGTATCTTTGCCAAGAAAACCTCAAATGCCCTTACAAAGGGTCAGGTACCACTGAAACTACTCAAGAACAACAAGGCCCAGCTGGCCCCAATAAAACCCTTCATGTGCCCCTCATTAGCCAAACTTGACCAAATCAGGTAACTCACATTCCTTTTGACCAATTACTGTAATAAGAGATTTCAAAGCATTGATCTAGGAGTTGAGTTAGCCCATAACATGTTTTTCTACCAAGCACCATCCTAGAGCTCCCCCAAAAGGAGAAAACATCTCTTACACATTCTGAAATGAGACTTTTCCCTTATAATAAGAGAAAGCTGGGGAGCCCATCTTAGAAAGGGCCATGCCATGCCAGTCTGGGGAGCTGACTTAACATCAACTCAATCCAGGCTCAGATTTGGAGGCCCGAAACATCCTGCTCTTGTGTCTAGTGAGCTATAAAGAATATCCTTTAATAACTCTCCTTTGGACACATCTTGTGCATTGGGTTTCTTTTTTTGTCCCTAACTTGGACGCATGCTACCACAAAATCACTTGCTGAGAGGAGGAACATTTGCCACCACATGAATGACTTAAAATAGATGAGAGAAACTGATGAAGTCATTTTCCAATTCCTGGAACTTATGGAGCCCTCATTCCAATTGCTGTAGTAAGGGGCTCTAATTTAATAGCCTAGCGGTAAAGTAGAAAGAATCAGGAAATCTGGTTCAAGTTGGACAGCTCCTCCATTTACTGTTGCTGGGTAACCTTAGCAAGATGCAAATTCTCCAAGCATCCATTTCTTAATATGGAAAATGGAATACTAACACTTTTACAACCTATCTAGCACTATAGGGCTGCCATATAGAAGAGGGATTCAATTTGTTCTCCTAAGGACAGGGAATTTGCCCCTCACTAGAGGTCTTTAAGCAGAAGCTGATTGCCTACTTGTGGGGCTCTGAAAACTATGATAAATCAATACAACCATTCCAGGCAGTGACATATCAGTCTTCTCTAATCATCATTCCCTCTGACTTGCTTCTCTTCCCTGGCCTCAGCACTTAGCACGTCACATGAGCTTAATAAATGCTTTTTTGTGTATTTATTCATCTGTACATCCATTTATTCAGGGGTATATAGAGGAGATCGCTGCCATAGTCAATACAATTGTGAGGGCCTCTCTATAAGGTCTCTGAAGGTTTCATAAAGAGTGATAGAGTATTAATAACTACTGACCTGTGTGTGCGCCTACTGGCCCATTTGTACAAAATCTTGGAGTCATCAGTATGTGACTCTAGAGCATCCTTGATGAGGTAATAAGCAAGCTTTTGAAAATGACATTAATATCTTTACCATTCCATAATTCACTGAAAGATGTAGAGATGTAAGATTTTATAGTTCTTATTTGTGAAAAGTCATTTGATTTAGTAGAACAAAACCCATCTTAAAGTTTCTTTTTCAACAAAGTGCCTCCTATACCCACATCAAGATTGCTTAAGATTCCTCGGAAGATAGAACTAAAGAAATAACCCTGTTTCAATGAGCATCTGATAAAGATCAGACGAAGCAACAAATATCAAGATGAATACTTATCCAAGTTATTTATCATTGTGATGGAGGACATCTCTCACAGAGCAGAGGTGAAAGAGGGGTTCCTCTTGAATGATGGGGTCCTCCAGATGCTCCTGTTTGTGGATGACAATGTGCTGATTGTGGGAAGCCCCAAGCCATTGTAGAGCCTCCTGAAGAGAATAAGCTCTGTAGTCAAAGGGGTTTAGCCTAGTCATTCATCCAGGAAAGACTAAATAGATGAAGAATGTCTGTTGCCAAGATTACAGCACAAATTTGGATAGATACCCTATAGAGTAAGGATTCTTAAGTTGGAATCCATGAACTTAAAAAGAAATTGATAACTATATTACAGTGTAATTGGTTTTCTTTGTAATCCTATGTGTTTCACTCAGTTGAGTATGGACAGTTATCTTACCCTACAGAGAAGTAGGAGGGAAAGGAGAAGGGGGAGGACTAATAAAAGAGAGAGTGGATCAGGGAAGGCAGTGGTCAGAAGCAAAACAATTTTGAGGAAGGACAGGGTGAAAAGAGGGAGAGAGAGAGAGAGAAGGATAAACATGGGGAAAATAGGATGGAGGGAAATACACAGTACTCATAACTGTGAAAAAAATTTTACAGTAAGTTTCTCCGATAAAGGCCTCATTTTCAAATTATGGAGAATTGAGTCAAATTTAGAATAGAAGCTATTCCTCAATTGATAAATGGTCAATGGATATGAATAGGCAGTTTTAAGAAGAAGAAATCAAAGATATATATACATATATATACACATATATACATATGCACATATACACATATATACACACAAATAACATAGCTATATGTACATACGTATATCTATGAAATATAGATATATATACACATACATAGATACATACACATATGTATATATAGATAGATACATAGTCTTATGAAAAAATGTTCTAACACACTATTTATTAGAGAAATGCAAATTAAAACAACTCTAAGGTACTACCTCATAACTATAAGATCAACTAATATGACAGAAAAGGAAAATGACAAATGTTGGAAGAGATGTGGGGAAACTGGGACACTAGTACATGGTCAGTGGAGTTGTTAAATGATCTAACCATTCTGGAGGGCAATCAGGAACTATGCCCAAAGGGCTATAAAGTTGTGCATACCCTTTGACTCAGCAATACCACTGTTATGTTTATATCCCAAAGAGATAAAAAGAAAAGAAAAAGGACCTATATGTACAAATATATTTACAGCAGCTCTTTTTGTGGTGGCTAAGAATTAGAATTTGAGGATATGCCTATCAATTGGGGAATGGCCGAACAAGTTATAGTATATGATTGTGATGGAATACTATTGTGCTGTAAGAAAAGACAAGCAAGATGCTCTCAGAAAAACCTGGGAAAATTTACATGAACTCATGCAAAGTGAAGTGAGCAGAACCAGGAGAACAGCATACACAGTAACAGCAATACTGTATGATGAAGAACTATGAGTGACTTATTCTTAGCAATACAGTGATCCAAAGGACTCATGATGAAAAATGCTATCCACCTCCAGAGAAAGAACTCTTGCAGTTTAAATGCAGACTGAAGCATACTTTATTGTTCTTGGTTTTTCTTTTTGGTCTGTGTTTTCTTTCACAGTATGACTAATATGGAAATATGCTTTGCATAACTGCACATATATTGTCTATATCAAATTACTTACCTTCTTAAGGAGGGAGAGAAGATTCAGCACTCAAAATTTTAAAAAATAAATGTTAAAAATTGTTTTTACACGTAATTAGAAAATAAAAATATTTAAAAGTGTAATCCTATGCGTTTTATGCATTTAAAAACATTGTTCTGAGAAAGGGATTCATAGGTTTAACCACAAAAGAGGTATAGAGCTTTTCCAGGGGTATGTGTGATGGAGTCACCTCATATTAGTTTGCAATTAGTTGCTAATTGTTAAATTTCCAAGGTGAGCTTTTACATTTCAAGGATCAGCAAATGTTACAAATCAGGGCTTGATTTATTGTTTTGTTGTTGCCTAGGCAAGAAAGTGATGGAGAAAATGTTAATAATGAAAATTAAACTTAAAAGTGCATACTTTTTTTTTCAGAGAGCCAAATGTTAAACATTTACCATCATGACCTTCAACTTGTCTGTCTGTATATCCATCTAGGATAGATAGGATAGACATTGTTGTTCAGTCATTTTCAGTCACGTTCTAGCCTTTGTAACTCCATTTGGGGTTTTCGTGGCAAAGATACTGCAATGGTTTGTTATTTCCTTCTCCAGTTCATTTTACAGATGAGGAAACTGAGGCAAACAGGGTTAAGTGACTTGCCCAGGGTCACAGAACTAGTAAGTGTCTGAGGCCAGATTTGAACTCAAGAAGATGAGTCTTCTTGGAACTCTATCCACTGTGCCACCTAACTGCCTGGGATAGATGCACAGACAAACAATAAAATGGGCCTAGAGTTCAATAGGGAAGAAAGGGTGGACTGAATCTCCTTAGGATATTATGCAGTACTTTTAATGACTCCAAGCTTCTCTCTGAAAAAATGACCCATCTTTTTAATAACGCTGGTTTTTTTTTTCTTCTGGTGATGCCATATGATTGGGAATCATGGACAACCCAAGTTTTTGAAGAATTAAAGTTGAAAGTCATCCAAATTGCAATGGAGAGGTATATCATGGGCAGCAATTGTGCAGGGGAGGGCAGAATAAAGGAAATTATCTGAGAAATAGATGACTAGGAAAGATGGGTTGGTCACAAAGGAGTGAGAAGACCCCATGTATTCCATTGGTGTCTATCCATGTAATGTCAAGACAACCAGAGGAAGACACCTACCTCATTGGGTGGACTCCCCTGGGACCAGTTTATAGGAGGAAAGGGATATATCAGCACAATAGAATTGTTGTAACTGACATTGTAGGAGATGATATTACATCAATTAGATGAAAGCACTGAACCATGTTTTTAGCCTCCTTTTCTGAAGGCACCATTTTCTGAGTCATTAGGATTCTGACATACTTGAATTGCAGAGTGTAAGCCTTACACACTGACTACAGGCATTTCCTTATTTCCTTTGCTGATATCATGACCAACACCCAGCCATACTTAGATTTCCAAGAAAGGATTTAAACATTGACCTTATGAGACCTTCCATGTTGTATCTGTGTCTTTCTTTGTCCATAGTATAATTTAGGCTCCCTGGGAGGAGAGGAAAGAACTCTAAGTTTTAGTCCTGACTCTATGAACAACTATGCAATTTTGAGCAAATCATTTCATTCGACTGGGCTTTAGTTTCTTCATATGCAAAATGAAAGAGTTGAGAGAGTAGAAGGAGGAAGCATAGATGGGAGCACAAAAAGGGGAGTTTCTACTACCATGATAAAGTTGACGTATACTTAAAAAAAACAACCAAGGGTATGTTGGCAGATCCACTGTTTCACATGTAAAACTCTTTTCATCCCTTGCATGTGGAAATATTCATGTTCATTAGTGGTTGTAGAGTTCATAATAAAAATATTTATTTAACCAAAAAACCACAAATAAAAAAATAAATAAAATGAAAGAGTTGGATTGGATCAGTGATTCCCAATGCTTTTTATTCTTTGAACTCCTCTCAACCAAAAAAGAAAATGCGTTGTGGACCCCAGGGGTAGTTTATTTATTTACTTATTTAGTTTCCTCAATTTATGTGTAAACAAAAGTTTTTAACATTTGTTTTTAAAGATTGTGAGTTCCAAATTCTCTTTCTCCCTCCCTCTGTCTCCTCTCCACTCCTTGAGAAAGCAAGCAATTTGATACAGATTATGCATGTGTGGTCATGCAAAACATTTCCATATTAGCCATGTTGCAAAAGAAAATGCTGACCAAAAAGAGACAAGAATGATAAAGAAAGTTAAAAAAAAAAGTATACTTTAATCTGCATTCAGATTCCCTCAGTTCTTTCTCTGGAGGTGGATAGAATTTTTCATCATAAGTCTTTTGGAATTGTCTGAGATCATTGTATTGCACAGAATAGCTAAGTCATTCACAGTTGATAATTTTACAATGTTGCTATTACTCTGTGTAATGTTCTAGTTCTGCTCGTTCCATTTTGCTTCAGTTCATGTAAGTCCTCCCAGGTTTTTCTGAAACTATCCTGCTTGTTATTTCTTATAGCACAATAGTATTCCATCACGATCGTATACCACCACTTGTTCAGTTATTCCCCAATTGATGGGCATCCTCTCAAATTTTCAATACTTGATGCCAGCACATAAAGAGCTGCTATTAATATTTTTGTACATATAGATGCTTTTCCTTTTTCTGTCATCTATTTGGGGTACAGACCTAGTACAGACATGGGTCAAAGGGTACCCAGGGTAGTTTAATATAATGCTCATAATAATCTTCTAGATTTATTCATTATAAGTGCTTATAATAACTACAATGATAACTTTTGCTCCCACAGGTCCCAAATTAAAATGTTCATTACATGAATATAAAATGTAACATTCTATTCTACTCATAATTATGAAAAACATTATAAAATTTTAAACTCTATAAAATAATTATGAATATTTTATGTGTGTCTGTAAGAAATAAAAGTAGTCCAGAAGGATCTCATATGTTTACTATTATCTTCGAGACTTCATATTAAATTTCTTTATTTTAAAAATTGTGTTGAATATAAATAATATTTTTTAAATTTTTTTATTTAATATATTTAGTTTTCAGCATTGATTTTTACAAGAGTTTGAATTACAAATTTTCTTCCCATTTCTACCCTCCCTCCCACTCCAAGATGGTGTATATTCTGGTTGCCCTGTTCCCCAGTCAGCCCTCCCTTCTGTCACCCCACTCCCCTCCCATCCCCTTTTCCCTTCCTTTCTTGTAGGGCAAGATAAATTTCTATGCCCCATTGCCTGTGTATCTTATTTTCTAGTTGCATGCAAAAACTTTTTTTTTTGTTTCTGACTTTGAGTTCCAAATTCTCTCCCCTCTTCCCTCCCCACCCACCCTGCCGAAGTTGAATTGCTGTAAATAATATTTTAATGAAATAAGCTGGAATATATTTAATGCAATATAAAAATCACATACAAACTTAATTTTGATGTTAAACTTTTTATTTGAACAAAGGTTTGCAATATTTGGCTCAACACCAGACAAACACAATCTCAAATCTTGTCAGCATTGTTTATTTCTGTATTTAAGATGAGAATAAAATGAAAACGCTCATACAAACATGTGATGGAAAATAGGAGAATTTTGCAAGCTCTCTTGCTGAGAGATTGAAATTAATTCTTTATTTTTAGCCAAAAAAGTTCAGGGCTATTGTTTTTGAATGATGCTTATAGTTCAAAATCTGTTGATGTGTCAATTAAGTGTTCTTTTTCATCCATTCAACAGTGGATTCATCAGCCATATGACATAAAAGTCTTACCAATGGGTCGTGAATAAAATTTAATTCACTGGATATTTCAGAAAAGTATTCAAAGTCACTTCTAAAACTTTCAGATGATCACTGATGTCTCTGTTGACATCCTGACTCAAAGATAGTTCATTTCCTAATAAAATAATTATTGTCACAAAGCTCTGAGTTCTGTTATCAATTGTGTGGTCTCAAAATTTTAGTTTCTTAATAACACTTTTTACTTTGTTTTGAATATTGAATTTGTTAGTATTCATACTCTATAATGATGTATTGAGTTCATTAATTTTTAAAAAGATATTAGATATAATTTATTCTTATCATATTTATTATTACCACATTAGCTAAATATACTAATCTTTGTAACCATGTCATATCACTTGTACACTCACTCAAGTGAAAGGAATGATCATTGAAGAGGCAACAAACTCTCCTCTTCATTCAAATAGACCAATAATAACTCTGCCACGGGAAAGTTACCTAATATCTCTCTGTTAAAAGCATAACATGCTCCTTGTCCATCTTTCTGCATAAAATGGTAAACAATTGAGAGTTAGTGGGCATTGGTTTTATAAAATTAATTATTTTGTCAGCATTATCTAATAATCTTTTACATTGCGGCATTCTTGTTGGTGCCAAAACTTGTCTGTGTATGCTATAGTGTGTCTATGTTAGATTCGTGTTACTTTTTTGATGCTTGAAACAACATGCCAATTTTGTTCCATCTGTGCAAATTTCACAAGAGAACCAATTAATTTGTTTGTCTTCAAAGTATTTATTTGAAGTAGATTAAAAATGTCTTCCCCAGTTGTATGTTCTGTTAATTGCTGACAAAACAACATATCCTCTTTCACTTTATAATCACACAGATATCTCATAAATACAATTAAAATCACTAGGTCACAAACATCAGTTGTCTCATCTAATTGCAAAGTATAAATGTAACTTTAAAAAACTCTTTCTATAACAATTGACTCAGCATAATCAGACATATCCTATGTTACAAATGGGTAGCATTTCTAACTTCTTAACAGAATTTTCTCCAAATGTACACTTCAAAATTGCTTTGTCAGAGTGCAAAATTAATTTTTCTGCAATAAAATGGACTTTTCCAATTTTTTTTGCAATTTGATAACTTAGTAAATGTGAAACTTCAATTGCTTTTTTACTTTCTTATGCATTCACAGAAATAAATACATCAATATTGCATTTTAAAAATCTTGTTCTTTCCACTTAAAAAACCCCAATAGGCTTATCAGTATATCTTTCATGTTTGGATTGTAAATGTTGAGACAAAAAAGGTCTTTAGTTACTATTTACAAAAACTTCTCCATGAATTAAACATTGCAGTTGTGGATATCCATTAGTTCAAGAAATGAAAAATCAAATTTAATGCAGCCTTTTCTTTAAAAGACTCTTTTCCTTCAGCAACCTGAAGTGAAGGTGCATCTTCCCTCTTGAAGCTGGAAGCCAGAAAACCTAAAGACTTTAAGGAAACTTGAAGAAGATTGAATTATTTTCCTGTCTTCCATTCTCACCAACTCTGCCCCACCCCTTGAGCAGGGCAAGACATTCATATCTACCAATGAGGAGAGGGTTTCATATGATTGGGCTTTGGGATTGGGGTTACATTCACAATCAATACCCTCCTTCTCTCCCTTTCTTCCCCCTGCCTTTCTCCTCTCCCTCTCTCTCCATATATAACAATACTATATCAATACAACTGATAGAAATGTATATTCCTCCAAGTGATTTTATTTTGTAACCATAGACAGTCACTGGGATACTCCCCAGTGGCTAAACTTCATCACGACCTCTGTACAAGCAGAAGACTTAACTACCTGATCAATTGTTAAAAATGAATTTCTATTTATGATATAAAATATTTACTTTTCTATTGCTGATAGCAAGTGCTGTATTAAATGATAGATGTACTTAAAATTCAATGACATATATTGCTTCATTTTAAATAATGTTTCTATATAAACTAATTTGTAAGGAAAGAATGTCTTCAGATATAACTTTCTTCTCTTCTACCACTGGCACACCAGCTATGTTCTTACAAAAACTCTATGGAACAATTAACCAGTGTTGCCCACCAGTTCATTTGAAAGTCCTTCTGATAGAATACTAACATAAACAGGGGAAAGAGTTTAAATAGGAAAATGGCCTTAATACTGCAAAGAGAGGCAATATGACATTTGTTATGGTCCGTGATAGTTTCAATATGGCTTAAAATATGAATGCCCGGTGATCATGGCTTTCAAATAGCTTGACATTTGCATTGCAAGAACACAAACATTTGTAACAACCTGATCACATGATTATACAGCTGATGAGGGAGGATTACGGGGTAATGGGAATAAAAAAGTTACTTTGGTATAGTGTATATAAATGAGAGTATGTGCATGCATCTAACTATCCTTTGGGAATCAGTTTGCACGCTTTAAGTGGTTTGGAAACAATTTGATGACAGTTTGAGAAATTGCAAGAGCATGTTGTATTTAGTCAGAAGTGGTCAGAGTTTGATGCACTCTCTGCATAAACACCAAAATTGCTGTATGTATAATGTTATAGTGATAATGAAGTGCTGCAGAAACAAATCTATAAAGCTTCAAACATGAACGTGCTTGTAATCACAGAGGAAAAATGTATTTGTAGCATAACTGGGAAATTATTCAGTGCAGAGGTGCCACTAAAGATTTTTTTTTCTTAGCTAGAACCCCTTGGACCATTGTTGTAAACCCCCAAGGGGTTTGTAAACAACTAAATGGGAACTACTGAACAAGATCCCTTCCAGCCTTGGTCTTCTTTGAGGATGTAGTAATGGCTATCCCATAGAACATGTGTAGGGATAGGCTTCTCCTTTGATCACTTTAGGTGACTCGGCTCTGGATGAGACACTGCTCACAGAGTATTGACAGAACCTGCACCCAGAAATAAATAGCTGGCCACTTCTAGTGAGAAATGTGCTTTAGACTTTTAATAAAAGGCATTTACAACTTGAGGCTTCTGATTGGTTCCCATTTGTTGACTCATCCCCTCCCCTTGACCCCATGACTGGGGCCTGTGATAGAGGATCAGTCACTAGGTAGCAAGAACTGCCTACTCGGAAGACATTAAAAAGAAGACGCGATTTCTGCCCTTGATTTCTTTCTTTTTTTTCCCCCCCTCTTCTAAATGTGTGTCTTGGGACTCTGACAGTTCTCTCTTAGACTTCCTATGGAAGGAGGGGGGCGGATTTCTCTGCCCTCTGTCCTCCCTTCTGCCTCCAGAAGTTATGAAGTTCTGCTCACACATGGTCTTGGGAGCATATGTTTGTCTGGGTGAGCCTGAGCCTGGATGTGTCTTCCCCTTTGTGTTTCCTTACCTTGCTGTAGATGATTGAACAACAACCCCAAGATGGATGTTTCTAGTCTTGTTGCCTATCTTATGGACTTGAGGGGGGTCTCCAGTCATTGAGAAGTCTGAGTGACTGGCAATAGTTTCAACTCTACTCAGAGAAGATGCCAATCCCAAGGAGGATGAACTTAAGCCATGTTCTGGCTTGCCAGAAGATACTAGACATTGAATGAATTCCTCAGACAGTGATGAGGGTGATATGCCTGTTGAACAGTTTCACAAAGTGTTTCATGTTGATTCAAGTATTGACCTCCTGGGAGATTATAATTGGAATTATAACTTACACTTTCATGCTTTTATATACTTGTCAATGCATATGTATGAGGTTTTTTTTTTCCTTTGGAGTGAAAGAAGTAAATAGCTGTTCTGTACGTGATCTATTCTGTACATTGAGTTCCTTTCTAGAAAGAACTCTGTTGATCCCTTTTGGAGAGTCCCTATCAAGGGTCGCCTGATAAATTTTCAGTGTAAGTCTTTACCTTGGAAATTAACAAATGCTGCTAATCAGGGCTTGATTGATTGTTTTGTTGGTTGTCTAGACTTAAGAAAGTGATGGAGAAAATGCTAATATTGCAGATTAAACTTAAAAATGTATCATGTTAATAATGCAAATTGAACTTAAAAATGGATCTTGTGTACATGGTTTTTTTAAAAGAGAGCTGGTTATTCTACATTTGCCAGCACACTCCTGAACCCCATATATGCATGAGCCAAGTCTATGCTTTAAGAGATCTTCCCTGAGGTTCTGGAGCTGGAGCCTAATGAAAGAGAGACCATAAGAAAAAGCTGGACCCCTCCTCTCTTTAGAGGCCAGGCTCCTGCAGGGCTGAGCCCACTCCCCTGGATCCCAGAGCCAGCGTGCCTTAGTGAGAAAGTGGGCCCTGGTCCCCGGAGCCCTCAGGTCAGTTACAAGTACTATTCTTATAACTCACATTTTTAGTGGGCTTTATAGTTTCCAAAACACTTTCTTCACAATAATGTTACGAGGGACATAGCGCAAGTATTTATGTCGCTATTTTACATGTGAGGAAACTAGAGCCTAGAGAGGTGAGACTTTTCCCCTAGTAGATTCTCCTAGTTAGATTTTTCCCTGCAGTAGTCCAAGATGGAGAAAAGATGAGAATCCAGGTGTCCTGACTCCAAGTCCAGTACTCTTGCTGTTATTTCTGCTGCCTCTCTATGAGAAAAAGAGATTGAATTCAGCCTTGTGTGTTTGAGATGCGTCATCTGCACACAGTATGTATGCTGAGCACTGCTAGCAATGAGGGAAGTGTAAGGTTTAAATAAAATACCAGTTCCTGCCCTTGGGGAGCTAAGAGGTGAATGGGGCACAGGCTTATAATAACTATAATACAAAACATGTACGACGGATGCTTGAAATATGTAAAGGAACCCAAGGGGGAGAAGATCATTTCCAACTGAGGGGTAAGTGTGTGAAGGGGAGCAGGGAAAGCTTCAAGAAAATGGTGTTCGAAGTGGATTTTAAAAGTTGCGTTGGATTTGAGGCCGTGAATCATAGTGGAAGGAGAGTTGAGCTTGGAGTCCAGAAGACCTCAAAAACTTAATCCTGCCTCTGATACTTACTCATTGTGTGATCCTGGGCAAGTCACTTAACTTTCTAAACTTCTTCTGTGAAATGGAGTTAATAATAGCACCCACTTCCCAAAGCTTTTGTGAAGATTGGATTTGATAATACCCATAAAGCCCTTTGCAAATGAGTCAGTAGTAGCAATGGTTATGGCTCAGACAGCTTATGCACAGGGGAACGCTGTGAGCAAAGGTGAGAAATAATGGGCTTATGTGTGTGGGTTAGTGAGTGATTATCTCGATAACTATAATTTCATAATTCACTGAGAATTGTTCATGTTTTATCAGTCTCTTCCCTCTTCAAAATGCAGTTTTAAAAAGCTTGCAGACAAATTCCTTCCCTTCGGTGCTGTCCCAGCCATCTGCATCTCCATTTAATATAACAATAGCTAGCATTCATATAGAACTTTAAAGTTTGGAAAACACTTTGTGAACATTATCTCATTTTATCCTCACAAGCAATTCTGGGAGGGAGGTATTATAATTATCCCTATTTGGAGGCAGAGCCAAGACGGCCGCTGGAAAGCAGGGACCAGGGACATGAGTGAGCCCCGCCCCAGGTCCCTCCAAAAACCTCTAAAAAATGGCCCTGAACAAATTCTAGAGCTTCAGAACCCACGGAATAGCAGAGGGAAGCAGGGCTCCAGCCCAGGACAGCCTGGATGGTTGCTGGGCAAGGTCTATTGCAGAGCTGGGAGTAGAGCCCAGTGTGGGCTGCGCCCAGACCAACCAGACCCGGAGCCGGGTGGAACAGGCCCTAGCACTCTGAATCAGTGAACTGTGGCAGTTACTAGACTTCTCAACCCACAAACACCAAAGACAACAGAGAAGATTAATGGGGAAAAACTGCGGGGAACAGAGTGAAAGGAGTTTGCGATTGGGCCACCACCCTGGGGGTAGTGGAGGTAGTGCAGGTCTGAGCACAGAACTACAGCTGCAGTTGCTTCCAGCCCCAGGCCCACCTGGTGGGAGGAATTAAGTGGCAGATCAGAGCTGGAGTGTATACCCTGCTTAAGATCTGAGTTGCAGTCCAGGCTGGCGGTTCTTGGGGGAGGAGGAGCACTGATGTGGCAGAGCTTGCTGTGTAGAAATAGCTCTGAAAACAACAGCACAACCCCTCAAGCTTGGGACAAAGTACTCTCTACTCTACAAGCAGTCATACCCCAATGGAAAACTCAAGGGTCAAGTAGTTGGCTGGGAACATGGCCAGGCAGCGAAAATGGACACAGATTCAGACTCAGACTTTGGAATCTTTCTTTGGTGACAAAGAAGACCGTAACATACAGCCAGGAGAAGTCAACAAAGTCAAAGAGCCTACATCAAAAGCCTTCAAGAAATACAAGAACTGGTCTCAGGCCGTGGAAGAGCTCAAAAAGGACTCGGAAAAGCAAGTTAGAGAAGTAGAGGTAAAATTGGGAAGAGAAATGAGAGTGATGTGAGAAAACCATGAAAAACAAGTCAATGACTGACTAAAGGAGATCCCCCCAAAATACTGAAGAAAATAACACCTTAAAAAATAGACCAAGTCAAATGGCAAAAGAGCTCCAAAAAGCCAATGAAGAGAAGAATGCCTTGAAAGGCAGAATTAGCCAAATGGAAAAGGAGGTCCAAAAGACCACTGAAGAAAATACTACCTTAAAAATTAGTCTGGAGCAAGTGGAAGCTAGTGACTTTATGAGAAATCAAGACAGTATAAAACAGAACCAAAGGAATGAAAAAATGGAAGACAATGTGAAATATCTCCTTGGAAAAACCACTGACCTGGAGAATAGATCCAGGTGAGATACTTTTAAAATTATTGGACTACCTGAAAGCCATGATCAAAAAAGAGCCTAGACATCATCTTTTAAGAAATTATCAAGGAGAACTACCCTGATATTCTAGAGCCAGAGGGTAAAATAGAAATAGAAAGAATCCACTGACTGCCTCCTGAAAAAGATCCCAAAAAGAAATCTCCTAGGAATATTGTCTCTAATTTCCAGAGCTACCAGATCAAGGAGAAAATACTGCAAGCAGTCAGAAAGAAACAATTTAAGTATTGTGGAAACACAAACAGAATAACACAAGATTTAGCAGCTTCTACATGCAGGGATCAAAGGGCTTGGAATATGAAATTCCAGAGGTCCATGGAGGTCAAAAATCACCTACCCAGCAAAATTGAGTATCATGCTCCAAGGCAAAATATGGATTTTCAATAAAATAGAGAACTTTCAAGCTTTCTCAGTGAAAAAACCAGAGCTGAATAGAAAATTTGGCTTTCAAACACAAGAATCAAGAGAAGCATGAAAAGGTAATCAAGAAAGAGAAATCATAAGGGACTTACTAAAGTTGAACTGTTTTGTTTACATTCCTACATGGAAAGATGGTGTGTATAATTCATGAGACCTCAGTATTAGGGTAACTGAAGGGAAGGCACAGGGTGAGTTGAATATGAAGGGATGATATCTAAAAAAAATAAAATCAAATTGAGGGATGAGAGAGGAATATATTGAGAGAGGGAAAAATGGAGAGATAGAATGGGGTAAATTATCTCACATAAAAGTGGCAAGAAAAAGTAGTTCTGTTGGGAGGGAAGAGGAGGCAGGTGAGGGGGAATGAGTGAACTTTGCTCTCATCGGATTTGACCTGAGGAGGGAGCAACACACACATTCAATTGGGTATCTTACCCCACAGGAAAGAAGGAGGAAGGAGATAAAAAAGGGGGGACAATAGAAGGGAGGGCAGATGGGGGAGGAGGTAAACGAAAGCAAACACTTTTGAAAAGGGACAGGGTCAAGGGAGAAAATTGGATAAAGGGGGATAGGATAGGAAGGAGCAAAATAGTTATTCTTTTACAACAGGAGTATTTTGGAAGGGCTTTGCATAATGATACACGTGTGGCCTATGTTGAATTGCTTGCCTTCTTAGGGAGGGTGGGTGGGGAGGAAAGAGGGGAGAGAATTTGGAACTCAAAGTTTTAAAACCAGATGTTCAAAAAAAAAGTTTTTGTGTGCAACTAGGAAATATGATATACAGGCAAAGGGCCATAAAAATCTATCTTTCCCTACAAGAAAGTAAGGGAAAAGGGGATTGAGGGGAAGTGGGGTGACAGAAGGGAGGGTTGACTAGGGAATAGGGCAATCCAAATATGTGCGACCTTGGACTGGGGGGGAGGATAGAAATGGGGAGAAAATTTGTAATTCAAACTCTTGTGAAAACTAATGCTGAAAACGAAAAGTATTAAATAAATAAATAATGATTTTAAAAAAATAATTATCCCTATTTTACAGATGAAGAAACTAAGGTAATAAAATTAAGTGACTGGCTCAGGGTCACACAACTAACAAGTGAGGTCAGACTTCCACTGGGGCCTTCTCACCTCCAGGTTCAGTGCTCTATCTATTTCACTGACTACCTGTCTCTAACTATGACTGTGAAAACAGGATTATATATAATAGTATACATATATATATATTATATAATAGTAATAATAGCTAGTATCACATGGTACTTTAAGTTTGCAAAATGCTTTGTGTAAGTTATCTCACAACAGCCTTGTGAAGCGCCATCATTACCCTCCCATTTTCCAGATGAGGAAGCCAATGCTGACTTGCCCAGGATCACACAGTTAGTACCTGTCTGAGGTAGGATTCAAATTCAGGTCTTCCTGACTCTGAGTTTCACACTTTATCCACAGCTCTCCACATCCCCCCTTTTTTTTTTCTGGTTTGTTAAATGAGAGACACCTCTCAACATCCCACATTTATCTTGTTTTCTGGATGTCCCATAGTGTCCTATGAATGGTCTTTCTTCTGCTTGCCTGAGGGAAGTAGTCCCTGCAATTTGTTTTATACAAAGTGTTTTTATGAAAATCATCTATCAATATTCTCTGAGGGATCTCTCTTTGTTCTAAAACAGACACAGACAACTTTGTGTCAATGGAGCCACAGAGAGATCCATGGAGGCTGCAGGGGGTCTTCTCTCTAGGTCTGGGAGACCTGGAGCAAGGATGGAGGAGACCATCTCCTGTAGGAAATGGGCATTCATAACCACCCAGGGTCTAAGCCCCAGATAAGGTCCAGGAAGGAAGGTTGACTCCTCACTGTGAAGCTCCTGCCCTTTCTTCCCTTAGGCAACTTCAACTGCTTAGAAAATAAGGAAAATTGGTTCCTAATGATGGGGTGATGGGACCTGGACCCCTAAAAGGAAAAGACCACGTCTTTGAAAGCAACCCAGCCCCTGAATTTTCCCATATATTTCAGCAGTTCAGATCACTGGCATCTTGCTCCAAGGCATCTGGCCCATCACAGCCCACCTAGATACTGGACAATCCTTTCACTATGGCTCTTGACCCACTCCAGACCAAGTAATACTCATTCCACTGCTCAAACTTGGCCCACCTCAGGCTATTTACCACTCTTTAATCTCATCTAGATTTTTTCACTCTTCTCTTCTTTATATAAATATCAGTCTTTGCCCCATTAAGTTGCAGATTCACTAGGAATCTAGCCCACTCCTATTGGCATTACAATAAACCTTGCTACTTTGACTGGAAGAAGGCTTGACTGTGTGAATTCATTACAGGTGGACACCACCCTGTACCCTGACATTTTGGGGTTCCCAGCAACCCCAAACTGCATCACTACCATGGACTCTACAATTCATAGGAGTGAACCACACTCATCTACCACACTCCTGGTCCCATACACATACTCACATACACACACACACACACACACACACACACACACACCCCTGTAGTATGGCATAGTAGAAAGAGTGCTGGAATTGGAATCCTGATAAATCATTTGTATTTATCCTGTATATACTTATATTTGTATACATTGTCTGTAATAGCTAGCATTCAAATAGAACTTAAAGTTTGCAAAACATTTTATGAATATTTTTTTCATTTGATCCTCACAATCATCCTGGGAATTAGGCATTATTACTTTGTCCATTTTACAGGTGAGGAAACTGAGGCACAGAGAAGTTATGCGACTTGTTCAGGGTTGTATATTGTAAATGTCTGAAGCTGGATTTGAGATGAGGCTCAAATTCAGGTTGCTGAATTTAGGTCTAATGCTCTGGGCACTGAGGCACCACCCAGCTGCAACATTTGTTGATTGAAAGATTTTTTGGTTAACAGGACCTGTGATTTCATCGGTGTAGGTAGCCCAATTAGGAACCTCCTATAAGGAAGCAGATCAACATCTTTGCAGCTCAAGGTCTTACTGAGTTGCAGGGTTGTAAATTACCCAGGGTAGGGAGGGAGGGAGGACTCTAACTCAGGCCTCCCTGACTCTGAGGCCAGCTTTTTTCCCCCTGGGCTATATTGCTTATTTTCCAAGCTAAGGATAGCATTACTAGGGTGGCTGTGAGGAAAGCCCTCTCAAAGAGACAGACCTATGTCCTTTATGACCTTGGGCAAGTCACTCATGCCTCAGTTTCCTCAGCTTTAAAATAAGTGAGTTGAATGAGTGAGATGAATCATAGATGAGAAGCTGGAAGGAATCTTACAGACCAAGTGGTCCAAGCACTTCCATTTTCCAGTTGAGGAAACCAAGGTCTGCAGAGTGCCCTGCCCAGAGTCATACATATACCTCCTTAGTGGCAAAGCCAAGCTATGACCCACAGTCTAGAAATGGAAGCCGTTGCTGGCGGTCGCTCCACTGAGCTTTTGCACAGACTTGGGCTTGGCCTTGCTGAAGAAAGCTGAACATACTGACTTGGGGCCATTCTTCATCTTAGGATCAAGGCTCTCAGCTTTCCCTAGCACCACCAGCTGGATGCATCAAACACTTTACAAGGTTGTGATAATCAAATAGATAAGGAATGGAAAGTGCTTTGGAATTTTAAAGTGCTCTTATAAATGTGACTCCATTTGGCACCCCTTTCCCTCCTAAACAGGTTCTTGGAGCCCGAAAGCTCCCCTTTTCCTCCCTCCTTCACTTTCTCTGCTCCCCTAATCAAAACTTCACTCTGGTGTCTTCCACTCCTTCTCCAAACTGGGCAGATTTCAGCTCTCTCCCAAACCCAGGGCTGTCAGCACCACACACAGGGAGGGACTCAGCCTGGGTTCCACCAAATGTGTTCAGTTCAGTCTCTAACCCACTTTCACTTGGACACAATAATAACACTTTGCATTTGCACAACAAAGGCTTTCACAGACATTATCTTATTAGATTCTGGACAGAGGCCAAGGAAAGAGGGAAGGCCAGAAACTGAGCCTTAAGTGAGGCCCTCAGGTGTAAATGACAGATAACAGCTTAAAAGTGTGACCCCACCCAAGGGTATTTGTATTTTAACAGAAACCAAGCTTTAAACTATCTAGTGAAACTGGGGAAGATTCCACCCCAGAGATAAGCCCCAGAGGTGAGTGGATGCACCAACAGATCAGTAGTCTTTTCAAGTGATGCAACTGGATGGATATGGACTTAGAGCAGTGTGCGTGTGTGCGTGTGTGCGTGTGTGTGTGTGTGTGCGTGTGTGTGTGTGTGTGTGTAAAACCTTCTCCAGCGTTTTGTACACGATCTGTAATTTAGTCTTGGTGAGTGAAGATGCTCTTTCTAATGATGTAGATCTCAAGTCTTAACTTAGATGGACCTAACACATAGTAGGTGCTTAATAAATGTTTGTTGAGTTGAACACAAACTATTCAGAACCACAGTTAGTTTATTTACCTTTAACACTCTGAAAATTGACTTTCTCGGCTTTTTAAGTCACGCACAACTGTTTTAGTTTCCATCATGTTGTGTGTTTCTATGTGAGTAAAGGTGTCTGTATGATGTGTGTGCTTTTTGTTGCAATCCCTAAAGCCCCACTTCACTAAAGAGAAAAAGAAAACCAGTCTTTATTGTGCTAACAATTCCCAAACTTGAATTCAATATTCTCCGGGTCAAACGTTCTTCTAGCTAAGGCTGCTCCTCCTTTAGGTTTTTGAGGGCCAGCATTCACACCGCCCAGAAAGGGAGGCCTGATGGACTCCTCAGCCTTTTGGCTTCTTGTTCTCATGCCTTCCACTTCCCCAGTTCAGGAAATTGGGCTGGGAAGGTGTGGGGGTCATGGTTGGGAAGGTCTGGCTCAATTTTCTTCCTCATTTGGACATTCCTTCACCTGGAATACAAAAACAACTCTATTAGGAGATTCAGTGGGAAGAAAGCTCCTCGAGGTAGGCCCTGTCCTTTTTGTATTTGTCTCTCAATAAATGTTAAATTATTGCTGAAACAAAGCCCAGCTAACCCTGAACTCTGTCCAGGAGGTCCTGAGCTGTGTGAATGCAGGGAGGAGGAGGGAGGCGTCAGTGAGACAGAGGAGGGCCAGACTGGGGGTACACGCCATGGTCTTGCTGGTCTGTTTCCTTGGGACAGCTCCTTCTTGCCTCTCCTCAGTGTTAGCAATTGCTGGGCTCTCTTCGCAACAGCCCCTTGAAGCAGGTAACAGACTGTGACTGAGTTATTCTCAAACCTGACCCCAGAACCCATTCATTTGTCCATCATTCTCTCTGCCCTTCCCCCCCTCACTCTACTCCAGTCTGTTATCTGTGTCTCAGGAGGTTTCTCAGAATGCTGCTGACCTATTTCTAAGTGAGAAGTGCCTTTCAAGGAGAAAGGGGGTGCTATTAAGGTGGCTTATAGTCCTCAAAGCTCATTCGAATGGTTTAGAATGCTGTATTGCCTATCTGTCTATATATTTGCTGTATTTTCTGATGTGTGTGTGTGGAGGGGTAGAGATCAGGCCAGGTCAGGCCTCTTAGGCAGGAAGACCTGGATTCAAATCCTGCTCTGACAGAGATCGACTCTATGATCCTGGGAAAACCACTTAATCTCTCTGTCTCAGTTTTCCATCTCCCAGGAGAGAGTGGTGTCCTGATTCAGGGCTGAGGCCTGGCTGGGCGTAATTGCCCATATGTTAAGGGGGCTAAGGAATAAAGAGGGAGGACAGAGTAGCGTTAAATTGGTTCACCAAAGAGTTAAGATGAGGAGAAGAGGAGAGACTGCCTCATGCAGGGGAAATGACCTGGGAGAGAACTGAGGGTCAAGGCCTGGAGGTCAAGATTAGGATGAAGAGTAGGGTTTATAAGGGAAGGCAGAGGGGGAGGTGAAAAGTCAATACAGTATAGTCTGAGAAGGGGATTTCAGAATTCTTTAACATGGTAGTGGTACATTTGTGGGTGATGGCAAGATCAGGGGTATGACCATCTTTGTGTGTGGCTGAGGTGCGGTGGAGGAGTAGTTCATGAGAGGCGATTAGGTTAAAGAACCAAGAGTTTGAGGGAATATCAATGTGTATACTGAAGTCCCCCAGTATGAAGGCAGGAGTTGGGGAGGAGAGAAAAATTGTGAGCCAGGTACTAAAGTCATTGAGAAAAGAAGGGGAGTGCTGCCAGGATTCTGATTGGGTGGTAGATATGAATAGCATGAACCTCAAAGGAAGAGAGGGAACCGAGTGATGGAGGAAGGGGGAGAACCTGGAAGTGGCAATGGGGAATGAGAAGTATTCCAAATACCCGGCCTTGACCATTGAGCCAAAGGACTTGGATTGCACCCTGCTGGAACCACCCTGGGCTCTGATTTCTTCTATTGTTTGCTCCAGACCTCCATCTTTTTCACACCATATTTATACTATGTCACAGTACAGAGCTTCCTCTCCCCCAGTTCCCCTTCGTTTCTTATCCTCCCCCATAGAACGCAAGCTCTTTGAAGACAGGGCCTTTCTTATTTGCTTGCATTTCTATCTCTAGCACTTGGCCCAGTGCCTGGCCCGCAGTGAGGCCTGAATATATGCTCTTTTTCTGTCTTTGTCTCTGTCCAGTTCTATGCACACCTCCAGAGGTATCTGTGAAAGTATAAATATAGACTTGAAATCAGCATCCGTTTCACTCATCTCTCCCCACTAAAACCTCATCAGAGCTGGCACATTTCTACGTACGAGGTCTTTCTTTTCTGCCTCTGTCAGATGGGAGGAGACCATCTATTGGGTCATTTTTCTGGGGGAAATGTTAAGCTCTAATGACTAAAATAGAACTGAGACCCAGAGATCCCCAAGTTGCCCTCTGCTCCCATCTTTGTGGTTTCACTACTGTAGACTGGAGAGTTGTTTCAAAGGCACAGCACTTCTATGTTCATATCATTCAAGCTGGAAGGAGCCCCGGAGATCACCTAGTTGTACCCCTTTATTTTGCAGGTGATGAAACTGAAGTTCAGGGCGTGACTCACCCAAAGTCACACAGCCAGTGAGAAGAGAACAGAGGACAGAACCCAGGAAGCCTGATTTCCTGGCTCTGTCAGCTCACTTCACCCAAAACCACCAGAGTTATACACTGGTAGACTGGAGGACCCACCATTCTAGGCTTGGAAGTCAAAAGGGTATACGATTATCCCTTCCTCATCACAGGCGCTGGAGGTGCAGGGGCCCCATGATCGAGAAAATCCATGTAAAATTTTTTGGCTTTCCCTTCGTACCAGAGAAGAAGTCTGAATTTTTTCATCTTCTTTTAGGGGGTGTTTGCGGTGCCTTATTGCAAAATTTGGGTTGATATGATATAATGATATATATGATATGATATAATACCATACATATATTTTATACATTTCTGAATTTCTAAACTTTTTCTGTGTTGTCTGAGGGCCTTCACACAATTCCCCCAAAGTTTGCATTTAATTTCTTAAATCTGCCCACGATATAGCGAAACTGTGATGGGGAAAGTTGCAATATGGAAAGGATAACTGTAGTTTCAAGCCCTAGCTCTAACATTTACTGGCCAGGTGACCCTAAGGAAGACACTTTTCTATCTGTTATGATGACTGTGCCCTCAAGAGCAGAGGCTGATGGACCACATCCCAGGCTGCAGAGAGGTCAAGAAGGAAGAGGACTGAGAAGCTGCCACTGGATTTGGCTATCGGGAGACTGTTGGAAACTTTGGGGAAAGCAGTTTGGGTGGGAAAATGGGAGGAGTGGGAGAAGAGGAAGTGGTTCTCCTGGTATAGATTATTTTTCAAAAAAATTGAGCAGGAAAGTGGAGGAGGGTTTAGTCAGTGAGGATTTTTTAAGGAGGGGGAGACTTGGAAATATTTGTAAGTTATGAGGAAGGAGTCAGAAATAGGGAAGGATTAAAGATTAGAGAGAGTTGAGGACAGAGGGGATACTCTGCTGGAGAAGATGAAAGGGGATGGGATCTAGGGCAGATGGAGAAGGGTTTGCCTTGGCAAAGAGAAGGGCCTCCTCTTGACTCCCCCATTAGAAGGTGACATTCTGTGTATTTGCCTTCGTATTCCCCAGGTCTTAGCACAGTGCCTGGCAAATAGTAAATGCTCAATAAATGCACATTGATTGACTATCGAATGACTGTTCAGGTTAAATCGCTGGGGAAGTGTCTGAGTCATGGTGATCAGAGGGGATGACTTGTATCTCAGTACCTGAAGGGAAATGTCTGAATCCTGCTTCTTGCTCTGGTCTGGTTCCTTGCTCTCTTCACTGTTTATCTTCTCTTTTGTGCCAAGTTCAGAGGAGTCCTGCAGAACACAGAAATCATAGAATATTATAGTGTCAAGGAATCTTCTAGGACATTTAGCCTAATGCTTTCATCTTATAGAGGAAGTAACTGAGGCGCAGACTGAGGTAGCCAGTTAGTGACAAACCAATGTGGATTATGCAGGAAGACTCCACCTTGAACCCCAACCCTTGTCACATCTACTGAGGACATGATACCATGGTGGTATCATAAAACCTTAGTGTTGTCAATAATTGAGTCCAATCTACTCAGTTCAGGAATCCCTTCCTGCAGACAGAGGACAAAGCTGTTATTCCTCCACCCCCCTCACCCCCCTGCCACATTTGCAAGGCCAAGTGCAGATTCCTGTGGTCACTCCATTGGTATGAGGTTTTCAGTGGAGTACCTTCCAGAGATCTGTGCTTGGCCCTCTATTATTTAAGAGTTTTATGCATGACTTGGATAAAGGTTCATCAGATTTGCAGGTGACACAAACCTGGGAGGGACAGAGATGACAACACCAAGATCCCAAAGGATCTTGGCAGGGTCCCAGAGCTAATATTAGGCAGAATCTAGGAAGAGGAAATTAGCTTGGGAACAAAACAATCAACTTCGCAAGTATAAGCTTGGGGGGATGTGGTAGCCCACAATTCACATGACCAGTGACTGCTTCAAGGAATAAGGAGGGCACCATATCAGACCTCATCTCAAGTATCAAGTTCAGTCCTGGGCACCACAACTTAAGAAGAATGTTGTAAGCTGGAGAACATTCAAAGGAGACCAACCAGGATGAATCTGAGGCCATGTCATCTATTCGTTGAAGGAACAGGAACGTGAAGCCTAAAGGAGAGAAGACTCAGGGGGACAGTATTACAGTCTTCAGGCCTTTGAAGGGCTGACACACAGAAGACTGAGCAGACACGTTCTCCTTGGCCCCAGGAGCTATGGATGGAGGCACCAAAAAGGTGAATGGAGACTGCGTGTCAAGAAAAGCTTCCTTACAGTTAGCACTGTCCATGAACGGGTTGGGCTCCCTTGAGGGTCGGGGGCCTTCCTCCTCATAAGTCTTTAAGGAAAGATGAGATGACCAGATATTTATTGTGAGGGTTTCTGGTGTGGCCGCTGAGATCTCCTCCAATCTTTAAATTATGTGAGTTGATCGACAGCAGTGTTTCCTACCTGTCTGTCTACACATCACTTCCCTTTAGAACATAAGTTCTCTGAGGGCAGAGTCTGCTGCATCTTTGTCTTTGCAGTCCCAGCACTGAGCACAGTGCCTGACAACACTAAAGGCTCTTTAATAAAGGCGCATCAGATTGAACTGATTGTCGAATGGCTATCTCTCCTTGAACACCTCCTGGGAAGAGAAACTCACTATCAATTCTACTTTGGGAGGGCTCCAAGTGTTAAATTGGAAAATTCTGGAAATTGGAAATTGTCAAATTCAATAAAAGAAAGTTCTTTTATTTAACTACAAACTTTCCCTGTAACATACATGGCCCTAGCTCTGCTATAAAGAAGAATCCTTCTTTCATATGACAGCTCTTAAATAATTTGAAGACAACAATACTATTTCACTTAAAATAACCTCTGCAGGCTAAGCATCCAGGTACTACAGAATGTCAGAGCTGGAAGCAACTTCAGACATTATTTAAAGACCAAGGTGTCCAACACATAGCCTGTGAGTCAAATGTAATCAGCCTGAGTCCAGAGTGTGACCTGTCTGAGAATTTTAACAAAAAAGTTTTTTGACCTAATTAGTTAGCACAGATGGGCTAGTAGTAATGAATTATACAATCATATAATTAATACGGACTAAATGCCTATGGATTTCTGATTATTTGGCCGTTTAGTCCAGGCCACGTTTTACAAATTAAGAAAGTGAAGGCCATACTTCTACAGCGACTCAAGATTGCACAACTAGTTAGGGTAGACCTGGGACTTGACTGCTCTTTTCAATAGACCGTGAGTATGGTTTGGTGGGAAGAGAAATGGATTGGGAGTCAGGACAATTCAATTAAAGCCCCGACACTCAACCTGGCTGATCTTTGGCAAGTCACTTAACCAGAAGGGCCTTGGTTTCCTCACTGTAAAATGAGGATAGTAACAGCATTTGCTTTCCAGGGTCATTGTAAGAAGCCAGTGAGATAACATATGTACAGTGCTTTAAAGCTGTGTATAAATACCGTTATATTACTATCATGGCAGTTTGGTGGTTCAGTACACAGAGTACTGGGCCTGGAGTCAGGAGCATCTGAATTCAAATCCAGCCTCAGACACTTATTGGCTGTGTGACCTTGGGCAGGTCACTTAACCTCTGTCTGCCTCAGTTTCCTGAATTGTAAAATGGGGACAATCATATCACCTACCTCCCAGGGTTGTTATGGGGATCAAATGAGATTAAATTGATAAAGTGCTCAGCCCAGTGCCTGATACACTGTGGGCACCATGCAAACGCTTATTCCCCTCTTATTACTCTCATCCTTATGATTATTCTTCCACCTTCCCAGAGAGCTGAAGGTTCAGCTCTGTGGCCCTCTCACCTGCGTGATCGATGGAGCAGGGGCAACACGCTCCTCAAAGCTCCTGGCACTGCTGCTATCCCCCTGGCTGACTTCAGGTGTTGGTGGTCTTGGTTTCTCAGCTGGCTTGATATCAGGTAAGGGCCCTGGACTGGGAAGGGCTTTAGGAGGAGGTGGCTTACTGGGGACAATTAAAGCTTTGAAACTAGGCGTTCTCTCCCTTACTGGGCCCAATTCTTCAGGAGGTCGGAAGACTCCTGGGGTTGGTAATGGAATCTCCTTGGGAGAATGGGAGATTCCAGTGGATACTGGAGCTGTGTAAGACGGGGAATCTTCATCTGGCAGCTCAGCCTCAACTACAGAAGAGGGTCGTGACCCAGCTGGGCCATTGCAGGGTAAGACAAACTTTTCTTCAACACTGGGGTCCTCTAGGTCCTCTCTCTTCTCTTCTTCAAAGGGGTCATCCTGGAGTTCAGGGGAGTCTTCTTTCTGGGCTAGTTCCGTAGCTGGAGCATTTTCATCTTCCAAGACTGACCCTCTTTCCCTCTTCAAGGAAAAGAGGGAATTGACAGTAGGAAGAGGGCTTCTGGAAGAGGGGCTTGCAGGAGAGGGACTTCTGGGAGAGGGGCTTGCAGGAGAGGGACTTCTGGGAGAGGAACTTGTAGGAGAAGGACTGCTGGGGGAGGTGAGAGGGCTGCCCTCCCCAGAGGTTATGGAAACACTGGATCTAGGGATTGGAGATGAGATGACCAAGGAGCTTCGGTGCCTAAAAAAAGAAGAGATTATTTTAGAAAGTCAGCTCCTGTAAAGGAATACTTCAAGCTGAAGAAAAGCACAGTACCTGTAGCCAAATCTCATTAGTCTTCTTTATTTTCTGATAGGCTTGTACCCCCAAATTTTCGGGTGGTAGTTCCTCTCAGTCCCCTCCTGCCACTACTTATAAGGGGAAATCTTGCTTCATTGGGTGGTCTGGAATTAAGACCTAAATGCTGTCCCTCTTCCTGCCTCAGGTGATGTGGTTCCAAACCCCCTACATCTCCTTGACTATCTACCACAAACCTACAAGTCAATTAATCACCAACCAACAAACATTTATTTAGAATCGGTAACTGCAGAGTTGAAAGAGACCTTTCCGTTTGCTTTCCTGATCATCTGGTCAGACCCTCTCATGTTAGAGGCAGGAAGACTGAGGCCAGAAGTGGCCAAGTGACTTTCCTAGGAGAATCAGCATTAAAAAATATAGTGGAAAAAAGCATTGGTTTGGGAACCAGAGGCTGCGGGCTTGAATCTCCCACTCTGCCACCCATTAGCTATGGATGTTGAGCAAGCCCCTTGACTTTTGGGGCCACTCAATTTCCCTCTCTTCTATGATTCTGTGACTCATTCATTCACTTCACCTGAAATCGATTCTCTACATTTTCCCTCTTAATAATCTCAGGATCAACAAGGAATGAGGAGGGGATTGGCTTAGTTGGGGGGAATAACGTAAGAGAAGACCATAAAGGAAGGTTGGAGGGAGATTGTGGAGGATCTCACTTTTCCTCCAAGGCACAGAGGAGCCACTGAAGGCTTCTGAGTCATGGTGCAATGCTATCAGACTGATGCTATTAAGATGCCTGGCATGAGAGGGCAGGATGAATTGAAGAGAATTGGAAGATTTGAGGCAGGGAGAACAGTTTAAAGGCTATTGCCAAACAGTCTTGGTCGTGGCTGGTGAGAGCTGGGATTGGGTGGTGGCAGACCAGACCAGACATTCTAGAACTAAGGCAAGACCATAGAGATCCAGAATTCTAGCCAGGGACTGGGTGATTTTTCAGTTGACATTTTCCAAGGCCTAGCAGGATGCCTTACATCCAGTAAGTGCTTAATAAATGTTTGCTGCAGTGAATTAAGAAACTGGTCTCTGGCCTCAGGAGATCCCAGGCTTATGGAGACAAGGGGACTTACCCTAAGTTACCTCATCTCTCTTTGGGCTTCAGTTTCTTCACTGGAAAAGGAGTGGGTTGGAGCAAATGATTTCCAAGGTCCTTTCTAGCTGTGACATGTTATGTACCTCTGAGTTATGAGCTCCCAGAATAGAAGGAGAACCAGGGAAATGGGAGTAAATGATGTAGCAAAGGGAAACTGAATGTGTTCTATTAAAGGAAGTTAAAATTGGAAGGGACCATTCAATTCATGGAGCATTTGTAGTAGACTCAACTGCATCCTGAGCACCCACACAAGTAATACTCTGACAGGTGCCTTTCCAGAGGTAGCTAATTTAGAGCCAGTTTTCAAGAAATGCCAGTGGAGGGGAGGGCAGCCCCCAAAGGGGGAATAGCCTGGGGGAAAGCTTGCTAACCAGGTCTCGAATTTAGAGACTGGAGGGCTTTGATTGGCTGGAGCAGAGCTTCCCATGGGGCTGGGGGAGGTAATGGTTATTAATTAGGCTGTCCTCCCAGAGAGGCTTAGGTCATTTCACTCCTGGTGGCCAAGGGTGGGGGTGGTTAGTGAGGGATGTCTCTCGTCTCTAGCTATGGGAGACTATGGCAGGTTAAATTAATTCAACAGGTATTTACCAGGCCGCTACCCTGTCCAAGCTCCACAGTTTGGCTTTAACCTCCCATTCCAGGCTTATTTTCCATTACTCCCCCTCCCCTAAACAAAGCACTCAAGCCAGAGAGGATTATTCACCACTCCCTGAATAATTTCCCATCCCTAAAGCATGAAATACCTCTCCCCCTCCCTTTTTACCTGGTGAAATCCTATTCCTCCTTAGAGATGAGCACACTTTGAATGGCTCCTCCATGAATCCTCCCCTAGGCCACGGCCACATGTAGTCTATTTCTCTCAAAACACTTTTCTTATTCCTTTCTTTTGCAGCATTATGTTTCTTTGTATTCACATCTTATTTTCCATATTAGATTGTAGTAAAAGTAATAGCTAACATCTCTGTGGAACATTTTACATACCTCATTTATCCTTGGACAGGAGGAGGTACCATAGGTCTGATTAGCTCCATTTACAAAGGACACAGAAACTCAGGGGTTAAGTGACTTGCCCATGGCCACCTAGCTAGTGGGTGAGCAAAGGTAGAATTCACACCTATGACTTTCATGACTATCTTGAGCCTAGCACAATGCCCTAAACATAGTACATGTTCCATAAGTGTTTGAATTGAATACAGGAGATACACAGGAAAATAAGACACGGTCCTTATCCTTCAATAAATGACAATTTGGTGGGCGTATGGCGGGGAGACAAAATAAAAATAGACAAATAACAGGACGAATTAAGGACCAGAGTAATGCAGCATAATACGGTATGTGACTGTTTGCCAGGTAAGGGGCACAATGTTTCAGTTCTACTCCTCAGGGCCCCACTCAGGTCTCCTCTCCCCCATGAAGGCTTCACTGATCACTCTGGTTCTTCTCTGAACCTCCGTAGTGCTTGCTGTCTATGCCCTCCATTTGGCTGGTAGCAAGCACTGCTTAGTGTGGTTAGTCGTCTTTTAAGTGCACATCCCTTCTCCCTTCCTAGGGCCTTAAGCTCTTCCAGGGCAGGGAAGATTTACATGTTGTAGGTGCTTAGTCAATATTTTTCAATGACAATGGTATTGATTATGGTAAGAGCTATGAGTTTGGAAGAGGGAGAGATAATGGGCCTAGCAGGGTCACAGAAGCTTCATAGAGCAGGTAGATCCTGGACTGGGTTTTCAAGGATGAGGGGGATTATTTAAAAGAAGAAAAGAAAGGGTATTCCAAGAAGAGGGTGGAAGGGAACTGTATGAGCAAAGACACCCAGGCAGGGAAAGTACATGGTGTGACTGGGGGGCAGAAAGGAAGTGACAATAGTAAGTAGCACTATCTAGGGGTCACATAAAGGAATCTTCTATCACCTTTGGAACATAACATATCTATGCAGGGATACATACTCACCCACTGTGGGGAAGGTCATGACTTTGGACTGAAGAAGGAGAGGGGGATGAAGGTAGGGAAGGGAAAAGGAGGGTGAAGGGAAGGACACAGAGAAGGAGCAAAGTTGACCCTGTGACAGAAAAAGACACCAAAGATCGCTTACTTGGACACTCCCTTGACCACAAAGACTTTGCTGGAATATTGCTTCTCCAGTTTGCTCATCACTTCATATAGATCATGGTTCAGCTATAGTCATCAAAAGAAAAAAGGAGGGAATAGTTGTAATAGCTCAGCTTGGGCCATCCTGAGACCCCCCCCAGCTCTATCCCTTTTCTTCTTCCAAGCCCTGCTCTATGTTCCCCTTCCCCTGAAAACCTATGGAATCCCCTCCTCTTTAAATAATAATGTCCATCCAGTTGCCCCCAAGCCATTTGGGGGTCTCTGTGTCCTGTGTGTGCATCCCATTTCCCTTCTCCCAGTATGAGTTTCTGCACCCAGCCAATATATGGCTGGTGTTTAGGGTGGAACAATCAGGCATGTGAGCATTTGCTTACTGATATACTGCCTAGACTTTGCCAGGGGCACAGAGAAATCTGTGAGGCCTCTTACTCAGTAGTCATTCTTCTGACCCCTTGGTGACTGCATGCCACATGTCACTCAACCTTTTGATAACAGCATGCAGCTAACTTTCCATTACCCATCTGTGATTTGTCTATGTTGCAAATGGAATATATGCAGGTGGTGTCTAATTCTGTGCTCTGGCTTCCTTCATTCTATGTCTGTTTTGATATTAAATAAGCAAATCCCAACTGGCTAGAGGACAGCTTGTTAGAGATTCCTACTTCTGGCAGGGGGTTAGACTAGATGACCTTCCAATGCTGCCTTTTTAGCAGATTTTGAAATTATCATTAAGCCAAAAAAATCCTTTGCTCATAGAGAGGGATTTCAATTTAACATAAGGAAGAACTTCCTAATAACCAATAACCATCCAAAAATGGGATGGGCTTCCTAGGAGATACTTATCATCAGAATTGTTAAAGCAAAGGCCAGATACTGGAGTACTGCAAAGAAGATTCATATTTCAGGTGTGGCTCAGACTAAGTGACCCAACTGAATGATTCTGTGACTGTAGTAGCAACAAAAGTTCTCAGCTCTGGAGGTGTGGATGCAGGTATTGGGACCCAGGAGGAAGGAGGTAAACTATGGGTCCAGATATCAAAGAATCTGGGAATTCTACAGCTAGGAAGGATATAAAAGATCATTTGGTCTATCCCTTCTTCTGCCTAAAAGGATTGCCCCAATCCAGCCTAGGGACCAGAGAAACTCTCCCAGGATTTTAAGACTCACCTCTACCCAGATGGGGATTCCAAGACTTACTCATATAACTTCTTTATTGAGAAGTTTTTCCATAAGAAGAGGCCTTACCATCTGCTGGGTTGCAGAACCCTAGACACAGCTTGAGGCCTTTCCATCTGACTAACAGCTGAAACCTTTCCTATGCATTGTCTCACTCATTAGAATGTAAGCTCCTGGAGGGCAGGGGCTGTCTTCTATTTCTATCCCCAGGGCTCAGCACATGGTAAATACTTATAAATAATAAATTCATGTATACATTTAACCCAATCTAGATCTTCTTGTTTTAGTATCACTCTTTCTGGCCTAGAGCTCCTCATTGTGTGTGTGTTTGTGTACATACATAAGTGCTAGCATGTGTGTGTTATTCTGTGCAACTGAAACAGGATGCACTAATCCATGGATACTATTTCTTCCCAACTACCAGGAATAACAGCCTTGGGAAGGTGCTATGGGCCTCACAGCCGTCCCCAGAAACCCCCCTCATTACCTCGGTTGGCCAGTGGCTTCTTACCTTGCTCATTTCCTTATAGAAAACATCCCGGAGGTTGGAGATGTTCTGGAAGATGGTCACATAGCAGCCAATGCGGCTAACAGGGAACAGAGAAGAGCCAGGCAAAGCCAACAGCGGGTGAGTACCCAGGAAGGAAGGGCTGATAGCTAATATTGATAAAACTCTTAACAAGGGTGAGAGGCTGGCCATTATAATGGAGAGAACATTGGCTACAGAGTCAGAGGCCCTGGATCAGTCACTAACTAATTCTGTGACAAGCTACTTCGCTTCCAATGGAGCTCAGGTTTTTTGGTCTGTAATACGTGGCATCTATCCTGCAGGCTGCTATGAGGATGAAATGATTAATAACGGCAGTCATTCGTACTATGCACTTAGTTATGTAGTTTATAAATGATGGGGTGATGAGACCTGGACCCCGAAAAGGAAACCACCCAGTCCCTGAATTTTACATTTCATACAACATTTACATTTCAGCAACCCAGATCACTGGTGCCTCTGCCCAAGGCATCTGGTCCACCCCAGCCCACCTAGATTACTTAATTAGCTTACTGGGCAGTCCTTTCACTGTGGCACTGGGCCCACCCCAGGCTACTTAATACTCCTGAATCCCATCCAGATCCTTTCACTGTCTTTTTCCCTCTATAAGCAGCAGTCTCATTAGGAACTCTGCCCCCTTCTATGGGTGTTACAATAAACCTTGTCACTTTGACTTAAAGACAGTTTGAATGCATGAATCATTCCAGGTGGATGACACCCTGTGCCCTGAGATTTTGGGGCTCCCAGCAACCCCAAACCACATTACAAAGAACTCTCCCTACAGCCACTTGGATAAGGTTAGTACTATTAAAGCATTATTACCTCCATTTTAGACATGACTTGTCTATGATCTATGGTCACAGCTTAGTGTTAAGAGCAAAGATTTGAACCTGGTTTTCCTGGTTCCAAGTTCAAGCCTTTTTGCTCTATAGAAAGAGCCCTTCTCTAACCTTCCCCCTATACTCCACCCAAAATGCCAGAACCACTCCCATCTCCTTATGCCTGAAGGGTCCAGCATCCTGGGATTGGGTGGCAGTCAAACCCTCAAAGAGGAGGGGGAGAGGGTGGAAGAGAGCACTGGCAGCCCAGGAACTCTGGTACCAAAACAGGCTGGATTTCCAGAATGATAAGATAGTTTGCTCACCATGGAAAGTGGTATTATTGTTATGATCTCTTTACCTGCTGTAGAGGAGAGGCAGCTCTTCCTGCAGCTCCCGGTTCAGGTCCTCAAACACTGTCTGTGCTTTGACAAACTCCTCCTCTGCCTGGGAATGGTGGTAGGGTGTCAGACAGGAGCCTGTGGCCCCTACCCTGCCCATAGTGTTGTCTTCCCCCACTCCAGCACCCATCCAGGAGCCACCACACTCAGGGTTCCCAGACAGGGAGGAAGGATGGGCTAAAACTCTCACCCAGCTCCCAGACTGGAGGCCTCTCCCACTCTTGTTACCTTGAGAGTTTTAGCCTCGTCCTTCTTCTTGGCATTCTGTACTGCTTCGAGGTGGTGCCGGGCACTGTCATAATCTACTAGTTTCCGACCTCGCTTGGAAATTCTCTCCTGGTCCAGAAAAGAATGAAAAAGGAGAATGAAACAGAGCCAAGGAAACAGTATCTATAGTGACTACAACAACGTGAACGGAAGGAACTGAACCACACCCCAAATAAATCAAAAGTATACATAACAAAATGGTAAAGATTGAGCAGGACTCAGTGAATGGATCTGAGAAGATGCCCCCGTGCCACCCCTTGGTGGAGGTAGGAGGTCCACAGCTGTTACACATTGCATGGTTTTCAGACATTTTCAATGTATTAATCAGTTATGCTGATTTTTTTTTCCTCTCTAAAAGGATACTATTTGTTACATGAGATGACTGAGAGCAGGAGAAGGGATATTTGGGATAACTGTGGTGATGTAAGAAACAGAAACTATCAATTCAAATTTATTTTTAAAAGGAAGAAAGAAAAGGGCCAAACTGACTCCTTAGCCCAGGTGGGATGAACAGCAGAGCACTGGCTTCTCAGGACCCCTGGGTCCTAGTCTTGCCTGGCTATCTAACAGAGTTGTAGATGGACCCAAGAGGACAACCTGCCTCCTAACCCAAGAAGGAAGAGCAGGTAAGGAAATAAAATTAAACATGGAGGTTCAGGCTTGGGGAACTCCTGAGAAACTGACCTGAATTAGAATACCAATAGATATTCAGCCCCTAGGTTTCTCTTTTAAACTTCCTGGAGAAAGAATTGGCTCATATAGAGATATCACTGGGCCATTGACGTGGGAAGGCAGCGTGATACAGTTGGAGGAACATGAGATTTGTAGGACAAAGCCCATGGCTTGAAATCTTAGCCTTGCTCCTGCCTGACTGCCTGCCTGTGTGAGACTGGCTGCTCTGACCTAAGGCAGTCCCAAACCCAAGCCAACCTGACATTAAACCAAGCCTTGGCCTCAGAGGGTTATACTAAATGATCTCCAAAGTCCTCTCTGCTGTAGATCCTATGAAAGCTTGTAGAGAGTCTGTCCCAACCCCATCCAAACCATAAGTCTAGAGACCCTGGGAGTCTAAACTATGGCCTCCAGAGGTTTTTAGAAAAATAAAGTTTATCAAATCAGCACACATGAACTAGCAGAGCTGTGGGGCCCAACCACTGCCCATTGCTGCTGTTGGATAGTTGATACCGCCAGCTGTTGTTCTGAAGGGTAGCATGGATAGAGTGTCAGAAAGAACTAGGTTCAAATCCCACTTCTGATACACATTAGCTGGGTGACAATAGACAAGTCACTTAACCTCTCTGAGGCTAAGTGGATGCTACCTATGGGAACTACCTTGCATTGTGGTTGTGAGACTGAAATGAGATCACTGACATAAAGTGCTATATGCATCAATTACTGTCATTGTTAGCTAGCTGACAAGTAGCATAATTCTAAAATGGTGCCTCAACAACCTGGGCTTCTGACAATGTGTCCTGAAAATACACACACCCCTCTGCCTGGAACTGCTGGCTATAGCCCAGGGCCGAGGGACTTCTGTGGAAATGTGGATAGCACTCTTCCTCTCTCTGGCAAGTTCATCTTTATTCTCTTTTCTATTTTTCCTTCCCTCCTTTCTTCTTATATTCCTTTTCCTCTATATTCCACTCTTTCTTTCTCTCCTGCCTATGTCTTAGTCCCAGAATCTGAAATCATAGAATTCAGTTTCTGTCTGGGACCTTCAAAATGATCCAGGGCAGTGTTTCTCACTCTGATTAAGCCATAGAATGCCTTTGGCCTTGGAAATGGTGGCCTGGGCAAATAGGGCACTTCAGCTTCAAGGGGTGGACAGTTTGGAGCAAGGTAGGAGAAATGGGCACATATGATAGACATTCTTGATAATGCATACATTCATATTTAATACTTTACTGAGGAAAATATTGCTAACCCACTTTTTCTTAGGGAACCACTATTCTTATCACACAGACGTGTTCTTTCGTACAGTTTGGATCTAGCCCCAAACCCTAATTTAAAGAAGAGGAGACAGAGGCCTAAGGAGGTGAATGGACTCCTTTAGGGCCACAAAGAGTTTGAATTAGAACTGAGATCTCTTTCTATTCTAAAATGTTGTAGACTCACAGGGGTTTCTCTGACCCGACCCAACCCAACACTAAACCAAGTCTTGAATTTAAACATAACCTAATGTCATCTTTAACCCTCTGACCTAACATTGAATGTAACCTTCAATTCTAGTCCTTCATCTAATCTCTGACCTTAACCCTAATTCCAGACCCTCTTAACTCCCCCCGCCCCCTCCCAGCAGAGCTCTGTTGGTGCTTTGTACATCTCTTAGGAACAATCACACCCTATTCTGGTTTGTAGTTGTGTGTGTAACGGTCTAGACTATAAACCCTTTGAGGAATCAAGAATGAAGGTTGTAGGATCAGAATATTACAGGATTTGGAGTTGAAAGGGGCCTTAGCAGTCATCTGGTCATATTTACTTTCGAACCTTCCTCAGCATCTGCAACAACGTTAAGTGGGTGCTTAATAAATGTATGTGTTGGCCCTGATCTCTTCCCTAATTTCTGTCTCACTCTTGACCCCAGCCCTGGCACTGAGCTGATGAAACAGATACCTTAACTTCATTGAACTGGTATACGTAGGTCTCCATGGTTCTCACGACCTGGTCAGCCAGTTTCTCTTCGTAATCTTCCCAGAGGAGATTATTATTCTGTGGGGAAACACATGGAGGTGAGGGGGTAGTTTGTTGAGAATTTCCAGCATTCTTTTCCTCAGCAGCCCACTAAGTTAATGCCCTGGGTATTGTTGGACAATCAGACCCCTGCCTTGAATTGGGTACCTTGTCTTGGGTTCTGTGGGGGAAGATCCAGAGGGAGAGAGGCAGAGAGCCCCTTTCCTCTGCACTTTCCCAATCTGATAGAGAAGATGAGCTTTAGTAACATAGGGGAAAATGAGTTCCAGATACTGATGTTGGGGGTAAAGGAGGGATTGAGAGGGAGAACTAGGTGAGGTTAGTGTTTGGAGGCTTCCTGAAGGAAGAACTCAGACAGAAGAAAAGGGTGGGCTTTGGTGAGGACTATTAGAGTTCAGATAACTGATGCCTATAGACGATAATAATTTTTAAAACTCCAATGGAGCTACAGTTTCATAGTTGTGAGCATTTCCTCCAATGGTGCTGACCTCCACCATCCAGGCCTGCTTATCTACATCCTCCCATTAATTCCAGGGGCCTCCTCAAGTTCTCTTTGCATTATAACCCATTAAACCCCTCATTTTATCTGAAAAGTTTCAGCTTTCCCCCTCTTATCTGTACTGAGCCTGGCATTTTTACTGGCAAGAGACAAGAAGGTCCACCCTCGACCAAACTTCCAGGGAGGAGAGCAGTGGGACAAAGGAAGAGAGCAGCCACTGGCAAAGGGACATCAAGGAGGGAGCAGTGGCTTTCCCAGTCATCCTTTAAACTGATCTCAAACCATGTCTCCTTTCAAAATCCTTCCCTAGTCCCACTGTTTGGCAGTGACCTTTCTTCTCTCCGACCTCACCTAGCCCCTTGTCCTGGACCTCTCAAAACAATCATTGTGTAATATTGTACACTATAATTATTTCTGTTTGCGTCTTATTCCCTGCTGGGTGTAAGCTCCATGAAGGCAGTGATGGTGACCATGTCTTTTACAAACTTGCTATTTCCCCTGGTGCCTGGCATGGCAAATCTACATAGGGTAGGTGCTGAATAAGTGGTGGTGGTTGTCATTGGCCCCAGGTCTTCCTCTGTACCGCTGCAATGACTTTCAGGTCCCTGTAGCCCTCCCACTCATAGCTGTAGATCTCCTGCAGAGTTTGGGACAGTCTCATCGAGCTCTCGTGCATCACTGGAAGAAAAGAACTCAGTTTCTGTAAGAGGTTTCACCTCAACATTAATTCCACTGATCATACAAATGATATGCAAATCATAGCATCTTTAGGTGATCTGGGAAGACACTTAGATAGCTTTGGGATGTGTCCCCTAGAGAACTTGGCTAGTGCCTACGGTGAGATTATTCTAACCAACATAACCAACTAAATCTCAAGATGTTAGGCTCTGGGAAAATACTGGAAGCAGACAGGATACAGGAAAGCAGGACTTTGGGTAACATCATATAAACCAAAAGAATCTCTGATTTGGTGGCTTCTCCTACAAGGTGCTTCTCTCTCCTTTCTTCACCCACCCAATCCTCCAGTATCTAGTATAGACCTGAATGCCCTCTGGGATCATAGATATTGGGATACATACCTTTGACAGCATTAAGGAAATGTTTCAAGTCCTTGTATAGTTTTTGGCCTTCAGCCTGGAAAGAGAAGTTAATTTGTTTAAATGACTGGAAAGACTATTCAAGATGAAGAGAAAGCAGAAGATGCCTCTACAATAAGGTAGAAAAGACATTTTGAGGCGGGAATCTCTTTCATTATTTACTTAAGCAATAGTCCTGATGGCTACAACTGGATTTGTATATGATTTCCATAAATTCCTCCACTAAGTTCTGTTTTCTTCATGATAAACCCAGAGGCAGCCCTCCGTTCTTGGAGGCTATGCTAATGGAAGACAGCACAAGCTTCCTTGTACCCTATTTAGCTGAAAAGACTTCAGGTATAGATCTGGCAGCAGCCCTGCCACCTGAGGGACAAGGGACAGCCTTACTAAGTTCAGAGAATCTCAAGCTCATCATCACAACGTTGGCCACCAAATGACGATTTTTTTTGGCCACTGTAACTCATGAAACCGTCTATTAATATGTGGATGAGTTGTACTCAATCAATTAATCAAATATTTATAAGGGCCAAGCACTATGACAGGTACTGGGGATACATAGGTAAAAATGGGACAGCCTTAGCCCCTCAAGGAGCTTACTTACATTCTATCCAGAGATATGTTTATTATATTTTGTGGTTGTTACTGTTGTTCAGTCATGTCCGACTCTTCATGACCCCATTTGGGGTTTTCTTGGCAAAGATACTTTTCCAGCTCATTTTACAGATGAAGAAACTGAGACAAACAAGGTTAAGTGACTTTCCCAGCATCACATAGCTAGTAAGTGTCAGAGGCCAGATCTGAACTCAGGAAGATGAGTCTTCCAGATTGCAGGCCAAGCACTTTGTCCACTTCATCACCTATCTTCCCTTTGCATATTACATGCCCATGCACATATTACATGCACATATACGTGTGTATGTGTAAGGTCTAGAATTCCCCTAGCTGGGGAACCCTGTGCCTCCCCCATACTGTGGGGTGAGTTCGAAACCAAAGAAAGAGGTCAAGGAGCTCCAGATTGATTACAAGAGTTTAATTGCAATTTGAGGTGGCAGCTAGATGATTCAGTGGATCCCCACAAAACCCCCTCCGCCAATCCGGGTGGTCATTATAGAAATCGAACAAAGGGAGGGGGAGCCATATGGTGCTTTGCTGTGTATCAGTGGCTATTTTGGGCTTTTCTGCTTAGTTAATGTTTTGGCTAATATTTTAGTTTATACTTAGTATTGAACCTGGTTCTCAGACATCCACTCATTTACCCAGTGTTGTTGGGTAAATGCCCAGGGACTCAAGGTTGGGTACTGGTCATGTACCAGTCACAGTATTTAAGTTGTGACTCAGTGTCTGAATTATGATTTTTAACAGGTCACCATGTCTAGGCTTCCACCTTTCACACAGTTTAAGTTTATGGCTTTCACTTCTTATGGGGTATTATGGCTTTTGCGATTGGGAACCCACAGTATGTAAACGTGAAATATACAAGTCTTACAGCTTCACATGGAGAGGCAGGGTTGCCATAAGAGACAACCTGTGCAAAGCCCAGAGATGAAGAGCCATGTGCCAGAAGGCCAGTTTGGCTGGACAATAGAGTGGGTAATAGAAGATTGGAAAGACAGGAGCCAGGTTATAAAGGGTTTTGAATATACAATAGAAGAGTTTCTATTTGATTCTAGGGTCAACAGGGAGCCATTGTAGTTTACTGAGTGAGGGAATGAAATTGACAAACCTGCAATTTAGGAAAATCGCTTAGACAAAAGGACCTTGAGGAAGGGAAACCACTTAGGAGACTATTTCAATAGTCCAAGAGAGATGAGGTGATAGCCTGAACTAGAGGAGTGGACAGATGTAAGAGGTATTGTGAAGGTAAAAATGACGAGACCTGGAAAATGACTGGAGGTGTGGGGTGAGAGAGAGTGAAGAGCTGAGGAGGACTCCAAGGTTGCAAATCTGGACGGCTAGAAGAATGGTGGGTCCTTAACAGAAACAGGGAGGTTCAATAGTGATTCAGTAGTTCAGTAGATTTGGGGGCAAAGATGATGTGCTCTCCTTTGGGTATGTTGAGTTTGAGATGTCTGTGGCATGTTTGGAATGTCCAAGAGGAAATCTGCGATGTGGACTGGAGCTCAGAAGACAGGGTAGGGCCGGATCTATAGATCTGGAAGTCATCGGTATAAAGATATCTGAGCCCATGTGACAGTGTAGTCACCATGTGAGATATTATAAAATTAGAAGAGGGCCCAGGACAGAGCCTTGTGGTGCACTTATAGTTAGGGCGAGTGGTATGGATAATGATCCCCCCCCCCCCAAAAAAATAGATTAAGATGTAATGGGCAGACAAGTGAGAGAAGAACAAGCTCATGAAAATCCAGAAAGTAGAAGCGTCTAAGAGGAGAAGGTGGTCAACAGTGTCAAATTCAGCAGATCCGTGAGAAGGATGAGAGTTTAGAAAGGGCGATCAGGACTGGTCATTAAGAAATCATCGTCAATGGCCTACCTTGGAGAGAACAGATTTAGTTGAGTAATGAGGTCAGAAGTCAGATTGTACAGTGCTGAACAGGAAGAGGAAAGGAAGTGGAGGCAATGGGTGTAGACATTTTCTAGGACTTTGACTGTAAAGGAGAAGGAGGGACAGAGGGTGGTCTCTTGAGGAGAGATTTTTAAAGTGATCTGCTGGGTAGAGGGAATGGTCACATCCATGAAATTATAGATCCTTGAAGCACGGAGTACTATGTAGATTAGTTCGCCCTCTACCAGCAATGTTTCTTTTGGATCCATTTAAAAATTAAGAAGGGGCAGCTAGGTGGCTCAGTGGATAAAGCGCTGGGTCTGGAGTCTGGAAAACCTGAGTTCAAATCCAGCCTCAGATACTTTCCAGCTGTGTGACCCTGGGCAAATCACTTAACCTGTTTGCCTCAGTTTCCTCTTCTGTAAAATGTGCTAGAGAAGGAAATGGCAAACCACTCCAATATCTTTGCCAAGAAAACCCCCAATGGGGTCACAGAGAGTCAGACATGACTGAAAATTGACTAAACAACAACAAAATTAAGGTGTTACTAGGATTGTGCTGAGCTATCTCTTCTCTATTTGGTCTTCCTATGAAGGATCAATGGCTTCTGTTTCCTCATCTGTAAAATAAGGGTGGGAGAGATATACTAGGTAACCTACAAGGCCACTTCTAGCTCTGGAGCTCTACGGTTCTATGAAGTTCCTCTCTACCAGTTCTGACCTCCCTTTCTCCTCACACCCCCTGTGCACTCCCCTACCCAGTTTCCACCATAATGTAACTCTGTATTAAATTCTCTGTTCCATGTAGGAAAATCTGTTCCTTATTCCCCACAGGCACCTGGCCCTAGTCTAGGCCACTGAGTCTTCACCCAGGCCACACATCCTCTCCCCACTTCACCTCAGGACTTTTCCCTAAACCCCAGCTTGGCCTTCCTCTGCCCTCTGGCTCAATGTGCTTCAGATTCTGCTTCTGTATTCAGTTTTTCCCAGTAGACTTTCCCACCCAACACACATCATTTCCTTCTCCCACTGTACCTTTTCCAGTACCCAAGTTATAAGAGGGAAGAATGGGGAGAAGTATTGATGGAGAGTGATAGTAATAATAGCTGATATTTTAAGTGGCACTTTATAGAAATCATGTCCTTTGATCTTCACATCAAGGTAAGCAGAGCAGGTGCTATTATCCCATTGTACAAACAAGGAAGCCAAGATTCATAGATAAAAGTAATTTCCCCAAAGTCACACAGCTGGTAGATGGCAGAGAAGGGACTGGAAGTACAAAGTCAAGGCCCCAATGTACATAGGCTTGAGACAAGGTAGGAAAGATCATGTTGGGGTGTGGGGTGGGAATGTGTAGTTGCCTGAAAAGGTATATCCCAAAGTCTAGGTCAGGGCTAGAGACATTGGGACTTTGACAGATTTAATTCATCTCCTGTCCTAGAAAGTAGGCCCACCCTTAACCCAGCTCAAACTATTGAGGATCCTTTAGGAAGAGAGTCTCAGGCTCTCCATCAAAAGAGATTTTTAACTATATCTCATAATCACTTCAATCCCAAAATTCCTCCTGAGGTCTAACCTAAATCCCTCGTGCTTCAGTTTAAACTTGTCTTCAAGTTTAAATCTGTCTTCAGGGGAGATGGGGAAAGTGGGGGAGCATTTCTGGATGTCATTTTGTTACTTGCCTCCCATCTTTCAGCTTTTTCATTTCTATAAGAGGAGCTTCCCAGTTCCTTTCTTCTTGCCTCACTGCTCTGATTCTCATGGAAAGAGCCCTGGGCTGAGGGAGTTAGATACTAACTAGCTGTGTGACATTATGAAAGTCACTGCCTCATTCTGAGCTTATTTCCTCATCTTTTAAAAGGAATGGCTTGGGCTTAGACAATCTGCATCTCACATCCCATTCAACTCTAAAATGCTGTGATCTCTGATCTCTGAGGCTTTGCCAAATGCTCCACACCCATCAAAGGCCAAGCTTGAGTCAGTTTTTCCCACCCCTTATATAAACAGGGCCAGCCTTCAGTCAACCAACCAGTCACACTTCCTTGGTGCTGAGTGCTTCCATGGGATATGTTCGATTTTGTACACTGCCCTTGGGGACCTTCCAGCATGAGTGGGGTCACAACTCCAAAAAACAGAAACATAGTGAATCAGGTCATAAATGAAGGATGGACTGACTGATCTGTGGAGTAGTGGGAACTCTGAAGGGAAGCAGCTAGGTGGCAGAGTAGGTGGAGTTTTGGACTTGGAAGACTTGAGTTAAAATCTTGCCTCAGGCCCTTACTATCTTGTGTGATCTTAGGCACTCTAGCCTTTCTTAAGATCAGTTTCCTCATCTATAAAATGAAGGGGTTGGCCTCAATGGCCTTCCAAGGTCCCTTCCAGCTCTTATGTCTATGCTTCTGTGAGGGGTGGGAAAAAGGCCTGTCAGGAATGATTTAACTGGTATTTGTCCTTTGTTCTTGAAGGGGACCATGACATCAGGGAGATGACATGACTAGCAGTTGACTTTGATTTGAGTGAGGGAGGGCTGTGCAAGGTCACCAGCCTCACTTTCTCTTCCAGAGCCATCTGGGTCCAGTGGCCAGATATCCATCAGGATGACTGGAGATGGCCCATGATGCAATGGGAGACTCTGGCTCTTTTAGGCTAAGGTCTTTTCAGGTTCTCACTTTGAGGGAGGTAATGCCCATTCAGTGAATGGGCTCTTTGAGAAGTGAGTCAAGGGATATCTCCTTTAATTAAAAAAAAAAAATCAAACTGGGAGGGGAAGACCTTCAGGGTTGTTGGCCAAAACAGAAACAGCTACTATTGAAAGAAAGAAAGAGAGAGAGAGAAAGGAAGGAAGGATAAGAGGAAGGAAGGAAGGATAAGAGGAAGGAAGGAAGGATGAAAGGAAGGAAGGAAGAAGAGAGAAAAAGAAAAGAGAGAGAGAGAAAGGAAGAAAGAAAGAAATCTAGCTGAGTTACACAACTCTCACTCAGATCAAAGTCAACTGCAAGTTGTGGTCTAACTTACTAAACAGTGCAACTGCTTGTGGCTTTGCCTGGTTCAGTAGTTCTACTGTCTGCTCTGGCTACCCTGTACTAAATAAACCTTCATAAAAGCTACTGCTGTAACTAATACACTTGCTGGGGCCCTTCTTTAAATTGGTGCTTCTTTACGACCCTTCTCCAGTTAGGTGAATGCTCTGATGACTTTTTTTGATCTTCTTTCATTTTTTGTTCTATGCAATATTGAAAATTAATTAGTATAGCTCCTCAGAAAAAAAATTAAAAGCTATTAGGGAATATTTAGGGAATTAGGGAATAATTAGGCAATCAGGGAGCTGTCACAGCTTTTGTGATTAAAATGGCACTTAAGTAAGAGGTTAGAGAAGAATAACTGATTTTTATTGTATAGATCAAGGGTGGAGAACCTGCAGCCTGGAAGCCACATGTGGCCTTCTAGGTCCTCAAGTGCGGCCTTTTGACTACATCTAAATTTTAGAGAACAAATTCTTTTATTAAGGGGATTTGTTCTGTGAAGTTTGGATTCAGTCAAAGGGCCACGCTGGAGGACCTAGAGGGCCACACGTGGCCTCAAAGCAGTAGGTTCCCCACCCCTGGTATAGATCCTTTAGAGATTCTCTAGGTCAGCAGTTCTTAATCTCATAACTGTCATGGCAATCTGGTGAAGCCCAAGGACCCTTTTCAGAATAATGTGTTTAAATGCATAAAATAAAATATGTAGGATTACAAAGGAAACCAATGATACTGAAATATATTTATCAAAATATTAAAAAAATAAGTGCACAGACTCTAGGACAGGAACTCCTAGTTTAGTCCCATCTTTTCACTTGACAGATGAGGAAGCTGAAGCCTAGAGAAATGATTGGCCCAAAAAGAGTAAATGGCAGAGCTGGGCCATCCTCTGACTCAAAATCCATCATTCAAAAGGAGCCAAGGAGATAATCAAATAAGAAAGTTTGAAGTGATAAAGGCCTGGATTGTGATAGAAGCATGCTAGATATCTGTGAGTGTTCAGTGCAGCAAAGGACTCTTCCTCCTTTTTTCCTAGCTGGAATTCCTATTCCTCAGTGTCTGAGATTTCCTATTCCTGAGAGTCTGAGCATTAGCAAACAAAAAGCAATTCAGACTTTGGTGTGAATGATTGATAGGCTTAACCTTCACAGTAGGTATGAATCTCAATTGAGTGCAATTCTGCTAAAGGAATTGTTCAGCCTTAGAGGAGTCAGTCGGTGTAATTGCAAGTAAAGTGGAACTTTTCGTTTTGCTCTTTTTTTCTTTTGGAGTTCTAGCTCTTCTCAGGACTAAGGCAACCAAGTGCCTTTGGTTGAATCTTGCCTTTGTTTCAATCAAGAGTCTTTGATTGAATCAAGAATCTTTAATGACCTGCTTAAGTCACAAGAAAGCCTAAGTCACATGAGTTTGAGTCACATGTTTGTGATGCCCTCTGACAGTGAAGAAGTGTATATATACTTGAAGGTTAGCATTTTGCTTTGGGGCTCACTCTTTGGAAAAGAGTTCCTGTGATTTCACCAGACGAGACTCTGTGTAGCTGTTAAGGAGCCACCCTGCTCCAGCTTTGAAAACCCAGACATTGGTGCTTCTCTCTCTGGTAACTATGTATGTATTACTATGGACAGACAGAAGTCTTGTCTGCTGATTTGTGTTATTTGCTCTGTTTATATAATTTCTGCTTGTAATTTCTGTTTGTGTTTTCTCTAGAGTTCAGGGTGCTGACTTTTTTCCCCTGAACTAAGTGAATGATATATGTACGTTTAATTAAAGTGAGATTGTAAACCCCTTAAAGTATCTTTCCTTAGAAAAGCAGATCAAAGAATCTGCACTAGCAGCCCTCTTGTGTGCTGGTGTTGTTGGTTTTACACCACCACAGCAGCTGCAAGCAGCATTGTTGCCACAGTCAGTCAGTACATTTACTAACTGCCTTCTATGTGCCAGGTATTGTGCTAAGTGCTAGGGATACAAAGAAAGTCAAAAGACTTGCCCCTGCCCTCAAGGAGCTCACAATCTAATGGGGGAGACAACATGCAAACGACAGAGTAGAAACAAGCTATAAATTAGAAATAATCAATAGAGGGAAGACACTGGAATTAAGGAGGATCAAGAAAAGCTTTCTGTAGAAGGTGGGATTTTAACTGCAACTTGAAGGAAGCCAGGGAAGGCAAGAGATGGGGATGAGGAGGCAGAGCAATCCAGGCATGGGGGACAGCCAAGAGAAAATGCCTGGAGTGGGAAGATAGACTATCTTGTGCCAGGAATAGCAAGGAAAACAATGCACTGGATTCCAGAGTATATGGTGGGGTGTAAGATATAAGAAGATCGGAAAGGTGATGGTGGGGAGGTTATGAAGAGCTTTGAACACCAAACAGAGGATTTTATATTTGATCTTGGAGATGATAGGGAACCACTGGAACTGATTGAGCAGGGGTCACTTTCATAGCTACATGGAAAATGGAGAGATAACTAAGGTAGAGAGACCAACTAGCAGGCTTTTGCAATAGTCCAAGTGTGAGGTAAGGGCCTGCACCAGCGGGTTGGCACTGTCAGAGGATAGAAGGGCATGTATACAAGAGATATTACAAAGGGAAAATTAACAGGCCTTGGCAATAGATTGGATATGGATGGGTGGCAGGGAGGTGAGACAGTGAGGAATAGAAAATGACACACAATCTACACGATTGGGAGGATGTTGGTACTCTCAACAATAATAGGGAAGTCTGAGAAGTGGGGAGGGTTTTGAGGGAAAGATAATGAGTTTAATTTTGGACATGTTGAATTTAAGATGTCACTCAACTTTCTGGGAATGGCCTTGGTTTTTTCAATAAAATATGAAGTAAGAAGGTTCTCAGCTGAAAGAATTGGGAGAGAGGATCTGTGAGAAGTTTGAAGAAGAACGAAAAGGTTTTAAAGAACCAGAGTAGTGAATAGGATAGTGAGATTTGGGGTTAGGAGTTTAAACCTCAGCTCAGATGCTTTTCACATATTTGGGATTAATTGTAATTTACCGTTATGTATGTGGGCTGGACATGTGGTAGATGTTGTTGATTTTGATTGCTCATAGTTGTTGTAGTTATAACTATGATGGGATTTTTCAGCATTTCAATCAGATTGAAATATACCTCCACTAGCTGTTAATTGGTCCAGCCATATTCCTTAAAAGTTATTGAACTTTTTAAATAGCAATGCCACTGACAGGCCTTTACCCCAAAGAAATCAAATAGGAAACAGACATATGTATGCATGTATGATCTTGCTCAAATATATATATATATGTATATATACACATATATGTGTGTATATGCATGTGCATATACACACTCAAATACATGTAAATGTGTATGTATGTGTATTCTTTTTGTGGTGGCAAAAGGGAAACTGAAGGGAGTGTCCATCAGTTGAGGAATGGTTGAACAAATTATGATATATAAATGTAATGGAATATTATTGTGCTCTAAGAAACGATGAAGGAATAGGTTCAGAGAAACCTGGAAGGCTTGTATGAACTGATCCAGAGCAGAACTAGGAGAACAATTTACACAATAACAGCAACGTTGTAAAATTAAGACTTTCAAAGACTTAACTCCAATCAATGCAATGACCAACCATGATTCCAGAGGTTCCCTGACAGAGAAGCGAGGGACTCCAGGATGCAAAATGAGACATATTTTTTTGGACACGGTCAGTGCCAGAATTTGTTTTGCTTGACTCTGCATACTTGTCACAAGGGTTTTGTTTTTTCTTTTTCCTTTTCCAATGGGGGCAGGGGAAGGTGAGAGGGAGAAAAAAATTGATTTTTATTCATTGAAAAAACTTTAATCCAGAAGCAAAAAACCCAAAATACTCCTCAGCTCATTTAGTGCTACTCAGCAAAACACTTACTTGGCATGAAGCCAGTTACAAGCACCTAGTTTAAAATGTAAATACTCCTGCTTGAGAGGGTTATTTATTCTTAAGTCTATCAGTCATTCATAGTAAGATCTGAATTACTTTCCCACTAACACGTATACCTGAAGTGAGGCTCCAAAGGTGTCAGAATTGGGAAGAGGAGGGTTTGTTAATTTGGTAAAAGAAAGCACTTCCAGAGAGGAAGGGCTTGGGTAGGTCTCTGTTTGGACAGCCTGAGGACAGCTAGGAAGTCAGGAGGAAGGGGAGGGGGGAGAGGAGTTAAAAAAGGAGGTGGTTGGCACTCGCAGTCATTTTGCTTAGGGCCCAGACAGAATGTAGTTGGGATGGCTGGTTCAGGGATATGGGGAGACGTGGAACCCCTTAGGGAGAAAAGGATGGTGAACTATCCTAAGACATGTTGCAGAAGTGGCAGAAGCAATAATGGTAAGAGCTTAAGCAGTGCTTTACAAATATTTCTCATTTAATCCTCACAACAACCCTCAGAGGTAGGAGTTATTCTTATCCCCATTTTACAGATGAGGAAACTGAGGCACAGAGAGATTAAATGACTTGCCTAGGGTCACACAGCTAAGAAACGAATGTGCCTGAAGCCAAACTTGAGGTCCAAACGTAGCCCTGGCGCTCTCTCACCCACTGTGCTCACCAGCGACGGTGGTTCTGGAATCCAAGCACGGACCTGGTTGGGAATCTTGACTGTACTCGTACTGTACTGCTCACTACCTCTATGACCCACCAGCCATATACTATCTCTGGACCTCAGTTTCCATGTCTGTAAAGGTAGGGAGTTGGACTAGATGACCTACAGCTTTGAATATTAGAATAAGCTCCTTAGGAGTTAGGATTGTTTCAATCTTTGTACTTGAATATCTAACACCCAACCCAATGCCCGGCACACGGGGAGCACTTAAGTACTTGTTGATTGACTGGTTAAATCTATGATTCTATGACGTTCTTCTTGCTTCTGAGGGAGCCCCTTCCCCTGGGGAAGAGGAAGTCTTGGCAGACACGATCCCTGGTTTGTGGAAACAGGAACTGTTCTTCTTCATCCAGGGTACCTACCTGCTGTATGTGGCCTTCTTCCTCCCCTGACCGTCACTCACCTGCTGCTGGTGGAAGTTTTGGGCAGCCTGTTCAAAGCGCTCATCTTTGGTTTCTGGTATTTTTCCTAGTTTCTGCAGCACCTGGAAAAATGTGAGATGCTTTAATGTCTCTTCCTGTCTCTTAATTATGAACCAAATGGGTGGTGAGTGACCCCTGCCCAGACAGATTTCCCTCTGTTCCTTTCTACATTTCACTGCCCCTGTTATGCTATGCACAGGAATCCAATTTGTGCCTGAGCTCAATGGAGTCAGGAAGGGTAGCTATGCTGTTTCCCCATCACATGACATGTTTCAAAACCAGCTAGAAATAGTTTTTAGATTATCCAGTTTGGGGTGCCTTTAAAAGAGTTGAGAGTTTTTGCATGGTCGAAATTAACGAAACTAGGTTGAAAGGGAAGCTATCAAAAGGGAAAAAATTTACATCAGATATCTGATTTGGGTCTGATTCTGGAGAATTAACACAAATATGTAAAACCATGAGCCATTCATTCCCAACAGGATTAGTGGCCAAAGGATCCCAAAAGAAGAATTGCAACCTATTAACAAGTATTTGAAAAATTGCTCCAAATCATAAATGTAAGATAATGTAAATCCAAATTTAATGTAAATGTACATTAATGTAATCATAATGTACATCAAAGCAACTCACATCTACCAAATTGGCAAAGATGGCAAAAGTGGGAATAGTCAATGTTGAAAAGACTGTGGAACAAAAAGATACACTGTCGGTAGTGGTGGTGGTGATGGTGATGGTGGTGATGATGGGGCTGTCAATTGTTCCATTCTGGAAAGTGATTTGAAATTGTGCTAAGAAAGTGACCAAGATGTCCATACCCTAGGGGCCTGAGATTCCTGTGCTAGGCATACATATCTAAAGGTGTTCAAGGTACACCAAACTTCTTATAGCACAACTTTTTGAAGCGGCAAAGAATGGGAAATGAAGTGGAAGACTGAGGAATGGCTATATAAATTGTAGTTCATGGATGTAAATTGCTGCACTGTGAGAAACAACCCAGTAAAAGACTACAGAGATATATGGGAAGAATTCTATGAATTGATGAAAATGAAGTAAACAGAACCAAGAAAACAATATACACAATGACTATAAAAATGTGAATGAAAAGTTGACAACAATAACAAAGAAACTGAACGGTCTTATAAATATATATATATTATAATATGTATATAATATACATATTGTATATACTATAATTATAATAACCAAGCTTGACTCCTAAGAAGAGATAGGAAAATGTACCCCTCCCTTCACTTGAAGAGGTGGAGGAGTAAGGAAAGAGAACATTGCATATACTGTAGGGCTCAGTGGCTATGTTGGTTTTGCTAATTGCCCTTTTTTGGAGGTTTCTTTTTCATTCTTTGTCATGAAGAATAGCTCTCTGGATAGGGGAAAGGAGAGGGATATGTATAGAAATGAAGGTGATACAAAAACAAAAGATATCAACAAAAATTTTAAATAAAAAGAAGAGAACTGACTGGTTGACGTCAATCTTTCTTCATTCTGACTATAATCAGACTTCCCACTTTTACAGACCATTCTCCATTGTTCAGGGGATGAGAATCTAGTTAATGGATTCCCATGGTTTGATTCACTCTTGCTTAGTTTCACTTTCCTCCCTTTGGAGACATTTATTAGCTCTTAAATCTTCGTAAACTCTACGGAAGTGACTCTAGTCATCAGCTGAGGGGGAAAACAAAAGTAACTCATGCTTCTTACTCACTTTAAAGATCGTAGGATTGTCAGTTTAGAGCTAGAAGGGACTTTAGTGATGATCTAATTTAAACCTCTTATTTTACAGAGGAGGAAACTGAGGCCTGAGAGTTATTTTTACAAGGTCACACAGGTAATAAGTAGCAAAGTTGGAAATTGAATCATCATACAATTTATAATCTAGTGTTCATTCCTTTTTTCTTCCTTCCTTTTCTTTCTAAATTTTGAGTTCTAGATTCCCTCCCTCCCCCACCCAGGGAAAAGGCAAACAATATGATATCGATTTTGATATCATGTGAAATTATTCAAAACTTATTTCCATATTATTTGTGTTCAGTTGTTTCTGACTCTGTAACCTCATTTAGGGCTTCCTTGGCAAAGATACTGGAGTGGTTTGACATTTCCTTCTCCAGCTCATTTTATGGATGAGGAAACTGAGGCAAACAGGGTTAAGTGACTTGCCTAGGGTCAGCTAACATGCATCTGAGGCCAGATTTGAACTCAGGAAGATGAATCTTCCTGACTTCAGACCATACATTCTACCTGCCGTATTGTAAAAAAAGAAAAATAAAGAAAATGAGGAAATTATACTTCAAGCATTTTTTCATCATGAGTCTTTTGGAATTGTCTTAGATCAGAGTACTGTATTGATCAGAGTGGCCAAAGCTGATCATCATTACCACTTTTCTGTTACTGTGTGTGCACAATGATCTTCCAGTTCTTCCCACTTCACTTTGTGTCAGTTCATATAGGTCTCGCCATGTTTTTCTGAAACCATTCCCCTCGTAATTTCTTATAACATAATAGTATGCCATCACAATAATCTGCCGCAACTTGTTCATCCATTTCCCAATTGATAAACATCCCCTCAGTTTCCAATTCTTTGCTACCACAAAAATTGCTGCTATAAATATTTTGTGCATATAGGTCCTTTTCCTTTGACCTCTTTGAGGTACCAAATCTTTCCACAGCACCATGATGACTTTCCTAACTTGACTAACACAACTAATAAATGCTGCAGACAATACACAAATCCTGTTCTCATAACTTCAAATTTAGTGTTCTTTTCATCACACCACAGTTGCTTCTGTAGAATAGGATAAAAATATTTTGGTTTCTCTGTGGAATTTGATCATGCAGATTCAGAGTGGATTGTTTTTATGTGAAAGGTTTATCAGAAGGGTTCAGTCAGCATGGGATCCAGAAGCAGGATAAAGGGATTGGCTAGGAGGAACCTGGGAGTGGCGACTCATTTCTGCATTTCACAGTAGTAAGAGTACTGAATGAGGAGATGGAAAACCCAGGCTATTTCATCTACTAGTTATATGACCATAATCATGTTACGTTGAAAGACAGAGTGGCACAGTAGAAAGAACTTTGGATTGTGAGTGTAGGACCATGGGTAACTCTCTGAGCCTTGCTTTCTTTAATCTGTGAAATGGGGATAATAATAGTATTTGCCTTACAGAGTTGTGAAGATTGAATGAGATAATGTATACAAAGTGTTTTGCAAGCTTAAAGTACTATAGAAATGTTACTATAAACCTTAGTCCTTTTGTTTCTTCTGTGTCCTCATTCACTGTTTCTGAGCCTACTGTTTGCTTTTCTATTAACCTCTTATGCACAATTCATCCCTGATTTCTTAGTCCAGAATTCCTGTTCTGCCTTCACTTCCCTCTCATCAGACTTTGCCACAGAGGTGAGGATTTTAATAACACACTGTCCTCCAGCACTACATTTTTTGTCCTCAAGATATCCTTGAACTGAGTCATTGCCTCTAGTTATCTTCTCCACTCCTACTCCAGAGCATCTAAGTACAACCGGATGTTTTTTTTTAATTACGTTTTAAATTTATTTTTATTTTTGGTTTACAACACTCAGTTCTACAAGTTTTTGAGTTCCAAATTTTCCCCCTCTTCCTCTCCTCTCCCCTCCCCCCCACCCAAGATGGCATGTAATCCATTATAGGTTCTACATATACCTTTGCATTAAACTTATTTATACAATAGTCAAGTTGTAAAGGAGAATTATAACCAATGGAATGAATCATGAGAAAGAAGAAAGAAAACCAAAAAAGGAGGAAAAAAAGAGAGCAAATAGTTTGCCTCAATCTGCATTCAGACTCCATAATTCTTTCTCTGGATGTAGATAGCTCTCTCCATCATGAGTCTTTTAGAGCTGTCTTAGAACCTTGTATTGCTGAGAAGAGCCAAGTCTATCAAAGTACAACTGGATGTTCTAAACTGAGCTGTTTGGGCCCACCACCAATTTATTCCATGGCATTTCAACTATGCTCATCACAGCTACAAGGAAATCCTTCTGTTCATCTCAGATAGACTCCTTTTCATCTTGCCTATAGAAGCTGTGTCAAACCTCTACTCTAAAGTCCTCAAACTTGCCCCCAAACACATATTTTAAGCAGATACCTCACTGCCTACTTTACCCGGAAGATTCAGGTTATCTGTTTTGAGTTTCCTTATCTTCTCTTCTTCTATACCCTAATGAGAATACTACGTGTAAAGTCCTCTGGAAACTTTAAAGCCTGTGTAAATGCCCTCTGTGATTGTCGTTGTTATCATTCCTTTTTCTTCTCTGTGATCTCCAGGATAAAGCAGCCCTCTTCCTGGCCAAGGCTAATCCTTCAATTCAGCCCTTCATCTGACCCAGCCTCATCTCCTCCTAGATCTTTTTCAACCATTTCTACATTCTCATGACTCTTGACTCTCTTCCTTTTGGTTGACTCTTGCTCTTTGACCTACATATAGACTCAGGGCAAAATTCGTTCCTATAAAATGTATGAGACTGGTTTTAAACAAACTTGCCAGAACATATGAGTGTTGTCCTTCAAATTAGTCATAGAAGGCCCTGTATTCATGAAGATCATACTTGTGTTTACCACTTAATAACAAATGTTTAATAAATGCTTTTCATTCATTCATAGTGTAAAAAAAAAAGCCTTTCCTTGGCCCTGTTACTGTCTTAGGCTTTTGTCCTATATCTCTCCCCACTTACGGCTAAAGTTATAAAATGAGTAATCTAAGCTCTTTGCTTCCACTTCCTCATTCTTTGAAATCTTGCAATCTGACTTGTACCCTGTCTTTGATTTTATTGAACATGTTCTCCCCAACGTCACCAATGACTTTTTTCTTTCAAATTTTATTTTTTAAAACTAAACACCAAAAAAGCATCTATATACACATAGAAGGCAAAAAGAGAATTAATTCCACATGAAACTAAAAATTTCTTCATACCATTTGCTTTTCTTTTCAAAGTATATAACAAATTTCAAATGCTAGGTTCAAAACTGTCCTGCTGTTTTTGTGCTTCCCTCCGAACTTCCTGTTTTCTTCTGCATATTTTCGGAAACATTTCAATGGTGGTCTTTTTTTTTGACATCACTATTTTTGTCTGATTTTTAATTTTTTTGTTGTGTTCCTATTTTCCCTTTGACATCACTATTGATAAACCCCCAACTCCCTCTCCTCCTCTGAAATTATCTGAGGACAAGGGGGAAAAAGCCCTTGTAACAAATAAGCCTAGTTAAGCAAAACATTTCTACACAGTGGCCATGGCCAAGAATATGTGTCTCTTCCCCATCATGAATCCTTCACTTCAACTGTTAAAGGAGCCTGGACACAATTCCAACCTAAATAATCTCAAAGGTATTTCTATCTACCTCTGTGAGGAGGTAGGTAAAATACTTCATCATGGGTCCTCGGAGGGGCAGTTGGTCACTGCTGTAAGTCTTTCAAGGTTGTTTTTCTTTACCGCGTTATTGTCCTTGTATAAATTTGGTGTTCTTTGGTCCTACTCACTTCATGCTATTCATGCTACCCAGATTCTTTGAAATTGTCTTTTTGTCATTTCTTATGACCCCAAAATATTCCATCATATTTATGTATTTGTTCAGTCGTTCCCCAAATGTCTAAGGAGCAAAGATGTGCCATTGGATTGCAGTTCTTTGCTCCATCCTTCAACCCACTTCTTTTAATCCTCTCCTCAGGATCAGAAAGTTTGTTTTACCTGTGACAATTTCCTCTCTAGTTTTACTCTCCCTCTTTAACTTCCCCCCTGCCTATTCCTCCTTTCCCTGTTGAGTCTGATGCATTTGTACACCCAATCCTTTTGTGTGTGTGTGTGTGTGTGTGTGTGTGTGTGTGTGTATGTTCAACCCTCTCTTGTCTACTTCAGATGAGATGCTCATCTAATGTCCAGTCCCCTTACCCCTTCCTCTGTCTTTGTACAGTCTTCTTGTGAACTCCAATTATGAGAAACAGCAAGTCCTTCCCCTCATCCTTTCTTGCTCCTTTCTACATTAGCATATTCCTTCTTTTACCCTCACTTTCTCTTTCCTCTCTTAAACTCTCAGGATAAGATTAATCTACCTCTAAGACCTCTGTTTTTTGTTTTTGTTTAATTTAAGTCTCTCAATACTCTTTGAAATCATAAAGGTTCAGAAGAGGTATTTGTTTCTTCTCCTGTTAGAATATTAGTCTCAAATGCATCATCACAGAGCTGTTTTCAGTTGCTCAAATAAATTTTCCTCTTTCGGTTTCTTTACTCTTGTGTTTGTATTTCAAAGCTCCAACTCATTTTTCATCAGAAAAACTTGAAAACATTCTGTTCCATTAAAAAGGTCCATTTTTTTCCCCTTGCAGGATTATATTCAGCTTTACTGGATAGGGTATTCTTGATTATAAGCCTATCTCTTTTGCTCTTTGAAATATTGTATTCCAAGATTTCCTCTTCTTTTTAGTGAAAGCTGTAAGGTTTTGTGTAATCCTGACTGTAGTTCCTTGATATTTGAAATACTTCTTTCTGGATGCCTGCTGTATTTGTTCATCTTTGATGTGGGAACTATAGATTTGGCTATGATATTCCTAGACTTTTCCTGTTAAGAGTTCCTTTTTAGGGGCAGCTAGGTGGTGCAGTGAATAGAGCACCAGCCATGGAGTCAGGAGGACCTGAGTTCAAATGCAGCCTCAGATACTTGACACACTTACTGGCTGTGTGACCTTGGGCAAGTCACTTAACCCCAATTCCCCTGCCTTCCCCCTCAAAAAAAGGAGTTGCTTTTTGGAGGGGATTAATGGGTTCTTTCCATCACTACTTTGCCCTCTGGTTCTAAAAGATCTGGGTAGTTTTCATTTACAATTTCTTTAAATATAGTGTTCAGACACACATGCATACAATCTCTCTTTTTTAAAATCATGGTTTTCAATAATTCTTAAAAGATTTCTTTGTAATATCAGATAGCTTACATTTTCTTGGATTTTTTATCCAGTCTTTTGATTTTAATATTTCTTGCTGTCTCAGTAAGTCATTGATTTTTGTTTGGACTGTATTAGTTTTTAGAGAGTCCATTATTTGAGTACCTACCATTTCCCCTTCTACGCTATTCTATCAGAGCTTTTATTTCATATTTTATCTTTTGCTTCCTTTTTTCTTGGTATTCATGCGGTGCCTGTGGAAAATCCATTTTTTCTCCTTGGAGTCTATGTTTGTAGTTGCTGTAAAGTTAGATTTATTATAGTTTTTTGTATCTCTTGGTATTTAATTTAATCATCTCCAGCTTTAGTGGCTAAATTGCCAGGTTCTACCCTCTGCTGCATTTTTTGGGTTGGATAGTTGGCCCTGCTTGGTCCTGCCCTGGGTCCCCTGGATTCTTGAGCTGATCTCTACCTCCTGGGGTTAGGTTCACCTGAGGCTTAGAGTACCAGATCTTCAGGGCTCTCTCTGGGGTCTCAGGACAGTGTTAGGGACTTGAGACTCTCTGGGCCTGGGCTGCCCTGGTCTGAGCATTGCATCACTGAGCTGGTTGCTGCCCATTGCTGTTCCTCAAGGCTGCCAAAGTCCCTAGCCTAGGACTTTATAATAACCTTGGTATTTTCTCAGGAAAACCCTCTGCTCTACCTTTTAACAAGGAGGGAGGGACACCACCCAGGTCCCGTCTCCAGTCATTTCGGTACTTATCTTGCTTGGGGGTAGAGGGGCTCTCTTATTGCTCACGGATGGCTAGCTCACTAGTGCAGTCCTAGGGTAGAAGAATTCACTTACTCGGGCTTCACATTGGATTTCATCACCATTATTCAGTCTGGTGCAAATGTCAGTGTTTTGCTAGAGTTGGTATGGAGCTGGGCAGTGTGCCTCTGTTCAGGCAGCTACCTTGTTAAGAAGGATTCCAAAGTCCTCTTAATTGTCTTTTTCTCATTTCTCATTCTTCTTGACTTTTCTTTAGGCTTTGCTATTTTTGACCACACCCTCCACCCTGATATTTGCTCTTCCCTTGGTACAAGTGATACTGTTCTGCCCTAGTATTTTCTCCTACCTGTCTGACTACTTTTTCTAGGTCTCTGTCACCCATCAGCTTCCCCCAAGGCTCATGCCTGGCCTGCTTCTCTTTATACTCTTACGTGGTGGTCTTATCCATTCCTATGACTCCAGAGATCACTTCTATGCAAATGACTCCCAACCTCTTCACAGAGCTTTAATCTCATTTCTGACTTCCCAATGGATATCTATCCCTGACACCTCCAGTTCCATACTCTCCTCTCTTTAATTTATCCTCCACACAATCAGCAAAACCATCTTCCTAATGTGCAAATCTGATCACATTATTCCCTTGCTCAACAACCTTCAGTGGCTCCTCATTGTACCTCTAAGCACAAATTCCTCACCCTGGTATTTAGGGCCCTCCACAATCTGGCCCCAACCCACCTTTGCAGCCTTATTCCATATTCATGTTCTTTATACTCTACTTTCTAGCCAGGGTAGATTCCTTAGTCTCATCCTCTCTTCTACCTTTGGCCATCTGCACTCCCGTAATCCTGGAGCACATTTCCTCTGTGTCTTCACCTGCCATAATTCTTCTCTTATGCTGTCCTCTCTATGAAACGTTTCTGCTGCAGTATAATGGGGCAAAACACCCCAATGCATTTGGACCCAGAAAACCCAGAACTTAATCCTGATGATGCCTTCACTGACTTCCCCTCCTTGAAACCCAGTTTCCTCATTTGCAAAATGAGATAATAATACCTCAGCTCCTTAATTTCCAGGGTTGTTTTGAGGATCCTCGATATTCACATATATTATCTAGTTTCATCTGCTCATATTACAAATGAGGGAGTTGAGGCCCAAAGAGATGAATGACTCGCTCAACTTGTCATTTGAATCCAGGTCCTCTGGCTCTCATTCAGTTTCTTCGCCATGTTGCTCAGATGATCACATAATATCCTCACATTTCTTGTAGCACTTTGCCCTTCACCCTTGTCACATTTAGCATCTTTATTCGTGTGCTTGCCTTTTCTTCCCTTTTTGAGTGAAGCAATTGTGTTGTTTTCCATTTCCGTTCCCCCAATACCTAGCACAAGGCCTTGCAAACTGCAAATGCTTATTCAATGTATGCCAAGCTGAACTGACAATAGTATTTACATGACCAAACTTCACAGGTTTGGTGTGTGGAAAGCACTTTGTTTCTAATGGCTTATTTTTTTTTTTTTGATTGACCATCAGTACAAGTAATTAAACTGGCTTAGTAATTATTTGCACTTTAGTTACTTAATTTCAGTGAATAAAGTATCATAAGACATGCCTCTAAATCAAGGGTTGTTAACCTATGGGTTAATATTACCAAAGGATCCATGGATAGATTTAAGGTGTATCTTTATTTTCACTAATCTCTAACTGAAATTTAGATTTTCTTCTACTATTTAAAAACATTATTCTGATAAGGGATGCATGGGCTTCACCAAACTGCCAACAGGGTCCATGACACAAAAAAGGTTTAAAAATCTTTGCTATAAGTCTTCATCAGATTCTCCCCTCCCCATTTATTATTCTCCCTATAATTGTAGCTACTGTGTACTCTAGTCTTTGGGTTCTGCTTTTTTTTCTGCTTGGCATTTTTATAAAGGTCTTCTGAAATTTCTTTGTATTTCCCCTACTTGCTGATCTTAATTGCATTGTAGTATTCCCATTCCATGGGTCAGCTACGTGTCACAGTGGATAGAGCGCCAGGCCTGGAGTCAGGAAGACTCATCTTTGTGAGTTCAAATTTGGCCTCAAACACTTACTAGCTGTGTGATTCTGGGAAAGTCACTTAGCACTGTTTGCCTCAGTTTCCTCATCTGTAAAAAGAGCTGGAGAAGGAAATAGCAAACCACTCCAGTATCTTTGCCAAGAAAATCCCAAATGGGGTCACTAAGATTGGACATGACTGAAACAACTGAATAACAACAAAAATTCCATTACATTAATGTACCATAATTAAACATTCCCCTACTGGGGACATTCAGGCTGCTTCCTAGTTCTTGCTGTTACATATAATCCTGCCATGAAATCGGAAAGCACTTTGCAAGCAGTCATGCGCTGTACATGTTAGTCCATCTGGGAGATGCTTTGAGATGTGGTAGAATGGTACTTTTGTACTCTCTATTCACTTAATCTATGTTTGTTGACTATGAATGGTGGAGACAGCACTAGACCCAGAAACAGAACCAGGCTGAAGTCCTGTCTCTGTTCCTTATTAGTTGGGTAACCATGGGCAAATCAATTTCCCTAAGTTTTCTTTCCATCATCCATGAAACGGGGATAATATTACTTATCCCACCTATCTCATGGGGTGTTTGTGGGATGATGGATTTAACTGACTTAGCAGCAGGAAATGTAAGTTATCTCTACAGCTCTCCCTCTGGTTTGGGATTTCTTATGGGCTTTGCCTGGTGTGAAGCCCAGCAATCTCATAACCATTTCAAACCTGAGTTCTTTGTTCCTTTATCAGAATCTTCACTTCCCTCTTACCCTGTCTTTCTATCTCTGTTTTTGTTGTGTGCTACGACTAGATTGCCATACAGCCCTGAGAGTAGCGCTTCCTCAGCCTCTCTAACCCAACATATCACACGCTTCCCCCAACAGAATGTGGCAAAACTGTTCTGTGAAGCGATAGGTGTGGCAGACTTCCTTCCCCTATCTCCACCCTTCTCTTCCTCTGCTAGAGCTGGGGCCCATCTCTTTAGCTGGAGACCTGGGAGAAAGGGATCTCCCCCTCCCCACATTACTTATAAATCACAGACTCTTTGGCCCAGATCAATATTTGGTTCCCAAGATTTGTTTAGAGGACAATGAAACAAGGTTCCAAGGCCCAGGAGTAGAAGGACAATCCACGTTTGCCTTTGGGAAGGAGCAGCCGCAGCTTGAGCCCCTGGATTTTTTGGCCTGGCCTGTTGGGCTTCTAGTCTGATTGGTAGAGGTCTTCTTAACTGGCTCTTTAAGTCAAAACTTTGTGTGTGATTTTGGGCAAATCACTTCTGCCTGGCCCTCAGCTTCCTCATCTACAAAGTGAGATGTTCTTCAAAGTATTTTCTAGTTCAGACAATTTAACAATCTATAAGAGTATGAGTATACTTAGTTGTTGCAAGGAAGGGTTCTATTGTGTGGGGTGATGGAGAGCAAGAGAGGAAGGGAATCACTGGAAAATGGCAATGATCCAAATTATATATCAAAAAAGCAACTAAAAAAATTACTTATAAGTATAGTTCATAGCAGGATCATCTGCAATTGCAAAAACAAAACAAAATAAAAACGTGGAAGCAACCTTAATGTCAAACAACAGAGAAATAGTTTAATAAATTGTGATATATTAACATAATGGAATACCATAAAGAATAATGGAATAAGGAATTAAAGTGTGCAAGTATGAGTAGTATAAAGAGATCTGGAGAGATTTTTATTAAATAATGCAAAGCAAGAATCAAAAACCAAAATCCAGAACTAGAATCATGGGATAGACAATTCTGACCCTATGAGCCGTGAATGAGAATGGATGGAGAATCCTGGTGGGGACTTCACAGGAGAAACTAAAAAAGTTTGATGGTGCTAGCTGCATTAAAATTAATTAATTTTGTGTAAATAAGTTTAATGCGAAGTTATATTTAGAAGATATATTGGACTCCATGCCATCTTGGGGAGGGAAGGAGGGGGGGTAAGAAAATCTGGAACTCAAAATCATGCAGAACCGAGTGTTGTAAACTAAAAAACAAAAAATCTTAATTAAAAATAATTAATTAATTTAAACATGTAAATACTTATTAAGCAAGTGTGGTTATTTGCATTGATGTTTAATTCTCAATTTCTAATAAAACATTTAATTTTAGAAAAAAGAATCTATGGAATGTGTGGACCCAGAACCTCAGCTTTTCTTCCCCTTGAATCAGGACAGACACTTGAAGATTGGCCCTGGCTCACATCAGGCTAGGGGAATTTCTTTCAAATGATAGAAGAGGAACAAAAAACTAAGTTACTTCTTTCTCTTTTTTTGAGACAGAATTATGGTAATAATAAGAAATGGTGGTCAAGAAAAATATGGGGAAAATCATGAGGCCAAAAGAACCAGAGACAGCCAAGGAGAAAGGCGGGGGAGGTAGGCTTCCCCTCCAGCAGACTGAGGCTGGCTTCCTGAGAGAGATCCTTCTACTGAACAATGTCCAGGGCCCATGGGGATAAAATTGGAAAATCCCTGAAGAGGACACTTCTTTAAATTCAGGAATCTGCAGATTCCCTGGGGGGGAAATCTTGTGCCAATTCACCAGCCTCATCACCCATGAAACTTCATAACAGGCTAAGTCTTGCTCTCCAGTGGGACAAACCCAAGCCCCTCTCCTCCTGTCATTTAAGGCATTTGCTTTATCTAGAACACCCTTCACTGAGCTCTCCTAGTTCAATTCCTGTCTCTGTCCCTCATATTTGTACCCTGGGTGTGTGCCCCATGTATCCCCTATCCCAGTACTCAAGCACAGGACGGAGCACAGGAAATCATCCTCATGGTACAGTGACAGTTTGGTGTCTGGCTCTCTGCTTGAGAGGTGGGTGGTAAAGGCCCTTCCTTCTCATGCCTTCTCCCCTCTTGAGGCAAAGCTTAGGGAAGAAAAGGACATTAGCTCACATTTATATAGCACTTTCCTCCAGCTTCAACATAACCCTGTGTGGAGTTGGGTAGTGGAAGGATTTTTATCCCCAATTTAAAGATAGAGAAAACTGAGACCCAGAGATATTTAGTGATACGCCCATGGTCATGGTGCTAGTAAGCTGCAGTCAAGACTAGAATCCCGATCATTAAATTTAGATTTAGATTCAGATGAGATTTTAATCTACTCCAGCACCCTGACTTTACAGATAAGAAAACCAAGGTTCAATTGCACAGGGGAATAGGCAAAAGTAAATAGTAAATAGCCAACCTTAGTTTTGAAATGTCATCTGACTCCCAATTCTGTGCCCTTTCCACTACAAATATAGAAGAAATTCTGGTAATAGTTTGGGTGGTAAAGGGATTAGAAGAATTGGCTACAATATTTGTTTTTAAATGAATAGGAGCCATATAAATTTTTAAAATTTTTTGTTTTTAACATTCTTTTTAAAAATTTTGAGTTCCAAATTCTCTCCCTCCCTCCCGATTCTCCCCTACTCACTGAGAAGCTAAGACATGTATCAATTAAACATGCGATATCATGCAAAATATATTTCCATATTAGCTATCTCTCAAAAAAAAAGGCCAGGAAAAATAAAGTGAAAAAAAACCATCCTTCAATTTGCACTTAGAGTTCTTGATAAATATTATCTTCTATATGTAGAACACTGTGCTAGCTGCTGGGAGAGAGAAGCCCAAAGTTTATTCCATCCGTAAAGATTTGCAGAATGATGGAATATGTGAGTTGGAAGGCATTTCAGCAGCCAGCTAGTCTAACCCACCCCTAAAAGGAATTCCCACTCTAACATATCATTTCGGTGGTCATTCACCCAGGAAGGGCACTACCTCTAAAGGCAGCCCGGTGAACTTTTGATGGCTCTAATTGTTAGAGTTTGGTGGGCTTTTTTCCCCCCTGATGCCAAGCCTAAATTGGCTTTTTTTTGTGATGGCCACCCATTGATCCTGGTTTTGACCTCTAAGACTAATAGAACAAGTCCAGTCCTACTTTTTCACATAACAGCCCTTCAAACACTTGGCAACAGACATCATGTTCTTCTAGAATCTTCTCTTCTCCAGGTTAAACATCCACAGATCCATTAACATAATTATAGTCATTCTGACTGAATTCCTGTGGGGGCTCGCTGGCCTATCAGTAGAGACACAGAGACTGGGCCTTTGATTTCATTTGTATATGGGGCTCCTTGGTAAGGAAACTCTCTCTACCCAACAGCTCAGCACTTTTTCTGCAACTTGTAGTCTTAGGAAGTTGCTTAGATAGACTAGAACACTAAGTTATATGACTTGCCCAGGGTAGACCCAGGTCCTTCAGGGCCCAAGGCCAGCTTTCCAATCATTACACCACTATCAACGTTCCTCTCACACAGTGGTGCCTAGAACTGGTCACAATGTGATGACTAAGCTAGAGCACAGTAAGTTATGTTCCTCTTAATGCACTTTGTTAATTCTAGTAAGTGGAAGTGATTCACACAGATTTTTATGGTACGAGGTAATATGAATATGGTGCTGTTTTACGAGTACACAGGAGTGGTAGAAGCAAAGTTTACCTGGTGCCTTTCTAGCTGTCTAGTCAACACTTAACTCTTCCACAAAATCTTTGATCCAGCTCTAGCAGCTTCCTGTTCCTCAAGCTTAAATCTCCCCCTGCCACTTCCATACTTTTTCACTGGAAGTCCCGGCCCTCTGAACTGCACCCCTCCACCCAATCCTAGACCACTCTACTTTCTCACTGATGCTTAATTTCCCTGGCTTCTTCAAGACTCAGCCCAAACCCCACCTTCTGTAGGAGGCCCTTCCCAATCCTCCCATCGTCTCATGCCCTCCCCTCTGAGATGGCCATCTTGTGTGTATCTGCCTGTTTACACACAGTTTCCCTGTTAGATTGTGAGCTCCTTGAGGACGGAGAATATTTCTGCCTTTCCTAGTTAGAGCTAGAGTGGAGTAGCAGCTGTGACTTTGTTGCTGTTCACCCTTTGTTCCTGAAGAGGACCAGTGACATCAGGATGGTAATGTCTTGACTGGCAAGCAAACTGGATTTAAGTGAGTCATCAGCCCAACTCTCTCCTCCTGAGTCATTGGAGGCCAGAGGTAAGACAGGTCAAGAGACTGTCAATGGCACCTGATGCAGTGGGAGACCTTGACCTTTTTAAGCTAAGGTCTTTCCCAGGAAGTTTGTCTGAGGCAATGCCCATTCAGTAATTACAGGCTAGGTAAGAATTTTGCCTTCATAAAAGAACCAGTCTGAGAGGGGAAGATCTTCAGAGTTTCTTGGAATAGTGAAGAAAGCTGATTAGAAGTCAGGCCTTTCCCCTTCCCTAATCTCATCTGACACAAAAAGGCTATGTGACCCTGGACAAATTTACTTTTCAGGGCTCTCTCAAACAGGGCTTCATGTACTCTCAACTACAGCCAGATCTAAATGAGTCTGGGAAATATTTAACAAAATAAATAAAAATACAATGAAACATAGATAATGTTAATACATGGTTTTCTGAGTCAAGCCTGAAAGGATCCTTTTACACACACACAGTTGAGTATGACACCACTGCTCTACACAACTCTCTGAGACTCTAAATTGCACAGAAGGTGCTAACCTGGATTGGTAGGAGGAGTTTCTCACCTGGGATTTCCCTATATCAGTGGTTCTCAAACTTTTTGGTCTAAGAACTCTTTTTCACTGTTAAAATTATTGAAGACCTCAAAGAGGTTTTCTGTATGTGAATGACATAAATGACATCTTAGTGATGAGGGTACAGTCTCTGGGAACCCCCTTGAACCTGGAATACAGGTGGCTCTCTCATTGTCTGTCATCTCCAGGTAGCCTTCAGCTATTTTCCCACCCTGGAGTCTGACCTTCTCCTGGTCCCATCGGGCTCCTCCTCAAGACCCTCCCTAAAGCCCTCCTCTAGTCACCCCAGACCACCCCTCAATCCCTCCCACAGTCTTTCTGTATATAATCTCCAACTTGCCTCCATGAGGACGCTCAGATCCAATCGAGCTCAGTAGATTGAATCTGGCCCGCTTGTGAAAACAGGCATCACAAGGGCTGGGATTTCTTAAGACAACCGTTATGGTGAATCCCCAATAAACTTTGTCTTTTCCCTTGGCTGAGAAGGCTTGAGTCGCATTCTTTGGGCAGGACCTGGCGTGTAGGTATTTTGGGGTCTCGAGCACCCCTAGAAACCTATGGTTCCCTATAATCATTTTTCTTAAACCTCTTCATTAGTACTATGAAAATAGTTTTGACCTCAAGGACCTCCTAGAGAATCTGAGAGTCCTTGGACCACTTTGAGAACTACAGCCCTATGCCAATGAAATCCTAGGTCCCTTGTATCTCCAGTGCTTATCACAGTGCCTGATACATGGTGAGCATTTAATATGTTTGTTGACAGACAAAATAAAGAGTGCTGTGAGAAGCTTTGTCAGGCATGGCCTCCCAGCCCACATCCGGCCCCCTGACCCACTTCAGACAGCCACAAGTCCCACCCTACTGCTTGCTCCCAGCTGAGCTCACTCAGTGGAAAAGGCTGATAGGACTGTTAAAGCAGGGTCAAAGAAGATGTGAGATAACAAGTCTGGACATTGCTAAACCCTGGCTCCTCCTAGACCCTGAAGTCTCCACCAATGATTTTCCACAGCATCTAGTGATTTTCCAAGAGTGAATCTGCTCTCCCTTGTACTAGAACCACTCACCCACCCCAGTCTCAACTGTTTATCTTTTGTGAAGTTTAGATGAAACAAAGGAGCAAAGAAGACAAAAATCAAGAAACCACAACCCGCAGCCCATAGATTTGTAAGCTGGGAGAAACTTGCTCGACATCACATAGCTAGTAAATGTCAGAAGCGGTATTTGAATCGACATCTTTTTGATTCCAAGAGGCATTTAAAATCACCAGAGAAGAGGTTCAATGGCCTTCTATAGACCTATGCAAAAGACGTTTCAATAACAAATTGCTTTATGCAAGTAGATGGGGACAGTGGATCAGCACAGGGCCAAAGGAGAGATGCTATGTTCTTTCATCATCCTGGGTATTTCTTATGTCACAGGAAGGGCACAGGGAGTGGCTGCCAGCTGCTCACACCATCAGGAACATGCCCAACGCTGACTTACTGCCTTATTTTCTAGGTGCCTGTCTGCCTAAGCACAAGAGTGAATTTTACAGACCTAATCCTTATGTTTGGGGAGCTTCTGATCTACTAGCATGTTTCAGGGCCAGAATCTCAGTCAGGGTCAGAAAAAAGAATCCTCCTGCAGACTGGGGTGGGGGTGGGGCAGGGGTGGGGCTGAAGTGATCTGAGGTGAGGCAAGTCACTTAACCTCTTCTGGGCCCCATTTCTTTCATAATATGATTGAGTTGGACTAGATTATCAGTTCTCAACCTTTGTGGTCTCAAGATTCATTTGTTGAGAAAAGCTTCTGTCAGGCGGATCATTTCTATTGATATTCACTCTATTTAAAATTAGGACCCCTTTACCCTCTTAAAAATAATTGAGAACAGTTTCTGTTGGGGGGGAAAAGAGGGTCATATCTATCAACATTGTCCCTAACTGAATTTAGGACCCTTTTATATTCTTAAAAATAATTGAATAGAGTTTCTGTTTAGGTGGGTCGTATCTATCAACACTGACTGTAAGTGAAATTAGAAGCCTTTTACATTTTTAAAAGTTAGGTGGGTCATACCTGTCAGTATCTATCCTAATTGAAATTAGGACCCCTTTACAGTCTTGAAAATGACTGAGAAGAGCTTTTATTTAGGTAGGAGCTATCTATCAATAGTGAACCTAATTGAAATGAAAATATCTTAGTGTAATTATGACAATAATTTTGACCTCGAGGATGCCCTGAGGGCTGCTCGGACCACACTTTGACTAGACGGTCACTTTCCAGTTCCAGACCTCCCAGAGCCCCTTTGCTGGTGGCAAGTTGGACTGGACAACCCCAAGTAAGGTCTTTTCCAGCTCTGAAAACTTATGAATCACCAGGAAGTTTAGGGTCCAACCGCCGGTACTTAGGCTCATCCATTCATCTCTGAGATCATCTCTGCAAAGTGCTTTGCCAACCTTACCCTAGATAATATCTTTCTTCCTTTCTGGAAGGGCCAGAGAGGGTATCACTCCGGGAGTCTGAGGACCGGGGTTCGAATCCCAATTTCAGTGGGGGGATGGGAACTTGGATTTGAATCCTGTTTCTGCCACATCCATTCCCCTCTTATGGGCCTGGGTCTCAGGGTTAGAAAAAAGGATCTTATAGATTTCTCCCCCCTCCCCTTAGGCAAACTGGGGCGGGGGAAACAAGTCACTTGCCCCAACCCCCCAGGGTTCAGTGTCCTCCCATGTAAAATGATGGAGGAGGAGGAGGGTGGGGTGTTAGGTAAGGCCCCTTCTAGCCCCAAATCTGTGAAATAGAGTAAAAATAACGGGGAGGGTGAAGGGACAGGGCTGGGGTTGCTGAGCCCCTGGGGAGGGGGGGTGCCCCTCCTGCCCCACCCCCCCCCCCCCAGAGGTCAGACGTGGGGGAGGCCTCGAGGCCCTGCGTACCTTCTCCTGGGCCCTGCTGAACTTCTTCTGCATCTGCTTGGCCAGCAGGCCCGCACTGCTGCCTGAACGCTCGGCCATCCCGACCTGCCTTGTCCGACTGCCCGACCGACCGTGGGCCCCCCAGGAGCAGCCTCTGTCACCCTGTGGTTTTCCTCCAGGGCTGCCTGATGAGGAAGTGCCTGGCTCCCAGCATGCCTTACATCCTGTGGTGGGGGGGGGAGCGGCTCCTGCTCTCCTCCCCAATTACCACCCCCCCCAACCAGGATCCCGGGCCTAGACTACCACCCCAAGGATTCACCCTGGGGTGGGGTAGGGGCCACAAGACCCTCCACCCAGAGGGTGGGGGTGGGGAAGGATGGACACCTGCTCTCCTCCCCAAATAATCACACCCACCCAACCCCCAACACACACCCCAAGGAAAGAGGGCTCCTAGGCCCAAACCAGGCCCAGACCTGACCACCCCAAGGATTCACTCTGGATGTAGAGGAGGGGAGGGTCTCCTGGGCTCAAACCAGGCCCAGACCTGGCCACCCCAGGATTTACCCTGGGATTGGGGGAGAGGAGGATCTCCTAGGCCCGAACCAGGCCCAGACCTGGCCACCCCAGGATTTACCCTGGGTTTGAGGAAGGGGAGGGTCTCCTGGGCCCAAACCAGGCCCAGACCTGACCACCCCAGGATTTACCCTGGGATTAGGGGAGAGGAGGATCTCCTGGGCTCAAACCAGGCCCAGACCTGACCACCTCAGAATTTACCCTGGGTTTGGGGGAAGGGGGGGTCTCCTGAACTCAAACCAGGCCCAGATCTGCCTACCCCAAGGATTCACCCTGGGATTGGGGGAGAGGAGGATCTCCTGGGCTCAAACCAGGCCCAGACCTGACCACCCCAGGATTTACCCTGGGTTTGAGGGAGGGGAAGGTCTCCTGGGTCCAAACCAGGCCCAGACCTGACCACCCCAGGATTTACCCTGGGATTAGGGGAGAGGAGGATCTCCTGGGCTCAAACCAGGCCCAGACCTGGCCACCCCAATGATTCACCCCAGGGGGTGGGACTGGGACCATCAGACCTATCACCCAGACCCACAGGCTGGGGGTGCAAGTGGGGTTGAGGAGGGGTCAGGCTCCTCAATCAGGGCCCATAAGACTTCTTCTTTTAAGTCTTTCCCTCCTGCCTCCCAGGGGGAAAGGAAGCATCTGTGCACCCTCTCCATCTCAGGCCTTATCCTGGGAGCTGGGGAAGAGTTTTGAAGAGCAGCTTTGGAGGAAGGCGGGACAGAGGGCAAGTACCAAATAAAAATCCTGTCTTCTAGGAAAAAGAGACGTATCACCTCTAAATGCATACTCTCTCATCCTGATCCTCCTTAATGCTAGTGTCTTCTCGTTTGATTATCTCTCGTTTGACTAATCTATCTTGTCTGGGCATAGTTTTTGCTTTGTTGCCGCCTCCATTTGACTGTGAGCTCCAGGAGAGTAAATTTTGCTTTTCTTTGTATCTGTAGTTCATAGTTTGTCTTTTTACACCTTACTCCCCTAACTCATCTTCTGCTATCCAGGGACACTGGCCTCAGTCCCCCAACTATGGGGCATTTTTCACTGGCTGGAACATCCCCAAGCCTTGATTGAGCTCCCTCCTCATCTCCATCTTATGGCTTCCTTCAGTTCCCCTTTCCAGTCTGAACTGAACCCTTCCCCAATTCCAGTAGAATATAATATGCTCCTTGAGGGAGTGTCTAATTATTTCTTTGTGTGTGTGTGTGTGTGTACTAATATCTAAGGGCCTAACACAGTACCTGGAAACCACTAGTAAACCATCAACAAATACCTGTTTAACTGATAACCTGGCCAAAAGGAGGTTGTTACAGTTGGCTAGGCTTGAGGTGATGAGGTCCCAGACCAGGGTCATAGCTATGGAGATAGGAGGAATCAGAGCAGAGAGGAAGAATATATGAGGACTTAGAGTTTTAGAGAAGGGGATGGGATGTTGGTACCTCAGGAGACACTAAGTCTGGTACAAAGAACACCCTTTGGCCAATGCCAAGCTATTCTCAGAGAGAGACTGCACAGAGGCATGCTGGGAAGTCTGAGGGACCTGCCTGCAGCCCAGCTGTTGCCTTTGCCCACCACCATCTATAGACCATTCCCTTAGGAGGGTCTCCTTTTCTTTTTCCTCCCCTCCGTTTCTCAGTTATTGGCTCTGAGTGCCCGAATCTTTTGGCTAACTTCTAGTTGTCATCTAGGTGCATTTCTTAATTTAGGCTACTAGTGTGACAGGGTAGCTGGTCTAAGTTGGATTTTCTATCATTGCAATAAGAACCTTAGTCCCCCTTGTCCTGTCTTCAGAGTAAGCAGAAAAAACTGCTCCTTTTTCTTTAGACATTCAGTCTTCAGAAGCAAAAAGAATCAATGAACTAACCAACAAGCATTTATTAAGCACCTGCTAAGTTCCAGGTATTATGCTAGGTCCTGGGGACATAAATACAAAAATGTAATAGTCCTTTGCCCTATAAGAACTTACAATTTAGAGAGAGGAGGTAGTATGTAGACATATATGTACATGCATATATAGGCATATACAAAATAGAGACAAATACAAGATAATTTTATGAGGAAGCCATTAACCTTTGTGTGTATGTGGGGGGATTTTTTTGGGGGAGGGGGAGAGATCAGTAGACTTCAATTAGAAGACAACACTTGAGCTGAGCTTTGAAACTCTGAGATTATCTCCAGTTTATCATATATGTATATATATACATATATATATATATAATATATATATATGTATACATATATACATACACCTTCAGAGCAGGGACAGTGGTTTTTTGTTTTTGTTTTTGTCCTTCTTGGTATCTGGTGTGCTTAGTATAGTGCCTGGCACATAGTAGGCGATTAATAAATGCTTGTTGGCTGACCTTGAAAGAAGCTAAGGATTCTAAGATGCAGAGGTCAGAAGGAAGTATGTTACAGGCCTGGGTCATGGAGACCAGAGAGGGAGTGCCTTGCAAGAGAAACATTAAGGATGCCAGTTTGACTAGACTGTAATGTGTGTGGAGGTAAGTAATTTGTTACAAGGCTGGAAAGGTAAAATGGGGGCAAGGTTGTGAAGGGCTTTAAGTGCTAAACAGAAAAGCTTATATTTGCTCTTGGAATTTCTTATTTTTTCTTTTTAAAAAAATATTTACTTATGTTTCCCCCCAATTACATGTATAAACAATTTTAACACTTAGTTTCTAAAATTTTGAATTCCAAATTCTCTCCTTCCCTTCCTTCTCTCCCTTTCTTATACATATGCAGTCATGTGAAACATATTTCCATTAGTCATGTTGTGAAGGAAAACACAGGAAAAAAAATAAAGTAAAAAAGTATGCTTCAATCCGCATTCAAGCTCCATTAGTTCTTTCTTTGGAGGGAGATAGCATTTTTCATCAAAAGTCCTTTGGAATTGTCGTAGATCATTGTATTTATGGTATTAGCTAAGTCATTCACAGTTGATCATTGTATAATGTTGTTACTGTGTACACTGTTGTTCTTCTGGTTCTGCTAATTGCACTTTGCATCAGTTCATGTTAAGTCTTTCCAGATTTTTCTGAGAGTATCCTGCTCTTCATTTCTTATAGCACAATAGTATTCCATTACATTCATATACCACAACTTGTTCAGCCATTCCCCAATTGATGGGTATCCCCTCAATTTCCAATTCTTTGCCACCACAAAAAGGGCTGCTGTAAATATTTGTGTACCTATAGGTCCTTTTCCAATTTCTTGAGCAGGTGACGCAGTCAGACTGGCACATTAGGAAAAATAGCTTTGCAGTTGTGTGGAGGATAGACTAGAATGGGGAGACTAGAATTGAGCAAACAAGTCCAATTAGGAAGTCATTTGGAAAGTCCAGGAAAGAGATGATAAAGACCTGAACTAGGGTGGGGGCTAGTGTGAAGGAAGACATGAGACATGAAGAGATGTCATAGATGTATAAATGATAAGGTTTTACAAATGATTAGATATGTAAGATGAGGAAGAATGAGGAGTCAAAGATGATGCTAAAGTTTTAAATCTGAGGGTATGGAAGGATAGTGGTACTCTTGAGAGAAAGAGGGAAGTTTGGAAGAGTTAGGTGGGGAGAGGGGAGAAATATATAATTCTGTTTTTTTCACCTATTAAGTTTGACTTGTAGTTCAAAATGCCCAATAGCTATTTATGGTGATGCGTGATTAGAGCCTCAGGGGAAAGACTGGCTTAGATAAGTGTAATATCAATTGAGTTGGGACTTTCTTACTGTTTTAAAATGATTAATTAAGTGTCTTTGAGTCTTACTAGGTGCTAAGCCCCAGGCCCAAACCCCAATTACGTGTTAAACCTATGTGGGTGTGAACTGGTAACAAAGGTGGGGCCCCAGGTGGGGCTAACTAAGGGAGGGCCTAGTTTACACATGAGTTTGAGTGATAGGTTTGGGACATCAAAGGCTCTTAGACCACTGGGTTTAAGTTGCCTCTTTTTGACAATTTTAGGTCGCATGGGTGAGTTGTTGGTAACTATGAATTGTATTGGGTCTGTCTGTTGATGTTTGTAATTTGTTTGTATTTTGCTCTGAAGTTCAGGGTGCTGGTCTCTTCCCCTGAACTAAGTGAATGATATTTGTATGCTGAATTAAAGTAAGCTTGTCAACCCCTTAACGCTGCTTTCCTCAGTGAAGCAGATCCAAAGAACCTATGCTTTTGCAGCATGCTGGTAGCGTTCTTGTTGTTGGGCTTGTGTTGATCTTTTACCCCCACAACAGCTGCTAGCCAGATTGTTGAAACAACAAGGCAGCTAGGTGGGCCAGTGAATAACTCTAGATTTGGAGTCAGGAAGACTTGAGGTCAAATCCAGCCTCAGATGCTTACCAGTTGTGTGACTTAACCTCAGTAGGCCACGTCTGTAAAATGGGGACAATAACAGCACCTACCTCCCAGGGTCGTCACATGGATAAAATGAGATAATGTTTGTAAAGCGCTTTGCAAAATCACCATTTTAGTTATTAGCTATATAGCTCTGATACTCATCTGTATAGAGATGGTGACTAAGTCCATGCGAGCTGTTGTGGTCACTCAGTAAGATGCTGTACAAATAGGGTAGAGACTTTGGTGTTACCCACAGTGAGGGGATGTGATATGGATAATGATCTAGTAAGGAGACAAATGGAATGGATCAATAGGTAAAGGAGAACCAGGAGAGAGCAGGGTCATGAAAGCCCACCTAGGAGACTGTATCGAGGAAGAGTGTCAAAGGCTGCAGGGAGGGCAATAAGCATGAGGACTGGGAAAAAGCCTCTAGATTTGGCAATTAAGAGAACATACATAGCTTTGGAGAAGGGAGTTTTAGTTGAAGAGGTTAGAAGCCAGAGTGCAAAGAGTTGAGGAGTGAATGAGAGGAGAGGAAGAGGAGGCCATGAGTGTAGATAACATTTTCTAGGAATTTGACTGTAAAAAGAGGAGTCAGAGGATGATAGCTTTAAGGAATGAAGTCTAGAGAAAGTTTTTTTTAAGGGTAGGGAAGACAAGCCTGTTAAAGGGGCAATTTGCTGGAGAAGATAGAAGAGTGGTGGGATCAATGTATATATGTGTGTGTACACGTGTGTATATTTATTATATACATATTGCATATATACATATATACACACATATGTGTGTATATATATATATATATATATATATATATATATATATATATATATATACAGAGAGAGAGAGAGAGAGAGAGAGAGAGATCCTGTTGGGGATAAAACCTATCTCTTCATCAGAGATTGGAGTAAAGTAAGAGCCCAAATGGCTGTGAGTACATTATTTTCCTTCATATCTCATGACCCCTTGATATCATATCCCATTTTCATTCTCACTTCAGTCTTCTCTTCACCTGATGAATTATCTCATCTTCAAGTTTTCCACACTGCCCTTCTGTGGTTGGCTCAAAATGGAACCCATTGACCTTCCAAAGGGCTGCTGGGAGCTGATGATCATCACAAGTTATCTTATCTTCTTATTCGCAGTGTGAAGATCCTGTTGTCCTGTTGCCTATTTTAGTTCTAGTTCTGTTGTGCTGATTTATATTCAGCTTGTGGTCCTCTATTTTTGACTACCTCCCTCCAATCCTCCCCATTCCCCCGCCACCACCCCAGTCTTCTTCCTTTTTTTCTTCTCTGGACTGGCTCTTAACTCTTTGCTTTCTTCACTCTGGCTAGTTCCTCTCAACTTTTTCTACCTTTCTGCACCGCACTATTTCTCTCCACTCTCCCCTTTTATCTCTTTTCTCCATCTTTCCTCTCTTTCCTGCTTCTTCCATTCCCTTCCTCCTCTCTCTTGTCTTCTCTCCTCCTTTCTTCTCTTTGTCCTCATCTCTTCTCCCTTTCTCTTTTCCCTTCTCTGTTTGCTAGCATGTATCTAGGAGGCCCAGTTATATTCTGATTCCAATTTACCACACATCCAGGCTAGATATTCAATGAATAGTCAATGAATATCAACTTAATGAGTACTCTGGTGTTGTACTTTTGGCTCAGTTGTGTAATTTTATCATTATGAATCTTCCCTTCACTGATGTTGAGCCAGTCAGTCAATCAACAAGCATTTATTAAGCTTTTACCAGGCACCAGATATTGCACTAAGTGTTGTGGATACAAAGAAAGGCAAAAGACGGTCCTTAATCTTAGCCAGTTCCCATTCTAATGGGGGAGGCAACATGTGACTAGTGATAGTAATAGCTAACGTTAATATGGCACTTACTGCATGTCAGGCATTAAGCGCTTTATAATTATTTTCTCATTTGTTCCTTGTAACAATCTTGGGACGTAGGCACTATTATTACCCCATTTTACAGATAAAGAAACTAAGGAAAAGAGAGGTTAATTGCCTTGCCCAGAGACACGCAGCTAGTAAGTGTCTGAAGTCACATTTGAACTCAGGTCTTCCTAGCTCCAGGCTGGTCACTCTAGCCACTGCACCACCTAGCTGCATAGGAGATGTATACGAAGTACATTGGAGGGTAATCTCCGAGGGAAAGGCGCCAGCAGCGAGAGAGACCAGGTAAGCCTCCTATACAAGGCAGGATTTAAGGTGAATCTTGAAGGAAGCCAAGAGATGGAGATGAAGAAGGACAGTGTTCTACACATTGGGGATGGAGATTGCCTCCACTCCCACCCCAAGCCAAGGTGTAGGTCTGGAGATGGAAAATGGAGTGGGGTATGTGAGGAATAGTAACACAGATCTAAACCCTTCTTTGACCAAGAGTTTCCGTGGCCTAAAATTTCATCCCTTTGGTGGCAGGGCCTATACTGTCTTTTGCCTCTTTTTGTATCCCCAGCATTTCCAACATTGTCTGGCACATAGTAGGTGCTCAGTAAATGTTGATTATTGCCCAGGGTTGAGCTTCTCTAAAATTAGCTAGGCTGGATTTCAGACGAGAAAGACAAGCCCGTCATCTCACTGATACTTGAAGCTTTCCCAGATTTCCAGCTTCATGGAGAAGGTGAAACTTTCACCAAGCCTTGAAAGAAGCCAAGGGTCACCTTCAAGGGAAAGGTGAAGAATACGGGTGAGGGGTACAGCCGGTGCAAAGGTATGGAGGGCAGGACTTAACCAAAGCTTTTGTCCTGCTGGTATACCCTTTGAGCACTGCTTTGCTAGGCATGCTAGGCAGAGGGTATGCTCAGGAAAAGCTTAGTCAAGGATAACACCTTGTTAATCAAGTTAATAAGATGACAGGATGAGGCCTTTGTCCTGGTACAGCTCTTGGATGGAATGTCGAGGCTATCTGCCCAGGATACTCACTGATCCAATGTCTCTCATTAAGGATGGCTGATAGATTGATAGCCATTTTTTACACCTCAGACAAAATCCTCTGGCCTTACCTTTAAAAGGAATTAGGAAGGGAGAACAGAGGAGGCATCTAAGTATTGCAGTGGATAAAGAGCAATGAACTTGATGTCAGGAAGACTTGAGTTTAAATCCTTCCTCATCTGTAAAATAAGGAAAATTAATAGCACCTACCTCAAGGGTTGTTGTGGGGATCAGATGAGATAACCTACTTACATTTTGCAAACCTTAAAGTGCTATACAAATGTTAACTGTTATCACGTTATCAATTTGCTTCCTCTATTTTAGCTGTTATCAGTAGGACAGAGTAAAAGACTAAATGTGAGAATGGCTATCAGAAGAAACCACATCGCTCCAGAAGTTCTTGAAGTAAATAAGGCAATGGTGTGGTACGGCACTATGTCAGGCTGGTAAAAGATTAACGGTCCCTCCCAAAGGCCGTTCTTTGCAGTCTCAAGTGGGTCAGATTATTCCTTCTCAATGATTCCTTCAGCTCTTCTCCTTAGGCAGCCACTTCTCTCAGCCTTCTTCCTTGACTTCTTCTGGAGAGTGGTTTTACTTTCAAAGTGAATTGGAGAAGACAACAGTAGGGGAAACAAGCCCACCCTCTCTGCCAAGCCTGAGTTCTCATAGCTTCCTGCAGCCAAAGCTGCCGACACATTTACCTAGAAAGTGTTAAGTCCAAGTTTCTCTCCCTAGTCTGGAAAGTAATGTGTAGTGAATGAATAATTCCCTTTCTGTGGCTCAAGCCCCCAAGCAGAGAATTTCTCTGGCAAACTATATACATTAGTTGTAAAATTAATTTCTCTCTCCTCCTCGCCTTCCTCCTTCCTCCCTTTTCCCCGTGTTTGTACAAGGACACGTATAGATCAGTAAGGCTACGATTAACCGCATTGATCACGTTTAAAAGAGAAAAAAGAAAGACAAAGCAAAGCTTTGAAATTTGTATTTCTTAAATTTATTAATAAGTTTTGTTCCACTTTCTTAGAGTGGGATGGGCTAACTTGTCAGTCAAAGTCTGGCTATGTCAGTCCAGTCAGGGCCACTCTGAAGGGGATGGGTCAAGATCTACTCTTGAGCCAGTGGGTACTATTCTTGGCAAGGTCAAAACAATGCTACCTAAGAAAAAAATGTTGCAACGATTGGATCTATCGCCAAATTAAATGAGCTGCCCGAGGAGGTTGTAGGTTGGCCCTAGCAGGAGGTGTTTAAGAAAAAAACTATATGACCATAAAGAAAAAGACTATATGATCTTCTTTTACTAGAAGTCTTCCCTATCCCTCTTAATTCTAGTACCTTCTCTCCATTAATTGCTTCCAATTTATCCCATGTATAGGTTGCTTTGTATATATTTGTTTGCAAGTTGTCTCCTCTATTGGACTATAAGCTTCTTGAGGACAGAGACTATCTTTTGTCTCTTTTTGTATCTCCAGCACTTAGCACAGTGCCTGGCACATAGTAAGGGCTTAATAAATGTTTATTGATTGACTGATAAAGTACATATTTGTAGGGGGAATTCTTGTGCAGTTGTGGGCTGGACTAGATGACTTAGATTTCTTCCAGTTCTGAGATTTTATGACTGTGAAATTCATTTCATTAATTTCAGCTGGGCCCTGGACACATTTATGCTGTTCTTCAACTGGACTCCTACCTCACTTCCCAGCCTGTATCGGTCATTAGGGTGGGACTTTTTTTTTTTTTTTTTACTGTTTTCTCTTTTGGAAAGCTGATGTAATCAAGTACCTTTGATGAGTCTTGCCTTTCAAATGTAATGGCAAGCAAAGTGAACTTTCTGTTGTCTTTGTTTTGGAGGGCTTCTCAGCACTAAGCAATCTTTGAATCAGGAGTCTTTGATGACCTGCCTACCTCAAGGGAAGGCCTAGTTCACATAAGTTTGAGTTGCATGGTTGTGATGCCCTTTGACCTTGAGAGGTGTAATAAGATCTGAGGTTGGCGTTTTGCCTTTGGGGGTGCATTCATTGAAAGAGTGTTGGTGATGAGACTCTGGGTAACCAGTGAAGCAGCACCCCCCCTCCCCCCTGGCTTTGAAAACCCAGATGTTGGTGCTTCTCAGGTAACTACTAATTGTGATTTGGTTAGACAGAAATGTTGATCTGTTTATATTGTCTCTGTTTGTAATTTCTGTTTGTATCTGCTTTGAAGTTCGTAGTGCTGGCTTTTCCCCTGAATTAAGTGAATGGTATGTGTATGTTAAATTAAAATAAGATTGCTAACCCCTTAAAGTGAACATCTTTATTCATGTTATCTTTTTTGATCTTCACACCAACCCTGTGAGGCAGGTCATGTTATTATCCCCACTTTACAGACGAGGAAACCAAAGTTAAAAAAAAACAAAAAACACCACCACAAAACCCAAGGTAAAGTGACTTGCTCAAGGTCACATAGCTGGTAAGTGTCTGAGGCAGGATTCAAACTCATTCTTGACACCAAGACCAACATTTGATTGCCCCATTAACATTTATTAAGTACCTACTGTGTGCCAGGCCGTGTGCTAAGTGCTTAACACTTAAGTAAGTTGGCTAAACTATGCTTGGATGATAATTAACTGAATTTCTATAAGTCGGTTTAATTCTAGATGGAAGGAAGCATAGGACATTTGATATTTTGATCATTTGATTTTATTTGGTCTGCATTTTGTCTGCATTTCTCACAATATCCCCTCGTCCTGAACCTTCTCCACGGTCTCAAATTCTGCCGAGGAGCTGAGAGCCTTCGCTGAAAGATGGAACTTTGGTCTCAGTTGTAAGCAACAACCTGAAAAAAGGAAATTGCACTCAGCGTTGCTCCTGTTCTTTTCCTTTGAGACCCTGAGAGAGGAATAAAGGAGCAGGGGAAGAGAAGGAACGTAAAGGTAGGAGGAGGATGCCGAGTCTTTTGCCCTGGGAAATACCCAGTTTAATGACTCTACCCTCAGGCCACAGAGAAACAAGGATGGATTTGGCCTGCCATGGAGCTCTCACCATCTCCTGTAGGCTACCTAAGAAGGGAAAGGGGTGCTCTTGGGGTCCTGAGGACTAGCCCAATGGGACTCTTCCTACTGGTGCATCATCTGAGGTGGGACAAGCTCCCTTCTGTTGGATGACCTGGCAGCTGCTGAAGCTCTTCTTGTCCAGGGAAAGGACCCACCTTCCTACGGACCACCCCGGCTCTGTTCCTCCCCCGATAGCCACTTGAAACAGACTTACAAGTGTTATCGCCTCAGAGGCCAGCTAGTCCAACTGGTTCATTTACCAATGGGGCGACTGAGACCCAAAGAGAAGTGGTTTGCCAGGATCACATGGATAGCTAGTAGCTGACCAGAGACAAGAGTCGAACCCAGGTTTTCTTCTGACTCCGAAGTTAGAGTTTTCCCAACCTGACACAGTGTCTCCCTCCTTAATATTGTATCTGGCTGTGTGAAATGATAACCAAGGGGTATATGTGTGGGGAGGGGATCGTGCTTTGTCCTAGCTTCACCGCTGCCCCATCCCATCTCCTCCCCGCCCCACTCCCGTCCCTTTTATTTCCTGTTCTACCCAGTTCTCCTAGTCCGTGCTTGTATAGTGCACCTATGCTATTTGGGCCCGGCAACTGGGCTAACCTACGTTATTGATCCAAGAGATGTAGTTGGAGACTCGGGTGAAGATGGTGGGCTTCTTGGCAACGTTACAGCCCAGGCTGGACACAAAGCTGGTAACTCCACGGACAACGTACTGGCCATTAACCAGGCAGTGAAGAGGACCCCCAGAATCTCCCTGTAGAAAAGACAGATGCATCTTAGGAGCAGGCTTGGAGATTCCAGAAGCCAGGAAAGACCCATCAAGGATCCAGCTCTTAGATTCCACGAGGGACCTTTTGACTAGTTTTCTCAATGCTGACAAAACCCCTAAAATTCCAGGGAGGTTGATACGCAAGAAAAGGAGGCCGGGCTGGGGGTAGGGTCATCATTCCTGAAGACTTTGTCTCCCCTGGCACCCCAATTCGGTGGCACAATTTCTCTTCTTGTCTCTGCTTTCCTATCTCTTAGAGAAACTGATGCCCATGCTGGTAGGGCAGGGAAGGTTTGGGAGAGTTCAGTGATATGTCCTAAGATGGAGAAGGCAAGGACTTCATATTTCTGTTTTTGTGTTTTTTGAAAAAGGGGTTAAACGTGAAAGATCTCCCTGATCAATACAGTCGCCAGCCGTGATTCCAGAGGGCCAGCTGATGAAACATGCTGCGTACCTCCTGACGGAGATGTGCTCAATTCAGGTCTCTGCACGAGGCAGGCATTTTTATTTTATTTTATTTTTTTTTGCTTTTGTTTTTTTTGGAGGGGGAGGGCAGGGCAATAGGGGTTAAGTGACTTGCCCAAGGTTACATAGCCAGTAAGTCTGTCAAGTGTCTGAGGTCGGATTTGAACTCAGGTCCTCCTGACTCCAGCTCCAGTGCTCTACTCACTGCGCCACCTAGCTGCCTCTGAGGCAGACATTTTTGGACATAACAATCCGAAATTTGTTTTTGCATGTTTGTTACAAGGGTCATGTTTTTCTTTCTTTTTTTCGCCCTCAGTGGTAGGAGGTGGAAAGGAGAGGAAATAGATGTTTGTTAATTGAAAAAAAATTAATAAAAGAAAAGGAGACAAATGACTAGTGTCCAAAAACTTGGAATGAGTCCCCACATGTTTAAATTATGGGCAGTTGCTTGACCTGAGGTCCATGGACTATGTGGATAGATTTCAGGATGGTTTGTGAATTTGGATAGCAAAAAAATGAAGTTTTATGTTCACCGGGGTTGCTTTCCTTTGTAATCTTTTGAGTTTTATTTTATGCATTTGAGGACGTGATTTTGAGAAGGGGTCTATAGATTTCACCAGACCCCCAAATGGATCCACAACACACAAAAAGGCTAAAAATCTCTGCTTTGAAAGATGAAGCAGAGTCACCTAAGCTCGTTGGCTTCTTGAGAAATCTTTTGATCACTGTAGTAACATTTATAATAGTAGTAGCTGATATATTTGTATCGACTTTAAGGTACAATGGGTAGTTTGGTGCTTTTAGCTCCATTTTACTTATAAGGAATTTGGGATTCAGAGTCCCTAAAGTCTTACAGTTTGTAAGTATCAGGGTTGAAATTTGAAAGGAGATTTCTTTTGACTTCAGGACTAGCCTTTTTTTCATCATATCGTTCCACCTCCAGTAAAAAAAATCCATTTACCAAATTCATTTGGGAGTTTGCCAGCCACCTATCAGCCTTATTTGTAAAATATGTATTGGGGAGGGCTTTAGCATGGGATGCTGAGAAAGTAGCACTGGGCAAAGAGGAGAAAGTTTAATTTTTTTTATAGATGTGTTTTCCCCTCTCTGTTACTACTGGAAGGAGAGCTGGCCAGAGAACTTCCTTAGAAAGAGTGTGGTCTATTTGGAAAAGAAATGTCTGAAGAATGAAGGGTAATGAGAACCAAAGAGAAGCATTAAATTCAGGAAAAGGCTAGAGATAGTTGGGGGAACAGGGACTAGAAAGGCTAAAGCAGCAGAATACTCCAAATGGGTCTGTGCTCTCACGGATTTGGGTATTTCCTCCAAAGATGAGGCTTACAATCCATCCATACCTGGTCATCCTATATGTCTCTTGTCTATGTCTTCCCAAAGTTCTCCACAGTAGGTCCACTCAATATGCTAGAGGTTTTTCTTAATTTCCCTGCCTGTCTGCCTATCATCCTTTGCCCTTTCTACATGACCGGCCTATTTTTCTCTTTCTATTGTATAAGTTACATTACATGAATTTCCGTCTATTGTATGAATTATACGAAAGAGTCCATAATTTCTATCTAATCACAGAATTCCTTGATGACTTCTTTTACTCTAGCATGGAGAAGCTAATTCAAGGAATTTTACCAGAGAAGACATTAATGAGTCAGCGTTTTAGGAGAGGCACAGAAAGAAAAGCGTATTGCTTCTCCAGAGACCAACAAAATAAACTTACAGCTTTGTTTAAGGCCATCTCCTTCATAAAGTTTTCTCTAGTCCACTCACTCAGTAATGACCTTATTCTCCTAGTGATGCACATAATACATCTAATGCACATCCATTGTGCATTATTTTGTATTAGAGTTAATTGTGTATGCTGCGCGCCCTTACAAGATTATAAGTTTGAGAGGCATGGTGTGTAATGGAGAACGCTGGGCTTGGAATCAGGACAGAGTGGGTTTGAATCCCATCTCCCTAGTTGTGTTTACTTCTTAGTGCTTCTTTTGGCTTCTGGTTTCTTTATCTGGGAGATGGGAAGAAATAATTATACCTCAAGATAGAACTTCCTTTATCCTGTTATAATTAAGATGAAATGAGATAATGTTGGCAATGAAATCGTGACCATCAAAGTACTATAAAAACATCCACTGTTTTTGTTTTTGTATATCCAGAACCTGTCATAAAGCCTTGAATTCAGTAGGTGTGTGATGTTTGAATTAAATTTTTTATAAGTAAAGGGATAATCTTTTGTGAACTTTACCAGGGAGGATTGAATTCTTCTAATTTTGAGGTGATAGAAATATAATACTTTCTGAATGTTTCCCTGTCTCTCTTGAAGGGAAGGAAGAGAAGATAGAAATTCAGTAACCACTGAGTAGGTAGGACTATGGGGAGAATGTTACAAAACCAGCCATGGGATCAAGACATATTCTGATTGGCTGAAGAGTGAATTAGAGTACATTAGAGACTGGACCAATGATCTGGATTCAAGATGAACTTGGATTCCAAGTTCAGAAATCCCAAATAGAAATGGGGGGTTTCTTAGACAGAAGTAGTCATTCGCTTTCTGTGGCTCCGATGTTAGCTGGATGGTGCTTCTAGGCTAGAGAGAATCTTGAGCTAAACTGTCCTTAGGGGACTAACTATGGGTCATTAGAATACATTATCATTTAAGAGTCACCCAGTTTAGAACTAGGTAGTTTTTCTTTTATTCACACATCTAATTACCCTATTCTGCTATATTACTTCTGAATCTGTACCTCTTATTTTCCTGTAAATAAATCTTAAAAACATGCTCTTGTGGTCTGGAACAAATGGTAGGCAGGGGTAAGAAGGGGTGGTGATCAGAACTGAGCATTCATCTATAATAGCTTTACTGGCAGAAGTGGCTTTGAATCTGGTCTGTCTTTGCACCTAGAGAGCCATACAGGTTCGGGGACCAGCAAAGTCCAATGCCTCTCATTGAGATTCAGTGATGTAGGAGGTTTACAAAGTGGTACAGGTAAAGCTTTGGGGCCAAATGCAAAGTCTCCAGGAAGGAGCTGAAATTTCTGGAAAACTGACTGATCGAGAGAGGTGAGGTCTAAATCCCAGGATTCGATTTCTTCAGAGCCTTAGACAAAGTAAGGGAGATTAGTAAGAAAGGACAGTGACCCACAGGATTGGATTCTAGGGTAAGCTGGCCTATCTAAGGGTAAACCAGGGAGGTCCAAGTTAAGTGAGAACCAAGCATATCAGTCCTGGCCTCTTGTGTGTGTGCATGCGTGCGTGTGTGTGCGTGTGTGTGTGTGTGTGTGTGTGTGTGTGTATGTGTGTGTGTGTGTTCTACATTGTAGTGGGCAGGGAAAAGGAGGAAAGGCAGAAGGCTGGGGATTGAGGGTTGGGGGATGGGCAGGAAAGGCTTTGGATGAACAATGCCGCTCTGTGCCCACTGGGATGACTACAGAAAGTTAAGAAAGCAATTGAACATAAGCAAGGGACATTCTGCCTGGGAGCACTGATTGGTCTTAATTGCATGCACCCCCCTCCCCATCCTGTCCTGCTCCAGAGCCCCAGGCACAAAGTCATTGAAAAAGAATAACACACACACAAACATAGATACATACGTGTGCCCATATATGTTTGTAAAGACAGAGACCAATGAGAGAGATGAGTGTTCCTAGTTTGTTGATTGGATGAGAGAAAACAGGTCTGTTGTTGGGTTTGATTTGTGAGAGAATGCAGGAAAGGGAGTGAGAGGAGAAGGGGTTGGTGAAACCTCCGAAGAGGAAGGTGAAGACAGAGGAACCAATCTCCCAACTTCCTTGCTCTCCCCGCTTTGAAGAGGGGTCTTACTACAACCATTGCTTTCCTACCTGGCATCCAGACCTCATGCCATCCCCTCCCACACACACACCATGGTGTTTTTGATGGTGGAGCCCCAGTAGGAGCTGGTGGAGCGGGTGGCATAATCCACCACTGGCAGGTATGCCTGCTGTAGGATCTCAGCCAGCTGCCCATTGGCTACATGGGACACAAAAAGCACAAGGGATAAGCTAGTTACCTGAGTCCTGAGTCCATCTTCACATGTGAAGCATGGCTACATCCTCAGCTTCCCAGTCCCCAGTGCCCCCTCTACAAATCATTCTCCTGCACACGTCCCAGCCCCTTTTCCTTCAATGTGTTTTTGGAAATTACTATGTTTATATGTGTTGATATCATATCTATCTTTCCTCTTTCTCCTGTTATACTGTAAACTCCACAAAAGCAGAGACTATCCTTGATTCCTATCCCTGATTAATATATTAATTAATACGTTATAATTTTGAATTCCTATAACTCATATTTATAATAGCACTTGTCCCTTTTCTGTCTCTGAACCTTTGACCAAGCTGTGCCATATACCTGGAACACCCTTCTAGTCTGACAGGCTGCCATCCTATCATCAATCATTTAAGAATTATTTAAAGCCCTTTACCTCTGAGAAGTCTTCTGAAGTTATCTGAGAAAGGCTGATGGCCTTTCTTGATCCTTTCTCATCTGAACCTGGAATTGCCCCAGCTCCATCCACTCCTACCCATACTCCAATGATGTAACTACTCTACCTGCCCTTTCTATGGCAGCAGTAGAACTAATGGTAAGGGTGCTGGACTCTAAGTCAAAGAGTTCTAATCTCAGCTCTGCCACTAGTTAGATGTGTGACCTTGGACAAATCACTTTACCTCTGGCAGGCCTCATTTTCTCACATGTACAGTGAGGGGGTTAGACCATATGATGGCTAACATTCCTTTTAGTTTCAAAGTTCTATGACTGACTCAAGGATGTAAGAAAGTACCTCATGGGTCACTATGGTCTTAGTTTGTGTGTCCTTCTTACTGTATCTCTCGGGATTGATGTGTGTCACGTGTAATGAGCCTCCTGAGAGCACAGACTATGTGCATGTTACACGCTCGGCATAGAGAAAGGGTTCGTCAAAGCTTTCTGGGTGGGTGACAGGTTCAGTGACTTACTCTTGGTCATGCCCCAGCCTGTGATGTAACAGGGATTGTTGTTGGCCAGGATCTGACCGGATGGGGGCAGAGTGCCCAGCTAGACATAGCTGTTGAGGGTGACACTCTTGCTCAGGCGGAGCAGGGCAATGTCGTAGCTGTGGGCAGAAGGGAGAAGGATCATTCACGTACCAAAGATGGACTCTGTCCATTTAGAAGGCTCTTGGCCCTCCTCTGCCTCTGAGCATTTGTCCAGGTTATATATACCCGTCAGGAACATGCTGGTAAACGTTTCATAACCAGTTCTTCTAAAAGGCAGGACACACTTTTAAATTTAATCGACATCATAAACCTTTTCTCCATCACTTTCTTAAATCTAGACAACAAACAAAATAATAAATCATCATCTTAGTATCTGTCACCTTGTTCACCTTTGTAGCTGCTTAAGGCAGCCAGGTGGCCTAATGGGTAGAGTACTGGCCCTGGAGTCAGTAAGACCTGAATTTAAATCTGGCCTCAGACACTCACTAGCTATGTGACCCTGGGCAAGTCATTTAACCTTCTTTGCCTCAGTTTCCTTATCTAAAAAATGATCTGGAGAAGGAAATGGCAAACCCTTCCAGCATCTTTGCCTTGATGGGGTCACGAAGAGTCAGACACAATTGAAACGATTGAACAACAAATGCTCACACTGAAATTTTAACACATAACTTCTTTAGGTCCCAGTTACTTCAACTCTAAGAAGAAGAAGTTGGATTAGATAATCTCTAGGGTTCCTTCCAGGTCTAATCTTATGACTAAGAGGTCTCAGTTCCTTCTGGATCCACAGGGTACCTTGCCCAGAGCAGCCCAGGCCATGGGGCACAGGATTAAAGACTCAAGTCTCAGTTATTTCCTGACCTCCTAGGAAAACACATGAAGGACAAGAGCCAATACACCTCCCCTCACTCCCGTATACACACTGCACTCAGATGACTCCCTCCAAGGAGTCATTGACCATCACTCACCTGGCTGCCACATTGTTGGGGTTCCAGTATTCATGTTGCACAATTTTGCTGATGCTCACATACTGTTCAGTGCCATTGTTCTGGGACAGGTTGTGATCTCCAACCATGACTCGGAAATTCAGGTTGCTGAAGGGGGAAAATGAAACCATGAAACCTATGAAATGAAACCTATCACAGCTCAGGTGCCTCATTCTATGTGCCACGTCACATCTCCTTTGGTATGAAAATAATTGGCAAGGTAGTCTTGTTTCACACTCAGGAGTAATAACAGTTCACATTTATCTGCTATCCACATCCAGAGAAAGAACTATGGAATCTGAATGCAGATTGAAGCAGACTATTTTCTCTCTCTCTTTTTTTGTTGTTTGTTTCTTCTTTCTCATGGTTTTCCCCTTTGGTTCTAATTCTTCTCTCACAACGTAGAGATATGTTTAATATGACTGTATACGTATAGCCTATATCAAGGTACACCCTGTCTTGGGGAGAGGAGGGAGAGGGAGAAAATTTAGAGCTCAAAATCTTATAGAAGTGAATGTTAAAAACTAAAAACAAATAAACAAAATTTAAAAAAGAAAGAAAATTCACCTTTGTCTGGTACTTTAGGTTTCTAGAAGGTTCTATAACCATTTGATGCCTCTTCACACCAACCTCAGTGATGTTAAGTTCTATTATTATCCTCCACTCACAAGTGAGGCTATTGGGGGACTCAGAAAGGCTACAAAATACTTAAGGCAGGCGTACATCCCCAGGTCTTCCCGACTCCATGTGGCCCACCTGCTAAGTTAGCACACATCATCCAGCCTCCGCAGATGATACGCTCCTGTTTCAAGCCTTCAAAATAAAGATCAGTATTTCATCTGTGGCCCCTTTCACTTTCCTGTTTCAACAGTTTGAGTCTGTGGCCTAACCAGTCTAGACAGGAGAGTTGTAAAGACAATATTAGAATGTGGATGTGATCCCATTAAAGGGTTTGTTTCGGTACAAACCCTTCCCCTTCCCATGGATACCCGGGCTTCCCTCTAGAAGGGCTTCGATATGTAGATCCCCTTATTAAAGTCACCGATTCTTCCTCCAGGTTCTGAACACTCCTCTCCTGGCCACACCAGAAGATGCATGATACACACAGAACTCACTCACAGATGCTGAACACCCAGACCTCACTTCCTCCTAACCAATAATAATAGCTTATATTTATATAACACTTTAAATCCTCAAAAGCACTCCACAGATATTATCTGATCCTCACAGTCCTCTGAAGTTGGTTTAACTATTATCCCCATTTTACAGATGAGGAAACATGCCCAGAGAGAGAGATTAAGTGACTTTCCCAGGATTACATAGCTAGAGAAAATGTTTCAGGCAAGATTTGAACTTTCGGACAAGTCCAGAACCTCAGTGGCTTTCCTACACCAACTTCCATTGGCACCCAGAGAAACTAGTACTTCCTTTTTCCTTACCTGTCCACACAGTGAGCTGCTGTCACCACCCAATTCTGGGTAATGAGAGTCCCTCCATAGGTGTGATACCATGAGCCTCTAGATGAGTACTGGAGAGAAATCTAGAAGGAACAGGTAAAGGAAAAGAGGAATCAGTGATTGTGATTGCTTGTCTCCCCTCTTTATCTCAGCACTCCCTAAGTTCCATACCCCTTCCCAATCAAAAGATGATGGGGCTTTTTGAAATGGAAATAATATTCTCTGCCTGAGACTTCTCAAGAGATCTGGCCTCAAAGAGCTGTGCAGAGCCTCATAGTTCTGGATTCTCCGTAAGTCTTTCAAAATATCCCAGAGATATACTTCCTTCTGGGAACACTAATCTAGGTGTCTGCAACCTAAGAGTTGCAAGGTGGATATTCTTCATCAATTTATGACCTTTGCCTAAATACTATGGACAGACCTACCATTCAACAATAGCCTGCAGCCTGAAAATCTGAGAGGGAATGGAATTTTTTAGTAAATCAAGCTATAACTCTGAGAAACTTAGAAATACTTATGTGAAGTGAACAGAGCGGGAAAAAAAATGAACCCGGAGAACAATTTATGTGATGACCACAGTATTGTAAAGTAAACAACATTGAGATGTCGCAACTCACATTCAGTGAGCAATTGTAACTTCAGTTACATAGTAAAGCATTTGAGATGATGGGCTATAGGCACAGAACGAGGCATATACTGTCAGAAATGTTGATTTGTTTGGCTTAACTATACTTTTTTCATTCCAAGAGGCAGTTCTGTTGTGTGTGTGGGGACGTCATTGGGAAATGACAAAGATGTTAAAAAATGAGCATCAATAAAACTTTAAAAAAAATAAAATTATATTCTCAATATAATTGAAGGACTAAAGAGGAAGTCACTGAGAAGTGATAAAGATGTTAAAAATGAGTATCAATGGAGCATTTTAAAATGAGATTCTCAAGGTAATTGAAGAAATAAAGGATTAGGGAATTCTTCCGTGAATACTTTTCTGATGGGTATACAGTAATTTCTTAATGAATCAATTTGGTAAATTGGTATAATTACAAAAAAATTTCATTTAGTCCATTAAAGTTTTAAAATCATGTTCCTCTCATGAGGTAGGTAGTGAGTCATCACGCCCATTTCTCAGATAAGGAAACAGTCTCAGAGAGGAACGCCACCATAAAGCCGGGCCATGACTGAAGATATCATGCTTTCCAACATATAAGTATCCACTTACCCAATATGCTGAAATTAGAGCATGGCTCTATTGACACGAAAGGGGGAAAATGCCTTCAGAGCAGTTAAATTATGCCCGCATGTGGTCAGTATGTGCGAGAGATGAGATGTGTGTGATGTATAAGCTGGAGTGTATGTAGACGATGAGACAGAAGGAGTAGGTGTGCATTTAGGTGTGTATATGTATGGATTGTAACCTAGAATGTCAAGGCTGGCAAGGGACCTTAAAGGAGGTTCAACTGCCTCATTTTACGGAAGAGGAAGCTGAGGCTTAGTGAGGCTAATGCACAATATAATATATGATGTGATAGAATATAACATAATATAAAACAGGACATAATACGTGATGCAGTATGATAAGACAGAATAAAACAAATCATGGGATTTTTCAAAAATAAGATTACAACATAACACAACACAACATAACATAACATGTATATAGTCACTATCTAAGAATAAGACCTAAATCTTCTGACTTCTAGTCCAGTACTGTAGTGGGTTTTATGGTATGAAGGATTGGTTGGATGTATGTGGAAGTGTGTATGAATGGTGCCTGGATGATGTGTGTCTGGGAGGCGAATGATGCATGCGGGGAATCATAAGATATTAGATTTAGATCTGGAAGGGACCTCAAACGTCATCAGGTCCAATTCCTTCATTTTACAGATGAAGAAACTGAGGCACAGAGAGGCTAAGTGACTTGCCCAGGGTCACACAGCTAGGTAAGTGTCCAAAGCAGGATCCAAAAGGTCTTCCTGACTCCTACTCCACCCTCTATCTAGTACACCCCTACCTGCTCTTATAAATGTATCTCTAAATGTGGTATATATCTGGGTGGAGGGACATATATGTCTGTGTTGTGTTTCTAAAGCCCAATTTCCAATCCTTCTGTAGTTAGAAAAAATGGTGGTTCTATGTGTCTTCAAAACTTGGATTCAAGGCCCTTGAGTTTTGCATCTAGCTGTATGTGGCTTATAGGGGAACCCTGAGTTTGAGGGAAGCCAGTGCTACATGGTCACACTTACCTGGGAAGGTCAGGAATTTCTTTGGACATTGCTTCCCTCTGCAACTCGGGCATTGATATCTGGGGAGTCCTCCAAGCCATGTCCTTTGGGAAAGGAAAAACAATGAGTAATGACTAGGCAACCTTTCAGTTACAATGGGTACCGAGGGTTAAGAAATGTCATGTGGAATTGCAAGGGATAACAACACAGGGTTGTCTGCTATTCACCCTTCCCTATCCCCAGAAGACTAGAGAACTTCATTGAGTCTCAGTTCATAGGAAAATTATGAGTTCTATGTCCATTCTATAATTATTCCTAGAACCCTAGCTTAGGTGCTCTCAATCACTTCAAAGATCCTTTATATCGGGGAGGAGGGGGACTGAGCTGGGAGACTTAACTCAGTGCCTGGCATATAGTAAGTGCTTAATAAATGCTTGTTGACTGACCGACCTAGAATCTTGCTGAAGTTCTGTCTCTGTGTGAAGTTGGCTTTTCTGCTTCCGGGGATTTGGGAGAGATATCCACTTGTCCCTTTTCTATCTCCTCCAATCTCATGACAAACCACAACTCGGGATTGTGGACTTACCCATACTTTGCCTTCCCTTCCCTTCCTGTCTCCTTTACAGAGAAAGGGAATGACTTTAATGGCAGAGTTTGGCTCCAGCCCACCTTTCTAGGCTAATTGCCCTTTATTCCCTTTCACAAATATTATACTCCAACTAATCTGGCTTCTTTGCTGTTCTCCATAAATGACATTTCAGGAATATACTTCCTTTTCATTATCTTCTCTTTGAATCCCTAGCTTCCGTCAATGTTCAGCTCAAATGATACCTCCTACACAGGTCTTTCCCTAATTGTCCCATTTACTTATATGTACTTCTCTCCCCCATTACTTTGTATTTATTCATGTAATGGGCCCCCTGACCCAGGATGATGAGGGACTTGCTCCCACAGGTTAGATTTAGTTTCCTTTTGTCTCTAATGTCTAGGGTCTTGCCCAAAGGTATTAATAGGTCTTTTTTGTTTGTTTGTTTAAAGGATTCAGTATACAGATTACATTAGGTATAGGACTGCTATTTATTTCCTTCATCATAAAAGAAATGCTTATAACACAAAAGACTAATAAGCACACTGACAAAATGCATAAAACAAGAAACAGTAAGCTATCAACCTTATCTATGCTCTCTAGAGAGGTTGATAATTAAAACATGAAACACTTTGTGGGCCTGCTGAATGGACATTTCACAGTCACCTTGGCTCTGAACTGGCTGAGCACTCCCTGAAGGTCCATGTCTTCTCTGAGAATTGTTGTAGTAGTACCTGAAGGAAGCAGATCCAGCTACCGGTGACCCTGACATCTCAATGACTCCAGACCTCTTGAGTTCATATATCACTGCCACAATGGGAAATATCTATTTCAGGATTGCTTTTTGATTACCTGTGCTTAGGGAAAGAAACAGAAAGCATGAGAGGTGACCAGGACCTTGATCAGGACCCAGTCTCAAACTTACTTAGAAAAAGCATATATACATTACTGCCATGTAAGAGAAGCCTTCATAGCTGGCATGGAGGAAAGAAAAAAGAAATCCATTCCCAACCCCAACTCCCACCAGGGAAAGTCTGAGAGAGAGCTATCAGAGTCCCTACCTACCTGTTCAGAAGAGAGTAAGAAGACAGTGAAAGCACAAGTTTTCTCTCCTCTTAAGGTCTATGAGGTGGGAGAATCTTTCTGTTCAATGGCCAACAGTTTTTGACACATCCTTTCCCCCTTCCAATACATGAGGACCAACAGGAAGCATCTGGTTGCATATGCCCTTTATCAAGAGGCCAAGGGACATTTCTTTTTGGAAGTGGTTGGGGTGCAAGGCTGCAACGGGTTCCCTCACTACACTTGTATGTATACTAGTGGCTTCCCCTGGTACGCTTGAGGTCAGGGGCTATCTTTATTGTTTTTGTGTCACCACATGATGATTAGCTCAGTGCCTGGCACATAGTAGGACCTAATAATTGCATATTGAATGGATGAATGAAAGATAGGGTATCCAAGACAGTCTTAGGTCAGACCAGTTATCTTTGAAGCCATCATCATATTTTGGATAGATCTTTTCAGAACCCCAAGGTTTGGGCTACTGAGAAGTAGGAAGCTAACAAACTTGGAAATAGGATGGATATACCATCTTACATGGGGGCAGCTAGGTGCTGGACCTGGGGTCAGGAAGACTCATCTTCCTGAGTTCAAATCTGGCCTCTGACATGTATTATCTGTTTGACCCTGGGCAAATCACTTAACCCTGTTTGCCTCAGTTTCTTTATCTGTAAAATGATCTGGAGAAAGAAATGGAAAACCGTGTTTTTTCTTTGCTAAGAAAATCCCAAATGGGGTTTAAAAGAGTCAGGCACAAGCGAAACTACTAAACAGCAACAACAAACCACCTTACATATGGAGTGGTCTCTGTGATGTCCTAGGAAGCCTCTCAGCACAACCCTTTCTCTGTAGGGTTACATAGACAGTGCTCAGGTGGTACTGGAGTTAACAGTAAGGGACCAAACCAGAGATTAGTGGTTGTTTGTACATCTTGTTTGTACATAGTTGTTTGGGAACAAGCATTTGTTAAGAAGCTACTATGTGCCAGGCACTGTACTAAGCATTTTTATAAATATTGTCTCATTTACAAGTCTGGCCACCGGCTTAAATTTAAATCCTGGTGTCATGGGATCTAGTGCATGCACAAAGTACATGAGACAGCATCTCCATGTGGAGAACCTGGGTAGCCCGCTTCTCAGGCTGTTCCTAGCTGGCAACCACGTGTTGAAAAGGAGGCTCTTCGATGTAATGATGCTGCTGCTGCTAGCTACCATTTATGTAGCACTTTAAGATTTGCAAAGTACTTTACAAATATGATGGTATTTTACCCTCACAACAAGCCTGGGAAGTAGGCTTTTTTTTTTTTTTTTTTTTTTTTTTACAGATGAGGAAACTAAGGCAGACAGAGATTCCTGCAGGAATGCAGCCAGCATAGCACTGAAGTTTTGAGGAGCTTTGGTATTGACTCCAGTCCAGCATTAGCTGATATGCAGGGTCATCAGTCAGTAATGCCGCCTTGTGATGTGAACTTGGTGGCACCAATGCTGTGGAGGAACTGAGCCAAGTTTTGTGCCTATTGTGGTATCAGGGAGAGTGTTGGACTCAGGGCCAGAGCAGTGAGGCTTGAACTAGATTAAAGTGCAATTGGGAAACACTTAACAAAATAAATAAAAATACGAAAGAACATAAATAATGTGATTATGTGGTTTTCTAAGTTAATAGGCACCTGCAGAGATCATTATGTACCATTTAGTGGATCACTTTTCTATTTGAGTTTGACATCCCTGGTGTAGGAAAGAATGTGCCTCAGAAGTGGCAAAGGGGAAATATTTATGCTTTTGTTCTTGCTACATCTTTAAGCAAATATCCTAGTCACAAGCCCCTAACCACTGGTGGAGGTTCAAGCATTAGAGGAGAGACATCCTCCCTCCAGGGCGCCCCTCTGAATGCCTGAGGAGTGAGAGGCAATAGAGTTGACCTGGCCTGGAGCAAGGGGGGGGTGGGGTGGGGGGGGTGGGGGGGGGAGAAGAAACATCTCCAGAGGAATAGCAATAACTGGTATTTATATACCACTTTAAGATGTAAAACTGGTTTACACATACTATCTCATTTTATGCTTACAACAACCCTGGGTGACAGTTATTCTTATTAACCTAATTTTACAGATGGGAAAACTGAGGTAAGCATAAGTCGTGTGACTTGCCCAGGTTCACATGGCTAGGAAGTATCGGAGGTCAAATATGAACTCAGGTCTCTCCAGGTTCAGTCATCTATCACCTGACTACCTCTAGAGAGGCTCATTCTTTAAATGTTGCTGTTATTCAATCATGTCTGACTTTATGACCGCAGTCGGGGTTTTCTTGGCAAAAATACTGGAGTGTTTTGCCATGTCCTTCTCCAGCTCGTTTCACAAATGAGGAAACTGAGTTAAGTGACTTGTCCAGGATTACGCAACTAGTAAATGTCTGAGGCTTGATTTGAACTCAGGTCTTTCTGACTCCAGGCCCAGGGCTCTATCCACTGCACCACCTAGTTGCTCCTTCCACATACATATACATAGCAGACCATAAACAGAAGATCTATGGGAAACTGTGACTCTCCATTCCATACTGCTTGCTTTTTTAAAAAAAGGATATGATAAATTCTGTTACTTTCTTTTCAAAAAAAATTTTCTAGATTAATTTTTATTTTCAGGTCCAAATTCTCTCCTTCCTTTTAGTCCCACCCCCACTTATTAAGAAGGCAAGAAATATGTATGATGTCATATATTTTTAAATTTACTATTATTATATATATTTGTAACATGTATTATCTTGCTCTCCCCCTTTCCCCCCCAACATGGCTAATGTGAAAGTGTTTTGCATGACTATATATATATATACATATATATATATATACATATATATATATATACACACAAATATACATATATCTATCTATCTATCTATATATATATATACAGAGAGAGAGAGAGAGTTTCATATATATATGTGTGTGTGTGTGTGTGTGTGTGTGTGTGTGTGTGTGTGTGTGTATGTATAGTCACACAAAACACTTCCACATTAGCCATGTTGCTGGGGCGGGGGGACGAGAGGGAGAGCAAGAAAAAAGGGAAAGAAAATATGCTTCAATCTGCAGTCAGAGTCCATCTGTTCTTTTTCTGGAAGTGGGTATCATTTTTCATCATGAGTTGTTGTAGATCATTGTATTGATTGAGAAGCTAAGTTTTTCCACAGGTGATTATCGTTACAATATTGTCGTTGCTATGTACAAGGTTCTCTTAGTTCTGCTCACTTCACTGTGCTTCAGTTCATATAAGTCTTCCCAAATGTTTCTGTACATGTTACTTTCAAGACTGTCCTGCTTGCCTGTGCTTCCTTCTGAATTTCTGAGGAAATATTGCTAGGTTTCAATTAATGCAAATAATGAATCTTATATTTGAGATTATCATAATTTTTAATATAATAATTTAAAAATTTTGTTACATTTTGGGAACTATTTGCTATTATTACCCAAGATATGGTCATTAGTTCTAGCCCAATGGAGATATGCTCTTGGAATTTGAAGGTGACCATGCAACAATATTCCTTATTTGCACTAATTGGGACTTAGCTGTATGTTTGGTTGGGGTTATAGAGAGCAGTAAGAAGGACAGTTGGTACAGTTAGATGGCACAGTGGATAGAGTACTGGGCCTGGAGCCAGAAAGACTCATCTCTGTGAGTTCGAATCTGGCCTTCGACTGGTTATGTGGTCTTGGGCAAGTCACTTAACCCTGTTTGCCTTGGTTTCTCATCTATAAAATGAACTGGAGAAGGAAATGGCAAGCCACTCCAGTTTCTTTGCCAAGGAAACCCCAAATTAAGTCTTGAAGAGTCATATACTACTGAATAACAACAAAGAGAGAGAATTAGGAGCAGAATTAGGAGTAGGGCTAGAAACAGTATTAGGGTTAGGGATGATATACTGAGTAAAGATTTCAGGGGAAAGTGAATTCTTTGTAGCCTGAGTATACTCCTAGCAAGAGCCTTTCAGAGGAGGAATCCACCCAAAAGGAAAAGTCTCCTTTTTTGAAATCCATAAATTCCTTTTATTTTTTGTTTAGATCTTGTGTCCCTTTCTTCTTCTTCTTTTTTAAAAAGTTATTTATTTATTTTTAGTTTTCAACATTCACTTTTATAAGATCTTTTTAGTTCTAAATTCCCCCCTCCCTCCTTCCCTTTGCCCCTCTCCAAGATGGCCTGCAATCTGATATAGGTTATACATGTACAATCATATTAAGCATATTTCCACATTAGTCATATTGTGAAAGAAGAATCAGAACAAAAGGGAAAGAACACAAGAAAGAAAAAAAAACAACAAAAAAAGTGAAAATAGTGTGCTTTGATTTGCATTCAGACTCTATGATATCTCTGGATGTGGATAGCATTTTCATCATGACTCTTTTGTTTCCAATCCTTTCTTAGGGGGAATAAATAGTCCTTTCACTCTCATCCCAGAACTCTTCCTGGTCAACATTTTTTCTACAGCTCTTCCTTAGTGAGAATTCCACAAAACAAACTCTTCTCTTCAGGGTCCTGACACCTCTTTCTCTTTGTATCAAAGCTACCTCCTCCCCTTCCCCCCCCACAATGAAATAATATCTTTTAAAAAAAAGTGTTATCAGAAGGTAGTTACAGGTTAATGGCACCCCCAAGTGGCAAAGTTTAAATGACAGTTATTCCAAAGAGCCATTGGTGAAGTCATCTTGTTTGCTTAGACTCTCTTCCCTAAGCCCATAGAGACCATTCTACCTCAATCTGAGAAAACCTTCCCACTGTAACCTTGGACCTCCTGTTTTAGGGGTAGAAGTTGGTATGGTATGGGTAACGTTCACTTGTAATGTGGGTGCCCCTCGGAAAGGAGTTAGGCTTTTGGGATAGAACATATGGGCCATCATGGAGCAGGTGATGATTTCCAGCAATTTTCCACATTGGTGTCAGTCACACCTGCCAGAGCCATGTGAGAGTGAGAGAGGAGGGTGAAGTTAGAGATAAGACAGAATGGCTTTTTCCAGAACATGCATACCCTATCTTTAATATGTCACCCTCTAGGGTCCAGAAGTTCAGTCTCTACCTTCTCTCTCCTTCCTTAGAAGCAGAATTGTAACGTGTAGGGGATGGGCAGAACCAGCCAGAAGGCCAATGAAAATCAGTCCAGGTGCTACTTTGGGCAAATGTGCTGTAATAAAACTACCTGATGTTTATATAAGGGCTCTGTGGTGATAAATATCTTTTATTTTTTTTTTTAGAATGAACGAATGAATAAAGCATTTATTAAACACTTACTTTGTACAAAGCACTGTGTTAAAGGCTGGAAATACTAATAGAAAAATAAGACAATCTCTACTCCTAAGGAGCTCACATTTTATTTCAGTTATAATTTTTTTTATTTAGTATTTTATTTTTCTCCAGTTACATATAAAAACAATTTTTAACATTCATTTTTAAAACTTAGAATTCCAAATTCTGTTCCTTCCTCCCTCTCCAGCCCCATTGAAAAGGTAAGCAATTTGATATAGGTTATATGTGTGTAGTCATGCAAAACATATCCAAAATAGTCATGTTGTGAAAGAAAACATAGACAAAAAAACCCTCAAAAAATAAAGTTAAAAAAAGTATTCTTTATTCTGTATTTAGATACCATCAGTTCTTTCTCTGGGGATGGATAACATTTTTCATCACAAGGTGACAAATAACTTTACACAAATTCTTGCCATTTGATCCTCAAGACAACTGCAGAATAGCTAGTGGAAGTATCTTTATCCTCACTTGGTAGATGAAGAAATGGACCGAGAGAGATTAAGTGACATGGCAATCAGCAATGTCCTTGACAGTGGATATTATAGTTCTCTGGATTGGCACCATTTCTCTGATAGGTTGTGAGATCCTTCAGAGGCAAGGATGGTGATTTATCTAAACCCTGTAACCTTCTCCAGGACTTGGTACAGTGTTCTGTGCACAATAGGACTTTAGCAGATATTTATTGTTGCTGCCACACTGGAGTCCAAGTCTTCTAACTCTGGTTCTGTTGGTCTTCCTACTGTGCACTCTATGTCTCTTGTGTTGGCATCAGCTGACCCCTGTCCTGGGGGAAAAGAATATGGGTACTTGGCAGAGGAAGGAATGGAACCTCCTCTTAAGTCTAGAACTAGGCACTGTAAGGTTAATGGGGAATAAGATCTTCCCTGTCCATCAATAAGTCTCATATGGAGCCCATTAAGGGAAGCTTGCTTGCTTGTAAGAAGGCTTACAAACCTTTTGTTAATTTCTAATTAGGCACTGAGCCTAAAGAGTATATATTCTGAGGGGAAAGTTTTGCTTTGGGGGCTTGCTTATGAGAAAGATGTGATCCCCTGGTCGAATCTCTGAGTGGCTGTATGTTCAGAGCTCCCCAACTCCTCAGAGGTAAAGGCTCTCTCAATTTGGTGTTGGATGTAAAGCTTTAATTCAGGCAGTAGAGTCCTGTCTGTTGGTCTTCATTTCTCTTTGTATTTTTTCTGTTTAATTAAAGATCATTGACCTCTTTTAAGTGGCTTTCCTAGTAAAGCAGATAAAAGAACTTGCATTAGTAGCCATCCTGGGTATGCTGGTGTGGTTGCCGTTACAGGCACTTAATCTGATGGGGCTGCAGGCTAAGCCATTCTTGGAGGATGGAGTCCATGAGATGGAGAGCAACAAAACGAGACCAACAAAAGCTGGCTGCTGGTCACTTTGGCACAGCACTGCAGTATTTTTCAAACCACTATATTGGACCCAAAGGAGACCATTCTTCAATATGAAAAAATGAATGAATGAACAAAGCATTCATTAATCTCACTATATGCAAAGCACTCTGCTACATGCTAGGGATACAAATAGAGAAGTAAGATAGTAAGATAGTAAGATAAACTACACCCATAAAATGTGATCTCTTTCAAAAGAAAAAAGGGCCACCTGGTGGTTTTACCTATACTTGTACTTCACTGCCCTCTCATTTGTACTGAGTAGACGTTCACTCATTTCAGTCTTGTCCAACGCTTTGTGACCCCATTGGGGGTTTTCTTGGCAAAGATACTGGAGTGGTTTTTCATTTTCTTCTCTGGATCATTTTACAGATGAGGAAACTGAGGCAAACAGGGTTAAGTGACTTGTCCAGGGTCATGCAGCTAGTAATTATGGATCTCATTAGGGTTTCTTACCAGCCAGATTATTATTGTTGGTTTGTTGTTGTTTTGGTGAGGGGGAGGAGGAAAGAGTAGAAATCTCACAGCAATTTCAACACAACCTTACTTGTCTGTGTCCTTACCTGAGCACTCTTCTGCTTTCCTCCTCGTGTTATTTTTACTAATTTATTTTTGCTTCACTATGACTTCCACAACTCTCCCACCTTCAAAAAAAAAATAAGGCTTCTGGTCACAAGTGAGTATAGTCAAGTGAAACAGGTCCACATGTTGTCCCTGACTGAAAAAACATGTCTCTTTCTGAGCCTCTAGCTCATCACATCTGACAAAGAATTGGCAAGCATGATTCATCATTAATCCTCTGGAATCCTGTTTGGTTATTGCATCAGCCAGAGTTCTCAAGCCTTTCAAGTTGTTTTCCTTCACAATACTGTGGTCATTTGTATAAATTGTTCTTCTGTTTCTGTTCACTTCACTATACATCATTCCATACAAATCCTCCCCAGAATCCTTTTTGTCATTTCTTACAGAACGATAATATTTCATCATATTCATTGCATTCAAAAAGTTGTTCAGTCACTTCGTATCTTATGGATACCCATTTTGTTTCTCATTCTGTTAATCTGAGTGTTTCATACTTTTGCAAATATTCATCCATTGAATTTAAAGGATCATCTTTTTAATTTTATCCATCATTAGTTTTCAACATTCACTTCTATAAGATTTTGAGTTCTAAATTATTCCCCTTCCCTCTTCTCCTCCCTCCCCAAGACAGCATGCAATCTGATATAGGCTATACACGTACAATCATATTAAACATATTTCCACATTAGTCATGTTGTGAAAGAAGAATCAGAACAAAAAGGAAAAACCATGAGAAAGAAAGAGGAAATAGCATGCTTCCATCTGCATTCAGACTCCATCGTTCTTTCTCTGGCTGTGGATAGCATATTCCATCTTGAGTCTTTTGGAATCGTCTTAGATCACCGCATTGCTGAGAAGATCCAAGTCCATCAAAATCGGTCATTGCACAACGTTGCTGTTACCGTGTACAATGTTCTCCTGCTTCTGCTCATTTCACTCAGCATCAGTTCATGCGAGCTGAAGGATCAGTTTTGTTGGCTTATGTAACCTGCTGCTGGTGGATGGCAGGTGGCTCAGCCAGCCTTGATCACCAGTGCCACCTGGTGGTTTTACCTGAGCTATTTCACCACTTATACTTCACTGCCCTCTCATTTGTACTGAGGAGTTATTCAGCCATTTCAGTCTTGTTCAACGTATCGGGACGCTATTGGGGGTTTTCTTGGCAAAGATACTGGAGTGGTTTTCCATTTCCTTCTCTGGATCATTTTACAGATGAAGAAACTGAGGCAAACAAGATTAAGTGACTTGTTCAGGGTCATACAGCTAGCAAGGCCAAATCTGCACCATACTGCCTGCTTTAACAGCAAAAAGTTCAAAAATCCCTTCTATTTGGCTTTGGGCTGCATTATTTTATTTATCTGACAAGGTCAGGGTATTTATCTCCCTAATTCTATTTTGGTTTAGGTAACTGTTAAAAATGACTTTGAGTTTGGTGAAGTGATACAATATTCCTTTAGTTGCTTGACCCTTCTTCCCCTTTTGCACATGTTCTTGTGTCTTTAATGAAAATGACAACCCATCATTTGCTTCTCACAATTCTGTAGGGGAGATCACGCAAACTGCATAAGTATTTCCATATGGCAGACAAAGAACCAGCCTGGGAATCAAAGGAATTGACTTGCCCAAGACCACATAGCTAGCAAATGATAGGGCTGAGACTTGAACCCAGGTCTCCTAAGTATAAGTCTAGCATCCCTTTCACTATATTGTATTGCTTCTTCCTACACCAAGCACAGGTATATTCATCATGAAACTTTTTGAGGCGCTGATGTTAATTGGGCCAACAGGTGAATATTGGTGGGTTTTAGAAGGTGTCTATTAAAGAAATGAGTAGTAACGTCTTGCTCCTCAGATGAGTGCAGCCAGAATGGTGAAAAGCCTACATAGTCCATGATAGATCAAGACAGATCAAAGGAACTGGATATGTTTAGCCCAGAGAAGACTTAGGAGAAAATAACATTTGATATTTTCTAATATTTGCACAATGCCTGTCTTTAATAATGCTTTTTGACTTGACCATATTGTGGAGGATGGATCAGAGTTGTCTCGTTAGATCTATGAGCTCCTTGAGGGCAGGGGCTGTTTTTGCTTTTCTTTGTATCCCTAGTGCTTATCACAGTGCCCAGCACATAGTAGGTACTTGTGTTCTTTGGCCCCAGAGGGCAGAACTAAGAACAATGGGTAGAAACTGAAAAGACCCAGGTTTAGGTTTGATGTCAGGAAAAACTTCCTGACTATTAGAGTTGCCCCAAAGTAGAAAAAAAAAAGTAGTGAGAGGTGATGGGTTGTACTTTCTTGGAGGTCTCCAAGCAGTGACTGGATGAACACTTGTCAAATATGTTACAGTGAGGATTCTTTTCATGTATGGATTGAAGCAGATATCTGCCAAGGATCTTTCCAACTCTCAAATTCTGTGATTCTATGATCCCTCAGTCACTGTGACCCAGAGGTTGTCTCTTCCGCTTAATTGATAGGCTTTCATTGTTATGTCTTTTCCCCTAATAGAGGGAGACACTCTCCCAGTCAAACGTCAATCTCCATTTGAAATTGCCTCACTCATGGGCCTTGCCATACGTATTTGTTGAGATCCATGGTGGCAATACCTATACTCACCACTGCTATCTAATGTTCAGCAACCTGGGCCAAGAGAGGCTCCAGCTAGCTATAGAACCATTCACCTACCAACCCAGGAAAAGAGGTAGCAGACTGTCCATTCATATGTCACAAATCCCACACCTTCAACCCAAGGTAGATCCAGTAGAAAGAGAGCACGGTAAGTCAGTTAGAATTTCTTAAGTGCCTACTATGTGCTGGGCATTGTGCCTTTAAGTCCCAGCCCTCAAGGAGTTTCCAATCTGATAGGAAAGAGGCACAGAACTAAGACACAGAGATATAGACTATTCACAGATGGATGGGATGGCCAAAAAGACTGTTGTTGAGAGGGGAGCTCTGGAATTAGAACCAGAGGGCCTGGTATTGAGCAGCTTTGCTACTTCTATGTGTGATCATGGGTAAATCACTTCACCTTTCTGGGTCTCAGTGTCCTCATTGGTAAAAAGGAGATAATCAGACTTGGACCATCACAGGCGCAAGCATTCTGAGCAAAGTGCTTTGCAAGCTGTAACAACACTGTACAGAGGCGTGAGTTACTACTACGTTATGGAGTGGTGACGAGGTGGAAGGTAAGCTATGGTCTTTGGAGGGGACTGAATAAATACGTAGGTAAGAAAGCTATATCATCTCTGGTATAGTTAAGCCAGATTATCTAAAAGATCAGGGTGGGCTCAGTATCCTCAGTACCTCTTTATCCTAATATCAGCTATAGATTGAAGTCATTTTGTTTTCTTTCCTAAAGTTACCTGTATCCTAAGACTTGACCCTAATTGTGATATAAAAGGTAGGTTCAAGGAATTTTGCATATTAAGCGGTGAAGAATTTTTGGAGGGACGCGGGGAGGGGGAAGGATAGGCCATCTTTGTACCGTGTAGGTGAAGACTCAGAACATCAGTAGACTGTTTGTAGTGACTGGGAGCTTCCTCACTCCCATCGATGATTAGGGCCTGGGGCCTAAACATCGGATATGAAGTGAAGGGGTTTCTGATTGTATTCCAAAGACAATTCTAAATGACTTTAAACATTTTCCCATTGTTTTGGGTTATCTGTGTCTCTGGACAACCTGTTTTAGGGCTGTGAGGAGTCGGGGTATGGAGAAGTGTCTCAGAGAAGTGGGACAGTCAATGCAGCTTTAAATCTTAGTACTGGAAGTCCAACTCCCACGTTTTAAAAGTAAAAATAGCTTACACTGATGGAGCACTTAAAATGTTTCTATAAAAGCCTTTTATAAGTAGGGGGGAAGGGGATAAGGGGGGATGATAGAAGGGAGGGCAAATGGGAGGAAGGGGTAATCAGAATGCATACCATCTTGGGGTGGGGGGAGGGGAGAGATGAGGAGAAAATTTGGAACTCAAAATCTTGTGGAAGTGACTGTTGAAAACTAAAAATAAATTAATTAATAAAAAGAAAAAAGTGAAAAAAAACCTTTTACATCCAACTATCTCATGTGATCCTCACCACAACCCCGCAAGGCCCAATGTCATAAAGAAATCCCTTTCTATCAACTGCCTGTCCTCATTTTGACATAAGAAATCTGGGTCTTATTGTCTCTTGGGAAGATTCTTCCAGATAGTTCTAGAAATTACCACATACTACAGGATTCACATTTAAGTTACAAATGGAGAACAGAATGTTCGCCAAACCAAAACCAGAAGACAAACAAAAATATAATTTGTGATGTTAGGTCATAACAATTAGTATCTCACGGCTTCAAGGACTTTCTGGATAAGATAGTATTGCAAGTCCATTTTTGATTCAGATTTTATCTAGTCATGTAAAATTGTATCTTTGCATATCTTACAGTGCATGCTACAATCTACACTTCCGATTTTGTCTTGAATATTCAACAACTCAGAGCTTTCAAAATTCACAATGCCTTGTGAGTTAAATTAAAACTTACGTGTTATCTCTAGATTCAAAGATTCAAAGATTTTTGCTTTCTCAGATAGAAGCTGAGATCCAGAACCAAGCTTTCTGATTCCAAATCCAGTGCTCCTTTCACCACATAACCTTGCTTCCTCTTTTGCACATGGACATCATGTCCTATTGTTTTTGGGTCATGGGTAGGGCTATATTCCTCTCATTCTCTTCTTAACTCTGCAGTCTGACTTCTGACTTCATAATTCTACAGAAACTACTCTCTCCAAAGTTGTCAGTGATCTCTTAATTGCCAAATCTAGCAATCTTTTCTCAGTCTTTATCCTTCTGGATCTCACTGAATCCTTCAACACTGTTGATTGTCCTCTTCCCCTTGGTACTCCCTTGTCTCTAGGTTTCCATGACATTACTCTTGCCTGATTCTCTTCCTACCTGTCTGACTGTCACTTCATTTCCTTTGTTGGATCTTCATCCAGGTCACACCAGCTAATTGTGGGTATCCTCCAAGGCTCTACCTTGGGTTCTCTTTTCTTCTCCTGCTATATTATTTCACTTGGTTATCTCATTAGCTCCTATGGATTCAATTATCACCCTTATGTTGATGATTCTCGGATCGACTTATCTAGCCCAGCCTCTGTCTTAAACTCCAGACTTACATCTCTAATTGGAGACTGGACATATTAAACTGTTAGACATATCCTATTGGACATATCCAATTGGACTGATTAAACTAGCTATCCTGTGGACGTCTTAAAATCAGCATGTCCAAAACTGAACTCATTATCTTTCTACCACTAACTGTCCTATTTTCCTAACTTCCCTATTAAATTATTTAGGGAAACACCATCTTTCCGGTCACCCAGGCTTACAATCATTGTTCACTCCTTACTACTTCTCACTCCCATATCCAGTTAGCTGCTACATCCTGTTGTTTTCTACCTCCTTTCCTGTGCTACTGCCGTCATCCTGGGGCACACCCTCATCAACTCATACCTGGACTGTTGAAATGGCCTATTGGTGGGTCTCCCTGCCAGAAGCTCTCCCTACTCCAGTTGATCCTCCATTCAGCTGTCAAATCAATATTCTTAAAGTGAAAGTTTAACCATTTCATCCCTCACCTCCCACTCAGCAAACTCCAGTGCCTTTACTCAGATTACCTCTCAGATCAAATATAAAGTTTTCTGTTTGGCTTTTAAAGCCCTCCTTAGCCTGATCCCTTTCTTTCTAGTTTTCTTATTCCTTTGCCCCTCACATATATACTTTCATATTCAGTGATGCTGCCCTCCTTGCTATTCCTCTCACATATTACTCTATAACCCATGTCTGGACATTTTCACTTGCTGGCAGTCATATCTGAAGCTCACTCACTCTTTTCACTCGTCTTTACTTCCTGGCTTCTCTGAATTCCTTCAAATCTTAGCTAAAATTCCACTTTCTACAGGAAACCTTTCCCATTTCCTCTTAATTCTGGTGCCTTCCCTCTGTTGATTATTTTCTATTTATCCTGTATCTAGCTTATTGGTTCAGAGCTATTTGCATGCCATCTCCTCCATTAGATTGTAAGCTCTTCAAAGGCAGTGACTGTTTTTTTGTCTTTCTTTGCACTTAGCAAAGTATCTGGCATACCATAGGCACTTAATAAATGTTTATCGACTGATTAGAGAAGTAGCAGGATGCTGCTCTAGGATATTTCTTCACCCAGAGTGTCATGGCCCAAGAACAACTGGGTCTGTGCAGTCTTTTGCTTTCTGTGGGCTGTCCTAAGGAAAAGACACCAGCAGTTCAGCATCCTCTCTCTTTTGGGGACAATTCCTATTCTGAGGAAGGTTACATCAGGCCCATCCCAAACGCATTTCCGCAACGTTTTATACATTTTATATTTTGCCTTCTTAAAGGGAAGCTGAGATTCATCCTGAACTTTTTCAGTGTAAGTTATGAGGGTTGTTCACCCCAAGCAGCATCTTAATGATACAAAGGAAGTTCACAGTGCCTTGAATAACCCAGGGCCCCAAAGTGTCACAGGATGTGGGTTTTGTGGCAAGAGATAAGCAAGGCAATGACCTTTGAATGCAACCAATGCCCTGGGGACTCCATCCCTAGGGTTCCAGTCATTGGTTTCCCTGCCCCTCTTCTGTAGGAAGTGGGTTTCCTCTATGTCCCAAGTGGGGCCAAGCCTGGTAATTGCAGCATGCAGTTTAGAGAATCTTCACAGTACTCAATCCCTGGGGACTTAGGTTCTAGAGACAGTGGGAGAGACATTTGAAGTTGCTCACTTCACCAGTCTTTCCTGTTTCAATTCTGGACCCACATAATTAGATTATGTCTTGGGCCTTATTCTTGACATATGTCCTTGGTTTAAGAGTTAAAATGAAAGTAGATAGAATGTGAGTTCCTTGAGAGCACGGGCTATTTTTGTTTTTGCTTTGTACTCCTAGAACTCAGCACAGTGGTTGGCACATGGTAAGTAATGAATAAATGCCTGTTGATTGATTGTAGTGTTATAGCTTCCCCAAATGATGTGGGGCAAGAGTGGGTATTCTTTCAGGTTACTGCCAGATCATTGGCAGGTGTAGGCATTGCTTCTCCAGCAGGAGGGTCAGCAAGGGTGGGACTTTTCTTTGTGCATTTAATATTTAAGCCTACCTGAGCTACTTGTGCTTCTCTGACCTTGTCTTGTATATTCCCTGCTCCATGCCTTTTCAAGCACTATTTTTTACCCAGGGAAAGGTCTTGCCCACATCACTCTCTGTTGAAATGCTTCCATTTCTACAAGGCCCAGCTCAGACAGCACATCTTCCACGAAATCTTCCCTGATCCTTGTTTCTCATGCCTAATCCCAATTGATTGCTTCCCTTTAAAAATTGCTCATGCTTTGGACCTCTCCTATTCTTTTATCTTACTAAAATTCAAGTAATTACTTAGGCATTTGTCATAGGATCATAGATTTAGGAATCTCGGAGGCCTCTAGTTCAACCCTCTCACTATATAGATGAGGCAACTGAGATCTAGGAAAGCTAAATGACTTGTTCAAGGTCATGTAGGGAATAAGTGGTAGTTAGAATTTGAATTCAGGGCCTCTGCCATCAAATCTAGTACATTCTACACTGCTGCCTTGTCTTAGACCTTCTAATAGATTATATGAAGGCTCCTTTTTCTTGTTTCTTCTTTGTATCTCTAGCACCTAGCATAATATATTTTACATAGTAGGTACTTAATAAATACTTAGAGAGTTTAATTCCATGACCATTTGTTTGGATGACAAGAAAGAAAGGAAGGAAGGAAGGAAAGAAGGAAGGAAGGAAGGAAGAAAGAAAGAAAGAAAGAAAGAAAGAAAGAAAGGAAGGAAGGAAGGACGGGAGGAAGAAAAGAAGAGAGGGAGGGAGGGAAGAAGGAAGGAAGGAAGAAAGAAAAAGAAAGAAAGAAAAAGAAAGAAAGAAAGAAAGAAAGAAAAAAAGAGAAAGGAAGGAAGGAACAGAGGAAGGAAGAGAGGTGTATTGGAAATCAAGATGGGCTCTTAGCACTTATTCAACCAAGTGCCCTTGAAGAGTTTGGCCTTTGTTTCCTTGATTAAATTAAGAGTCCTTGATGACCTCCTTGCCTCAAGGGAAAGCCTAGTTTACATGGATTTGAGTGACATGTTTGTGACATCAGAGGCTTTTAGACCACGTGGGTTTAAGTTACATTTTTATGATGATTTTAGGTCACGTGGGTGAGTTGCATGTGTGACTCACCTTTGACCCTGAACAAGATATATAAACCCAGAGGTTGGCTTTCTCTTTTGGAGCTCTGAGCCAAAGCAGGAGTGGTGCATGACTCTAGGCCAGCCTTGTTATGAGCTTCCCGGCTTTGATGTTGATGCTTCTCTGGTAACTGTATATTATGATTTTGTCAGACAGAATTCTGTCCATTGATTCATGTTTATTTGCTCTGTTTGTATTTGCTCTGAAGCTCAGGGTGCTGGCTTTTCCCCCTGAGCTGAATGAATGATATTTGTATGTTGGATTAAAGTAAGATTGTTAACCCCTTAATGTTGCTTTCCTTAGTAAAGCAGATCAAAAGAACCTGGGCTTGAAGCATTCTGCGTGCTGGTTGTTGTTGGTTTTACACAGTCACAGTAGCTGCTAGCTGAATTGTTGAAACAAGAGGGAGAGAGGGAAGGAGGGAGGGAGGAAGGGAAGGAGGAAGGGAAGGAGGGAGGGAAGGAGGAAGAGAGAAAGGAAGGAAGAAATAAAAAGAAAGAAAGAAAGAAAGAAAGAAAGAAAGGAAGGAAGGGAGGGAGGGAGGGAGGAAGGAAGAAAAAAAGAAAGAAACAAAAAAGAAAGAAAGAAAAAGAAAGAAAGAAGAAATGTTATTATGAGAGTAAACATATTCCTAAAGTAACATATTAGATTGTTAGATGAGATCTGGTGCCTTTTCTCTGTAAGGTGTTTGTGTTGCATATTTTGTTATGTGTATGCACACATAGCTTTGTCTAAATATGGTTTTCAGGGAGTTGTGAATCAATATCCCTGGAGTAGCGCTCACCTAAATATTGTCAGTCTAGGGGAAATGATTATTAGGCTCAAGCTGCTTTCCTGGTTATTATCCTTTAAAGAGGAAGTATGTATGCCTCAAACTTATACAGAAAGCTTGGCCTCCTTCCTACCAATTGCTAGTCACGCAAAAGACCATCACAAATAACGAATGGGGAATAAACCCATTTATCCAAGCAGATAACAAACAAAAATCAGAGCAGTTCTGCAGCTAAGAATATGCCAGACAATACCAAGAATGAATGGGCTTTCTGAATGGGGGCAAGATATCTCAGCTGAGCCAAGAGTTCAAGTCTTCTATCTCACCTAAGGGGAAATTCCCTTAAGTCTCTATGGAGACAAGTTGGAAATCAGGAACATGTTGAGGTACCTATTTCTCTACTGCTGCTTCTCAGTATTCTCTCTCTCTCTCTCTCTCTCACACACACACACACACACACACATTTTCTCTCTCCAGATGTTCTTGTTCTCTCTTGAGCAGGAAACAACAAGGACTCACCCTCTCCCAAGTTCTCATACCACCTCTAATCCTTCATACAGGCATTGAGTAATCATTCTCATCACCAATGAGGAACTGTTGTTAAGTCATTTTCAGTTGTGTATGATTATTCATGACCCTTTCCTTTTGTGTGTGTGGCAAAAATATTGTAGGTGTTGAGGGAGATGAGGTCCAGGAACCCCAAGACTGGAGTTCCCAGATGGGGTCATTGAGGGGGAGTGCCCCTCAAGGACCCGAGTACTGGAGAGGGTTGGGAGCATCTGGAATGAATTTGTGATCCCAAGCATTCTTTAAGTCAAGGTGGAAAAGATTTATTACTCTTTACAGCAGGCAAGAGTTCTTAGGGAACCTGCAACCTTACAGGGGTGCAGGAAAGTTTATATATGAGATTTGGGGGTGAAAATGTCAATTAGGTGTTTTGGGGTAGGATTAGGGAGTGGTTAAGGGGTGGTCAGTTCTTAAAGGAACATGCACTTTTTGTATCTACTGTATAGGTATCTTACCCAGAGTTCACTGGGAAATAGCCCTGGGGGGGGCAACCTGGGGGTGTGGTTTTGACTGTGAAATGTGACTAAGTCAACTAATGGTCAGGGCTGACTGGAAATATCCAGGTGGCTCTCATCAAATGTCTTGTTAGACAAGATGAATGTAAGGGAGTATACATTTGACTATGTCTAAGATATATATCAGTAAGGTGAGTAAGTAATAAATGTCATTATGGCCCAGTACACAGCTAGTTAGCACTGCACAGGGAGTTGGACCAGTTAATTCTATAGGTGCAGCTGGTCACAGTATCAGGAGGAGAGATAAATGTTTTGCTAAGGCATGCTGCCCTTGAACTGGAAGAGGAACTGCTAGGGAGCGATGTGATTTTGGAATTGGGGTCCAGGCACAGGCACCCAAGCAGAGGCTAAGGAGAAATGTTAGAATTAGGGTCCAAGCACAAGCACCCAAGCACCCCATCATTGGGATTTGTTATTTCCTTCTCTAGCTCATTTTACAGATGAGGAAACTGAGGCAAACAGGGCTAAGTGACTTGCCCAGAGTCACACAATTAATAGGTGTCTGAGGCTGGATTTTAACTCAGGTCTATCCTGACTCTAGGCCTGGCACTGTATCCACTTTACCACCTAGCTGAGGAGAGTTTTATGTACTACTTGAACCCTGGTTTACATGTCTTCTGCTGGGTCTAATTTAACAGAGACATTGACAAACTTCAAGCAATGTAGAGAAAGATGGTAAGGGTTGTGGGGCTTTTAAGATGAGAAATATCTGAAGGAACTGGGGCCTTTTGGCCTGGAGGTTGGGGGAATATGATAACTGCCTTTATATATTTTCAGGATTGTTATGTAGAAGTAGAATTCAACATTCTATATACAAGACACAACCAGGACCGATGAGTGGAAATTATAGAAAGATAGATTTTAGCCAAACTGGGAGAAATATCAACAATCTCAAACATGCAGACGATACCACTCTGGTGGAAGAAAAATTAAGAAGCCTCTTGATGAGGGTGAAAGAGGAGAGCTAGCATGAAGTTTAACATAAAAAACAAAACCAAACAAAGATCTTGGCAACTGGTCCCATCACTTCCTGGCAAATAGATGGAGAAGAAATGGAAGCAGTGTCAGATTTTATATTCTCGGCTCAAAGATCACAGCAGACAGAGACTGCACAGCCATGAAATTAAAAGATGCTTGCTCCTTGGAAGAAAAGCTATGGCAAATCTGGACAGCATACTAAAAAGCAGAGACATCACCTCGCCAACAAAGGTCATGATCAAAGCCATGGTTTTTCCAGTAGCAATGTAAGGCTATATGAATTGGACTATAAGGAAAGCTGCCACAGAATTGACACATTTGAAATGTGGTCCTGGAGAATACTTTTTGAGAGTCTCTTAGACAGCAAAGAGATCAAATTAGTTCACACTTAAAGAAATTAATTCAGGCTATTTAGTGGAAGGTTACATTCTGAAACTGAAGCTCAAATACTTTGGCCACATTAATGAGAAGACAGGACTCATTGGAAAAGACCCTGATGTTGGGAAAGTTTGAAGGCAAAAGGGGATGGCAGAGGATGGGATGGATAGATAGTGCCATGGAAACAAGGAACATGAACTTGGGACAGATTTCAAGAAATCGTGGAGGATGGGAGGGCCTTCCTTGCATGGGGTCACAAAGAGTCAGACATGACTGAATGACTCAACAACAACAACATAAGCAAACCCTCTAACCACAGGTCCAAAAATAGGATTGCTGAATGAAATAGTGAGATTCCCCTCACTAGAAACATTCACATAGAAACCGGATGGCCACGTGGCAAGGGTATTGTAGAAAGATATCATGTAGGGGTTGAATTAGGTGACCAAATCTAAGATTCCATGATTCTGTGGCTCTTAACAGAGAGAGGCAGAACCAGAAAGGAGGGATATGAGGGAAAGTATGTCTGTGTGAGAATATGAGGAGAAAGTACAGAATCAAGGCAGCATGGAAGAGAGAACTTTGGGGATGGTACCAAAGAGAACAGAAAGAGAGTGAGGCTGGGTGGTGGAGAAGAGAGTGCTACCATGGTTTAGTTGTAAGAGACAACCAGGAGTGAAATGAAAGAAAAGTGGGAGAGACAGAGACAAAGCAAAACAAGACAGAGTCAAGTGACACCTGAAAGATAAAAGGGAGGGAGATTAAAAAGGTGATTCACTAACTTAACAAACATGTATTAAAAGCCTACTGTGTGAAGTACTGGGAGAGACACAAAATTTTGATAAAATATGGATTTGTCTTCACTTCGTGGATCTTAGAATAGAAGGATAAACACACAGAGTATAACATTATGTGTTAAATGTATTAGAGGGTTGTAAAACAAAGTGAAGTCTGAAGGGTTAGGTCGTTATAACCTGGACACATCAGTAAATGGTTAATCGAAGATATGGCATTTGAGTAGGATCACTTTTAGGGTTTTCATTGAGGAAAATATATGGATGGATAAATGGATAGATAGGTAAACAGACAGATACGTGGATAATTAAATAGATCGATAAATTTAGTAAGGGCTGGTCATGTGCCATGAACTGTGCTAAATAATGGGGATACAAATACAAGTAAGCTAGACAGTCCCTAACTTCAAGAAGCTTGCATTCTAATGAGGGAAAACAACATATAAAGGGGTATTGGAAAGGGAGGGAGGTGGGGAGGAAGAACATGAAGGAGGAGGAACATGGGAGGGAGGAGGAACATGGGAGGGAAGAGGGAAGGTACCATGTTGGGCATAGTGAGGAAGCTTCCAGGAAATGTCATGGAGGCCTGGAACAGTCAAGATAAGGTAAAAATTCACCTGTCAGACCTAAGGGATTCAGGGGTCCATGTTTCTGCTAGGGTGGCAATGCTTGGAGAGTATGGCCATGACCACCAGGAACATGGCAAGGTCCATGTCTCTGAGTCAGTTTTGAACCTGATTCCGTACTCACCACACTACTTCACTCTCTTAACACCTCTGAGTTTTCATTCAGTTCCTGGGCAGATCCTCTCTTTTCCTTTCTGTCCAATTCTCCTTTTCAACTCTGTCCTATATTTCCCTCCTCTAGAGACCTTTCCTGACTTACCCGCTGCCTCATTCCTTCCACCCCAGTGGTACAGTCTGTTTATATGGGATAAATTTCCATGCATAGTTGTCTTCCTGTGACTGTCCTTGATGTGTGGCCTATCAACCCTACCAGAACAAGAGCTTCTCAAGAACAGGAGCCATATTTTCCCTGACCTTTAAGTTCTAAGAGGGCAAAGACTGTGTCTCATGCAAACCTTTTATCTTTTCCAGTGCCTAGTTTGGTGACCTGTTCGATAACTGTTGTTGCACAGTTAGCAATTGGATGTTTGAATAAAATAGGATCAATCAATAAGTTTCTTGTTACTAAAATATATTTATTTTTATGTGCATTTACAATCTGTCCCTCTCATTGTTCCCTCAAACAACGATGATAACAAACCATGAACAATAAAGCCTTATCATAAACATGCATAACCCAGCAAAACAAATTCCCACCTTGGCCACATCTGAAAATATATGTCTCTGAAATTTAAGGTCATCACTTCTCTAGTGAGTGATGTGTTTCAGCTTCAGTGTTCTGGACTCATGGTTTATCACTGCATTGATCAAAGTTCTAAAGTCTCCAAAAAAATTTCTTAGGTGGGCACCTTCTATATACCAGGCACTGCAATGGGCACTGGGTTGGATTGTGCTACAATGCTCAAAATAGGACTATGCTCATGTAGGATGTTCACTACTCAGATCCTAGAATGTATAAACTAGCCTTGGAGTACAATTCTATGAAGGGAAGACTTCATCAGACCCAGGACATGATGACAACTTGGTCACTTAGAGAGTGAGACCTCGTTTCTGCTTTTGGCTAGCAGATGAAAAAGAAACTCTGTTGTAGATCAATTAAATAAAATAGTTTCTGGGAGATGAGCTTAAATTGAAGAATATAGTATTATATATTATCATATATAATATGATATAATAATATATAATACAATAATATATTAATATAACATATTTATATATAATATAATATAACATGATATAATATAATATAGTAATATTTTGATTAATTTTAATTAATACTTTTCTTTAACACTTCTACTTTTTGGATTCTTTGACTTTAAGACTCAGATCAAATCCCACCTTCTGAAGGAGGCCTTTTCTGGTCACTAAACTGGGCATAGAGCCAGCAATACCACTCAACTGTATCTTCCCTCTGAGCTTATTTTCAAATGCTCTATACATATCTTCTACATACATAGCGCTTGTACATTGTCTTCTTTGTTAGAATGTAAGCTCCTTTGCTTTTGCCTTTGTATCCTCAGAGCTTAGCACAAAGTCTGGCACCCAGTAAATGCTTAATAAATGCTTGTTGTTGTTGATAATTGATGATGATGATGACAATCACAGATGTCCCATTCTCAAGAGCTAGATTAAAGAGGCCTTTGAGTAAGTTTCATCTGAAGAATCTTAAGTTTCTTAATTAGAACTGGTCCATCTTTGGACATATGGGCTCTTTTTCCATAGTTGCCAGGTATTTGAGGATATTGTTGTTGTTTGTCCTTCATTCTTGAAGGGGACCATGACATCAGGAAAGTGATGCCATGACTTGCAAGTGAACAGGATTTAAGTGAGGGAGGGCTGTGTAAAGTCATCAGCCTCACTTTCTCATCCAGAGCCATCTGGGTCCAGTGGAAAGATATAGATCGGGATGACTGGAAATGGCCCCTGATATAGTGGGAGACCTTGGCCTTTTTAAGCTAAGGTCTTTCCCTTCTCACTTTGACTAAGGTAACACTCTTTCAGTGACTGAGGCTAGGTAAGAAATGAACCAAGCAATAGTCCCTTTTACCTAATCAAAAGAAAAAAAATCTGGGAGGGGAAGGTCCCCAGGGTTTCTGGCCAAAACAGAAACAATTACTATTTACATTCACTCAGAGCCTGGGGTGGGGTGGGAGGTGCCAAATAAGGACCACTAAGTGGGGCTTGGGCTGGGATCTATAGCTGGCCAATCAGTAAAGCCAGAGCAACCTGGGTTTATGGCATAATCTTTTTTAAAAATTTATATTTTATTATTTATTTAATATTTTTAGTTTTCAGCATTGATTTCCACAAGATTTTGAATTACAAATTTTCTCCCCATATCTACCCTCCCCTCCACTCTAAGATGGCATATATTCTGATTGCCCTATTCCCTAGTTAGCCCTCCCTTCTGTCACCCCACTCCCCCATCCCCTTTTCCCTTACTTTCTTCTAGGGAAAGATAGATTTCTATGCCCCATTCCCTGTATATCTTATTTCCCAGTTGCGTGCAAAAACAATTTTTTTTTGAACATCTGCTTTTAAAACTTTGAATTCCAAATTCTCTCCCCTCTTCCTTCCCTCCCCCCCCCCCCCAGCCCTCCCTAAGAAGGCAAGGAATTCAACATAGGTTACACAGGTATCATTATGCAACACCCTTCCACAATACTCAGGTTGTGAAAGACTAACTATATTGTGCTCCTTCCTATTCATTTGGTCCCCCTTTATTCAATTTTCTCCCTTGGCCCTCTCCCTTTTTGAAAGTGTTTGCTTTTGATTACCTCCTCCCCCTATCTGCCCTACCTTCTATAGTCCCCTCTTTTTTATCTTCTTCCTCCTTCTTTCCTGTGGGGTAAGATACCCAATTGAGTGTGTATGTTATTCCCTCCTCAAGTCAAATACAATGAGAGCAAGATCCACTCATTCCCTCTCACATGCCCCCTCTTCTTTTCCAACAAACTGCTTTTTCTTGCCACTTTTATGTGAGATAATTTACCCCACTCTATCTCTCCCTTTCTCTCTCTCTCTCAATATATTCCTCTCTCATCCCTTAATTTGAATTTATTTTTTTAGATATCATCCCTTCATATTCAACTCACCCTGTGCCCTCTGTCTATATATATATATATATATATATATATATATATATACACACAGACACACACACATCTACATATATACATACATGCACACACATATGTATATATACATACACACACATACACACACACACACATATATATATATATACATACATGTACATATGCATATTCTTTCAGCTACTCTAATACTGAGGTCTCATGAATCATACACATCATCTTTCCATGTAGGAATATAAACAAAACAGTTCAACTTTAGTAAGTCCCTTGTGATTTCTCTTTCTTGTTTACCTTTTCATGCTTCTCTTGATTCTTGTGTTTGATAATCAAATTTTCTATTCAGCTCAGGTCTTTTCACTGAGAAAGCTTGAAAGTCCTCTATTTTATTGAAAATCCATATTTTGCCTTGGAGCACGATACTCAATTTTGCTGGGTAGGCGATTCTTGGTTTTCATCCTAGCTCCATTGACCTCCGGAATATCATATTCCAAGCCCTTCGGTCCTTTAATGTAGAAGCTGCTAGATCTTGTGTCATCCTGATTGTTTTTCCACAATACTCAAATTGTTTCTTTCTGACTGCTTGCAGTATTTTCTCCTTGATCTGGGAGCTCTGGAATTTGGCAACAATATTCCTAGGAGTTTTCTTTCTGGGATCCTTTTGAGGAGGCAATCTGTGGATTCTTTCAATTTCTATTTTACCCTCTGGCTCTAGAATATCAGGGCAGTTCTTCTTGATAATTTCTTGAAAGATGATATCTAGGCTCTTTTTTTGATCATGGCTTTCAGGTAGTCCAATAATTTTTAAATTCTCTCTCCTGGATCTATTTTCCAGGTCAGTGGTTTTTCCAATGAGATATTTCACATTGTCTTTCACTTTTTCCATTCCTTTGGTTCTGTTTTATAATATCTTGATTTCTCATCAAGTCACTAGCTTCCACTTGCTCCAATCTCATTTTTAAGGTAGTATTTTCTTCAGTGGTCTTTTGGACCTCCTTTTCCATTTGGCTAATTCTGCCTTTCAAGGCATTCTTCTCCTCATTGGCTTTTTGGAGCTCTTTTGCCATTTGAGTTAGTCTATTTTTTAAGGTGTTATTTTCTTCAGTATTTTTTTCAGTATTTTTTTGGGTCTCCTTTAGCAAGTCATTGACTTGTTTTTCATGGTTTTCTCACATTATTCTCATTTCTCTTCCCAATTTTTCCTCTCTTTCTCTGACTTGCTTTTCCAAATCCTTTTTGAGCTCTTCCATGGCCTGAGACCAGTTCATGTTTTTCTTGGAGGTTTTTGATGTAGGCTCTTTGACTTTGTTGACTTCTTCTGGCTGTATGTTATGGTTTTCTTTGTCACCAAAGAAAGATTCCAAAGTCTGAGACTGAATCTGAGTGCATTTTTGCTGCCTGGCCGTGTTCCCAGCAAACTTACTTGACCCTTGAGTTTTTCATTGGGGTGTGACTGCTTGTAAAGAGTACTTTGTTCCAAGCTTGAGGGGATGCGCTGTTGTTTTCAGAGCTACTTCTACACAGCAAGCTCTGCCACAGCAGCACTCCTCCTTCCCCAAGAACCACCAACCTGGACCTGACTCAGATCTTAAGCCAGCTCTGCACTCCTGCTCTAATCTGCCACTGAATTCCTCCCACCAGGTGGGCCTAGGGCTGGAAGCAACTGTAGCTGTAGTTCTGTAGCTGCCACGGCAGTGTCTGAACTGCGAACTCTTTTCACTCTGTCCCCTGCAGCTTTTCCCACTAATCTCTGTTGTCTTTGGTGTTTGTGGGTTGAGAAGTCTAGTAAGTGCCACAGCTCACTGATTCAGGGCACTAGGGCCTGTTCTGCCCAGCTCCTGGCCTGGTTGGTCCTGCTGCCACCCATGCTGGGTTCTTCTCCCCTCCACTTCCAGCTCTGTGCATGATAGACCTCACCCAGTGACCATCCAAGCTGTCCTGGGCTGGATTCCTGCTTCCCTCTGCTATTTTGTGGGTTCTGCAGTTCTAGAATTTGTTCAGAGCCATTTTTATAGGTGTTTGGAGGGACCTGGGGGAGAGCTTAAGCAAGTCCTTGCATTCCAGCTTCCATCTTGGCTCCACCCCCGTGGCATAATCTTTAAGAAATCTAGCATTAAACCCCAAGATATCTTGCTAGGTTTCAGCCATCATAATTTATATTCTTTTGGGCAGAGTACCTGATGGTAAGGGTATGATACCTTATGTGGAGTGAAGGAGAGGAAGAAGGGAAGGCAAAGAGAGGGAAAGGAAGAAGGAAGTCTAAATCAGGACTGTCCAACCTTAGGTTTTTATTGAAACAATAGGCAATATATTTTGATTTGCCATTTTAGTGAGAGCTCTGAGGTAGCTCGGCTTCATTTACTAAAGCATTTATGTAAGTTTCTATCCCTATAGGTGGGCCACATAGATCACACTGTGGACCTGCATTTTGGACAGCCCTGATCTAAATAATCAATGAAATGACAAATAAAGTCCTGATTTATAGTGTCTGCCAATTTATGAGGGTTATATGCTCACACTGAAAATTTAATAATCAGTTTCTGTGAGCTGGTTAGAGCTGACTCCAGCATAGCTTTGAGGTTTTAGTAGAACATAAGCTACTTTAGGTCAAGGATTATTTCATTTTTGTCTGAATATCCCCAGTGTTTAGCACATGGTAGCAGCTTAATAAATATTTCCTCAACCAATCAATATATTAAGCACCTTCCATGTGCCAGCACTGTACTACGTACTGAAGGTACTTAGACAGTACCAGCTCTGAAAGAGTTTACCATCAAACTGGGTACAATTTGGCTTCTAAGTACAATTGGCTTCTAAGAGGCTCTGGGAAAGTGTGATCTGAATTGAACTTCAGGAAGATCACCAATAGCTTAGGGTTCAGTGAGGCCTTCTAAATTCACCTCCTGTAAGGAAGGCACCAGCCTTCCTTAACTAATTCATCTAGCTTCGATTCATCTACTCCATCCTCCTCTTTTGACCCCTTGGTAGACTTCCTCAACTCCTATTAATTTTCACTCTTTTCTTTTATTTTCTCTTCTCTTCTTTTCTTTTCCTTTATTTTCTCTTCTCTTCGTTTCTTATCTTTTCTTTTCTTTTCTTTTCCTCCTGGAGAAATGTTCAAATGGAGAGAGAAACATAGTTTACATTAATATTGAGATTTTGCGTATATAGCCTTTATCTCATTGGATTCTTACCACAACCCCAGAAGGGAGCTGGTGAATATCTGATTATTCCCATTTTAGAAAGGAGGTAATAGTCTTGGAGAAGTAATGCCTTGCCCAAGTCACTCAGTAAGTGACAGAGCTGGAGCCCAGGTATTATTCTGACTAAAGGTCCAGCTTCCTTTCCATTATGCCAGAGTTAAGTCGTCCCATAGTGACTCCTTCATGGAACTTCTCCTATCCTTGCTGTCTAAAACCTTTGACCTGACTGCTTTTCTTTCCTGGACCTTTGCAGGCAATTAAGATCTTGCAATGGAACCAGATATGCATCATGAGCCATAGCAGGAAAGGAGCTTATTAATAACTTTTCTGTTTGCCTAGAATTTGACAAAATTTGTGCCTGGTGCCAGAAGGGAAAAAATGGTTAGGTAGCCAGATGTGAGACACAGAAATCAGATAAGCAAGGTCCTGGATGTTGTCCCTCCATAGACCTCGGCTAAGAGAACTGCAAACTTTATTCATATTCAAACACTTCCCAGCACTACTGACTCAGAGTCCTTGACCCCCTTCCATCCTCCCACTACACTTTGATACCATAACCCAGGTGGTAAATGTCTAGGTCTTATTGCACCCTGAATCCAGAATAGACCCAAAGTATCCCTCTGCAGCCACGTTTCTTTCTTTCTTTTTCATACTACCTGCTTCTAGAATACAATGTTTTGTACATGATAAACATTTGTGATACATTTGTTGAACTGAATTAAACTGGCTGAGAGGAAGAAAATGTTTGTTCCAGTCACCCAGATGATAGACTTAGTGTCAACTGTCAAAGACAAACCCAAGGATCCAGTGCCCAGGGAGGAAGGGACAGGTCATTTTTCAGCCAACAGGGAGAACTGTAAGAAATATCTTTTCCAAATGATTGTTCTTCTTTCTTGTCTTTTTCTTCCAATCCTCTCCATTGAATCCTGTAGTCATTTCTTTTCCCCTTCTGCCAGGCCAATCTATGGAATTCATCTTCCTCTACAGTTTCCTCTTCCATCCCTACCTCCTTTTAGCCCAAAAAGACTAGAATATTTTCCAAAATTATACTTTCAAGACACTTTGGCTGCTTCCCAAGACTAGAATTCTGTGGCTGTGGCTTGTTTTTTCAAAGTGATGGCACTGGAAGGTTATTTCTGAACTAATTCTACCAGGTTCCCCCCCCCACCTCCCCCAGATATCATATCGCTTGCATAAATTTGAATATCAGATTTACCCAAAATGCACATTCTCTGCTCAGAGCCCTAGGCCTACATTTATAAAATATAAAATATTCACATTACCAAGAGGAAGTGTGTCCAGTCTTCTATTCATGGATGTAGAGGCCCTAAGAAATAGAGGGTAGTTGCTTCAGATTAATCCTTGAAACTGGGCACTGTTTTAGGACTCCTGGACCTGTCAGGAATTGAGGCACCGAGATGGGGGAAGGTGACTTCTGGAGGAGCCCAATTCTGTCTCTTACTTTACTCAGGCTGAGCTTGAGATAGTAGAGGTGGGGAAGGAAATGTTCCCTAACATTTGCCACATTAGAAGAGGGAAGTAAGAAGTGAAGGAAAGAGAGAGGTATATGCTTCAGAGTGGTTTGTAGGCATTCTGAAGTTACCAACCAAGAATATCCCTTTAGGGACACAAGAAACCCAATATGTCACAGACTAAACTCCTAATAATATTAACAGCTGACATTTATGTAGCATTTTATGGTTTACAAAGCACTTTATATAAGGCAGTTCTATTCTTCAGTTACCCTACCAACTTGTATTTGCAGGTCGGGTCAATCAATCAATCATGATTTATTAAGTGACTACTATGTGCCAGGCACTGTTGTAAGCCCTAGGAATACAAAAAGAGGCAAAGAATAGTCCATACCCTCAAGGAGCTTCATGCCTAATAGAGGAGATAACAAACAAATATATAACAAATGAGCTATACCCAGAATAAATAGAAAATAATTAAGAGAGGCAATGCACTAGAATTAAGAGGGATTGAGAAAGGCTTCCTGTACTAGAAATGGTACTAGAAATGCTCCCAGTACTAGAACCTAATAGACCAGTCCCCTCATTACATGTACACTAAATTTATTTGGTTCTTGCTGGATCTGGGGTGGAATCTATGAGGGTTAACTCATCTTGTTCTATAGGGATGTTCCATGAGCTCAAGAAGGAAATGATAGGGAGGCAGGGTTTGAGGGGAGAGATAGATACAAAAATCCTCAGTGGAAAGGATTGATTCGAAATGGGGACTCTTTATTCTCAGATTCCTGCTCAATTAAAGCAAAACAAACGTAGGCAATCTTTTTCTAGTCTTATATAAAGCTCTGGGGTGACGGAGCAGAAAGAAAAGTTGTTATCCTTTCTATATTGTCCACTCAGAGCCTTTAATAGCCAAGAAATCAGTAAGTTGATGTCTAAGATGTCAGAGTCCTGAATGGGCACGAGAACCCCATCCCCCAACAGTTCCAGTCTGTCTAGATCTTTTACCTCCTTCCCTTAATCTTTCCAGATCTCTTACGATTCTTATCTTCCCAGTCTGACTCTATCAAATAGGTTTTTGGCCAGCAGAGGGCCTCCTTTACTACTCTAAAGGCAAAATGAATTGCATATTATTTAGCTTGGAAAAAAGGTAGCTGCAGAATTGTTCATAAATGCCAAAATTACTTAGTTTCTCTGAAGGAAATGGGGTTCTCAAAAGTGTAAAAGTAGAATTGCATAACTCTAAGGGGAGGGAAACTTGGAGAAGTCACCTTCTCTAACCTTCCATCTCTGAGTAAGTCCTATCTAGGGATGTAGGGGTAAATGTTTAACATCTGGCTCTCTGAAAAACAAAAAATTTATTCATGACACACTTTTATGTTTAATCTGCATTATGAACATTTTCTTTATCACTTTCTTAAGTCTAGACAATTAACAAAGCAATGAACCAAGACCTGATTTGTAACATTCACCAATTTCCAAGGTATAAATTCTCATGCTGAAAATTTAACATCTGGCTCTGGCACACCTCTGACCTTACTGAATTTTTCTTCCTCATTCCCTTTTTATATATCTGAGATTCCCTTTGCCTTTCAAGCTGTTCAGAGAAGATTTTACAATTTACCATGATAACCTGTTCTAGTGCCTTTACTACCTTTATACAAATCTTCTGTTTGGCTTTTAAATTCATTCGTAACCCTGTTCCCTCCTACCTTTTCAGTTTTCTTACATTATCCCCTCCATGTTCTGTCATCTAGTGACTCTGTCCTCCTTACTGTTCCTAACACACAACACTCCATTTCCTCATGCCAAACATTTTTACTGGCTATCTATTTTCTCTCCTCATCTCTGGCTCCAGGATCCCTTGGTTTCCTTCAGGTCTCATATGAAGTCCCACAGTCTACAGGAAACCTTTCCCAGTCCTCTTTCATCTTACTGCCTTCCAATGAGATGACCTCCAATTTATCTTGCGTATAGCTTGTTTGTACACAGTCATTTTCATATGCTCTCCCTCGTTAGACTGAGTGAACAGCTTGAGAGTAGGGGTTGCTTTTCGCCCTTATTTGCACCCTCAGCTCCTTAGCACAGTGCCTGACGTATACATATCTCTTGATTGACTGACTAGTTGACATTTTTGTAAAGAATAGTTTGCCTTACAAAATCCTTTCATAGTAGTTCCAGTCCATTTCCTTGCTCCTAAGAGATGAGAAGCAGTTTATCCCACTCCTTTGATGTAAGAGAGCCCTTCACATTCTTGAGGTTATGCTGTTTAAAATTCCCTTTGAGCTCAGCTCCCACTGGCACTGGCAGCTGTCACTGGCTTCATGGTTCTATGGGTAACTCTGAGGGACGGGTGTTTCTAACGCTGTTGCTTCTAAGCTCCCACATGTGTGCTCCCCATCAATCGTTTAAACTTCAATAGCTTTTACAAATGGGATTTAATGAGAAGGTTTCGAGAGAACATTTGGTACAGAGCAATCTCCCTTTAAGCTGGGGCATACTCTCCCTTTGTGCACAGAAGGCTCCTGGGGCAAGTGGGTTCACACTTACAGTACAATCCAACAAGGTTCATGTGTACATAAAATATGTGGCAAAGGGATACTTCCTGACTCCTGGCCTGGCAAGTCTATTTTACCTTTTGTGGGGTCTTCCTGAAATTTCCCATATGTGTAGGTCCCTGCTTGACTTTCCAGAGTGAGTAGCTGGTCTTTCTGTTTTCAAAGGTCACATTCTCTTAATACCCCAGCTGTATTCCTCTGCCTGGTTTTCACATTCATCTGCAGACAATTTCTCTGTTTTCAGCCATTGGAAGGCTAGTGGTCAATCCTACCAAATCCAGTTGCCAGTGGAACCTCTCCTGGGTCTCCTGTACTCACTTGGATAATTTCATTCCCAGAGGCATCATATGCTCACGGATACATGGTGTTTAGTTGGGAGAGTGTAGCTTGCCACTGTTGAAGAAAAAAAATTAGTATTGTACCATGCTCTGAGGTTTTAGGCTTAAGACTGCCAGAAATAATTTAATTTAATTTATCATTAATCCATCTCCAAGCCATTTCTAACTTGGATGTTCAAATTGTCATAATCCCTCATCCTCTCCAATGACTCTCTGCTTCAAGATGATTTCAGGTAACATTCATAGGAATCTTGAACAAAGAAAGATCATAATATGCTAAAATACAGTCTGGGTTAACATTCCAAAATCCCATTCCATCCTAGACCACTCTCCTCATTCCTAGAGTTAAACAGAAGGCCCTCCTCCCTTCTATCTATATTTTACTCCTTTTCCAATGGAGAAGAATGAACCCTACGCCAACCAGTTCTGGTGGTGAGGAGGCAGTAGCATCAACCAGACAAGAGTTCCTCTGTGTTAAGAAAAGCCTTTTTGTCCTCAACCTATCAACCTACATATGATTAGATCAATCCGTCTTTCCAAGGATTCAAGGAAGAGGAAGATATTATTTCTGAATATTTTCATTTTTACTAAAAAGGAAGTTTCAAATATGCTTCCGCACTGCTGTCCACGGCCCAGCAGCTCATAGCAATTCTTCTCTCACTCAATGGCCAGGAACGCAAAAAACAGAAAGATCAAAACGTTGTCTGTTTTGTACATAAGCTCAGTTCTGGCTGCCTGCTTCCTGAATTACCATTTCTTCTAGCTCTTCAGTCCAGCATGAGACATGTTGACATCATACAGTAGAAGGTCCTCTGCTGGAAACAAACTTCCCCCTAGATTTCCACGTGGAACCAGTTAGGGTATATCATATATGTTGTGACGTGATATCATGTTATACTATGTCGTGTCATGTTATATTATGTTATGCCATGGGATGTTATTCCAGTCATGTCATGTCATGTCATGCCATATTATGGGATGCCATTTTGTGTCACATATTATGTTGCGCTATGTCATACATGTCATGGTATGTTGTGTTTCATGACATGACATGTCATGAATGTCATGCATGCCACATTATGTCATATTGTGTTGTATCATGTTTTGATGTCATGTCATATTATGTTATGTCTGTCAGTTATGTTATGTCATGTGTTATGCTGGTCATGTCATGTTATGTTACATGTCATGTCATAGTTCATATAATGTCATGTGATGTCATGTTACATGTGTTGTGTCATGTCTTGTATGTTGCCATGTCATGTCATTTTTATATCATGTATATTATCACATCATGCTATATCATTTAATGTCATGTATTTGCCATGGCTATGTTACATGTCATGCCATGTCATTTTGTGTCATGCATTATATCATTCTACAGTACATGATATTTTATGTCATGTTATGTTGTTATGCCATGCCATGCGTGTTGTTGTGTCGCGTCATGTTTCGTGTCATGCCATGTTATGTCATGTCATATTATGGTATATCATGCTATGTCATATTATGTCATGCCATATTATGTTGTGTCATGTCATATACGCCATGTGTGTCATGCTAGGTTATATCATCATGTTATGGTCATATATGTTATGCCGGTCAGTTATGTTATGCTATGTCACTATGTCATGCATGTTGATGTGACATGCATGTTGTCA